>NC_140593.1:1095651703-1096277005 GCF_964204655.1 Triturus cristatus | reverse complement strand
CACATGAAAGTACGTTTATATAATCATATTTGTTAGAGTTAATCTTCCTGTATCTATTGGTGGGTCTTCAAATCTGACTGAACTATGTCTGATAAGCCTAAGCAGGCTCTATTCAGAGAATGTGCCACTTGCTGGAAAAAAGGCTGTACTTTGATGACCCTCACAAAAACTGCATTTACTGCCTGTACCCATCTCAAGGTGTCGGACTGCAAGATTTTTCAAATAAAACCCTCAGAGACCGGGAAGAACGTCTTTTCATCTGGCTCCAGAAATGAGAAAATCAGATCTGACCCGTGTCAGACTCCGAGAGTGACCAGTCTACCTAAAAAAAAAATCTCTGGAAAGAGGGTAAGGGATTCATCACAATCTGATAAAGAGCCTGCCAGAAAATGCGACAAAAAAGTCCTCTCACGAATCTTCCTCTGAGCGCAAAGGTTCTCGAGAAAAAGACGGACATCAAAGCCTGTTTCTGAACCAAAAACACCTCCTGCGGAGCTTAAACTGACCTTCAAAAAACCTTACTTCTGACATACCTTCAGGGAGTTCCCAGTCAGTGAGGGATAATATTCCAGCTTTGTCGACGACTAGAGGCTACACTTGAGGCACATCGACGACTTGTTCTACGGCTCTCATCTTGGGCGACATCCTTGATATCGGCAAGACAAGGTCCGATTTCGTCAACCATTTCTTTAACACATCTAAAGAGGTGGACACATGGTCGGCGAAGCACTCGTAGGGTCAATTGAAGTTGATGACGACACCTTCATCGAGGAAAATATTGTCAATCAGGTCATCGTCGTCATCACCATCATCGACGGTAAAGTCGACCGAAAAGTCTGAGGCTGCAGCGATCGGCGAGGTCATCGCCGTTGTCTAGCGTGCCACGGTCGACGGATACGTTGCCATAGACGAAGGTACAGTCACCGGCGTCAACAAAGTCTTTACCGTCGACGACACCGCAAGTGCCAACAAGGTCTCTTCCGTCGACGGAGTCATCATTGTCGACATCACCTACGGAAATTAAATTAAAAGTAATGGAAGGGAAGACATTGTTGGATACACAACCGTTGACGCAATCGTTGCCGAAGCTTATGTCTGCAAAGCTTATTTCGCAAAAAAAGGCACCGGAAACGGAAATTATACCAGAACACACCTCACCCAGTAAAATGACACCTCTCTTAACCACTCCTCTTTTAGAGGAGGGAGATTCTGAGGTGGAGGAAGGTCCTTTTGGGGACGCATATAGCCCGTCGGAGTTGCACGTCAAGTGCCAACCGGATGATTATGAAAATGATGATGACCAGCAATACTATAGTCAAGATTATTTCACCCAATCTGAACAACATCAGCAGTATCACGTAGAAATGGTCACAATGCCCTCTGCATTTCTATCTGATCTACAATTTATGCTACAACACTTTTGGCAGCGCTTCCCACCTTCCGAGCCGGCTATTACAACTCTACCTCCTCAGGTAACATCGCCAGCATGAATTAATGCTCCTAACGTACTTTCGCTACCAAATACTCCACAATTTGTTCCTTTCCAGGAACCGGTCTCTTTGGATGAAGAGGGAGAACTTCATGATACAGCCTCAGAATGGGACAATTATAGGATGTCTTCACCTGCCTCACCAACACCACCGCCACTAGATTCCCCACAGTTTGTTGGAGCGTACAGTGTAAAGGTTTGCTAATCCAATGCCCTCCGAGCAAGCTGACTGTTTCTTATATGATTTCAAAGATCCATTTTGTAAGTCTGTCAGAGCTATTCCCATAATTGATTACATCTGGGAGGAGGGTTTTAGAATAATGAAAAACCCAGCCTCTGTGCCAGCGGTGCTCCCACGTCTGGATAAAAACTATAAGACCACAGATGACGCACCAGCATGCTTCACAGGGCACCCAAAACCGGACTCGGTGGTGATGCAGGCTGCTCCAAAAATCCTGTGGCACCACTCTCTGGCCCTCCAGACAGAGAGGGCAGACGTCTAGATTCCATTGGAAAAAGATTCTCAGCAATGTTGGCTCTAACAGTAAAGGCAGCTAACTCCTTGGCGATAGCCCTAAAAACCATCTAGGCGTACACTGATACTGCCAAGTCTTTGGCGACGCTGCAGTTCAGGAAAGCTACTTTTCGAGGGTCAAAGAGAAGAGGCCGGCCATCCTACAGAGGAGTGTATCAACAATTCTGTTATCTGGCATATTCTTCCCAGTCATACCGATCTCAATTCCAGCAAAGACAGCCACCTCAGACATCCTATGTCATTGTGAATGGAGTACAGACATCACAGGCTGGCAAAGATACTAGCCGCTGACAATGATATACCTCAGGCTCCGGCTCCAACTCATTTCCCCAGACTCCACTCAATCATTTTAGTCTCATCCTGCCCCCCTGGGAGGCAACATTACCTACTTCCTCCACCAGTGGCAAACCATTACTACAGACCAGTGGGTTCTGCACCTAGTACAATTTGGACACACTCTAGAATTTATCCAAAAACCGCCTACAACCCCTCCAAGCCTCCCACCACAAGCATTTCAAGACTCTTCAGCAAGAGGTCAAGAACATGCTGTACAAATGGGCAATAGAGAAGATCCCATTTTCAAGCAGAGGCACAGGTTTCTGCTTAATCAGAGGTTAAAGCAGTGTCAACCAATTTTGGACCTCCAAAACCTCAACCTGTATTTGAAAAAACAATCTTTTCAGAATGATGACTACAAGAGGTACGGAAGCTCCTAAACCAGCACGATTTCATTACATTAGCCCTCCAAGATGCATATTTCCATTAACCTATTCGTCCAAAACACAGAAAATACCGGAGATTTGTGGTAGCCGGATGCCACTACCAATTCAGAGTGCTCCCATTTGGTCTCCAGTCTGCGCCCAGGATTTTTACAAAGTGCCTGGCTCCGGTCAGAGCATTTCTCAGACCACAGCAACATCAAGTCTTCCCGTATCTGGACGACTGGCTTATCAAGGCTCTGTCCGAGCAAGAGGATCCACAAAGACCTGCACAACTCTTTTCTGGAAATTGGGTCTGACAATCAATCAACTGAAATCCAATCAGAATCGGTCACAAAAAGATTGTCTTCCTAGGAGCCCAGTTAGACATGGCCTGTTTAAAAGCATATCTTGCAGAGAAACGTCCATGGCGGTTTCTCATTCTAGCAAATTCCATTAAAAGAAGAAAGTCTCTTTCAGTCTGACTTTTCAAATCGTGTCTAGGGATGATGTTGTCATGCATTCCACTGATCCCGTTCTGTTGTCTCAGGATGCGCCCATTTCAGGAGGAGCTGGACAAGCAGTGGGTACAGTCAGTAGGCTCCTTAGACGACATCATCAGAGTAACTCCACCTATGGTGAAGTCCCTAGAGTGCTGGATAGACAAAAAACCTCTATCGATCGGGATGTCCTTGCAACTAGAGGCCGCACCGTTAGTGATCACAACAGATGTGTCCTTAGAAGGATGTGGAGCTTACCTCCAAGAGCTCCAAGTAAGGGGCAAGTGGCATCAGGCTTAAACTCAATCCCACATAAATTTACTGGAACTGAAGGTGGTGCATCTAGCCCTCTAGGCTTTCTTTTCCAGGATACGGGACTCGTCCGTGCTAGTCCGGGCGGACAATAACACGATGATTCACTATATAAACAAGCAAGGCAGCACAAAATCTCACCATGTCTCCAGGGAAGCTCAAAAGTTGTGGGAATGGGCCATAGATCACAGATCCTGCCTTAGAGCAGAACATGTTCCAGGATGTCAGAACACGATTGCAGACTCACTAAGCAGGCTTACAGCATCGTATCACGAATGGGAGCTGCACCACCAAACCCTGAGGAACATATTCCTGCGCTGGGGCACACCAGACTTGGACATGTTCGCAAGTACCCAGAACCGCAAATGCAAGGTCTGGCATCTTTGCTTACGCTTTTCCTCCCATTCCTCTTCTTCCAAGAGTCCTGAAAAAGAGGAAGATCGAACCATGCAAACTGATCCTCATTGCTCTGGCATTGCCACGTCAACACTGATACACAGAACTGCTTCTTCTATAGCAGGTCCCACACATCAGACTTCCAGTGTTTCCTGGTCTTCTGACTAAGAACCAGGGGCAGATACAACCAGACCTCAGAAACCTGCATTTGTCACCTTGGCTCCTGAATACTATTAGTTCGGCCACCTAAACATTTCCGAGTGCAGTGGTGTCCTAGCCAAAGTTAGGGCGGACAGTACCAACAAAATATACCACCTCAATTGGAAGCGTTTCTGCATCTGGTGCCATTGAGAGGGTTTACATCCACTATCCTCTTCTCCAGAGCAGATCTTACCTTGCCTCTTACTACTAGCAAAATCAGGCTTGGCGCCTAGCTCAATAAAGGTTCACTTAGCGGCCATTTTCCATTACATAAGATCATTGTCCTCTCCACCTTTGTGGTCGTCTAGAGTAATTAAAAAGTTCCTCAAAGGGCTGTTTCGAGTGTTCCCTCCTATAAGACCTCCACGCCAGCCTGGTAATTGAACACCGTTCTTTCACAATTAGTGAAACCCCCTTTCGAACCGATTCACACAGTGGAAATCAAGTTCCTGTCATGGAAGATGGCTTTACTACTTGCCTTGACCTCAGCCAAACGGGTCAGTGAGATTCAGGCTTCTGTAATGGCGGAGCCCTTCTTGCAATTCAAGACAGATGGAATTCTGTTCCGCACGAATCCCAAATTCATTCCTTGGGTTCCTTCGGACTTCCACCTTAACAAACCATTGGTGCTAAAGACTTTCTTCCTGAATCCGACATCAGCTGAGAAAACTTTGCATTCATTGGCATCAAATGTTGCTAAAGTTTTATCTAGATAGGACAAAAGCTTTTTGTAAGACCTCTAAAATATTTGTTGCATACAGTGCACCAAATAAAGGTTTCCCGCTCTCCAAACAGTATCTCTAGGTGGATCGTAAGTGCCATACAATGTTGTCATCACAAAGCAGGCAGACCTCTGTCTTCAAGAGCTCGAGCCCATTCCACGAGGTCCGTGACAACATCTACAGCTTTAGAGTGTCCCTCCCTGAGATTTTGCGGCGCAGCAACGTGGAAGAATACACGTATTTACCCAACACTACTGCCTGGATTCGGCAGTTCTCAATGACACAGCAGTGGGTCAAGCAGTGCTTCGGCACCTGTTCCTATAAGGTGAGCTTCCCTCAGGAGTGTTCTAGAAGGTAGTTGATGCTGATTGGTTTGGGCCTAAATGTGTTTCCTTTTTTAATAATGACTGATCGGTATAAACTAGAAAGGCCTAGGCCTCTTAGTCTATTAACCTATCTGTGTACTATGACTAATCTTAAGTCTAATACTACTACTATTTTCAGTACAGGGGACTCCCATCATGACGACGGTGAATGATTCAAGCATGTGAATCTATGAAAGCTTCCATTACTGGGGAACTACAGTTACAGGTAAGTAACTCATTTCCTCGGCTCTAGGCATGGTTCTGCGGAGCTCTAGGCACGGTTTTGCAGGGCTGTAGCCAAGTTCGACTGCGCCTCCTCTCCATTTCCGGGAGCCGGAGTGACCCCCACTCAAGTGAAAGAATTCTATGAGGCTATGTGCCACATATTTGAGCGGACCGACCCCTCTGGTGCACCTTTGGGCCCTGTGGGTTCGGAGGAGACCTCACCAGGCTCTACGCCGACTGCTCCAGCCTTAACACCGGTGGGGGTCTCATGGTTTGGATTACGGGTCAACGCCGGTCGTACCAACTTGACCTTCCCCAAAGTTGGTGGCTCCGACACCGCTAGCGCCAGCCCCATTCTGATACCTGATGACTCCGAGTGTCATCGGTCGATGTCTACGCCGGGCGCCAACTGAGCACAGAGTTTCTATGTCATTGCCTTTACAACTTGGAAAGGTTTGTTTCAGGCATGGGAGGGGTCCCTGGACCCTTAGGAACACCAGTTGGAAGCCCCATGTGAGCAGTTGGACTGGTATGAGGACCTGGAGAAGCCAGTGGACTGGGCACATCTCCAGATACTGCCATGCTCTCTCGGCCTAGTGTGGCTACGGAGGAGGGGGCATCTTACGCCATGGTGGTCAGAAGGGCAGCAGATTCCCTCGGTGCAGGTCAAGACTAATCTCTTGACCGAAGTGCTTCAACCTGCGGTTTCCTCGTCCAAACCCCTTTTGCCCTTTAATGAAGCACAGACAGATGTCCTTCTAGACCCATGGTCCAAACCTAGCACTGGGGCTCCTGTGAACAGTACAATAGCACGCTGCTATGGTCCGGTACTGGTTGATCTAAGTTTCTTCAGCCAGCACCACACCGGTGAGAGCTTGGTGGTACAGGCTTCAACGACCCATGACACGTTCCCTTCCGCTCCCCCAAATAGGGAATCCAAGAGGCTGTACGCACCTGGGAAGATGTTTTCTTCCACCGGCCTTGCATTGTGGTCGGTGAACACCGCATGCTTATTGGGTATTTTCTTGCACACCTTATGGGAAACTGTTGCACAGGTGCTGCTACCGGTCCCAGCGGCGGTCTGGTCCGTGCTCTCTCAGGCAAAGATGGGAGAGATGCATCAAAGTTCACCATTTTGTGTGGCTTGGATACGACTGACTCGCTGGGTAGAGTGGTTATGATGTTACGGCGCCACACCTGGCTGAGAACATCTGGTTTCTCAGGTGATGTCCAGGCTAACCTCATGGACATGCCTTTTGATGAGACTCGTCTCTTTGGTGAGAAGGTGGACTCTGCTTTGGAGCACTTCAAGGAATCTTGTGCTGCTACCAAATTTTTGGGCTTCTCGGTTACACCTCGTGGCCAGTCTACCTTTCACCCCTTTCGTGGCAATGGTAGGGATTTTCAGCCGCATCGGCCATATCCGAGCCACCGTCCTGTTCAGACTCACCAACTTGTTTGAGGACATGGACGCTGTGCATCCCGACCTTGTGGGAATGGTAGCCAGATGTCATCTGCCACCCAGCGCCCGGCAGCTGCAGGTTCCACACATTCCTGGTCTGGTTCTGCAAGACCATGGGAGAATTCAAAATCATTTCCTCCGCTGAAGGTCCATAACATCGGACAAGTGGGTTCAGGATGGCTATTCTCTTCCCTTTTTAGGTCGAGCCTAGCGCAGTGCGCATGCGCTGCTCTAGGAAAACGAACTCTTGGAATCACTCTGGACTTTTCACACGCTCGTGCATGCATTTTTTTTCTTTTTTAGCATTATTTTCTATTGGGCTTTGCGAGCGTCTTTCTAAAAAGACAGCACACAATTGGGCAAAGGCAGGTGCATGTCCCACCTTTCCCAGGAAATATATCCGCCTACGGCTTGCGGTTACAAGCAGGGGCGCCATCTGTTTGGGGTCATGTTACCGGTCGCTTTCACTTTCGCGGTCAGGCGGCCGTGCTTGTTGTTCTTTGCAGGTCATTTCAATGGCTGCAACGTCGTGCGCGTGTCTAGTTGTACGCTTCGCCGGATTTTGGTGAAAATTGAGTCTTCTGCAACAATTTGTTGCAGAAGGAAAATGCGTAGCGGAAACTGCTGCCTACAGTAAATGTTGGGAGTTATAAAAGGTGAGAAACGTCCTCGCCTCTACACCACGCACCCCAGCAGTTGTTAACTGCCGTTGTCACCCAGAAAACAGACAGCCAGAGGTAGCGCTGGGATTTCAGCTTTTGTTACAAATACCCCCGAGTCTATCCTTTCCGAGACTCATTCTTCACCCACCCTTCTGCTGTGGATATTATCCGAAGCGCACACACACAGGTTTGTCTCTTTTTAAATAATATGAACTGTTATCACCGAATTCAACGGTGCTCTTGCTGTCGACTTCAGTGGGATGAAACTCTGCATCAGCCCTGCCCTGATGTGACCCTGTTGCGGACAGGCTACACACAGATCGCTACAGTGGGTGCATTCCCCACTGGGCTGTCTCTCCAGGTTACGTATGAGGCTGCCTGCCTTCCTCACTGCTCTGTGCCTGGGTCCTGCAATTGGATCCAATGAAGGGATGCGTGGGTTCTGGTGTGGATTATCGCGGGGAGGGGCGGTGTGCTTTCTGTTGTATACAGCCCAACATTCTATCCGAACTCCCTGTCCACACAACCGGAATATAATATCCCTGAGACCCGTTTTTTTTTCCAGTTCCCGGAACCCACCTTTCCTTTGAAACACCAGGCCCTGCTAATAATCCCACACGAATGTCCTTTGTGGCTCCAAGTCCCTTTCCTGAATGGGCTCCTCTGGCAGCTTAGGTGCACTCAGAAGCCGATGAGGTAGATCAGCAGGTCAATGCACCTACTAGGCATGCCCCTCTGTAACCTGCAGGTCACGAATTCGAATTGCAGTGGGTCGCCTCAGTCACTCTTCCCAGGGTGATTAACATGAGGTCCTTTGCCTTGTATGATGACACCTGTTATTAATGCGACAATAGCCAGTTGTGTTTGTGGTGCGTAATGTACACACCCCAAGTTCCCATTTCAAATCCGTGCATTTATCTCAAGGTCTGATTTCAGAGACGGTCATCCGAACGCTTCTAGCTCAATTAAGTTATTTTTGTGCTGGTTTTGTGCGTTCGTTTTCAGTTTAGGAGAATTACATATTCACGGCTGGACATTTTCTCAGTAGTCTAAATTTCCCCCTTTTTATGGTGATTTCTTTATTTCAGCCTGTATAACCAAGTGTTCCCGCTGCGGTGTATTAAAGCGTTGCCTCTCTGAGAGAGACTTCATTCAAACATGAGACCTGCTGAAGTCCTCCTTGGTGAGACAAACTCCCCCCGCCTGTGTTCAACCCGTGACGGTGGAAGGGCGGGGGATGTGAGGATTCAAATAAGGGTGCCAGTGTTTTCTCTGCCCCCTCCCACAAATCCCACTCAGTTGCCTCCTGGTGCTTGTGCCTGGACAGCGCACAGAGCAGAACTGCAGGCTGATTGGTCAGCGAGTCTGCCTGACACGGGCAACGCACGGGTTGGATGGGTATTGGGGTGCCTCGACCTTCACACCCTCCTGTCAGGTGACTTTCATATGTGGACGCCTCAATGTGCCTCGAAGCTAGACTAGGCCCCCGGCACCCTTGCTGACTTGGGACATCAAAGTGATTCATATATTGAATTTCAAGAGATATTGGGAGGGGGAGTGCTTTGAAAAATAAATGTTTAAAAAAACAAATGTAACATGAGAGAAGCATGTGTTTACGCTGTGAACGGCAGCGCTGCAGGGCCAGCATGGAAGTTTCTGTCTTCGGTGTCGAACCATGCTTCTGTAAACAGTTCACTTTCCTCCCTAGATTTGCAGGACAAAGAGGTTGCGCCAGTGTAGAAAGCTGAAACCCTGGACTCTGATGAGAAACAGTCCACGCAGAGGCTGACCTCATGGCCACATGCATTGACCAGGTGCCCATGGCTGTAAAAACAGCAGCACTTGGGGGTGTGCCTCGTCGTAAGCGCTCTGGGTGGGGTGCACTGGCAGAGCACGGGGTGCTGTGCCTCAGGGGGTACACTGGGTCACCAACCTCCTGGTTGATAGACCGTATGCACTCCATCCGTATTGCACATGTTATGTATGCTGGTTGATGTACATGTCAGAAGCACAGGGGTGTCTGTCATGGGGGGGGTCAGAGGGCGGTGGACAAAGGCGGCGCGTGGTGGAAGAACATGTCTCTGTCCTTCATTGCACCTGTGACCCCTTCAGCCAGATCTAAGTGTTGTCACCATCTGCATGCTTTGATTTCAAACCTATATGGTCAAGTCTCAGAATGTAAACCTTCTGTTGACCAAACAGATAGAACTGCCCTAAAGGGGGCCATGACTGTGCCATTTGGCAGCTGTATACCTGGATTTATGGTGGTTAATAAAAAAAGAAATCCTATTTATGATGTTGACAATTTTACATGTTGGGATTCTTTTAAATGTTCTCTGCCTTTTTCATTTCCCGAATTCTGAACAAAAGAACTGTTTAACTGCTGACAATGTCCGATGTTTTACTTTATTGTGCTTTAAAGCCTTAGCATAATGATACATTTCGTTGTAGGCACCACGCTCTCATGCAATACATGGTTGTAAAGGGGTGTCTCTCTCGCTCTCTCTCTCATTCCCTCCCTCCCGCTCTCCCTCCCTCGTTCCCTCCCTCCCTCGTTCCCTTCCTCTTCTTCCCTTCCTCACTTCCTCTCCCTCCCTCTCTGTCCCTCTCTTCCTCGCTCCATCCCTTCCTCCCTTCGTCTCTCCCTCACGTCTTGCTTCTAGCATTCAACTGCCTCGGATCATGTGTTAAATATTTATAAGGTGAAAGAACGCGCAAGTAAAGCGTACCTTCTTCATTGATTGACATCTTATAAGAGGTTTCCCCATGCCCTCTACTCGTTTGATTGAACTGCAGATACTGCATGCATCAACAAGGTGTGGGATCCCTTTATGTTAAATTTCATCTCTTGCCAAACTTCCAAACCCCTCTGGCAAAACACTTATAAGGTCCCAGAGGCAAGACCTATTGGCTATGCCAATGCTTGTTTTTTCTTTCTTTTTCGTCCTCCTTTACTGTCAACTCAAGAACGGCTGGTGG
Source organism: Triturus cristatus (assembly GCF_964204655.1). Classification (NCBI taxonomy): domain Eukaryota; kingdom Metazoa; phylum Chordata; class Amphibia; order Caudata; family Salamandridae; genus Triturus; species Triturus cristatus. Next base: position 1,096,266,459 of record NC_140593.1, on the reverse strand, counting down.
GGGATAATCTAATACTCTGAGAGGAAGTTTCAGCTCTCGTGGCTAAGGGAGCTATAAAGAAGTTTCCGATGTCAGAAGTAGGCAGTGGTTGTTACTGCTATTTCTTGTAACAAAAAACAAAGGTCAGTGTCCTATTCTGGACATCCAGACTGTCACAGGAGCTACCTGCAGTTCAAGGTAGGCCACAAGCGCTCTAGGTTCACCATTTTCCCCTTTGTCCTTGCCAGCACCACTTAGGTGTTTACCAAAGTGTTGACATTGGACGCAGCTCATCTGTGTAGGTTAGGGGTAGCAGTCTTCCTCTACTTCGATGACTGGCTATTGCAGGCGCCTTCGCCCAGGTTGTCGTTTCCCATCTCCAGACTATGGCGGACCTCCTGCATTTGCAGGGGTCCTCTATAAATGTGCTGAAGTCACACCCGACTCCTTTTCAGATGCTCCCTTTTATCGGAGCTATCCTTGACGCAGTGCAGTTTCGAATTTATTCTCCCGAACTGCAAGTCCTAAACTACAAGTCTTAGATATTCAGGTTATGGAACCAATGTTTTAGCCTCTATCGGTGAGAGTGACTCTGAGGCTGCTGTATCCTGTTGGTAAATCATACTAGATGGCGTATGCAGGCTCTGCAGAAGAACCTAACATTCCAGTGGGCACAGCATCAGTGGAATCTATCTGACCTGGTTCAGATCTCGCAGGGTACTACAAAAGACCTGCAGTGATGGTGGACGAACTGCGATTGGGTCAGAGGCAGACCTTTCTCAACCGGATCTCTCAGTAGTGACAGATGCATTTATCCTGAGATGGTGCGGCCATCTGGGAGAGTTGGAGACCAGGGGACACTGGTCTCTTGCGGCGTCGAGGCGCCACATCAAATTGTTGGTGGTTCGGGTAATACGGCTAGCAATGAAAGCATTACTATCCTCTGTCAAGGGGAAGTTGGTTTAGATGTTCAGACAACACAACTGCCGTGTGTAACTGCAACTGGTGGGGTGGGGTCCTGGACCCTTTGTCAAGAGGCCTTATGTCTATGGACATGGCTGTAACCGCAGGGCATGATCCTTGTGGTTCTCGGACTCCAGGGCAGACAAACTCTCCTGTTGATCCTTAGCGGATCCCGTATGGCGTCTCCAGTCAGAGGTGGCACAACATCTTTCAGCAGTGGGGAGAGCCTTGGTTAGATCTGTTTGCCTCCGAAGAGAACACACATTGTTAACAGTATTGTGCCCTGGAGTCTAAGGCGGTTATCGCTCGGTGACGTTTTTCTTCGCGAGTGGAGCGGAGGCCTCCTGTGCGCCTTTCCGCCCATGCTACTTCTGCCCAGAGTTCTCAAGAAGATCTAGAACGACCAGGCCCAAGTCCTTCTTGTGGCTCTGGACTGGACATGGAGAGTCTGGTATCCAGAGCTTCTTCGAATGAGCATCGGTCCTCCGATCAGGCTGCCTCTGCAGGAGGATCTTCTGTCGCAGTAGCAGGGGAGGGTCCTCTACTCAAACCTGTCAGCTCTCTGCCTCCTTGCGTGGAGATTGAGCAGCGACATTTGATAGCTTTCGACCTTCCTCCCGAAGTATGTAATGTAATCTTGGCGGTCGGGTGTCGCTCCACTAAGACAGTATACGCCTGCCGTTGGCAAAAGTTGGTAAATTATTGTACAGAAAGGTCCCTTGACCTTCTTTCTGTGTCGTTGCCTAATATTCTTTTTATTCTTACCCTTGCCCATCAGGGCTCTGCTTTGGGTACTCTTGACACTTATCTATCTGCTCTGTCTGCTTTCTTGCGGCTGCCAGACCAACCCTCCTTGTTCAAATCCCCTATTGTAAATAGGTTCTTAAAAGGGCTTGTACATATGTTTCCACCTATGCCCTTTATCATGCCACAGTGGAATCTCAATCTGGTTCTCACATATCTTGTGTGCTAACTTTGAGCCTCTACACAAGTGTCCCCTCCGCCTGCTTACCATCAAGACTGCATTTCTAGTGGTGATAACATCAGCTTGGAGGGTGAGTGAATGGCAGGCTTTGTCATTCAAGCCTACCTACTTTATGACATTCTTGGATAAGGTGGTGGTTCACACCCGTGCCTCATTCCTTCCAAGTGGTGACTCCATTCCATCTGGGTCAATTGGTCACGCTGCCCACCTTTTGTGCTCCTCCCCCCCCCCCCCCCCCCCGCATGCCTCTAAGGAAGAGGAGCGTCTCCATCGTCTGCACCCAGAAAGAGCGTTGTTGTTCTACCTTAACCGCACAGGAGCTTCGAGTGGACGACCAACTTATTTGTGGGTTAAGTGGGAGCTAAAAAAAAGGTGGGACTGCAGAAGCAAACCATTTTGTGATGGGTCATTATCTGCATTACAATCTGCTATGCCCTGGCTAGGAAGCAGCCTCCAGAAGGCTTTCAAACCCATTCTACTTGGGGAAAGCTGCGACCACTGAGTTAGTTCGGGGAGCGCCAGCCCTGGACACTTGCCACGCTGAAACATGGGCTTCATTGCACACCTTTGCAAAACACCACTGCCTGGACAGTCCGGTCCTTGGGGGCGGGCATTTCGCCCGTTTGGTCCTGCAGGACTTTTTAGTCTAGAAAATCTGTCCGAATTCTACCGCCAGGAGGTACGAGTTGGGTATCTGTTCAAAGAAAGGAATCTGCATCTAGAAGTCGATCAGATAAACAAGTTACGTAGCTTCAGTAACGTTTAATCTGGTAGAGACATTAGCTAGCTGCAGATTCCTTACAAACCCACCAATGCCTCCCCGCTCTCCGGACACATTTATAGGGCTTGGGTTGTTTCCCTTTTCAGTGCCCTAGTTTTGGTACACACAAGTCAGTTCATTTCATGGCTCTGTACTTCTGGTGTGGAAAAGTGAAAAGTAACTGGTGTCTGGGTGGCGCCTACATAGGTGACCGTGACATCACAACGGATGCCAGCAATGTCACGTGGAGCCGAATGGTGCCACCCGATGGCACACAGAGGTACTGCTCACGCAAAAGTATCTGGATTAAGTCCGACGCCTGAAAAATTCAATATCTGCAGCTAGTTATTGTCTCTACCAGATAACTGTTTTGTTAAAAGCAGCCAAGGAACCAGCTGTCAGGCAGGGGTCATAAAATCAGTCTACTTGTCTTTCAACTTATGTGAGCTATACATCGCAGGCTTAAGCTGACATTTCAATCCCATTTCTTACCTTTTTGTTCTTTCAATTTTTTATTACATTTTCCATAACAACTCGCATCTTCAAAACCATACAGTGGTTGCTGGCAGGTCGGACATAGAGGAAACAGCAGACATATTGTTAGAAAGAAAAAAAAACGCAGGGGTATGTGGTACAGTTTGAGGTGGCAAGGTTGGCACCAGGACAGTTATGACAGAAGGAACACACAAGGGAGAGAACACTGGCCCCTTGGTGACACAGTTCTTGCATTACAGCAGCATTGTATCTCCATCCCCCCCACTTAATGGACCCAGTCGGACTCTACCCGAACAGTCACCAAGCCCCAGGGTGCAGTGACCGAGAGGTTTCTAAGAGGAGCCCTCCAGGGTTGAGCCAACTACTGAGACCGGTAAGGACCCACCGGAAGGAGACTCGCCTAAAATCACCAGGCCCACGCGTGGACATGCCAATAAAATAGCATCCCATGTGGGCAGAATTACTACTCCTTACCACCCACGAGCCTCCTCACTGTAGATCGCCTCCCTTTCACAGTCCGTCCATTTCGCCACCATCGATCTACATCCGTACCATAGGCGAATTACCAACTCGGCTGTCTGCAGGCAAGGACCAAGGACAGATCTAAAAACCTATCCATGGTTTTCCTAGCCACCGCTAGCACATGAAGGCAGAGTAAGCATAGTTGGTGAGCAAGGGGAAAGTCTCTATCTGTTGCTCCATGAACCACTTGCAGAACGTTCGCTCCAGTAGGGCAGTAAAAGAGGGAAGGACTAGACCATGTGGAAGAAATCTGCAGCCTCAGTGGCACACCGGGGGCACTCTGAGGTCATGGCCGAAAACATGGTGTGACTATGCCGAGTTGGGTGGGGGTGGGGGTTAGATATGCCTGATGAAGACAAAAGATTTGAATAAGTTTCAAGCTAGCATTTCTGGACACTTTAGAACCAAATTCTAGTAATATTTGCCAGGATGAATCAGGTAAAGGCTCCTCCAGATCTTCCTCCCAATGCGTTCAGAGGGCCTTGAAAGCCGGCTGCCTCCCCTCCAGCAAGGCTCTATAAAGTAATGTAACCGCCTTTGTCTGCCCGTAAGAAGAAAAAGATGCTCTGGGGGCTTTGAGGCCCCAGAGCCCCACCATTTGCGTTTAATCAGTGCCCATGAAGTAAGAAATGGCCGCCGGGAGATCATAGGATTCCCAGAGATAGGTAAAAGGGAACAGTCTCCCACCCCTCCCCTTGCAAAAAGATAGTCCAGGACATTAATCCCAGCAGTTGGACAGTCACAAAGTCCCTCCATTTCTCCCAGCGCCCCCAACATTGAATCACCAAAAGAGAAAGCACACGGATATACAGAGTTGGCGCCCAGGTCCGCTGCAATGCCGAAGCCCAGACCGATTGTGCAGTCTTAACCAGAATGTTCGAAGTCCGTACTCCAGAAGTAGGCGTCTGCTTTAGCAGGAAACCAAGCAATGAATCTTTGGATGGAGAGCCAGGTTCACCAATTCCCACACTATTCCATAGAGGGGACCACCACCAAGCTACCCACTGGAGCTGGGCTTCCAGATATTGCGCTATATAAATGCAAACCTTTTCCCCTCTTCTATCCCTCCACTATTCTCCTTAATCTAAATAACATATCCACCACTCAAATTACTTTCATATTTCACTATACTAATTAATCACTAATCCTTTATGGGTTCCGGAGTTGTGCGCTACTCGACGAAACAATACAATAAAACCGCTCCAAATCAGGCGCCGTCAAACCTACTCGACCACATGCAGACATCGTTTCCAAAGAGCCACACGCTAACATGAAGCACCCCAATGTACCGTCCACAAAAAACCATCCAACTCCTGAAAGAATGTTTGAGGTAGCTAAAGCAGAAGAGCTGCAAACATAGGAGACAGGGCACTATAATTCTCTTCGAGATCGCCACCCTTCCTCTCACCAACAGAGGCAATGTAGCCCAGAAGGCAGTCACCCACCCGAAGTTCCCCTTGTACACATCTGGGTAAGCCACATCAAATCGTATGTTGCTCCCAGCGCAATGTCGGAGCAATGGGAATAAGACAGTGCTCCGGCACATCATCCCTTAAGGAATAGACACATGATTTATCCCAATTGACATCTAGTCCCGAATGGGCACCAAACATCGACCATGCTGACACCGCCTCCATGAGATCCGTATCCTTCCCGCTCAGATATAACAGCATATTAAGCCCTGATAATGAAGGCGCTGATGGATTGTGGAAGCACAGGGTTCCAAGACCAACACAACAGAGGTGACCAGGGGCAACCCTGCTGGGTGCCCTCTTCCAATGCAAATGCTTCTGAGATCAGGGCACCAGTTCAGATCCTTGCTAAGGGGTTAGTGTAGAGAAGTTTTTTCCACTTTCCAAAGGAACCACCCATGCCAAGCAGGGTAGGATAAAGGAATGGATATCCAGCATCTCCGGTGGCATCTACTCCTGACAGTCTAATGCTAGGAATAATTGCCAAATGTTCGGCATAGTGCTACACATGGGAATAGAGCCTGTCTGATCTAAATGGACCAGAACGGACATCTGCGGGAGCAAACTAGTCGCCACTATCTTACTCAAGAACTTGTAGTCTGCGTTGAGCATGGAAGAGGTAGGCAAGAATAAAGAAAAAAGGGTACTTATCTTTCTTTGGCAGTGAGATGATAGAGGCCTCCCGCATCGAGGACTGAAGCAGGCCACGTTGCTGAGAATCATTGAAAAGCGCCACAAGGCTAGGGACGAGGTCCCAGGCGAATGCAGTGTAACATTATATTGGTAAGTCTCAGGGACCAGGCACCGTACCCCTCCCCATCCCTCAAATCACCCCCACACTTCCTGCTCAGTAATATTCACACTCAATGTATCTGCCACCGCCAGCTCAAGAGACACCGTACATGCATCTATAGTATAATTCAGCATTTCTACCTCGTGACTCATCACCCCCGTGGAGTGCGAAGCACGCTAGTCTGGCAGGAATGCCTCATTACTCTCCTTCTGCATGACGACATCACGCTGTGAGAGGTCGCCTAGTTGAACAGTGTGACCATCCTCGGTATCCTGCAAAAGCCATACAAGCATCTTGCCCAATTTATCACGCTCTGTGTTGGTCCTGGCCATATATGCCTTACAACCAAAGCAACAAAGGCGCTCAACCAATTCCTACAGCTTCTCCCATTCCTCAAGCAGTCGTCCCCTTCTATCCGGAGTCTACACTGGCCTACCAGAATAATCTTCCAATACAGTCTCCTGCCGTTGACTATCCAAGAGCAGCTGGTTACGTACCCAATGGAAATACAATACCCCCAAATCACCACCTTCATGGCCTCCCATTCCAACCCCGCCGACGAGGCTGAGCCAGCATTATGCCGGAAATGCAAGATTTGCTCCCCCAATAAGACCCGGAAAGCCTGATCATTCAGTAGTGCCAGATCAAAGGGCCATGTAGGCACACCAGGTCTAAGTAAGGACCTTTGGAATGTGCCCAGTAGAGGGGCATGCCCAGAGTACGTTTTTGCTAAGTATTCTACCCCCACTGCCCTGCCATAGAGTTTCCTACACCTATAAAGCCTGTCAAGTCTAACCTCAAGATCATGCAGGCCCGAGCGGTAGGAGTATACGCAAACCTCCAGATGTAGAATAGATGTGTCGGATGGACACCTGGTGGCTCCTACTGATGATCGAGGGTGATGGAGACTGGCCTCGACTCAATAGACTTTGGCTGGCAGTAGCTGCAGGAGTTGCTAAAGCATAATGTAGCGAGATGTTGGGGGGGGGTGCCCCTCCCCCTGTCGGTGGCAGAGTGGGAGACTGAAATGGACTGGTGCCAACGAGCAGAGGAAGTGGTGTACAAAAGTAGAGGATGCCTAAAGAAGTGGGAAAAGATATGGTCTCCCTGGCGGAGTTACAGGGGTACATAAGGTGGGCGTAGAGCCATCCAACACATGGTTACACTAACCTCAAAGAAAGTAAGCTGGATATGACCCATTCCCCATACAAGGTAGAATCCCAAAAGAGAATACTTTGATTGTTCCCAAAGTGACTGTAATTATATGATCCCGTCGTGATGTATCATTGTTCTCAAACTCAACCTGGTGATTTACATGTAAATACTCTCAGCCATGCCATGTCTTTTGAGCTGGTTTAATAAATGTTTTTATTTTTTAAAATCTCCAGATGTAGCACTCGCCAACAGTCTTCTAGACCCACCTGCCCAGCCCATATATGTGCTGCCATGGCTGGCCTGCTGACCTATATAGACTCAAATCCTCCACACAGTTAAAATACCCCCACCACTCTCCAATAGGGGACCGTGAGTGTCAGCATGGGTGCCAAGCCAAAAATAAACGTGGACTGATCCACATTTGGTACATATACCTTTAAGAGGGCTGAATCCCGGCCATCTCGGCTGCCCAACACCAGAGCATATGATCCTTCAGGATCCGTAACTGCCCCGTGCAAGTGGAAGGGGTCTGATCCAAATGAGGGACTCTAGCGAAAAGGTAGACTAAGACGTAGCATAAAGCTGGCCCTGTCAGCCTTGAACCTCAGTAAGGTGGGTTTCCAGGAGGAATGCAATATACGGCTCCCCGTTGTGTCAAATAAGACAGCACAGGGTAACGTCTAGAAGAAGAAAGGCCCCGCACATTCCACGTAAGCAACTTTACTTGTGTAGCTATGAATTACGGTGTTGTACGGTTTCCACTTTCTCAGTAAGAACTGTTTGTTTGTTGGACAGCATAAACGTTTGGATGGTGTCAGAATGGTTCTACGAACCTCCTCAGGATATGCTGGTGTAGGAAAGTACTCCTACATTTGGCCTATAAACCTGCTAGCTCAACATGCCACCATAAGTACCCCTAAACCCGGCAAGGTAACAAATGGTTTGGGCAACTTCAGAACATGACAACCCTTACTCCCCAAGGAATCGTGGTAACCGATCTAGAACCTTTTTTTTTTCAGTCACTCGTGCTCACTCAGCTATACAAGAAGTAATGTAGGAGGAGCATTGTAAACTACATAGCCACCGGCACAGAATGGACTTTCACTGTAAGCATTTGAAAAAGGCTGTTCGCCGAAACGCATCATGCTTGTGAAAGAAATGTTCATTTAAAGACAAGGAAGCATTGAGCTGAATAAATGCATTGCCATACCCATAAGAGTGCTCCGTTTTTCCTGGTGGAGGAAGTTTGATGATGATGTTTAGCGTGCAAGCCGCATGCATGCCGGAGGCACCCGTCGGAAAGAGTTCGGCAGTTGTGTGGCAGTTGTTGTTTTGTGAATAAGGATCTGCCAGAACCGCCGCAGCCCAAGGATTGAACTTTGCCTGCTGACACAAAGTTAGGCATGACTTACATGGCAAGGAGGCAGTCACTGTGACCAAGACCTTCAGGCATTGCAAACCTGTGTGGGAGATATGCGGCTGACGAACGGGACAATGTGCCATGTAGTTACCCCTGAGCTACAGCGTAAAGAAAAACGCCATCATCAGAAATAAGATTATGACAAGTTACTTAAAACAAATGCGATCACTGAGATTAATATTACTTAATGGCATCTAAAACATTTCAAGATGCTAGAAATCGAAAGAACTACAACTAAATCGTAGTCCTCTTTTGTCTTTATTATAGGAGGAGCATTGTAAACTACATAGCCACCGGCACAGAATGGACTTTCACTGTAAGCATTTGAAAAAGGCTGTTCGCCGAAACGCGTCATGCTTGTGAAAGAAATGTTCATTTAAAGACAAGGAAGCATTGAGCTGAATAAATGCATTGCCATACCCGTAAGAGTGCTCCGTTTTTCCTGGTGGAGTAAGTTTGATGATGTTATATTTACTATACGCACCTGCTAATATATTGGTATATATTCTACCCAGCGATATGAACATAAATACACAGTGGTCTCCAGGGGGGAGACCAAACCACATACTAAAGAAGTGGAATGTGAACTGCGACCAAAGTTGAGACCTAACTCAGAAGAGCTGGGGACCCAAGGAACCACCCAAGGTAAGTACCCAGGAACCACACGGAGGCTTTGTGCAGAGTGGAAAAACAGATGTGTACTCAATACAAGTCAATGGGGAAGTTGTGGTTGCAGTTTTAAAGAAGGTCCCTCCCCAGTGGAACCTGAAGAAACCCAGTGGCAGACGAAAGGTTGGGAAGTCACCTCCGCCGTGTATACCTCAGAAACCAGGATACCTACACGAGGGAAGCTGGGTGCATAGATGCAAAGTGATTTCGGAAACCGCCATAGACCACAGGGGTATCTTCAGTGAAGATGCCACTCGCGAAGAAAAGTGAGTCTGGTAGAATCCAAAGATGGATTCTTGAAGAGAAGTACCTGCAAGCAGGGGGGACAGAGTCTATGCCACTTGGGAGTGACCTGGAGGCATGGAAGAACGATGACCACCGATGATGGAAGATGCAGGAGAGTTCACAGTGACCTTGTCGCTGCAGCTGTGAGGACGAGGCAACGCTGTGGAAGAGAAGGAGCCGCTCACGAGCTGTCCCATGTGGGAAGTCGAGAACCAGAGGGTGCTGTCTGGCGGGAGCACCAACAAGCCTTGGCAGCAGCAACAGACGTGGAAAATGAAGGTGCAGTTTCGGGATTAGCAACGTCCAAGGGACTCACCAAATGTAGGATAGCCAGAGCAGGCCCCGAGGAAGCAGGTTAGCCCACTGAAGCCAAAGAAGACCCTCAAAAGGACCCACATGATACACAGGAGTCGCAAGAGGAGCTCCGGCAGCTCACCAAGGATGCAAGCCCATGGTGCAGAGGACGAAGATCTTGGTAGCAAGAGATGCTGGAGGCTGGAGCTTCTTGTAGCCTGAAGATCTTTGGAGGACAGTCAACAAGCCTTGGCAACAACAAGTTGACGTGTTGCACAAGGGTTCTGTTCCAGCTGTTCAGACGAGGGATACTGGCCTCAAACTCGGTGAGAAGACAGTAGCGGCCTTGAGGGAGTTGAAAAACCACCACCTGTATTTTGCTAAGCCTTTTGGAATCCGTGGGACCTCAGGAACAGCAGACCGGTCGGCTTCGTTGCGGTGCCTGCAGATGCTGGGGAGTGACTCCACTCCAAGTGAGATTACTTTCAGTGTCTTTGATGCCCACAGGCCTGGAGAAGAACCTTGAAGAAGCAGAGGCACAGACGATGCAGAAGACTGGCAGGACGACGAGACCAGGAGCAGCAGGAGTCTTCCTTGATGGAGTCTTGCTTCCAGGCGAAGTCCAAGGTGCCCAGACGGTTGAGGTGGAAGTTGTTTTGTCCCACAACAAATCTGAAGAGCTAACCACCGGTAAGCCCTTAAGTACCCAAAGAAAAGAGTTGGGACGATTCAGGGGTCCCTCCCAATGGAGGATATTCCCATGTCCTTTGTCCAGTTTCACGCCAGAGCGGGAGCCAACTGCTCTATGAACTGATTTCAACTGGAGTATGCAAGGAGGGCACCGAATGTACCCTTCAAAGCAGTCTGGTGGCACTAACAAGTGCCCCCACCCCAGCTTAATACACAGAGTCCTGTCTGGGAGGTGGTCACACTTCCTTGTGACAGGAAAACTATTGTTCTACCTTCCCCCTGCTCAAGCTCAGCAGCAGGAGGGCAGAATTGTGACTTTGGTCGGCAGCAGCACTAGCTTGCTGATAGACCCTGAAAAGGTGTGTTAAACGTGGCCCTTTTTGCAGGGTCATCCCAGAACTTTTTGCCTTCCTCTTGTATTTTCTCTGACCTGTTAGTGCTGGTTTTAGGACTCGGGGCACTTACTATGTTCAGTGCTAAAGTGCATGTGCTCTCTATGATACACCTGGTAAGATTGGTCTCCACCTGTTTGGCATATTTAATTTACCTGTCAGTCCCTTGTACAGTGGTATCTCATATACCCAGGGCCAGTAAATTAAATGCTGCTGGTGGGCTTGCAGCGCTGCTTGCGCCACCCACCAAAGTGGCCTTTTTCAAACCTGTCTCAGGCCTCTTCCATTGCAGGGCCTGCATGTGCAGTTTACTGCCACTGTGACATGGCACCTAAAGTGGTTGCCACGTCTGTGACTCCCCTTTTACTACATATCAGTCACCCCTAAGGTAGGCCCAAGCTAGCCCTATGGGCAGGGTGTGGTGCAAGTGAAAGGTAGGACATGTGCCATAACTGTGTGGTATGTCCTTGTAGTGACAAACAGCCACTGGTTCTCACTGATGTGCGGTTGCCCTCCCATAGGAACACATTGGGTATTCCCTGATATGTGCTTCAGTGGTAATTCCTGACATGAGGAGTAGCATGATCAAGTTTGATATGTTTGGAATAGTGGTGAAAATGCTGCGTACTGGTGTTCACAAATTTATTATCACTATTTTAGAAATGCCACTTTTAGAAGTAGGCATTTGTGTGTGCTTTGTGCCTGCCTGTTGTGTATTGACTGTCTGGCCTTGGAGTGACAGGAGCTGGGGAGGAGCAGTGGCTCCAGAGGGTCTGGGTGAGTCAGCGCTAGGCTGAATAGGCCTGATCTACATATGGAGTGGTGGGAGGAGTAGCACCTGAACCTGAATAGGGCTGTACCTGCATTCCACAATGATGGCTCCGCCCCCACTGCGGTGTGTCTGGGGCCAAGGCCCACACTATCAATGGGGAGTGTTGTGCACTTGACAAGTGCCCCCCAGAACTGGTTTGGACTGGGTCCAGGGCTCTGAACCAGGGCAGAACAAAGACCTTGGGTAGTATAAATATTGAGCCTGTGACCCCATATCTGATGTGCTTACTTGGGAACTGCTAGGACCCAGGAGTAACTTCGATCTTGGGCTCCCTACTTGTCGGAGTGAAGCTGCTGCCTTGCTGAAGAGACCCATTGTGCTGGGCTGCCTGGTCCCTGCCTTCAAAAGATCCACCAGGGCTTGGTGGCTTGCCTGGGCTGATTGGCAAAAGCACGTGGTGAGTGCTGTTTCTCCTTGGGAAGCTCATTTTGAACTGAAAGGGGACTCTACTCACTGTGCGTGGTGAAGCACTCTGGGCTCTAGTGGGATGCTTCACTTTTTGCGGAACCCTGGGACTTTTTTTGTTTATTGCTCCCGGTGATTTCCTGACTGAGCGTATGCACGGCAATACTTTTCCCCACAGGGGTTGAGCAATGGGAGGGAAGAGCCACAGTAACGGAGGAGCTCTCCCTTGGGTGATCCAGGCTCCCCTGTCAGTTTGCGGCAGCCAGGGTGCTGCTACGTGGCCCTGAGCTGCCAAATCCTGCAGAGTGCAGTGTCCGCACACAAAAAGCGGGTGGAGGGCTTTTCCCACTTGATCTTCCTGAGCCCGAGGAGTGGGCTCAATTTTCCCCTCTACGGGTGTGGAAGGTGTCTGTGCCCTTGCGGAGGAGTTAAGATTAAAGGACCGACGAAGAAGCCGCCGGAAGCCAGCCAAAGTCTATGCCTGTTTGGTGGCGGGGTGAAACAGGACCGCTGGTCGCCAGTTGCAGCTCAGCCCCCAAGGAGTGGCGAGTGGGTCTGAGCTTCTTTGTGATTAAACTCGGGCCAAGTTGGTGAAGGGCCCCACAATTCTAGCATTGTGCAGCTGCGCTGCAGGGTCACGGGCAGCTGCAACCTTACTGGGTGTTTGGGGGCATTTCTCTTTTCTCTGCATTCCAGTAGGGGCCCTGGATTTGAAAGTTGTTGCCGCGGAGGAGATGTACCGGACCTTAGTATTAGGTCGGTGCAAGACCTTGGTCGGAGGCTTCGGTGTTCCACGCTGTGTAGAAGAAAAATCACTGTGTCACAGGCAATGGGCCCGGAGGTGCACTGCTGAGGGGATTTCATGACAAGGCCTCACTCTAATGGCCACATATGCGTGCACTGACATTATGATATGCTGTTGGGGCTCATATCTTGCAATTGTCAGGAAGGGGCACCTGTGTGTGCAGTGAGGGTGTCTATGCATAATGTTTTTATGCTGTTGTGGTAATGGGTGCACCATAAGAGCAATTACGTTTATTCCTGAGAGGTGCTCCTGAGATGTGTACTGTGGCAACGTTTTGCATAATATAATGTGCTAAGTGCAATGGTACCAGTGGTTACTGGCCAACCTAACTGTAATGTTATGACACATGCCTGATTGGCAATGTGGTGTATATAATCCCTGTAAATTCATGCCAGGTGGCACAGTGTATATATGTGATTGTGATTTATGGATAATAGCAAAGGCTATTTTTACATAACCTTGTGTGGAGTTTTTTTTGTGGTGTGCCTAGTGGGGCACTGCTGTGTGAATGTGTTGCGCAAACGCTTTACACATTGCCAGTGGGATAAGCCTGTCTGCTCTGCCAAGCTACCAAGGGGGAGAGTAGGGGTTATCTTCAGTGTGTAACTCCCTTGCCTTGAGTGGTGGTCTCTGCCTGGCTTAGGCGCGTGCCCGAGCCAACCAGCAATCGCATTTCTAACAGGCTGGTACCGTAAATACAGGGGGGGGCTCCCTTTGGGAGCCCACAGTACATGTGATCCCACATCCAACACTGGAATTGGTGTTGGAGTAGGATTCCAACATGTTTTTTTACCAAAAATGACCGGTTTTAGTGCAGCCAATATGTAGTTAGACCTCTCGTAATTGAGTTGATGTTCACTATATGTATAAAATGGCTGACTGCACTTGCAAAGCCTGGAGAAACTCCTGGATTTGTAGGGGTGTCCTGCTCATGCAAGGCACCCTCACACTTATAAACCTGCACCCTGCCTTCAGGATCAAAAGGCCTACCTTAGAGGTGACTTTTAGGTTCTAAGTGCAGTGACCTCAGATGTAAGGAAACTTATATCTGTGGTGAGTTGTGCTAGCACTAGCTCACACGACTGCAGGCCTGCCATTACAGCCTGAGTTTGAGTGGTCTCATAGGTGGCATAATACATGATGCAGCCTATGGGAGACTCCTGGTTTAGCTATGCCCTGGGTACCTTAGTACCATATACTAGGGACTTAGAAGGGTAAACCAGTAGCCAATTGGGAAGTTACCAAAGTACTTACCATGTCCAATTTAGGGAGCGAGCACAGTGACTGGGGTCCTGATTAGCAGGATCCCAGTAAAACTAGTCAGAAAACTGAATGACACCTGCAAAAAGTGGGGGTAACCATGAAAGCAGATCCTACTTTCCTACATACACCATGGGGCATTTTCAATATTTATTGAACCGTTGTGATTCTTGCACAGACTATATGTGCTGCAATATTTAATAGGCGGAAGCAGATAAAAGTGATTAGCAATATAAGAACAGTAAAGAGGATAAACTATTCCACCATTGTGCCATAACAGTGTATATATATGTTGGCTTTTAAGTACTGGGTAACGTGTACTCCTACTATGTGCTCCCTAACCTAGCTACCTAGGGTGGGTGTTCTTCCAGGAATTCCCCACTGGATGATCCTAACTCCCCATTACCTGAGGGTAAGGTATGAAAGGCCCTGTCTTGGTCACAAGTTGGACATCCTTCCTCACAGATGGTAAACAGGAATCAGCTGGGCTGAGACTCTGACACAGTGATGACCTCGCAATGATAGCAGAGTGCTCTTCTAATTTAAGCTCAGCAACGCGTGTGTATTTATAATGACATCATCCAGGCATCCATGTCGAGGCTTCAGCCGGGCTGACATTGTTTATTGTCTTTGTGATAGCAATGTTGCCTCATAAACGAATAACATACAACATTTACACAATATGTGTCTTGGCATTGTACTGAATGTTCAAGGTGTCTTGATAGTGTACTTACAAAGTGGAATTGTAAGCAATGTGGTTTCAGAGAAACTAATTCCGCACTACCATGCGAGCAAATGTGTGTCAAAAAACATTGTGCAGAAAGAAGGCAACTTAAAAAACATGTACATGTAAAAGTGGCAGTGTTTCTTTCCGGGCCTAGCTAGCCACGTGACACCCACTCCATGCACACGAGTCAACTAAAGTGATCTAATAATAAGAAAGCCACCCATAGCAATGCTACGGAATATGTTCATGTAAAAGATGCTTAAAATCTATTAAAATTATTAAAACGGGCAATCATACAGTTTGAACCAAGGTATTCAGAAATCCATTGTTAAGAATATAAACGCGAATAAAAAACACGTTTTAACGTAATATAAGATGTTAAAAACAGGCAGAATCAAAAATCTCCCTCCAAACGGAATAGCTAATTGTTTGTGTTCTGAGAGGTAGGCAAAACATTTCTGTTCCCAGCACATGCAGCTAATGATCCCAAAGGCACACCTCTGAGAAGGCTTATGGAGCAAATGTGTTACCATCCTACCCCCTCAGAGGCTGCTGAAGGTGTGACCACAGTGGAAAATCTGCAGAGCCAAGATTCAACTCGCTAAGAGCAAAAGCGTCCCAGGAAGGTTCATAGAATGCGTTCAGAAGCACTGGTAAACACAGAGGACAGCATTACAAATGTGCCTTTAAGGGGTCCACCAGTACGTCCATGTCCAGAGGCTGAACCGATTGCGTTCCTAGGTACAAGTCCAAGGCACACTCGAAAGTGCACAGCAGACAGAGGAATACAGCTTGAATGCAGTGAAGCCACGCAGGGCGAAATAAGAACCAATGCTCATTTTAATTACTGAAGCAAGGGTGCGCTGAAACAATGTACAATACGTTCAAGGCACATGACATCCATTGCAAAGCAGAACATTTTATTAAATTAGTCCAGATAATATGGAACAGGACCAGCGGAAGACCTCCAAAGACACTTCCGAGCCCCAAGTGAATGAATGATGGAATGACTCCGAAAACTGTCTGGAAGGTACTAACCAGAGCCTAAGCTTTTAAAGAAATGTGCTACCTCTGCAGTATGAGATGTTAAAAATGCGGTGCACCAATTCTCCAAAATGTTGTTGAAAATTCGTGCGGAGTAGCGATTGTATCTCCAAAGACAACCTTGCAACTTGAAGATCAAATGTTTCCTTTGCAGATGTTAAGGCCACGTCTTTCTGAAACAGTAAGGCTTTCCATCTGCTCAGGGCATCAAAGTGCACGTTCGAAAGCTTTATCGAAGGCCAAAGTGTTGCCTCCCTAAAGCTACGGGCAGGTGGAAATAATACTTGTGTGCAGCAAGTGACCAAGGAAGAAATCTTGACAAGATAGGTTATGCCCGGTCTCATACTGCAGCAGCCCTGGTGGTTCAACGTCTAACTCCCATTCAAGCATAATCTGAAAGCCAGACAAATCATGGCCACTTGGGAACCTTTCAAGTAGCAAGATAAGTTTGCTAAGGATGCCTTACAAGCCCCTTGGAGCAAAACTTCCTTGCACACTAAGGAACCACTTGAAGCACTCTCACAGCCTAAACTGCTTGGAGAACCTTCAGTTTCCTGTATTCTGACACCGGAATTTAAAAGATAATTCACCATTACTCATGAACATACCCATATCTGCCCGCTGGATGGTGTTCTGAGCAGTATTGAAAATAAAATGTCAATCAGCTGAGTCATGAACCCGGAGATTATCCAATCTGCAGAAGGTGTTTCAGCAACAGTAAACAGCAGCCTATCTAGTTTCTCTATGTGTTACATAGTGTACGTTGCATGTTTGCGTGCCATGAGTATTTGCTGTTTTGTCAGTTGGTAAGGTGAAAATTGGTTTGTGGCATTAATGTGTCGCCATTGTATGCGACCAGAATGAAGTGTCCAACCCAATAGCAGAATGCAAGTTGCTATTGCCCATCTTGCAATGCGGACTTGTCATGTGAGACAATGTGGATTGCTGACAACACAGTTACCCAGGGAGTGCATTCTAGAGGACAAGGTTGTCATACCATTGTCAACTACTACTAGAGCCTTTTCTAGATTATCTGTCAATCTAATGCAGTCTTTAATCAGCTTCTTGTAGAGAAACTTTCCATATTTCATTTTTTATTGTATATAAAAAACAATTTTGCTGTGATTTTTGAGGACCCAACAATATGTCACATACTTCCAGGTCATCAGAAAGAAGGGACATGTGTTTCACCTGGGACAATTTTTTTTTTTTTTTTTTTTTTTTTTTTTTTTAAAAACCTTTATTTAAAAATCAGGACACAGCTATTCAGCCGACAACCCGGAGGTTCGGCAGCATCGATAATTAGAAACAGTGATGCGTCCCCAGTACAGTACAAAGAGAAGTGCAAAGGTTCAATTTTAAGCAAACACAAAAAATCACAGCAAACCCCAGCAAGGCAAGAACACTAAAAAACCCATGGTGAGAGCCCCCAGGGGAGGCCGGACCCCACTCATCTACCAGTTACAAGATAGTGTAAGGAGGAAGAAGGGGGACAGCAGAGGCCCAAATAGTTCACAAACCAGACTGTGCTGGAAAGAAGGTCAGGGGGAAAGCTGTTCCTCGGGAGGTTCCAGATCAGGGGCAAGACATATTCCCCCCCCCCTGTATTGATTCCACCGCCCCCAGATGGCGTGCCACTTCCGGGGGCGGCCTCTAGAGCAATAGACCGTCTTCTCCCTAAACATGCTCCAGTCCATGTTCTCTTTCCACGCAGTCAGTGTGGGGGGCCCCGAGGAGCCCCACAATCGCGCGATATCCCTCTTAGCGACCATGTTACCCAGAGTCACCCATTGGGTCCGCGCCTCATCGAGGTCAGTGGGCCCCCAGACATTCAGGTGACAACACCGCGCCTCCGGCTGCACAGCAATGCCCGTCACCTCCCCCATAACTGCATGGACTCTCCTCCAGAATTCCACAATGACACCACACTCCCAAATGATGTGCAGGAAAGTACCCACCATACCACACCCCCTCCTGCACAGGCCGTCCTCCGAGAACCCCATGTGGACCAGCCTTGGCCCCGTCACATACACTCGGTGCAGTATTTTAAGCTGCACCAGCCTCAGACGCGACGGGATCGCAACCTCCCTAGGAGAAGAAACAGCTGACTGCCAGTCCTCATCATCCAACTCGAGGCCGTCCCTAGTCCACTGGTCCCTCAGCCCCAGAAGCATATCCGCCCGGACGTTTATCAGTTTCTTATATATGAGCGAGATCGTGCTCTCGGGCATATGGCCATCAAGGACCCGGTCCTCCAAAGGAGAGGACTCAGGCACCTTCTCACCCTCTACGAGGACTGATCGGAGGGCGTGGCGCATCTGAATATACCTGAAATACTCGGAGGGCCCCAGCTCATACTCAGTCTGCAACTCCTCAAAGGACTTCACCTTCCCCTTATGCAACACATCACCCACCCTGGAGATGCCAATCAGGTCCCACTTATCAAAGCCTTTTGAATGCCAAAGCCTTCCCAATCTCTCCGATTCAAACAACGGGGTAGCGAGGGTGAGCCTATCCTTCCAGCCCAGCGAGTCAGTTGCCATCTTCCACACCCGCACTGCCACACCGGTGGGCCCCGTGAGGGACGAGTCTAGGGACCGCGAGTACAACGCCCTGTAGTAGTTACCACCACGCAGCAACCACCTGTCCATGGCATACCCAGGGCTGAGGGCAGGGCCATAAAGCCCATGATTGATCGCGCTCAGCTGTGTGGCCCAATAGTACCGTCGGATGTCTGGGAGCGCAATGCCCCCGTCGTACCATGGAAGCGTCAACTTTGCAATAGCAATTCGCGGCCGCCCATCCCACAGCAACGTCCGTTGGAGGCCTTCGACCTCCCGAAAGTATTTTGCCGGCACCCAATCCAAGGTATTCTGTAAGGCGTAGAGGAAGCGGGGAAGAGACCTCATTTTGAACAGGGCCGCACGCCCAACGAGGGAGAGCGGCAGCCTCCGCCAACCTTCAACGTCGCGCCTCAGGCGTGCCAGGGGGGGGAGCAGATTCTTCTCATAGCGCACAGCAGAGTCCCTGGAGATAAAGATCCCCAAATACACGAAACCCTGCTGGGCGACCTGTATCGAACATGTTCTAGGAATCGGTGGAACCTCGCCACTAAGAACATACAAGTACGATTTGCTCCAATTGATGACGAGACCCGAGTTCCTACCAAAAGATGTGAGTACGTCACAGACCACTATAAGTGACTTCTTAGGTGAGGCAAGATACAACAGGATATCATCGGCATAGAGCGAAATACGGTCCTCGTGTTCAGGCGACCACCGAAGGCCCCGTATATCCGGGTGCCAACGTATCCACGCAGCCAGCGGCTCAAGGGCGAGGGCGAACAACAGAGGCGACAGGGGGCAACCCTGCCGAGTACCCCTCCCAAGCTGAAACGGAGTCGACGCCCGACCGTTCACCACAACACTAGCTAGCGGCCCCTCGTACAGCAACCTCACCCAGCTCACAAAACCGCGGCCAAAGCCGAACTTGGCCAGCACGGCCCACAAGTATGCCCACTCCACCGTGTCAAAGGCCATCGTGGCATCAAGAGACGCCACAATAGCCGGTTCACGCAGCGTGCCCGCCCTGGCGATTACGCCATGAAGACGCCTAAGATTCAACGCTGTGTTTCGGTGCGGGATGAAGCCGGATTGATCCGGGTGGACCAAGTCGCCAAGTACCCTAATCAAACGGGTCGCCAGGAGTTTAGCCAGAATTTTCGGCTCCGCGTTAAGAAGGGAAATAGGCCGATATGAGGCGCACTTATCGCGGGGTTTACCCTCTTTGTGTATGACCACAATCGACGCCAGTCGCTGATCCAACGGGAGGGTCCCACCCCCCCGCGCCTCCAAGAACATGGCGCGCAGGTAAGGGGCGACCCTTTCCGGGAACAGCTTGTACAGGTCGATCGGTGGGACAATGTTGAGTAGTTTAGCTAATCAAGTCACAACTTCCCAACACTAAGTTGTCACTACCCCAGAGTGTTCGGTCTGCCCTTAACACAGGTCAGGAATGCTGATCTTAGAGCATTCGGTCTTACCTAAGAACTGTTCTTGCATCCGTTACTATCTAACTGCTTTGTACCACAAATTGATTTGACATCAATTGTGTCCCTCCAAAAGTCAAACCCTTGTGTGGACAACAGGGAAAGAAAGGAAGCATAATAAATCAGCTTGGTGTTTGTTAGCATGTTTTTTTTTTGCAGGTGATGGTGCAAGTCTATATTAAGACACTGGGTTTAATGTATTATAACCAGAAAAATAAACAAACTTCTGTGCAAAAGTTTTTTAATTGCCCTCATGGTGGTGTAGGGCAATGTTCCCATTGTGTGTAATTAAAAGCAGCACATGGAGTATTTGCTTTATGCAAAACATTATGACCGTAATGTTGAAAAACAAACATTTCATCATAATTGAATGAGCCTTCGTACAAATGATCAGATGAAAAAACTGTAGAATACCCTAGATCTTATTGCATTTCATGCACTGTGTCTACATCACAATCATCAGAGATAATACTAGGGGTGACGTAATTCAAAGATAATTTAAACGAATACGGAATGTGTAAAAATTCAGTGGGCTCATACACATCATATGATACCCTATCCCAAACAATGCCAGGAACTGGAACAGCTGAAATGTTCACCAAGGAAAGGTCTCTTTGTTCATTGTGTGATGACGAGTGTCGTTTGAGAACCAAGTTCACCAGTTGTGCTGCATTGTACTGTAGACCGTTCTGGGAGATAGCATCCATTTGGAAGCAGGAAAAAGACAGTCACAAAACCAATCCTAAGGACCAGGAAAAGTGACGCAATTGTAATCCAAAGGTGTAACCATGGAGAAACAAAGTGTGTCTCTTTCAGCCAAAGATAAAAAACACATTCTCATCCAAAACGGTAGAGCTGGTGATGCTGGTGGATTGTCAAGCAAGCCACCCACCTGTTCTCTTGTTCTTCTTTAACAATATTTGAAACACAGTATCTTTAGAAGCTCCCCAAATGGCAGAGTTAAGTAAATACTCTGAAGCTTGAAAAGCCCCCAAGGGGAAAGGGGGATGGGAATCAAAAGACAAGAAGAGAGACACTGTTCGAATGCTGGTACTGGAGAAATCTGGGGACTCACAGTTCATAGTGTGATGGTTGACAGTCCCTGTACTGGCAACATCCAAATTCTGATCTAAATAAACAAACAGCACATTAGAGATGACATCACCCATAAGAATTCTTGGTCAACTTGCTTTTTACAATAGTATTCTAAATATCTGTATTATTACCTAAACGTTAGTATTGCCTCTTTATATTTTAGAAACATTTTCTATAATTTGTTGCCTTAATTTTCTTGCCCTTTGAAAAGAGAAATCATAAGCAGATTTAATCACCTTAACTGACTTGCAACCAATAGTCTTAAATATTCCACCACATTTAGTGATACATCTTTTCCTTTGATACATGGTAATTATTCTTACCACCAAATAATAATGTTCATAAACGTTGTGCGCTCTTTGTATAATTCCAAACAATATTGTTCTTTTAAAAGTTCTGTAGTCTCTGTAAAGAATAATATCCTCACGTTGATTTTTAGTCAGTAACAGGTCCTGAAATTATACTTTTATCTCTTGGTTAATTTGTAGTTGAAGCGTTCCAATGGCACCAGCTCATGACGCTTTTAAAAGTAAATCTGACAAACAGCTTACTGATCCTTTCTTCCAGTTTTATATTACAGGCCATAATATGAGCGTCTCACTTATCTGTTTTTTTTTTTTTTTTTTTGCAGGAACCGGAAGCAAAGAAATCCTCAGCCGATCTGGAAAAGGTAGCGTCGTCCTGGGAGTCAGGGAGAAGTCAAGGAGAGCAGCTGGAGGAATGGAGCAATCTGGAGAACACAAGCTGCTCGGCAGATGCAGTAGAAAACAGGTAAGGGCTTCTAAGACAAGACCAAGCACTGAGCGGTGTGTGCGAGCGTCTTAAATACCCTTCTACTGCTCGCATATGCCATGTGAGTGTTAGGCGTTTGAGTTTACACGTGAAAGTAAATGAGGATCGGTAAACAGTTTACACGCTGTAACGTGTAGGATGTTTCTCACATTGTCCTAACACGTGAATGCAAATGTTTGACAGTTTGAAATGTGTTTCTTACCGGCGCTGGAAGGTAACCATGTGTACTTCCTAGTGTTTGACAGTTCTTTTAAGAAATGAAAATGTTTGCTGCAAGCCTTGGTTATCAAATCAGTTTACATTATGTTGCATATTAAATAAACAACATGAACACCAATACCCTGAAATAAATATTACAATGCAATCAAGAGAGCATAAATATAAACGGAAAAAAGGGTAGTGGAAGAATCATGAGTGGCAGTTCTTTTTGGGATTTAAGAGGGTGACCACAAGTGGGATTTTAAGAGGGCTGAGCAGGCTGAACATGAGTTGGATTTCTGATTACCATGACATGTTATGTTAATCGCGCTTATGGAGCGCACGGTTACCCTGGGGTGTCCGTGCGCTAAGCACTGCCTGCTGGGGAACATAAAGATGTGTACTAGTGGGGAAAAAAGCCATGTCTTCAACCCTTTTCTAAAGGAAAGGAGATCCGGGGCATTCCTGAGATGAAAAGGAAGATCTTTTCATGCCCTAGAAGCACAAGTGATAAAGCTCCTGCCTCCTCAATTGACTTTTTTGAATGATGGGACTAAAACTTGTCTCCTGTCGAGCGTAGCACTCTTCCAGGGACGTACCATTGAAATTTACGCCTAAGGAAATCACGTCCTGCTCCCTTGATGGCCTTGAAGGCGGTACAAAGTGCCTTAAAGCGTACTCTTTGTTTAACCGGGAGCCTCAGTTCCTCCTTTACGGAGACAAATTTCGGAGTACCTGACCGCAATCTGGCTGCTGCATTTTGAGATCAGTTGAATCTGAAGAAAAGTCATCAAAGTTGATGAAGTTGCTAGAGGCAGTCCAATCATTTTTTGTCAGCTCCGCAAGTTTTGTAGAACTGGGAGATGTGGCCGATTACGAACTGAAATCTGTGTTTCTGTAATAGTTGATTGTACAGTTGTAGTAAAAGGTAGAAGAGATACTTCATTGTTGGTTACTGCGATCTCCCATTGGGGAGAGGATGCTCAATCAGTGATTAAAGCTTCCATCCGAACTTCCTGCATGATAGTGAGAGGAGGCAGGAAACTACCCAGGAGCCACCGTGGCCTACTATTGCGTATCGGCCACATAGTGTGGTTTGATCAGATCAATGGAGACTAGTCTCTGCTTTCTGCAGCCGGCAAGAGGTGCAAGAAGTACAGTTCGGACTACCTGCAACGGGCCCAGACAGGTACAGGAGCTTTGTTTAATGGGCAAATTCTTTGTCTACAATTTTCTCCCTGACCAGATCCCCAATCTTCAGGACTCAACCAGAAGCTGCCGGCACTTCCTTCACTTCACCAGTGGCGGTGCATTTTACTTGGATGTTGCTTTGTTTGGCCTGGAAACTGTTCCTGTAAAACATCCAGACGTTCATGTAGATCAAATGGTGTTTCAGCCACTGTGCTGAGACGGTCTGGGTCTAGGATCCACATTTTAACCCCAAACAGGATCTGATAGGGAGCCTTACCACTCAGGGAATTGCTTGGTAGATTAAGTGCCCTCTGGACCCCATCGTTTGATGGACCCAACTGTGACTTGAGTGTTGAACCGTGGCTGTTGAAGACTGCTGTAAGTCCCGTAACTTCCCTCCACGAGCAAATTTCCTGCGGGATGGTACGGGGAGGAATATTGCAGGGTCACACCCAAACTTCCCATGGCATCTTGGTAAGCCCTGATAGCGAACGCCGGATCTTGGTCCGAATGTAGTGTGCCAACTGCTTATGTCCCGATAAAGACTCTCAGAGCTCCTCTCCCCCCCCCGGAGCCGCACGTCGTGGGGTGCTGCTTGATGCTGTTCGCCTACATCTCCCTGTATTCCCAGTGTCCGCTTCCACAACCCTGCTGCCCTCTGTCCCTCTGCTCTCATTGCTTTCCTTGCTTTCTGCTACTCCCTGAGCCTGTGGCCTGTCCATTCTCCCCTGCTGTACCTACCTACTTGCCTGGTTGTGGGCGTGCGGGGGCATTAGGCAGCTCTGTCCAGCCCTGGGGCTGCTCCCCCCCCGCTTTCTCCCCTCCCCCCGCGAAGCCGCCTAGCGTCCAACGCTCTCGCTGCCTATTGCGGACACTGACTGGTTGAGCCCTACTGTCAGCCTCATTACCAGTGCGACCCCTCTTGTGGGGAAAAACACAGAGGTGAGGTGAGGTTCGGCCTGGTCTCCCGGCCTTTTGCCTGAGCGGTGCGGTGAGCGGGCGGTCGTGGGCCGGTGGACAGGGGTAGGGTTATATAAATGAGCGGGGGGTGCCACGATTAAGGTTCCAATAAAAGCTGGCGCAATTACATCGAAGTGTCAAAAGCAAAGCTAAAAACGCCATCTATCAATAGACTCGGCAGCTTCTGCAATACAAATCAAACCTGCAAGACAGTACAGAACATAAACACAGGACAATATCTACAATATTCACTCGCCGGAGACAGCATTGTTGGAATCACTAGACCACCAGACCCCTAGCTCCCCAACAGTTTGGAAGAGCAATTCTGGTGGATCCCCGGTGGACCCCTGGCAAGGGCATCTGTTCTAGCTGACCTTTAACAAGTATTTCAACTTGTATAAGCCATGAGATCTGGGAAAGTTAGGAAATCTGCAGCGGCTCCTAAAAGGAGGAAACCTAAATAGTTGTCATCTGACGAGGAGCTCGACCAAGGTAGTCATGGGCCCCCAAGGGCTTGCAATGATACAGCGAACGTGGTAAAACCGAGGCCACATAGCGATGACAATAACAGTTTTGGTCATAACGGCAAGAGTAAGGACTCATCAAATACTTCGAAATCCTTGAAGTTGCTGGACTATTTTAAAAAAATTCCACCTATGGCGAATACTCTTTCATATTCGCAATCACTGGAGGTAAC
The DNA here is from genome assembly GCF_964204655.1 of Triturus cristatus. NCBI lineage: Eukaryota > Metazoa > Chordata > Amphibia > Caudata > Salamandridae > Triturus > Triturus cristatus. Next base: position 1,096,241,531 of record NC_140593.1, on the reverse strand, counting down.
CAGCCTCGGAGTACCGGACCAAATGGCCAAAACAATTATGCCCTCTTCACAACCCCCACCCCCACAACAGTTGCTGAAGAATACGACCAGTAAAAACTTGGCTCAACTTCGGGAAGTCTTTATTTTTGGAACCGCACAAAACGATGTAACCCCATCCCAGTCAGAGGGGGTAATTTTAAAACAAAATCTTCAACATGATCATCCTTTACGATCGCAATCAGGTCAAACTCCCCCACCAACGGCTATGCGTAAGCAAGAAGCTCGTTTGCTGCACACTCCTCCGTTGAGCCCTTTACAAAACTCAGGCCCCTCCATAGACCAAGCTCAGAATATAGAATTACTAGCTCCACTGTCATGCCAAGACCTCGCTGTATTAAAGGATCCCACAACGGCTCCTCACAGTTATTTAATTTTCCCTCAAATCCATGCGCAAAATACCCACCTCTGTAATAAAAACTTACGATCAGCTGAATTGCCCCAAACTATAAGCACACCAAAGGACCATCTGGATGCGTCAAGTCCCCAGCATATTGTATTCACACCAACCACAGCAATAACGATACCATTCCCACAATTGCCCCAAAAATCAGTTCCAGATGACCAATTTTTAGCGGACTTGTCATTTTTCTTCAAAAATACTCAAAATTCTCCTCAACATATGCTAAATGTAAAGTCCAACTTAGAGGACCCTACAGCAGTTGGTGTCTGGCCCCAACTTCTCCAAACTTTTCAACAAACAGTTAATGCCTTAAATTACCATTCTGATAAACTGGATGTGCAGATAGACCTTTTGAACACCCTGGCACTTTTCACAGCAGGTATCGATAATAAACTGGACAAATTGAACAACTTAATAATAGGAGCGCAATCCTCCGCAAAGCTCGTTCAGGCGGTTTGTTGCTGTTCCCCAATCATAGACTCACTTTTGTCGCTTCCAGCCTTTCTATCAAATGTTATAGATGAAGTCAAGCTGCTGAAGGGAGGCAACTCATTAACAACTCTTTGTCCACAATCGCAAATATTGCCAAATATGTCTCAAAAACAAGCTAACCCTTGGATTACAACAAAACAAGGCACCCAGCTGAGGGAGGGAATAGTTCCCCTTCCCAAACTTTCCATATTTCATTATTTATTGTATATAAAAAACAATTTTGCTGTGATTTTTGAGGACCCAACAATATGTCCCATACTTCCAGGTCATCAGAAAGAAGGGACATGTGTTTCACCTGGGACAATGTTGAGTAGTTTAGCTAATCAAGTCACAACTTCCCAACACTAAGTTGTCACTACCCCAGAGTGTTCGGTCTGCCCTTAACACAGGTCAGGAATGTTGATCTTAGAGCATTCGGTCTTACCTAAGAACTGTTCTTGCATCCGTTACTATCTAACGGCTTTGTACCACAAATTGATTTGACATCAATTGTGTCCCTCCAAAAGTCAAACCCTTGTTGTTATGAAAACCTGAAGCTGATATGCAGACTGAAACTTTAACTATAATCAGTAATTGTTATACTGGTGGTGTTTTGCTTTTGTTGCAGGTATCAATGCTTGTTGTTTGAGTACAAGTATGTTTATTGTATACGGCTGGACACGGTGCACGTGTCACCTGTTTCCCTTTCATCACGTGCATTCAATTGTCAGCGCTGGACACGTTGTGCACGTGTCAACTGTTTCCCTTGCATTCTACCGTCAGTGCTGCACGTGTAAACGGAAGGCACTGCATGTGTAATCCACACCCTAGACACGTTCCTTCGAGAACCTTCACACACGTCTCATGTCTCTATTTAAACCCCCACCCGCTTCCCTTCAACGCTTCGCTTCCCGTTGTTACACTTACCTGGCTCCGATCCGATCCCGACTCCTGAGACTCCTGGCATCAGCGCTTCCTGGTTCTTCGTGGGCGCCTCCAATTACGGTCCGGCTGGATCTTCTTCCATGTTCGACGGCGCTCTGCTCCTCCTGCATTCGTCTGCCTCCAGTTACCTGGAAAACGAAAGACACAAGCATCAACAACTCGGCGCTTAGCAACCCAGCTCGGGTAAAAACTCGGCGAGGTAAGAGATTCCTTTCTTTTAACTCTCCAAGACATCAAAGACTACGCGTATTTAAACAGAGGAAATCTTTCACAGAACAAGGTGTGTTTAAGAGTGTGTTGCGTTTAATCTTCACTTCTAAGACTTGGAAAAGTTTGAAACCGATATTTCGCAGAACTGTAAGAACAAGAATTACAGACAGTGTGAACAATAAGTGCACAGTTAAAAAACGATATTTGCAGAACAGATATTTCGCAAAACTGTAAGGACAGGAATTACAGACAGTGTGAACAATAAGTGCACAGTGAAAACGATATTTGCAGATCAGAAAGAACAATAATTGCACAAGAGTTTTGGATAACTTTATTTGCAAAACAGTTGGCAAAGTATTAATGCAACAGATAGAACTACGGAGTGATCACTAATTTGACAACTTTTGCGTGGACATTTTGGCGCCTTAAAAATCACACTATTTTGGTGTTTTTTCTGTAAAAACAATTCTAGGAAAGTTATTGTATTTGTTTCTGTAATATATTATTGCTCAATGTAAAGAAAGGACTACAAACTAATTGAAAGAACCAAGGAAAAATCTTCTAGGGTGCAAAGAGAGTTAAGCTGACGCTTACTAATGGTATGAGTCTTACAAAAAAAAAAAAAAAAATGTTTACATTTGTGGTACTTTTTAGATGTTGTGTTAATAATAATGTCTTGTATGTATCTCTTAAGTAGATAACAAGTATTGTGACAGCTTCCAGAGGAGTACATCTATCGAGACACACGTACCCAGTCATCCTCCAGTCCCTGAAGAAATTCCCGAAGAAGGTCAAGACGCGATTCCAGTGTTTTATCTTCTTCTTTTTTCTCCTCCAATTCCCCCCTTCCCCCTCGGGGGTCCATTTGGGTTACAAGTGCTAAAACCTTGTTGCCTTGGTGGGCTTCAGAGGGAGTTGGGAATAAGCAGCTCAACGAAGGAACACATTTGGAGTACAGGTGGGTGACTTCGTAACAGAAAGCGAAGCCTACAACACCCGTTCCTTCGTTGATCTTGCATTATGGAGCTTGAAACCGATGCGCTAGACCCGTCCCAACTAACCACATTGGTTCGTACATTAGCTGGAGAAATGCATGAGTTAAGACAAGAGAATCAGGCCCTTAGGCTAGAACTAGATAGGACCAAAACGGGTTTTACTAGTTGGAGGGACCCTAGTTCAGAATATAGTAAACCCCTTATTTCTCCGTCTAAGTTCAATCCTCATGTCAATAATCCAGCCCAAACTTCAGGAGTCAATTCTGATCAAAACCTCCAAGTTACTGTGGTTTCACCCAGTCCAGTTCCCTTAGCCAATCCTGAACGTTTCACAGGGGATAGTAGTCGTTTCTCTACTTTCATGAGTCAATGTCAACTACATTTCTTATGTAAGCCTCAGATTTTCACTTCAGACACTTCCAAAGTAGCTTTCATTATCTCATACTTGGGAGGAGTGGCAGCTAGCTGGGCTATGCCTTTGGTTGATGTTAATGACCCTTTACTGCATAATCTAAACGCTTTCAAAACAGCTATGTCAGGATCATTTGCCAAACCTGTTTTTATACATGCCTCAGATAATGAGTTATTGAATCTCCGTCAGGGTTCTAAGGATCTCATCTCTTACGTCACTACTTTTAATAGATTACTATCTGAGACACATTGGCCAGAAGATAAAAGAGTATCTCTTTTTTATCGAGGTCTTAGAGATGATCTTAAGGATTCTTTGTCACACATTGTTGATCTTCCCCAAGATTACGCAGAATTTCTAGATTTAGTGGTAAAATTAGATCACAGATTGGGGGAACGTAAAAGTAAAAAACCCAGAGGAGATTTCAGGGCCTTACATTTTAAAATAGACAAAAAAGAGTCAGATGACAAAAATGCTCGTGTAGAACCGATGCAAATTGGGAGCATAAAAGGGCCATTGACATCAGAAGAAAAAGAACGCAGACGAAAAGGGAATCTCTGTTTGTACTGTGGCAAAGCAGGGCATTATGCCAAGGACTGCCCAGTAAAACCCATTAAAAAGAAAGGGGTTGCGGCTCTTGATTCGGTTCCTCAAGAGTCGGAAAACTAGACTTCTCGAAGAAAGACTGGATCGGTTCTTCGAGATCATTCACACCTCAGATCTCACACTACGCTACAAATGTTGTAACATACACACCTAAACATCTGACTATTAGAATGACCTTTGTTCTTTCTTCCCAACATAGACACTGTATAGCTGTCATGATTGATTCGGGAGCGACAGGAAACTTCTTTGACCTCGAGTTAGCAAAACAATTAGGTGTAGGTCGAATACCAAAGGCGGAACCTGAAATTGTTAGAGCTGTGGATGGGTCAGCGTTATCTTCTGGGTTAATTAAGTTCCACACGAAACCACTAACTATTATTGCTGAAAATGGACACACAGAGGAAACAGTGTTTGATCTCATTGACACTCCAACATTTGGCGTCATTTTAGGCATCCCATGGTTAGAACAACACAATCCTCACATAGATTGGGTTAAACGAACCGTGACATTAGATTCAGTTTATTGTAGAACTCATTGTTATCAGGAACTACAAGATCCTATTACACCTTTATGTTGCTCAGCAGTAGATTCAATAGTTCCTCAGATACCTTGTGATTATTTAGACTTCTCTGATGTTTTTGATCCAGTCCAGGCAACACAGTTGCCTCCTCACAGAATATACGACTGCAGAATTGATTTGATTCCAGGAGCAGCTTTGCCCTGCAGTAGGATTTATGCACTAACTGAGCCAGAAAATGAATACCTTAAAACATATCTAGAAGACCTCCTAGAAAAAGGGTTCATTCGACACTCCACATCACCCGTCTCCTCGCCGCTCTTTTTCGTGTCTAAAAAATCTGGCGATTTAAGAGCGTGTATTGACTATCGCGCAGTGAACAAGGCCACGATTAAGAATCGTTATCCCCTCCCCTTGATTCCAGTACTGTTGAATCAAGTTAAAGGGTCAAGCATATATACGAAATTAGATTTACGCGGTGCGTATCATCTGGTCCGCGTAAAGGAGGGTGACGAGTGGAAAACCGCTTTTCGCACGAAATATGGCCTTTTTGAATATACTGTCATGCCCTTTGGGCTTTGTAACGCTCCTGCTGCGTTTCAGTACTTCATCAATGAAGTATTACACGATTTCTTGGATATATGTGTCATCGTATACATTGATGACATATTAATTTTTTCCAAAACTGATGAGGAACATGTTCATCATGTTCGTTCAGTTCTGCAAAGGTTAAAAGACAACTCTTTGTATGTGAAGCTCGAGAAATGCGTTTTTCATTCCAAAAAAGTCGAATTTTTGGGATATTGGCTTTCTCCAGAAGGTATTACAATGGATAAAAAGAAGGTAGAAGCCATTTTAAATTGGCCCACTCCATCGTCGGTAAAAGAGATACAACGAGTATTAGGCTTCGCTAATTTTTATCGGCGTTTCATTTCAAATTTTTCTGACATTGTACATCCTATCACACAATTACTTCGAAAAGGAACAAAATTTCACTGGACTTCAGAAGCTGAAAAGGCCTTTATTGCATTAAAACAAGCCTTTACGTCCGCTCCACTTTTGATTCACCCCGATCCCGATAGACCATTTTTTGTGGAGGCAGATGCGTCTCAAACGGCTTAAGGAGGGGTTTTAATGCAGAAAAATTCAACAACTGGTCATTTGCACCCCATTGCCTTTTATTCACGAAAACTGTTACCAGCTGAGCAAAACTATACAATTGCTGAGAGAGAATTATTGGCAATTAAGGCAGTATTCTTAGAATGGAGACATCATTTATTGGGAGCCAAGCATACTATTACAATATTTTCAGATCATAAAAATCTACAATTTTTTACCACAGTTAAGGCTTTAACTCCCAGACAAATGCGCTGGTTGCTATTTTTTAGTGAATTTGATTTTATTATCACTTATCGTCCAGGGGAAAAACAATTGTTGTCTGATACACTCTCTAGATTAGTTTGCGATAAAAATTCTGATGAAAAGTTAAAGATTCAAACAATCATACCATCTGAAAAAGTGGTAGCATTCACACAAATAGACACTTTTTTAACTCAATTAAAACAGAGTTTTCAGACATTAAACCAACAAGACTGGCTTTCACAAAAAAGAAACTCTATTCATGAAGGCTATTTCCTACATAACAAAAAATTGTTTGTTCCTCCAGGGGAATTAAGACAACAGGTACTAAAGTGGAACCATGATTCTAGTTTAGCAGGTCACCCAGGAATACATAAGACTTTAGAATTATGTCAAAGGCACTTTTGGTGGAATAACATTAGTAAAGACATTCAGCACTACGTTAAGTCATGTCCAGTATGTGCTAGACAAAAATCTGATCATCAATCACCTGCCGGTCTCTTGCAACCATTGCCTATACCCCCATCTTCCTGGCATACCATTAGTCTTGATTTCATCACTGATTTACCAAACTCACATTCTTACACCACTATTCTAGTAGTTGTGGATCAACTATCAAAAATGGGGCATTTCATTCCTTTAACGAAATTACCAAATGCAAGTGAATTCAGTGATATTTTTATCAATCAAATTGTAAAACTACATGGTTTGCCCAGTAAAATTGTGTCCGACAGAGGCCCCCAATTTATCTCCAAGTTTTGGAGACAATTATGTAAACATTTGGGGATAGACATTGCATTGTCCTCAGCATTCCATCCACAGACAGATGGTCAGACAGAAAGATTAAATCAGTATCTTTTCCTTTGATACGTGGTAATTATTCTTACCACCAAATAATAATGTTCATAAACGTTGTGCACTCTTTGTATAATTCCAAACAATATTGTTCTTTTAAAAGTTCTGTAGTCTCTGTAAAGAATAATATCCTCAAGTTGATTTTTAGTCAGTAACAGGTCCTGAAATTATACTTTTATCTCTTGGTTAATTTGTGGTTGAAGCGTTCCAATGGCACCAGCTCATGACGCTTTTAAAAGTAAATCTGACAAACAACTTACTGATCCTTTCTTCCAGTTTTATATTACAGGCCATAATATGAGCGTCTCACTTATCTGTTGTTTGTTTTGTTTTTTTGCAGGAACCGGAAGCAAAGAAATCCTCAGCCGATCTGGAAAAGGTAGCGTCGTCCTGGGAGTCAGGGAGAAGTCAAGGAGAGCAGCTGGAGGAATGGAGCAATCTGGAGAACACAAGCTGCTCGGCAGATGCAGGAGAAAACAGGTAAGGGCTTCTAAGACAAGACCAAGCACTGAGCGGTGTGTGCGAGCGTCTTAAATACCCTTCTACCGCTCGCATATGCCGTGAGTGTTAGGCGTTTGAGTTTACACGTGAAAGTAAATGAGGATCGGTAAACAGTTTACACGCTGTAACGTGTAGGATGTTTCTCACATTGTCCTAACACGTGAATGCAAATGTTTGACAGTTTGAAATGTGTTTCTTACCGGCGGTGGAAGGTAACCATGTGTACTTCCTAGTGTTTGACAGTTCTTTTAAGAAATGAAAATGTTTGCTGCAAGCCTTGGTTATCAAATCAGTTTACATTATGTTGCATATTAAATAAACAACATGAACACCAATACCCTGAAATAAATATTACAATGCAATCAAGAGAGCATAAATATAAACGGAAAAAAGGGTAGTGGAAGAATCATGAGTGGCAGTTCTTTTTGGGATTTAAGAGGGTGACCACAAGTGGGATTTTAAGAGGGCTGAGCAGGCTGAACATGAGTTGGATTTCTGATTACCATGACATGTTATGTTAATCGCGCTTATGGAGCGCACGGTTACCCTGGGGTGTCCGTGCGCTAAGCACTGCCTGCTGGGGAACATAAAGATGTGTACTACTGGGAAAAAAGCCATGTCTTCAACCCTTTTCTAAAGGAAAGGAGGTCCGGGGCATTCCTGAGATGAAAAGGAAGATCTTTTCATGCCCTAGAAGCACAAGTGATAAAGCTCCTGCCTCCTCAATTGACTTTTTTGAATGATGGGACTAAAACTTGTCTCCTGTCGAGCGTAGCACTCTTCCAGGGACGTACCATTGAAATTTACGCCTAAGGAAATCACGTCCTGCTCCCTTGATGGCCTTGAAGGCGGTACAAAGTGCCTTAAAGCGTACTCTTTGTTTAACCGGGAGCCTCAGTTCCTCCTTTACGGAGACAAATTTCGGAGTACCTGACCGCAATCTGGCTGCTGCATTTTGAGATCAGTTGAATCTGAAGAAAAGTCATCAAAGTTGATGAAGTTGCTAGAGGCAGTCCAATCATTTTTTGTCAGCTCCGCAAGTTTTGTAGAACTGGGAGATGTGGCCGATACCGAACTGAAATCTGTGTTTCTGTAATAGTTGATTGTACAGTTGTAGTAAAAGGTAGAAGAGATACTTCATTGTTGGTTACTGCGATCTCCCATTGGGGAGAGGATGCTCAATCAGTGATTAAAGCTTCCATCCGAACTTCCTGCATGATAGTGAGAGGATGCAGGAAACTACCCAGGAGCCACCGTGGCCTACTATTACGTATCGGCCACATAGTGTGGTTTGATCAGATCAATGGAGACTAGTCTCTGCTTTCTGCAGCCGGCAAGAGGTGCAAGAAGTACAGTTCGGACTACCTGCAACGGGCCCAGACAGGTACAGTAGCTCTGTTTAATGGGCAAATTCTTTGTCTACAATTTTCTCCCTGACCAGATTCCCAATCTTCAGGACTCAACCAGAAGCTGCCGGCCCTTCCTTCCCTTCACCAGTGGCGGTGCATTTTACTTGGATGTTGCTTTGTTTGGCCTGGAAACTGTTCCTGTAAAACATCCAGACGTTCATGTAGATCAAATGGTGTTTCAGCCACTGTGCTGAGACGGTCTAGGTCTAGGATCCACATTTTAACCCCAAACAGGATCTGATAGGGAGCCTTACCTCTCAGGGAATTGCTTGGTAGATTAAGTGCCCTCTGGACCCCATCGTTTGATGGACCCAACTGTGACTTGAGTGTTGAACCGTGGCTGTTGAAGACTGCTTTAAGTCCCGTAACTTCCCTCCACGACCAAATTTCCTGCGGGATGGTACGGGGAGGAATATTGCAGGGTCACACCCAAACTTCCCATGGCATCTTGGTAAGCCCTGATAGCGAACGCCGGATCTTGGTCAGAATGTAGTGTGCCAACTGCTTATGTCCCGATAAAGACTCTCAGAGCTCCTCCCCCCCCCCCCCCCCCCCCCAGAGCCGCACGTCGTGGGGTGCTGCTTGATGCTGCTCGCCTAGATCTCCCTGTATTCCCAGTGTCCGCTTCCACAAGCCTGCTGCCCTCTGTCCCTCTGCTCTCATTGCTTTCCTTGCTTTCTGCTACTCCCTGCGCCTGTGGCCTGTCCATTCTCCCCTGCTGTACCTACCTACTTGCCTGGTTGTGGGCGTGCGGGGGCATTAGGCAGCTCTGTCCAGCCCTGGGGCTGCTCCCCCCGCTTTCTCCCCTCCCCCCGCGAAGCCGCCTAGCGTCCGACGCTCTCGCTGCCTATTGCGGACACTGACTGGTTGAGCCCTACTGTCAGCCTCATTACCAGTGCGACCCCTCTTGAGGGGAAAAACACAGAGGTGAGGTGAGGTGAGGTTCGGCCTGGTCTCCCGGTCTTTTTCCTGAGCGGTGCGGTGAGCGGGCGGTCGTGGGCCGGTGGACAGGGGTAGGGTTATATAAATGAGCGGGGGGTGCCACGATTAAGGTTCCAATAAAAGCTGGCGCAATTTCATCGAAGTGTCAAAAGCAAAGCTAAAAACGCCATCTATCAATAGACTCGGCAGCTTCTGCAATACAAATCAAACCTGCAAGACAGTACAGAACATAAACACAGGACAATATCTACAATATTCACTCGCCGGAGACAGCATTGTTGGAATCACTAGACCACCAGACCCCTAGCTCCCCAACAGTTTGGAAGAGCAATTCTGGTGGATCCCCGGTGGACCCCTGGCAAGGGCATCTGTTCTAGCTGACCTTTAACAAGTATTTCAACTTATATAAGCCATGAGATCTGGGAAAGTTAGGAAATCTGCAGCGGCTCCTAAAAGGAGGAAACCTAAACAGTTGTCATCTGACGAGGAGCTCGACCAAGGTAGTCATGGGCCCCCAAGGGCTTGCAATGATACAGCGAACGTGGTAAAACCAAGGCCACATAGCGATGACAATAACAGTTTTGGTCATAACGGCAAGAGTAAGGACTCATCAAATACTTCGAAATCCTTGAAGTTGCTGGACTATTTTAAAAAATTCCACCTATGGCGAATACTCTTTCATATTCGCAATCACTGGAGGTAACCAGCCTCGGAGTACCGGACCAAATGGCCGAAACATTTATGCCCTCTTCACAACCCCCACCCCCACAACAGTTGCTGAAGAATACGACCAGTAAAAACTTGGCTCAACTTCGGGAAGTCTTTATTTTTGGAACCGCACAAAACGATGTAACCCCAGCCCAGTCAGAGGGGGTAATTTTAAAACAAAATCTTCAACATGATCATCCTTTACGATCGCAATCAGGTCAAACTCCCCCACCAACGGTTATGCGTAAGCAAGAAGCACGTTTGCTGCACACTCCTCCGTTGAGCCCTTTACAAAACCCAGGCCCCTCCATAGACCAAGCTCAGAATATAGAATTACTAGCTCCACTGTCATGCCAAGACCTCGCTGTATTAAAGGATCCCACAACGGTTCCTCACAGTTATTTAATTTTCCCTCAAATCCATGCGCAAAATACCCACCTCTGTAATAAAAACTTACGATCAGCTGAATTGCCCCAAACTATAAGCACACCAAAGGACCATCTGGATGCGTCAAGTCCCCAGCATATTGTATTCACACCAACCACAGCAATAACGATACCATTACCACAATTGCCCCAAAAATCAGTTCCAGATGACCAATTTTTAGCGGACTTGTCATTTTTCTTCAAAAATACTCAAAATTCTCCTAAACATATGCTAAATGTAAAGTCCAACTTAGAGGACCCTACAGCAGTTGGTGTCTGGCCCCAACTTCTCCAAACTTTTCAACAAACAGTTAATGCCTTAAATGACCATTCTGATAAACTGGATGTGCAGATAGACCTTTTGAACACCCTGGCACTTTTCACAGCAGGTATCGATAATAAACTGGACAAATTGAACAACTTAATAATAGGAGCGCAATCCTCCGCAAAGCTCGTTCAGGCGGTTTGTTGCTGTTCCCCAATCATAGACTCACTTTCGTCGCTTCCAGCCTTTCTATCAAATGTTATAGATGAAGTCAAGCTGCTGAAGGGAGCAACTCATTAACAACTCTTTGTCCACAATCGCAAATATTGCCAAATATGTCTCAAAAACAAGCTAACCCTTGGATTACAACAAAACAAGGCACCCAGCTGAGGGAGGGAATAGTTACCCTTCCAAAACAGCTAAATGAGCAGTCATTATCCGACCGACCTCAAACCGGAATAACGGGCCCGACCTGACTGAAGCAACGATCAAAAATGCTCGGTGTCCAAGCGGGCGTACAATTTGCGCAGTCCATATTGAGCAAGAGCTAGTGGCCAGTTCAGCAGCCCAGATACCCTCGATCTCGGAAGTGCAGCCAGTTCCCTTACCACCTTGCAGTAAGAGAGAGCGCAAACACCAGATTAAACACAGAAATAAAACAAGGTCTAAAACAACAGCTGCCTCGACAAACTTCTTTCCTCTCTTTGCAATAGCTCCTAATAAAAAAGCCTTAAGTGAAACTGACGCATCATCACCCTTAGTAAACCCAAGTGCAACTGAACAGAAAGGGGATCCATCCAAAACCGTCACCCAACTGACTCTGTGTAGTAATCAAGATCCAACCAAGCCAGCCACGGGAACAGTGATTGACGACTTTAGTACTGCTAAAGAAAAGCTAAGGGTGAAAATCAACGAACCAAGCTTATCAGAGACCACATCTGTGGGAATAGCAATAGAAGATCCTAGTACAGCTAAAGAAAAGCAAAGGGTGAAAAGCAACGAACCAAGCTTGTTAGAGTCTACAGCGATCGCAATTAATCCCAATCCAGTGCCTGCTTTAATTTCACCCCGGTCAGACAATTCAACGACTAAACCAAATTTTACAAAAACAATCTACAACCATAAAACACTTCTGCCAACTAATAGACAGTCTTTGAGGAAGGCCCCCCAACACCAGCCTCAACAGGAGCAGGATCTCGATGCAGGCCTGTCATTCAATAAAATCAACAAGTCAATTCAAAGCCCATGCAGCAAAGAGGACAAAAGCGATTTAAAACCTTTTTACATTATACTAGCTCCCGACTACAAATCAAAAGGCTGGCAAGATATCCTCAATAGATCCAATATAATTAAACTAGTGGATGGCACCCCGGGGTTTGCAGGCCTGGTAACCGACGACATAGAATCTATCGTATTTCTTCCACCAAGAGGCACACAACCGTCTGAGGTAACACTGGTAGCATTCAAGTCTGCCCATTGGGCAGGGGTATTTTTGGATCACAAGGCCACCCTGCGGGACTGGGGCATTCGAGTTTACCCATATTCCATCCCAGGGTACCCCCCAGCATTATTAAATCAGCAAACGCCACTTAAAGCCGGAACCCTTCGACCTGTGTCCCACTCTAGACCATACTTGATTCTAAAAAACGCGTCAGGACCTGAAGTACGTAACAAACGGACTTCAAATGTGGTCTCTAACGACGATTTACACCAAGGCTGGAGTTGGCTCCCAGCTATCTTATCAACAAAAAGATCAGAATGACCACAAGGTACAGAGTCAACTGGTCAAACACTCAATTCTCTGGAAAATATAAGCCCTCAAACATCTCTATCGGCAATGGGGCACAACCCGCAAGCAGATTCCACCTTCTTAATTTGCTCCTGGAACATCAGCGGACTTCAACAGAAAATTAGGAACTCAGATACTCACTCCTTTATTTGTAAGCACGCTGTAATAGCTCTGCAGGTAACTTGGGCTTCACAAGGCTGCCCTGTCATTGGCTATATCGATCTATGGAAACCAGCACTGAGGGACAGCCGGCACGGTCACTCAAAAGGTGGCCTGTCAATATATGTATCAACTAATCTAAAAGGCCCAATAACCCAATTAAAACTGGTTGAAGACTGGCTACTTGGGGTCAAAATCAATTCATGGCGGGAACAACGTTCACTTATTTTCCTAAACGTGTATATCAACCCAAACACACGTACAAAAAAAGTACATCTGGTACGACTAACGGAAATTATGAGCGACTTAGCCGTGGAGCACCCTGATTCAGACTGTATTGTTACTGGGGATTTTAATACCAACCTATTCCAGGGGCAACCAACAGAAACCGAGGGGCCCTTTTTATTCTCCTTGAATGAGGCAGTGTCACAAACTAAACCAGCAAATCAAGCCTATTGTGGCCTGGGATACCTCTGTGTGATGCGTTTCTATAGCGCAGGCTACCTCGTTATAAATGGAAGGTCGGAGGGCGATACCCCCACCAATTGATCCTGGACAAATGGAAAGAAATGATCCTACCTGGATTATTCCATCTGTAATTCAGCTTTGCTCCACTGTCTGGTTAGCTTTTGCATTCACCCACGATTTGAAAGTGATCATCGGCCCCAGGTCATAGCTTTCAAAACAAACCCAGTGAAGCATAAATCTGCACCCTTAACCAGCAGGGGAATATACTCCGAAAACCTAAAGCGCCTCAGATGGAGCGAAGACATCAGCCCGAAGATCCTACATGCAAGCATGGAGCTCATAAGAGGTGGAATCGACCAGGAAGCCCCCCCGATAGCGACATGGACGACGCTCTGCTTACATCTGATTAATCTTTTCCCAAAAAAACAGCATTCCCCAAGGAGACCCCTCCCGCGCCAGTTCGCACTTTCACAACAGTCGCAGCTACTTAAGAAAGCTAGAAACAATGCCTTGCGGCTACTGGTAAAAGCTCCAGGGAATAGTGAATGTTTAAAACCGTATCCAGTAGCCCAAAAGTCATTTAGGCTGGTGATCACTAAAGACAAACGGACACATGATAACCAATTCTGGTGCAAGCTAGTGTGGGAGAGTAAGAGCCGAAATTCACAAATTCTGGGCCCTAATCAACCAGTCCAACTCGAGCACATTGAGTTTTGGATCTGCCAACATCCAAGAATCAGATTGGGTTACCTTCCTCACCGACCATTTTAGACCTCCAGAATGCTTAGGAGCTACAGGAGGCAGCCCCGCAAGAGAGAAAGTAATAGATTATAACAATAAGCAGAGCAATCCTACAGAGCGCTTACATACCGACAATGAGGATCTTCAGATGCCACAAGAAACGGTCGCCACTGCTGTGTCAAGGGCTAGATCAGATGGAGCTCCGGGCCCAAACGGCCTGCCACAGATTTTTTTTTTAATCTGATGTGGCTCTCTGGTCAGGCCTACTGACAAATCTCTTTAATTTTGCTCTGAGAACTGCAACAATCCCAGATTCATGGCGGGGTGCAATAATCCAACCTATTTATAAATCAGGTTCCCGTGCCTCTCCCAATAATTACAGACTCCTCGCACTGCTGGGACATTGAGGCAAAGCATTATGCGGGCCTCCTGTTGGAGGAGTTGAGCCTATGGGCAAAGGACCACAAACTGATACCAATTAATCAAACATGTTTTATTGCCAACTCCGGGACGATGACCAATCTATTAGCACTGTCAACTATCGTCGACAAAGCACTCTCCACATCTAGATCAGTATTCTGCTGTTTTGTCGACTTTAAAGCAGTGTTTGCCAGGGTTTCGAGGGCTGCCTTATGGGAAAAGCTGAGGAAATGGGGGATCCCTGATAAACTTTTGGAGGCAATCCTACAACTCCACTCCAGTACTTGGGTCAGGGTGAAGTTTGGGTCCGGCACGCATCTCTCCCGGAAAATCTCGACATCAAGAGGCGTGAAGCAGGGATGCATGCTGGCCCCCATGCTTTTTAACCTGTTCATAGCGGACTTGTCAACTTCACTGGATGACACTAACAGTCACCCCCCAAAGGTAGGAGGTACGGCACTAAGTAATCTTTTATATGCCGACGACCTGGTTCTCTTTAGCCTCACTAGGGTCGGGCTGCAAAGGCTCCTCGATAAACTGTACACCTATACGACCATGAACCAACTAGAGGTTAACTTAAAGAAAACACAAGTTGTCCCATTTGGTCGGAAATGGCACACTGTTGGAGGATGGTCATATAACAACATAAGCCTTGTCGTAGGACACTCGTACAAGTACCTAGGTGTCCATTTGGACTCTAGGGGTAATCTTATTAAACATCGTAACGAGATCGCAGTTAAAGCTATGACCCTTGCGGTGTCATTAGCTAAGCTCTCGAAAAATATCTCCGGCCCAACTCTCTTACCACTCTTAGATGTTCTGAGAGCAAAAATTGGCCCTACTTTATCATACGGCATAGAGATATTCAGGGGCAAGCTGAATACTGCCTTAAATCAACATACGACCAAAATTTATAAAAAAGGTACTACATTTGCCAAACTCCGCATCCACAGCCCAGGTAAGATTAGAGCTAGGGATTATGATGTTTCTAACATCGGTACATATTTTAAACTCTGTCATAAATTGAGGCAAGCGGACTTAGGCACATTAGAAACCTTAGTCTGGTTAGAAATCACCCAGAAAAACCCTGGAGGTACGTTTGGTTGTCTTTTCAAGGACCATATCCATCAAATGTCGGCGAGTGAGCTATGGGCCCTCAACCCCAGTTGGGCAGCATTTAAAACTGGCATCAAAAAATGTGTGAGAATGAGTTCTCTCATAATGGATAAGGCACTCCTTACCAAACACAGTTATGCTTGGGCCCTTGTAAATTCATACAGACGGCTAGCCCCTGCCACCTACCTGTCTTGCACATATTCATTGTATCTAAAACGCAGTTTTATGGCAATCAGAATGGGTGACTGGCGTTTCCTGCAAGATTTGCCCCCTTGGCGACGCACGTCGGAAAATGTAATCTGTAGAGCGTGTGGCAAGACAGCTGAAACTCTGTTACATGTGGTTTGTCTTTGCCCAGCCTTTAATTCTCAACGCAGGTGCAAACTCAAATTAGAGTGGAATAGGCTGGGTGTTCGGACATGTAGGCAAGCCATTATCGCGGCCATGAACCCCGAAAATACAGATTTAAACCTGGGTTTAATAACTTTTATTCAGCAAGCATATCGTAATTTTATGCAAAAGAGGCCTTGCTAATAAAATTTTAGGGAAGATGAAATGAAATGATTATCATGCTCTGCAATCTGATAGGTCAACTCATCAAATTGTATTCCAAAGAACACTGCCTTGTTTTTAATATGTATGTTGTATTTTTATAGTCAGCGTAACAAAAAAAAATGTCTGAAGAGTTTTGTACATTACTTTTTAAACGTCTGCTACTGTCCAAATGTCATTGAATCAGGTGGTTCAGGATGCAGAAGATCTCTACTTTTATTATGGTTACTGAACTGCTGCTTGCTTTTTTGTATTTTAAAACAGTTGGTTTGTAATGTGAATTTTGTAATTTCTTTTAAAGATATCTGTGTTATATCTAAATAAAGATTATTACTCCGACTCTCAGATCCTTTATAACAGTTCGGGTGTCAGCCGACCTCTGTGGCCATACCCATAGGAATCAAGAGCAAGAATCCCCTGCATCCAAGATATACTTGTAAGCCTCATCTGGTGACAAAGGGCTGCACCGGTCCGGGTAAACACAAACCAGAGGCTTGTTTGAAATCCGTAGAGCTGTCTGTGGTGGACGTGCCACAGTGGAACCCTTGATCTGCTTGCAGATGTTGCATTTGACAACAAAGTCCTTGGTCTGTTTGTAAAGACCTGGCAACCAGTAGCGTTGCTGCAATAGTGAAATATAAGCAGCCACCCCTGCGTTTGCAAATAAGATCCTCCTGTGCAGCTGGAATTAAACCTAGCCTGTGGGCTGATTTTGGTATTACTCTATTCCCCCACTCCAGGAAAATGAGCATTGCGTACCAAAACGTTGATGACTCGATGTGTGGATTACATGAGTCTGTGGCAAGCAATATTTCGACTTTGCCACCTGTTCTTGAAGCATCTTGAACTTGATTGTGCACCCTTTTGAGTCTATGAATCCTTTGTGGCTTCAGTAGTGTAGATATTCATTATAGGACTAGACACAGTAATGTGACTCACACACTATTATCTGGATCTGTATTCTCCAGTGAAAGCATTAGAGTCCTAAATTCAGCTGACTGTACAGTGCAATCACCAAGTGACTGTGCGTAGGTTTTCTCCGGATGGAATTCTCTAACCCGCATGCACCCCTTCACGGCAGCGCATGCTGCTTGATAGTGGTTCTTTGTCCCTACGGCAGGCTGTGCAGAACATCCGTATATATGATCTAATCATACTGATCTAGTGGCATTATTTCATTAGACCAGTGGTTCCCAATCTGTGCGCCACGGCACCCCAGTGCCCCATTAAAAAGTAGCCAGGGGCACCGCGAAAAGATGTGCACCAAGCACACCGTTTGGAAACTACTGACTGATAAACAATTTTAAGGGTAATACCAGGGGGTGGAGGGCATCATGCTGCAGACAGGGATTTTTAATCAGTGGCAGCTTTATTCTTGCAGTTCAAAAGCTGGAGTTCCAGAGGCCGGAAAAGTGCAAGCGCTGTAGCACATTCATTAGCAGTTCAGGCAGAGCCTTTCTGGGGAGGAGGATGGGGCCTGAGTGGGAAACACAAGATAGGCAAGCAGATAGATGGGGCTGCCGGGATGTAGGTCAGTGTGCCTGGAATGAGACTCGAAGAGATACTGAATAAGGAAATAAAACATCCTGCAGCAATGAATGTAAAAGTAAACATTTGCAGACAGCCTGATTTTACACACAATGGCCCTTGATAATGATTTATAGCGCCTGGGAGCCACCTCAGGTTCAGCGCTGCTGGCACAAGTGGGCAGTTGAAAACTCCTGGCTAATAGCAGCGTTCTCCAAGTTAGACATATTATGGAAAAATATCTCAGTAGTTGCCTGCTGCTAAGAGCTGTGTAAAACCTGTGGGTTAGAGCGATTTTGGGAAGACTAACCCTGGATTAAAATGCAAACGGTGAGCATTTGCTTCTCTAATTTATGTTTTGAGCGCAATACTTGACTGTCTGCTGCTATTAGTCATTAACATGACATTTGCTATTTGTTTTATTTATGTCCTCCTTGTATGGACCTTGTAGTGTGTGCTCCCCTCTGGGTATAGGCCCCACCACCCACTCACTGATCTTCATTTCCTGACATGCCCGTGACTACTGAACTTTGACTTTGTCTTCCTAATTTTCTATTTTGCAAATTTTAAACACAACGGGGCTGTGCAAGCACAGTGATTGCTGTTCAGTCTTTTATCTAGACATGTGCACTCAGACATATCCAGCACCTCCCTCCTGATGTGCGCCACAGATTGTTTGGAACCAAACCACTTGTTAGAGTTTGCACAGTGTCACCCCAATAGTACATGGATATTTTTGTTAGGTCTCGCTGAGCCAGCGCATGCGATGCTCTGCGAGAAATTTAGTGTGTGGGTTTTCAAAGTGCTACCACAGGCTTTTGGTGGCCTAGCGCTTGCGTTCACGCGCGCAGCCGCCATGTGGGTTTCTGTCAAGGCTCATTAAGCCATGCGTGCCTCAATGAGCTTTCACTTTCGTGCTTGTTTGATTAGTTTCCCTTTCCCCTGTGAGCAGCAGCCTGGCCGGGTGCCAGCTGCATACCTCAAGTTCCAGTGTGCGCGCACCGCGCTAGTTTTTTTAGCTTTGAACAGTTCTAGGTCACCAGCATGTGGCGGCAGCTTTCTTTACCGTAAGTGCACTTTGGACACATCCTAGGCTTGCTGTTCGGTCTGTTCCTGCTCTTGGCCTTTTCACTCCTGCACTCCCACTCGGTTTTGTGGCTGTAACACGAGCGAGCCCGCTAGAGCAGCTGACCTCCAATAAAAGCTGCTTAATGGCCTCTGCTTCCGCCGGCCCCACATACCACCACTGATGGCCACTGCCTTTCACCCGACCGGGACAAGCCGATTTCATCGCTTAATTTACTTGTTATATCTCAACAGCTCAGACTGATTTTCCTTTACACATGTACAAGAGCTATTGATAACTTGTATTTGTGAGTCGTAAAACGCGGTGAAAAAGGGGACAAAACAACTGCAGCAATGTGAAACTACTTTTGTTGTTGGCGTTCTGCAAATCTCTGGGAAGGTTTGAGGTCTGGACTCCTCGGCTCTCTGGTTCTAATGCAGTCAAATTGCAGCGGCGATGGAGGATTCTGTGGCAGTGGATTCCTTCGCTTGGTGCTGGTGTCCTACGTCAGGACAAAGGAGGCTGCCACTCCTCCACTCAAAGTAACTCGAACAAATGTCTTGCCAGCCTCATGGATGAGCAAATCACCCTTCCACCCAACGTACACTTTCTCCTGCTTCACCATCACTGCACAGCGTGTGCCACACCCAAAAAGAGACGTATATAGAGTGCAAGACACCATCGGGCTAACGTGTGAGTGAAGAGGTTTTCTTTACCAGCTTTAGACATCACCCCCCTTTGCCCCCACCTCCCAAACACTCTGTGTTCTGCTTCTAAAAGTGAATTGCTGTGTTTTTCAGGTGATATCATTGTTGTCATCCTAATTGATCGGCATAATTTGGCAATGTTATAACAGAACGTGTTTAATATAGCTTGTAAATATGGTATCGTTGAGGGACAATGCCTGGAAAAATTCATTTCTCATTGCAACTAAATAGCATTAAAACGTGCAATGCTAACACACCATCAACAACGTAACGAAAGTACAAACCCAATGGATGTCATTGTAACATTGCAAGGGTCGTATAGAAAGGTCGTAATTATCATTTTAAAAAATCCCAAACCCCTAAACCTTTTACTACTTCCGTTAAATGTGTGCATGTGTTTGGGTGGGGGAAGGGTGCTTAGGTCATCAATTTCAAGACATTTGCTTATGTGGGGCAGGTGTGAAATAGCGCCCACTTCTAAGAGACCAAACATCGTCTGCCTGCAATGTTCTTTGTGCATCAGTTGCCCTGCCACCACCTTTTTGTGTCTACTCGCTAAAAGCCTCCACGCTGCGCCTGAACCGCTGTGCTTCTAGCCCCCCACATGACGACATCCCTCGCTCTTGTGCATCTGTTCCCTCTTACAGCATGGTTTGTAATTGGTACTTTTGTACGAAAAAAAGCATTGGTATAGCCAATAGGTCTCGCTTTTGGGACCTTATAAATATTTAGTTATGCAGCACAATATCATTGGTGCAACAACATCAACTGTTGCATGGCTAAACACTTATAAGGTCCCAAAGGCGAGACCTATTGGCTATGCCAATGCTTGTCTAATATGTGTGACTGCTTTGAATGTCCTGTTTGAACAAGCCAGGTTTTGTGTGCGTCCCGGACTAGACTGATGCAAAACAAATGGACTGCTGAAGCATCGTAAATTGAAATGTACATTAATTAATACAGTGCAGTTTACTTATTGAATCGTAAGAGAGTTTGCAGCATTGAAATCAGCCTCTCTAATCATGTAGCTGTTGGTCCTGGGTTGTACTTGATGCAGGCAGCACTCTGCTCACATGAATATCGAAGTCGATCTTCAAGTCTCTTAAGCTGCCTGCTCTGTATTCTCAGTGGAAATTATTTAGCAATGCTTATTGTGCAGTGTAGTAAACAGGGCATGGTGGGACACTGATAGCAGGACAAGATCGCCGCAATAATCAGAACGGCAAAACTTTAAGTACTAAGGCAGCAGGGAGAAGCCTGCTTCAGATTCCAGGTCTGTCCGTGCACACCACAATGCTGCCAATGCACATTCCAGATCAACCAGTACATTTCACAGGGCTTCCAGTGCACATTTCTGGGATGGCAGTGCCAGTCATAGTACTATCAGAGCCAATGCATACCAAAGAGCCCTTAGTGCACATTCCAGTTCTTCCAGTGCATCCAAGGAATATAAGGGTTGCTTTGCCCTGCCCTCTGCATGATCCGAGTGCCCCTTGTTTGGTAAAGTGCAGCCATGTGCCATTTCATTCTACACATATCCATTGTGCTTTACCACCACAAATTATGAACTCTTACACCTAGAGATCTTGAGAAAGATGCCAATGATAATTATTTCTTTCAACCCCCAACCATCTCCCCCTCCATTTGGTTCCCAGGAAAAAGTCCCCCATCTATGATTATTACACCTTCATCGGCTTCATCCCAATTATTTTCAGGGAGAGAAATTGAAGTACTCCAGAGGCTTGCATCCTCCCACCCGCCCCCCAAAAAAAGGAGATATTGGGGAGCCGTGGCCAACGGAAAAAAGATCAAGGGAGCCGCAAGTCAAAAAAGTTTCGGAACCACTGCATTAGACAGAGGATATTCATGTTCGTATTGCAGAAAGGCTTGTGTTTGTATTGCAGAGTCAAGTTTGTAGTTTACATCTGTTGTGGTGAGTGAGTTAGCTTATTGTATTCAACGAGGATGTAATGCTTTTGCATTTGGAATGCTTGCTTTTGTGATGGCCTTGAAGGTTGGCACCGGGGTCACAACAATAATTTGTTTTCCTTGAGTCAGTGCTCTCTCGCTCACCACAGCAGTCTGTACCACTGTCCGTATTTTTTTTGTGTTGGTGTACAACGCATCTCGTCATTGGTTTATAAATGTGATTTATATGCAATCGGTACAGTGTCACCATCATTGAATGTAACATAGGTGTACCCTGATGCCCCCACAATTAAGCGGATCACTAGGTTTGTTGTGTTTCCACATGTGTGTAAGTGTTTTGAAGTTAGCATGTCAGCTAGTACTGAACGTAATATGTGTGTGTTCAGTGGTCCAGTATGTGCTTGAGAAATCTGGATGAATCTGGTTGTAGAACGGTTTAATATGTTCTGTGTAATCTGGAATGTATGTTCTGCCAAAATGTAGGAATCCCAATATGGATTGCAACCGCTTCAACGTAGTTGGAGGTTCTAATAATGCACACTTCTCTAGGAAATATGATGTAAGGCTTTTGCCTTCCCTTACCAGCTCATATCCCAGTAACAGAACATTGAGGTGGGCAATCTTTGATTGTTTTTGAATGTGTAGCCCATGTGAGCAATCCCATAATTATGCAATCCACTCTTCTCAAGTGTACAGAAAGGTCCTCATCCGTCAAATATATGTCATCGACATAGGACAATGACTGGGCGTCAAAAGTTTGTAAAAGTTCTGTTACTCTAGTTGAATACAGCCAAGGGTCAATCCTATAACCCTGAGGCAATCAACAGATTTGCCTCGTAAAACCCAGTGTGCTGAATGCGGTCAAATATATGCTTCCAGGCGCTATTTGTTTGACAGAAAAATACATTTGAGATAGCTATTGTGGTTTTGTATTTTTTTCTCACTGTGTTGTTCATTAGTTCAGAGTTGTGCACGTTTTGTACTGCAAAGATGCAAGTAGCTGTGTTTAAATTTCTGTAATCTATTTCTAGACAATATGAATGATCTGGTTTAAACACAGGATTTTTCATTTAAAAGGTACAACTTCCTATTACACCCTGGTATTCATGTTCTTGGAGCATTTCCCTAACTTGTTTTTTAGCCTAATTTTCAATGGGTTATTGCCCTTGTGGTTTTGGGGTTGACCTCAGTGGAATTATAAGAGGAACCGTCATCCCATCCCACCCCCTATGGTTGCGGTAGAACACAGGAGCTAGTGCTATCGCCCACTCCTTTGTGTATGAATGTTTAACTGATTCTGGAACAAGGTTAGAAAAGCAGCTAAAATTACTGTTCTCCATTTGGGCAATCTAACACGAATTCAGGTGACCAATCCTTTTTGGACAAAAGAATATCATAGCAGAATGACTAGCCCTCCCAAAAGAGAACATTAATATTCCTAGGTATGTGCTCCAATTAGAGTTGTATCTCTATAAACTATGTGGGACGCTTACCCTAGTTTCCGGTGTTTCCACCTGGATATACTCAGCATTACTTGCACCATATAATCCATCAGGTTCTGGCGAACTATTATGACCTCTGCCGCACTGTAAAGCTTAGTCACTGCCCATTTTTTGTTTTTCTTATTATTCCACTTCTTCTTTGTGGAAGACTTGAGTGCTTGCTTAGAGTTATCCTTTTCAGATGTATTCTTTAGTTGTGTTTTACCAGTTCTGACTCCCAAATGATCTCTTCCCACAATAGAGAGGTTTCTTCGATAATTTTAGGTAATTCACTCTCCTGTTGTCCCATAGCCAAATCCCTTAGGCGCTGGCATATAGCCAACGCTGCTTCCCCTTTAATGTTACTTAAAATAATGGTGCACACTGCTGCAAAATTGCCCATCAGTTTCATCCCAAAATCCAGGGCAGATGCTGCCCCATATTCATTTTAAATCTGCTTAAGCACCTCTGGCAAAACAGCTAATGAAGGAGTACCATGCATTCTGGTATATATTGCAGCAAAAACTGTACCCTAAGTGGTGCAGTCTTCCACAGGGGAGCCATCACCAAGCAAATTGTTAACATTCTATGGTTTTCCTGTGGTCCCATATGGGTAAACACTGCTTCAAGCTGACTTGTTTTTTGTGCAATCCAGAGCAGAATTTCCTCCCATCTGATGGGGTCCTTATCCATGACTGCATTTAATGTTTGTGGGCTGACACCTGATGTAGCAAATTGTGGTTGAGCAGCTTGAGCAGTCCACATAGAATTTAATGTTAATGTTTGCATAACTAATTGTGTCAAACATCTATATAGCGTCACTAAATGTTTGGATGGTCTACGCAATAGTACTGCTGATAAAGTATTGACATCAGGATGTGGTGTATAACCGGCTAAGACTGGCCATGTTGCTGCCTCATTGCTAAGGGGACCCAGTCTAACATTATCTGAAGTGTGTGTGGTAGGGCGCTATCAAACCAATTTTTATGTTCTTGGCATGTTAAAGGTATTTCTATTTCTTCATATGGTGTGTAGTTATTCGGAACATCTTCATCTATGTAATTGTGAAATAGCCTTGTCATGTTGTCTGCTGCCAGGAATGTAACCCATGAATAGAATGCCTCTGTCCTATATGCTTTGTAAGCCTCAACTACAAAGGTCACATCCCCACCCGTAAAGTGAGACCATGTTGTAAGAGTTTCTGAGTAACCGCATTTCTGCAGTTTTCAGCATTAAGTACTGCTGGGTCTTCTGTGTCAGACATAATCTGAAATGGAATTCAAAGAGGGTAACACAATAGTAAGAATCTTAAAAGGTTTAAGTTTCAACAACCTACAGCCAAGACATAGGGGTTACCTGCTCGGATGAAGAGGATAGTCCCTACTACCACCGATATTGCTGGTTAGGTGGTGTGTAGGGGTCTTTGGGTATGCACTACTCAGGCGATCCATTAAATAGGAACCCAATCTACCAGCGTTGGCGGTGTCATGTTGTATAGTTTCCGCTTTCTCAGTAGGAACTGTTAGTTTGTTGGACAACATAAACGATGGGATGAAGCCAGTCTAGATCCATGCACCCCGACAGGATATGTTGGCCTATAGACCTGCTAGCTCACAGTGCCACCATAAATACCCCTAAATCCAGCAAGGTAACAAATGGTTTGGGCAACCACAGAACATAACAACCCTGACTCCCAAAAAATGGTGGTAACAGATCTAGAACCCTTTCACTCAGTCACTCGTGCTCACTCAGAGAGCTATCCAAGAACTACATTATTTATTGAACCGTTTTGATTCTTGCATAGAATATATGTCCTGCAATGATTAATAGACAGAAGCAAATAAAAGTGATTATCAATATAAGAACACTGAAGAGGATAAACGATTCCTCCATTGTGCCATAACCGTGTATATATTTTGGCAAATAAGTACTGGATATAGTTTACTCCTACTGTGCACTCCCTAAGCTAGTTACCTAGGGTGGGTATTATGAAAGGAATCCTCTACAGGATGATGTAACTCCCCATTACCTGATGGCAAGGTATGTAGGTTCCTGTCTTGGCCAAACGTTGGACATCCCTCCTTGCTGATGGTAAACCGGAATCAGCTGGACTGAGACTCCGATACAGCGATGATCTTGCAATGATAGCAGAGTGCTCCCCTAATTTAAGCACAGTAATACGTGTGTATTTATATCATCCATACTTTTGTGTCGAGGCTTCAGCAGAGCGGACATTGTTTGTCTTTGCGATAACCATATCGCCTCAAGGATGAATACAACAACATTTGCACAATGTGTGTCTAGGCCTTGTACTGAATGTTCAAGGTGTAGTGATAGTTTACTCAATGAAGTGCAATTGTAAGCAATGTGGTTTCAGAGAAACTAATCCTGCACTGTCACGCAAGCAAATGTGTGTCAAAAGTCAAGGTGTAGAAAAAAAGGCAACTCAAGAAAGGTGTACATGTAAAATGGCAGTGTTTCTTTCCGGGCCTGACCTAGCCACATGACAATGGGCCAGAAGGAGAAAATAACACTGCGGACCTCCAACATCCTCACCTTACGATACCAGGAGGGCCCCACTATATACCAGACACATATCGCCAAAACCTCATACGTTCCAACGCCAGCAAACAAACAAGGACACAACACATTACCATACCCCAAATAATCTCCTAATGACTGAGACCGACATCCATCTTGTCCAAACAACATACCGCACAGGCACCGACTAGGAGACAATTAAGGGCTGACAGGCCTACTAGATCCATAATGGAAGATTATGCGTGAGGAAGGAGCTGCTAGCAAGACTCAAGTAATAGAACCATTCAATAGGATATTTCCCACATGCCCCCCCTGCCTGAAACCCTCCGTACCACCTAGACCGGAGCAAAGTAATCAAACATAAGCAATCCGCCACATAACCAGCCCACTTTCTTAACAGTGAACAGGATCAATGCACAACTCCAATGGAGTGACTAGGCAAGCCCCTCAAACCAGATCATCCACAGACCCCTTGGGTTACACCTGGCATAGCACCTTCAAGACCAGGGATAGTAGGGTTCTCAGTGTCCAAGGCAGAAATGTGGCAATCTGGAGACGGGAGTCACAAGGAATCCCCGCCAACTCCTCGAAGCTGCAGTTTCATCCGCCCTCGACTGTTCTAGTGCCATGTGTGTCTTAGTGGGGCTAGTCACCCCACTGCGGTATGAGGGTTGGTGCCTGGGGCGCGAAGACCGTGTTGGCTCAGGCATCTTGGGACCCACGGTGACTTTGTCAAAGAGTTCAATACGGCCCCAAGCCACGGACAGATCAGTGAAAAAATGCACTTTGTCCGCCAACTGGACATGCAGTTGAGCCGGGAAAAGAAAATAGGAGAGCAAGCCCAATTTGCGGAGCTTCTTCTTTACTGCCAGGAATGACACCCTCTGCCCCCTGCCCCTGAACCTGCAGGTTGAAATCAGGGTACAGAGTCACCTTGGCATTGTCCACGCAAAGGGGCTGTGCACATAGGCCTGTTGCAGGAAGTGGTCCCGGTCCCGAAAATGTAGGAGGTGGGCCACAATGGCATGCGGTGGGGCCCCAGGGCGGGGCTCGTGCCCATAGAATCTGGTGAGGTCCTTATGAGAAATCCACCTCTTGGAGCCAGGTCTCCAGGTAAGTCAACAACAAGTCTCCCACAGCTCGCTCGAATACTCCCACAATGCAAATGTTATCACGCGGGGCCTGGCCCTCCGGATCATCCAAGCATACTGCCAGGCATCGAGTCTGCTCCTCTAGAGCTCTGATGCGCTGATCTGCTAACTGCACTGATTGCGCCATGGACTGCACTGTGGTCTCAAGGGTAGCGACCCTCTCTGAGACCTTTCTTTAATCTTAACGAATAAGGGCCCAGCTCCACGGAAAGGGAGTCAATCTTGCTCTCTAACCATTCCCCGGAAGCGTCAATGGTGGCCAGGAGTTAATCAAACGTGTCACCCATGGACGCCATATCTCCTCCACCAGTGCCCTGCTTGATCCCCCTGCTTGGAGGCGCTTGTCACTGCATCATACTTCATGTGTTGAGTGTGCCCCATAATGGCACCAATAAGTGGTTGGTCCCAGAAAGCACCAGAGTCAGGCCGCCAGAAATAAATACTACCCCAGTGGCATGATGGAGGGCACGCTGATAAGAGGTAGGGGCCACTTGACAAGGTCTAGAGAGCACTATACCAGTAATGCCAGGCTACTGAATCAATAAGAATGAGTGCGCCTCACAACAGCCCTATGCCAGTCCTCCACATCTCTCCAGGCCAAACAGTAGCAGAGGAATAAGCGGGCCCTCCAGCCAGGACGAGCTTCAGGGGCCAGCGCATTAATCTACGCCCCCCCGCCCAAGGATATGGCAGCCACTTGAGTGCCCACACGTCCCATACCCAGCTAACCTCCTGTCCAGAGGGGGATGACCATAGGCCCCCAGAGAAATATTGCCACCATGCGAGCTCCGGGTCATCACAAGTTGTCTTCAACTGGCGTTGTGGGGGCTCCATGGGCCTGTGAGTCCTGGCCAGGCTAAGGTATCTAGCAGTATCTCCCCTGTGAAGGTCACAGACAAAAGTCAATGTGGCCTCTGCAAACAAAGCGGGCCGCCAGGTACAGTGGCACTTCAATGCCAGTTGCGTGCCAGCCTCACTGAACCGGGGGTGGGTCATGGAGGCCCATGTACATGCCGCAGCAAATCCAAGTAGGGGCACCAGCCCAGCGAAGCTCACTGTTGTGCCCCGGGGACAGGAGCTGGCACGGCCACCACAGAGGAAGTGAGCTGCCATTTTGGATTTCTCCAGTCCCCCTTAGAGCACCAGTATGGCACAGAAACTTAAATAGGACGGCCATTCCTGCAACGTGAAAATGCTTCATTTATATATCCTTTACGAAAAAGGCCCAACTATTCCTTCCAGTAATACTATAAGAACAGAACTCTTGCCCACTAGTTTCCTACAACCTCCTAATCTCAGTCCTCTCATCATTTTTACCCAAATGAACATATTTTCGGATGCCACACTTTGGCGCATCTCTGAGCTCATGTTTTGTTCCCAGTCGGAAACACTGTCATTGCCTTTGCCCAAATACTTGATTCCATTTATTAATATTGGTTGTTCACTACTTCAGATCTATACACAAAACGTTAACACGCAACAGCTGTTTGCTACAAAAAGACGGAGCTAATGGCTTTGCCAAAACTAGTTGGTTATTTGCAGGACTCTTCCTGCCAAACTGTGAATGCTTTCATTAACGCATATCGAATGAATCTTTAACTCTCTGTAGTTTGTGGTTATTAAATACTCCAACGATGCCTCGAGCATCATCAATCATTCTGAAAAAGTAGTAATTAAATACTATTACTTCCTGACTTATGACTTATCTTCTTATCTGAAAGTTTTCTTTATTGTTTTGAACATATCAAGCTGTGTAATTTGCCCAGGGGATCCTGAAATCCCTTAGAGAGAATGTGCATCAGTGGAAAAAAGAGGAAGAAACTTGTATTTCCTTATGTGTTGCTAGTGTTTGTGTGTATCAAAATGCCCCTCCTCTTCTCTGGGTTTTGTATTAAAGTTCTAACTTTAGAGGTAAGGTCCACAACCACTCCCTAATATGTGTTTTCTGGAACAGAGGTATCTCTTCCTCATGTCTGTGCCTCCCTAAACGTCACATTTTGGGGTCTCACCCGTGAAGCTACCACCACATTCCCACGCTCTGATTTTTTCCCATCTTCTCTAATGCATCTCTTGTCATTGTGAACAGAACCACTGCATTCTGTGGCTGTCAGAATAGGTAGTCCTTTTCAACCAAGGTCACTGGTGGCTTTACATGTGGAAGGATGCTTCAGAGAAGCTGGATTGTTAAACTAGGGGAGAGAGAGGGCATTGTCTTGATGTGAGCTTTGACTGAACTTCCACAAAGCTGAAACATTGTGGCTCCTGTTTTAGAAACTGAATTTCCCAGAGCAGTGCCTGACTTATCCTTGGTCTCTGACACAAGCTGGAAGGGTTCAGGGAATTGCATGCAACGCCTGTGAGACAACTGACCAAAAGAACAAAACCATTAATAAAACTATGTAACTGCACAGATGGGACTTGATGTGCATTGTTGGGTTTAACAAAATGTCCCAGTTGGCTACTATGGAAAATTTGTTAAAAAGAACAGGGTGAAGTGCAGCCAAACATGACCGTGATTTCTTCACTTGTTTTACTTCTGCTCTATGGTTATCAATCCTTTGTCTTGATTGATTGTTAATGCCCCTTTCTTTGTCCCCTCAATAGATTAATTATTCTGATACAGACTGATATTATGTCATTCATTTTTCAACACACTTAGAATAAGAAAGGTTGTGAAATATTGAATTCGTTCTATAACTTGAGAATGTTGGTACGACATGTTGAGAACAAGAAAACATGAAAATGAATAATTCGAAAGCTCCAGATTAGGTTTGTTGAATAGATTAGCATTTAATAAGTAAAAGACAAAAAAATAAAGGTGACCTGCTTGGGACCTCGAAAAAAAATGGGATGGCTTTTGGAGCAAACCCAGTCTTTGGGAGAAAAATTAAACACAACAGTGCAATGACTGCGATTCACAAAATCGCGCTTGTGGAAAGGCCATGCATTAATGTTAGACACTTGAAAAGTAATGACTACCATGAGTTTATTTTAAGACGGTAGTTTCGCAGCAAATGTTCTTGCTTAAAAAGTAGTCAGTGGAGAAAAAAACCCAACCTTTTAGATCCTGAAGACCAGTTCTATGATTTGCCTCGCGCTCCAAAAATCCCCCAACTTTCAAGGAACTCTTCCACCCTAGGCCACTGGTTAAAGTTGTGAAAAGGGCTTCTCGCAAACTACATTCTGGCCATAACCATAGACTTTTAAGGCGTTTTAGCATAACCATAACAATTGCCAAACAAAATGACCAGGAGAGCAATCCTAAATGCCATGACCAGGAGAAAAACTAGCTTCAGGCTAATCTGGCTTTTATTTCTCTAGGCAGCCTCACTCCACTTGCAACAAGGAACTAACACCCAGACCAACACTGAACCAAGACAATTGTCGAAAAATAGTAGTGACAGAGGGATTTCCAAACCTTCTCAAATTCCTTCCCCCCACATCTGTGTTGTTTTAGTCATCTGGTAGACTGTCTTTGCAGCCAATCAATTTTGGAATGGGTGACTTGACAGGAGTGTGATATGCTTGTGGGGATGGAGACAGTACACTGTAGACTGCTGCTATTCTGCCCATTATGCAAATAATAATCCAGAACAGACACACTAGCAGAGGGGGTTGGGGGGGGGGGGGGGTTCTCTAATCCATCACCAGGTACTAATGTGTTCAGCGATGCTGGACTCAAAGCGCAAGTCAACTAATGACTGTATGTATCCCTCCATGCCCCCACTCCTAGTTCATCAGCGCTTTAATTTACTGTAAACCAGACTTTAACGTGGCCTCATTGAGGAACTCTAACCTGTTTGTCACCTCAGGCCTTGACAATGAAAGATCCTAGTTCTGGTTAATTTAACCTCTGAGTGAACGTCCTGAGTACTAAACAGCTGCAGAGATGTTGGAACACCCAGACTCCCAAAGGCCTTCTGCAGCCTCCCTTTCAGCAGGCCATTCACTGGGTCTTGCTTTCACCTCTGGCATGCCAACATCCCACTTAACTGTTGGACCCTTTTCAGATCACGACCTAATCATGAGTATTGCACCTGAAGGCAACCACTCAAGTGACATTATTAAACCAGACCATCCAAATTATCCGCCTCTACAGAAGAAAGCCGATCGGGCGAGGTTTCACAAACCCTTCATCACTCGTGATGAACCATCATCACTGTCTGAAAATACCCCAGAGGTTCACCTTAAGCTAGTCCGTCCAAAATCTATTGACCTCTGCATATAGGGCCTATTTTCAACTTCGGTTCAGCCGAAAAGAATACCAACGATTAACCAACCGGGAACTGGTTGATATTAAAAGGCAGGGTAGAAAACTAAAACAACTGTGGAGAAAACTTCTATTTTCTGGCAGCGAATTGTGTATCACTCGTATGAGAAAATACCATAGTACTATCCAGAAGGCATAGAAAGACTTGAATTAGGTAAGGTTTTCCCAGAAGTTATGTATTTGCAGATGGTAAAAAATTGCTCCTCCTGTCTGATGACACTAGGAGAACCTGGAGTTCTTTATTTGGAGAACTAGACCCTACAGACCTGGCTGGAGGTGCCGGAGAAAGCAGGGTCCCCACCTGACAGTCTGTGGGCTCCACAGAAAGGTTTCTGCAGTTATAAACTCTGAAAAAATGTCTTGAGCAGCTGAGTAACCTTAACTGTTCTGGACAAGTGTAATAAACAACAATTTCTCTACACTAAGTCTGATGACATCAATGATCTAAAATGCAGATCTAAAATAAGGAGTGTGCCAGAGTGGTTGAAGCCCTGCAATAATCGTTGGTTATTGAAAAACCCTGTTAGTACCAGTGAATGACTGGCTCGCTTCTAAACTTTTGTTTTTATTCTTTAAATAAGATCACGGAAGAAGATAGAACTAGCAGATGCAAGAATTCATAGAATCAAACTTGTATGCACGACTTTCTGAGTTCAGATCTGACAGAAGGGCATAAACCGTAGTCACTAGCATCTGGGCAAATGTATGTTACTGATTAGATTTTGGTCGTTCAGTAATCTTAATCCTGTTTGACCTCTTTAGAGCTGACAGCACTGCCCACTGCAGAATGTTACTGGTGGGACTGAAGAAGAGGGCCGTGTTCTCTGGAGAAGCTCTCCTGTGTTGGAATTTCGTGCTGTCGCACTGCAGCCAGTAAAGTAAGGTAAAGCTCCTCGTAATCGACAGTAAAGTCCATCACTTGCAGGATACAGTTTCCTCTTTTCTTTAACAGTGTCATGACCAGGCTACCTTAGCAGATCTCCAGATATTGACTACAATACCAAATGAATGTACAATTTTCTCACAGAGTATTTCACAGTGATATTAACGTCCAACCCTGTCGGTGGAACAACTTAATAACTGCGTCATTTTGCAAGGATGCCTGCGCTGTGTGGATGATTGTTTTTGTGCAGGAAGAGACACCTTCCTGCACAAAACAACCATTAATAGCATTTTCCTCTTTCTATGCATACTGCAGAATGCAGCCTGCATAGAAAGAGGAAAAAACAAGGAGAAATAAGCCTAGGATTCTGACACATTCCCAGTTTTACAAAATGTTAGAAATCAGCGCATCTGTCTGGTTACATGGATGTTGTGCGGGAACACCCACAGCAACACCCATGGAACACCCTTTTCACACAGAGCAATGCGTAAAAGGGGCCCATATGTTCAAGGCCATAAAAAAATCATGCAGGGTGACTTTACGTGGCCTTGTAAATAGGACAAGCCCATTGCATCGCTGGTGTGTCAAAAAAAGTGACACTTTGGCAGCTCAATGGGCTTGAAAATAAGCCCCTGAGTTTCTTATTCAAGGCGTCAGAGACTCATAAGATGATAGGAGTGCAGTGATAATCGGGCACCCTGGTAGGGATGTTTCTTTTTTTAGGTCGAGGGACCATCCGGTCTGCCGCAGGCAGAACCGGAAGTCCGGAGATCTTATGATGCTTAGAGTGGCTATTTAGCCCGCCTCTCTTTTTGGCTCTCCTCCATTGGCTGGCTTCCTAAACGGAGGCCAGCCATTGGAGGAGAGAGCCATCCCTCCAAATAGGCTCCGTCTTTTTCAGATTCGGGGGCGTGTTCCGTGCTCTTCTTTCCACTTTTTAGCCACGCTCTTTTTAGGCGTGTTTTTCTCTCCTCCAGCCAATGGCAAGAGGAGAGAAAAGAAAAACATGCCCCCGAATCCGAAACCTCGGAGAAAGGCGGTGGTTAAACTGAGTCAGCTTCCCAAATTAAATAACAGGATCACTTGTGTCTAGTTTCCCTGCGCAGTCCTCAGCTGAGATTTAAACAAGTTGCACACCAGTGCACCCGTACCGCAACCCGGGCAAGTCATCTGGGCCTGTAAGGGCCCGGAATCGAGTCGAATACAACAGCACTTCTGATGTATTGGTAGTGTTTAAACATTTCAAAATACTGCTCGAATAGTGTAAAGACAGCTTTACCTGATGTGATTTGTGCAGGGCTTGTTTGTCGGACCATGTCATAGAATAATTGTAGGCTGCTTGTGTCCAATTTAATGTTCTCAGTGCCGTATACAGTATATATTCCTAAACCTGTGCAATAAGAAATTGACGCCTCTGAATGGTTATTTAAATTACCAAGAACGATTCGCGTTATTTTCTATGGCGGTTTGGTATCCCAGAGTATAGCTCCAATTCCGGTCACATGGTTTAGGTCTGGTAACCATGGAGATACCGCGGGTTTAACGTCACAGAACTAGCACTTCCTCGTGCGCTCGTGACTTGAACACGAGCAACTGCTCGAGTCCGCTGACGGGCGGGGCAAGGGCCACTGTCACTCCGGACACCAGGAAGCACGCAGGTCCTCTCCGTCGCGCCGCGTCGTGACGTCAGGCGCTGGCTGGCGTGGAAAAGGCCGAACCGAGGCCGCCCTGGCTGTGTTGACAAGATGGCGGCTCCGGGGGAGTATTTTAGCATCGGCAGCCAGGTGTCCTGTCGGACCTGCCAAGAGCAGCGGTTGCAGGGCGAGGTGGTAGCCTTTGACTACCAATCCAAGATGCTGGCGCTGAGTATCCCTTGACAACGTGTAGGGAGCGGGTGGGAGTAGGTATCTGGTGGCTGCTCGGCCTGGCCCCCAGGAAATGCTGGGGCTTCGGACAGGCCTACTTATATTGGGGTTATGATTATTTTCTCTTAAGGAGCAGATGATAGTTCTGCCGATTTATGTTTAGGAATACAAAGAAAATGTTATACATGGGCTGAACCAGGGTGCGAACTTTGAGCGACATTCTTCTTTTGGAGTGGTAGGGTTGTTCTGATTCCAGCGGTAGGTCTTGCTGGGTTGTCAGCCTTCTTGATGCCACATGTCTTTTAGGCGACCCCACAATGTAGCTGTGCTCTGAATGCCTTCCGTTTGAAAGGTGCCGCGGGAAAGCTGACGCTCTCCGCAAGTTAAGGTAGTTATACACGTATGTACTATTGTAGGTTTCTTGTTCTCTGCAGCAGGGGTGACCCGCATTCTAGCAGTGGGTTCTAGTAGATTACAGCCATGTTGCTGCTGCTATTAAGGAGTTCCGTCACGCTGATGCTGCTGTTGGATATGTTGTCTGTCTCGTAGGCATGTATGGCAACCGGTTACATGTGATGCTGCATAGCAGTGTATATCAAATAACTTAAACTCTGCTGCTTCTGGGGACGTTTTATATAATGTAGCAGTGCACCATAGGTTGTGAAAGTGATTACTGTCATTTTTTTCCCGTCCGATTTATCTGTGCTTGAACGTAGTGCCACTGCAGGACCCTATCACGGCTTGTGCCAGCTGGTTCATTTCTGACTTGCTAAGTCTGATATTTGACTATTGAATGACAAGGTGCAGCATCGACTGCACTGACTGCAGCCGGTTCAGCTCTCCCCGTTCTGAGTCTGCCTCCCTCCTCCTCTACTCTTACCACTCTTCTCCTTTCTTTCTCTTCCCTCTCCTTTCTCGCACTCCTCTTGCTGTCCCTTTTCCTCCTTTCATTCCCTTTTCTGCCCTCCTCGCTCTTCCATCCTCTAGCCTTTCTCTCACTTGCCGCTCTATCCACTTTTCCTGCTTCCGTTTTGCTTCTCTCCCCTTCATTCTGTCTTTTTCCCATGTTATGCACTCTCATCCTTACCAGCTTTTCCTTCTCTCTGTCGCCTCTCTCTTGCATTCCTTCCAACCGAGCCATCATGCCACATAACTCCTATCAGCATGATTTCATTCAGCGCCACACAGTTCCACGCAACACCATTCCATTCCACACACTACCATTCTACACCACACAATTCGACAACACACCTCATAATTCAACTCAACAACACATATACACAACACACCACATACAGCCAATCCACGCCACAGAATACCACATAATCCTATCAAATTCAACAACACACCACGTAGTTAAACTCCACCATACCACTACACAACACAAAATACCATTCCACATAATTCCACTCCATAACACAGAATCCCAGGCAAGGTTTTAAAAACAAAAATAATGTCATGAGCAATGCCAATAGCTCTAACTTTAACAATGCCGAGACCGTTGCATTGTAAATGCTTGTTTTTTGTATCTGCCTGTCCCTCAGGAAGTGAGGACTATGGTGAAAGCTTGCTTCATCTCACACGGAGCTCTATCCCAATGTGGACCTAGCAGAGAGGACGGTTTGGGTTGGGAAGAATCCGATGTAGACAGTACAATCGAGCAGAATCCTTCCATTCATACATGGTTTCCATTTGTCCAGGACACCAAGGGTGTCGGAGCTCCAGGGTCTGCCAAGGGTTGTGACACCAGGATGGGAGTCCGCAGTGATGCTGATGCACAGCCTATGATGAGCCAAGAAGGTCCAGTTGATGATGAGGGCAGAGTCCCAGGTGGAAACCCTCATGGTTTCTTGGAGCCAACATGCTCGCCAGAGGGAGCTGGTAATGTGCCAAAGCGCAACTCATTGAGTTTTTTGATTTGCTGCAGCATCGCTGACAGCCCTAGACATTTGTTTGCCTTAGGACAAGGGCCAGAATCAGCTTGGGAGGCATCTTGCGCCTAATCTGGAGTTTGAGAGTGGTGGGAAGAGAAGAGTCCCGCTTGGACTTTTTATGCTTTTTCTTCATCTTAGCCGGAGACTATGACTGCAACAACTATTGCCCATGGGAACAGGAAATTCCTTTCGACTGGTCACAGCACAGAAGGTTTTGGTGATGTAGAGCGTTGCCTCATGGTCCCAGATGGCCTTGAGATTCATCAAGGCGCAGTCGCTGCAGGCCTCTTTTGTTCCACCCGTAGGCAAACCTGATGTGGGCTTGTCACAGATATTAACTTGTGACCGTGCCTTCAGGGTTTATACATTGTGGTCTTGAGGGGTGGCATTTTCCTGTGCACACTGCATTTAAAAAATAATTGAGATAAAAGTATTTCTCGGGAGACGAGGGATAGCTCCTGATCCGTGTCAGGTGGCTTGCAAAGAAAGGAATGGACGTTGGTGCACATGAATTGCACCTGGTGCGGTTCAGGCAAGCCGGGGTACTACTTAGAAAAGTTTCCAATCCAGTTTGTTGCCTCAGGAATATTCAAAAGGTGAGAAATATGCAGTTAGAAGTATCTATCAGAAAATAAAGTCAGTTCTTGTTTCAGATACCCTTATTTCAGAACAGTAAACTGGAATAGCTATAAAGAAAAAATGTACACTCGTCCACCACTTTTTCCCATAGTCAAGCTAAGCGACATCACAGACCCAGTATCAAGAGGATGGTCATTACCCAACGGAATGTCTGTT
The DNA here is from genome assembly GCF_964204655.1 of Triturus cristatus. Taxonomy (NCBI): domain Eukaryota; kingdom Metazoa; phylum Chordata; class Amphibia; order Caudata; family Salamandridae; genus Triturus; species Triturus cristatus. Next base: position 1,096,205,080 of record NC_140593.1, on the reverse strand, counting down.
TTAATTGGTTAGGGTTTATTTTCTCCTCAACCCTTGCTAAGTGGACCTAGTAATCTCTCTGAGGAGGGAGCTGCAGGCTGGAGCCTCCTGAAAAGATTCTGAAACGTTGAAGGAACCTGCAGGTGTTTCAGCCGGAATTTTCCCTTCCATCCAGAGTTCCTCTCTTCCTCCGGCACAGCGAACGGTTATCTGAAGTGGGATAGACCCAGCCGGCCAGTGACTGGTCTGGCTCAATACCCAGCATGCATTTCCATTGCTTACTAGCCAAGATCTTTCAGCTTGCCTATAGCTGCTGCTAAGTCAAAGTTTAAGATTGTTTACACCCTTTGGCGTCGCTGGAAGTACGCTAGGAAGAGTCTCTTCAGCGAATTGGTGTCCAGGCTTCTGATCCAGCGTTCACTGTTGGCATGTTTACGAATGGACTAGTTCTGTTGGGGTTTCCAACTGGGCTCATCATTGTTGAATACCCAGTTAATGCATTCAAAATAATGACTATTTTTGCAATGTTTCTCCTAGAAGCACAGAGATATTTGTTTGTAGCGTTTGGCCCCATATTTAAGACTTTTAAGAAACCTCCAGCCCAGAGACAGTTTCAATTGTTGCATTTCACTGTTACACCACGTGGTCTGTCTCAGCCACTGGTTGTGTGGTCTGTTGCTTAGACTAGTTTATGTGCTACAGTAGGCACCTTTCATCAGTGGAGGGGGCTGAACAGCCTTACTTTACACACAACAGCCAATTTAATCCCGTGCTGTGCAGCAGATGATACCACCCCATTACCCTGTAAAGCTTCAGCAAGACGTGTGTGCATGGAGTGCCTACAAACCTCAACGTTTCCAGGGTATTCTGTGGCAAAGATTGAGAAATGTGATTTCTGAATCCAGCGTTTGAGGTCATCAAGCAGGGCCATTTTGATTAAATAGTTATTTAACTCAGCTTATTTGATCTTTTAACCTCCGGGTTGTTCATTTGCAGGAGAAGTTTATTGCCTTGCCATAGTTCATAATTTGCATTCTTAGTTTAATGTACGAATTCCAGATGTTCTCTTTCCTCTAGTGCTTTCCAAACTTGTTAGAATTTGTACGGTTAATTTACAGGTATTTACATTTTGTTGTGTTGCAAAAATTAACATCATACAACCATTTCCTTTTACTTTCCTTGCCCCTCCAGCAAGATTGTCACATAATCCATTGTATTTTCTTTCTCTGACTGCAAATTGGAAAGGAATTTATAAACATTAATCCCCATGTAAAATAAAAAGAGAAGCAATTTGTTATAAGACAGCCTCAAATTTGACTTTGTAGAGCAGCAAATGTAACAAGATAAATGCAGATCGTAAAGGATTCTTTATTTATCGCTTGGACTGTCACGATCCACCATTGGATTGTGACCCCAGTTTTGGAAAGCTGTGAGTAGCTCTCCCCCCACACACACAAGGCCCAGCGGGGTCAGTGTACCCGTACCCTGCCCCCTTAAATCTATCTTAATTTTATTTTTCAAACCTGAAAGGACAGCAGCTACTTTTCCTTCAGGTTCCGGCGAGCCAATCGCAACACACAGTTGGCCTCACTGAGCCACTGCGGCTAGTGGCAGGCATCCAATCGGGGCGCCACCAGATGTGATTCTCTATATATACACATACATTTTGAATCTTAATTTTTCAAAAATTACTTGACGGATGTACATCAAATTACACTTTCTGGACCAAGATCTAGCTTTCTGCCAAATTTGGTGTAATTCGGTTCCGACATTTTTGTTGTTCAATGTTCCTATGTCAAATTGCTCTGGAAATCATGTTTTGGGACGCCCTCGCTTGACGGATCACCCTGAAACTTTCCAGGAAAGGACTGAGGTGGATGAGACTTTTTTTTTTTGGGAACGTTTAATGAAGATTTGTCAAATAAAGTTAGTTATTAGCAGAGGCCCCAACTATAACTACCCACAGGCAACAGTATGATTTAATCTGCAGCTGCTGAAAAATATTTACACACATTATTTTTATTTTTTCCTCTCACTCTCTCCAGGATCCAGCTGCCTACCTTGGTCTTGTTCCTGACCACGAATGTATCTCAGATCATCTGCACAGCCTTCACTGGCTCCCAGCACTAAAGCGACTTCTGTTCAAATGTTTATGCTCCTGCCACAAATCCAAACATGGAATCGGGCAATTGTTTTTCAAATCTCTTTAAAAATAAAAGTGCATTCCTCTGTTGGAACCCCGATCAGCTTCCTCCTGCCTCTTGTTCCTTCACTGCAAAGCCACTGTTTTGATGAGAGGAACAGCGGTCTTATACCTCGCAGCCGGGTTTTCCTTGCATCTCCATCTGTGGACATAACCTAGAAGTCTTGCCTTTTTAATGCCCCCCTTTCTTTCTGCTCTATCCTCCATTTTAGAGAACGTTGAGGCCACTGAATACTTAATTTCATTCATTCATTCATTCATTCATTCATTCATTCTCCACTCCTTCCCTATCCAGTGTGGTCCAAAGAAATAAAATCAATTCAGTCTTTCTTGAGAGGGAGAGCAGCCAGACCGATGAGTGGCCTGCGGGGAGGGGGGGGGGGGAGGTGTGCAGAACCGAGAGTGTGCAGCAGCTGGGCCCGACAAAATGCTGGGTGTCTATTAGTCAGCTTGGTTTGAAGCGACCAATCGGGAAGGGGTGTGGAGGGCACCACAAGGCTAGAAGGTCTTGGGTAAGGCACTGAAGAGAATATGTGCCTTCGCCGTTGAAAAGGAGTTGCTGTGTCGCTGTTGAAAAAGGGATTGCAGCTTTGAGGAGAGCTTGCTGCCCCGGTGCACGATTGCTCATTGGCAAATCTGGATTGTGCCTTGCTACCTTGGCCAGGCAGCGGGGTGGTGAGGAGCCCGCTGCCCGTGAAGATTGCAAGGGTCTGCATGGGGCAACAGCATGCAAGGAGCGCGCTGCCCATGTGCGACGGAAGTCAGGCAGAGATGTGGTCTGGAGCATGCTGCCCGTGAAGTAATGGTAGCCTGCAGTGGATCACGGACAGCGGCGTGATCGGGAATGCGCTGCCTGGGAAATTACGGCCTTGGCTGGCAGCGGCATGCAGGGAGTGCACTGCCAGGGTGCGGCGCAAAGTTGGGCAGCGGCGTGGTCAGGTGCAAAGCTGCTCGTGAAGTGTGGGACTGTTCGGCCGAAGTGCACGGAACGAGCCACAATAGACCCACTATATAGCCTACCTAACCTCATTACCTACCTGTCTCCAACCAAAAATGAAACCGTAACAAACTGGCAAAATAGGCAACAGACGCCACGCACCTGCTTCAAGTGCCAACCGAAATACATAACATTAGCCCCCTGTACCCAATTAAAACGTACCAAGACAATATATAACTTAGGAAAAACCGACACAAACACCCCAAACCCCTGCAAATTGGGTGGGAGGGTGGGCAAAAACTTTCCCTATCTATGGAGATTTCGGCAGCCATGTCACCTTCCAAAATGGTGACACGGCTCCTGAAATGGCTGGGTATATACCCCCCACCCCAGCCCAAAAGTAGCCCAAGCGTGAGGCCAATTGGGCTCGACCGCACCACCCGGCCCAAAAACCCCAGGGGCGCGAGCCTCCCTCTCGATCGGCGGCCCCCTCCAAAGCCCCATTGGGCCGAAGTGCACGGAACAAACCACAATTGACCCACTATAAGTGTGAAACAAGCCGCTTTTATTGAAGACAGGTGCACCTTACACAACGTAACCTTGGCCTTTGACTTAAAACTACATCTTACTATACAAAATACATCTACATATCCACCTCCCCCACCCCTAATGATTTCCCCAAACACAATTGCACTTTATTTAACATACCCACATTAATCGATACTTGTCGCCCCTTTAAAAACTTTGTAACCTGCTTCTCAACCCATCTAAAGATCTACCTACTCGATCAATAACTGTTAACCCTTAAACCCTGTAACCTCTTTTCTAACTAAGTATAACCTACCTAACCTCATTACCTTCCTGTCCCCAACCAAAAATGAAACCGTAACAAACTGGCCGAAATAGGCATCCAACGCCACTCAGAAATAGTCCTTATGACATATCCTCCTCCCCCCCCCCCAGGCCTTGTCTAAGATAACGCCTGATGTCCTGTGCTGCATCTAAAACTTCCTTTATCTGAATCAGACATAACTCCACCCCGAAGCGAGACAAATGAACTTCGCCATCCCTGAAAAAATGTTTGGCTGAAAACTTGTGCTCCGGATAATCATCTTCCACATATTTTAACTCTGGGTGTTTCACCCTGCCAAAACCTGACTCTTTACAAAACACTTCATCTCTCTGTTTATCTTCCTCCTGGCCTTATCAGTGGCCACTGGCCGCTCATCCCCTCTCCAATGTCTCCTGGGAATAAACTCATACCAAACTACAAAACACCCAGTCCATTGACTCTTGATCTCCTTCAGATCCCTCTTCATCTGTTTCAACAGACACAACCCTTTGCAAACCACCAAATCATTCTCCCCCAAGTGAAGAACCAGAACATCTGGGCAAATGTGACGGCCCAGTAACTTATTTAACAGAGGGAAAAGCTCATGCAAATGCATGCCTCCCTTCCCGTGCCAAGTGACTTTGAAGAAACCCGGGTCCAAACCCAAATTTACTCCTTTGCCTTTGTTCTATTCGTGTCTCTCCACCCACTTTATAAAGGAATGCCCGACAATCCATATAGCGATCGCCTCTGACTCGGACCCAGCCACTGCACTTTAAAAGACACATTTGTGAGAAAAGCTTTACATGCTCTCTACTTCCCCCACCCCCTCGCTTTGATATAGCGTTTATAACAATCTGATGACCAACGTCCCGGTTGCTTCAATCTTTCTACTCCCCACCCCAAACTTGCTGCGTCTGATGTCACCCCAATCCTGAAGGAGTGAGTGCCAAAAGCCTCAGGCACCTCCCCTACTAACTATTACGCCTGCCCCATCACCCAAAGAAGCTGTGCTGCCGTGACTTCCCGCCCTGATGACCTGTAGAAAACTGGCCCCACCTCCCTCATTTCACCTCCCCGCAAACGGCACCCCCATCTCACCGGGCAGGTCATCGAATCCCCTCTAGCGCACAGTGTCACCGACCTCCCCATCCCCCTTTGATCTGTCTTCGAGCGCCTCAAGAAGATGGATACTGCATCACTCCCTGTTTCGCACCCCTGTACCTCCTCCCACTGCAGCTCTGGGACCCCTTTCCTTCCCAGCAACTCAGACACATGGAAAGCTCCACCGTAAAGCCAAGACATTAAAGCCGAAAACAGTAACACTTCCTGCCAGCCGCAGCACACCTCTGGCAGCACTGCTATCAATCTGCTCATAGCCCAATGGTCACTGGCAACCTAACCCGCTGTCCTCTACCCGCCTCTCTGGTCTAACCCTCTATCAACCTTTTTCGCCGCTCGCCTGCCGTTGGAGAATAACCCCATAGTAGCTTGCCCATGAAGGATATCCCTGCCAGCTTCGCCGCTATGGTAACCTTCGACAAACTCTTCCCAATCAAGTCCAAAATGAACTGAACAACGTTCTCTTCCCTCGCCCAAGTCCCACATCTCCTCTTCGCACCTCCCTGCAGAAACTCCTGCCACGCAAGTGATAGAGATCAGGGTGTGTATAATATACCCACTACCACGGATAGAGTAATCTCACAGTTACACGCACATGCATACATCATACGCTAGGGCCCATTTCACTACACTAACATACGCTCAAATACTCTACCAGCAATAAACCTGTGGAAAGAAAAAACTCCTAATCACCCTGCATCTATATCGAGGTCGATAAGACCTGGTTTTTGTGACTGTCCTTAAACATAATCTATACAACATATACAGCAATGATCAAAAATGTAAACCCAATAATTGACAAGAAAGAATATCCAACACCATGTTTAAAATTATATTGCTTTATCTAAAATTAGTCAAAGGAAATCAATCAGAGTAAATCATTTCTCATAGTTACCTATTCTAGCTAAATGTCAGAACGGGTCAGGACAAGTCTCTCGGTAAATGTCTCTCAAGACGAAGTCCCTTCAGCATCAATCCTCAGCAACGCAGATTCGGTACGCGGCAAAGGCAAAATGGCAAGTGGCAAAAAACCCTCTCTAGGCTAACATTTCTTATAGTGTCTTAAACAATGGAAATATACATTGGAAACATAGAAAAAAGTTGTAATGTCCGCCGGACCTGCTGAGCAGAGCGAGAAGGAAAGGATGTAACATCGCTACATTTGAAAATCTCCGCTCAGGAAAAGTTCACATAATAAAGACTACGGAACAGGAACCAAGAAATAAAAGATGTATCTTGTTAGTTTTACTTCTCCTCGGCAATCGAGCCACAGTTCAGAGTTTCTCTCTAAGGCTCCTTTGTTTCCCAAGGCTGCCAAGGACATTTTCATTTCACTTGGAGATCTCCCAAAACTGCTGCTGTCCTCATGGAAAGTTTTCAAACAAGCAAGCAAGGACCATGGTCAGTTAGCTTCAGGACCATTTCCAGCAGGGGTCTCCCTCGTCACAGTTTTCATATTATAAATCACAGCCAGGCTTACAAATCGGCCATCTTTTCTAGGCCATCATAGGCCTCAATAGACCATCTTAATTAAAAGAAACAAAAACAACGTTACCACAGCATAGTGATTAAACAGTGTTAACCCCACTAATACCCTTATGTGTATGCATCTATCTAGCACTTGCAACATAGAAAAGCATTAATTCGGAAAGCATTTTGTGCTCAAAAATAAACAGCACATAGCAACGTTTAAACATGAAAACACGCACGTTATTTTTAAACAGCACATTTATGCGCACCCACGTGTAACTCTCTCTTGTTAAGACAAACGGATTGATTAATATAAACACACTTGCACAAGACAAATAATTAATTATTAATTATTAATAAATTAGTACAACGAATAGACATGCCAGAGCTTCAAAAGCCACTGAATTTTCAAACTGAAAACTCTGCTCCAGCAATCCCCCCTTTGGTGATTTTATCACCAAATAAACCCAAAAAAAAATTAGAGAAAATTTAGTCCCATTTTAGGAGAAATCGGAAATGTCTTTTTCCCCTTACACAACATTACACACCAGTCACTCTTTCAACATCCCTTTTTGTCTCTAAGTAAACACTCTCCCTCAATTCTTCTAATTCAATTTCTTGAGGTCCTCTTTTCAACCTCTTATTTTTCTTTTCTTTATTCAATTTCTTCCTCCCTCCCCTGTTTTTACAACACACACACACCAATCTTATTATCAATAAAGCAACAATTACACAAGTTAAAGGAAACAATATTCTACCTATAATAGTACTACCTATTTTTGCAATAAAATCCTTAACAGCTATCATTTTATTAGCTATTTTAGTCCATAAATTCTCAGCTTCAAGTGGTACTAATTCTTCATGCAAATCAGTAATATTTTTGATATAGACCTTCAGGTCTTTACTTTCGTCTGGAATGTAAGTGCAACAATGTTGAACTTTCAGCATTCCACAGACTCCACCCTCCTTGGCCAATAGAATATCAAGGGCATGTCGATTTTGCATAGACATGGCACGTACGGCACTTAATTCCGTATTCACCAAAAGAAACCCTCCAGCGGTATTTGTCGATAAGCGATCAACCACTGTGGACAGTTTCCGAATTCCATAAGCATTCAAAGAAATTCCCACTGCTGGAATCAAAACCCCAAAAATGTCACCCACTATTTCAGACCAAGTTTCTCTCTTAAAACGCATTAGTAAATTAATATGTTCTACATCTGTTATTTTATCTATATGAAAAATCTTTGGAAAAACCAGGCCCACATAACACGTGCCATACCAATGGTCAGGCAACTTGTAATAAGCCTTGTTCCCACAAACATAGTACACTCCTGGAAAAATTGTATCTTCTCCACCTCTGAAACCCCAACCTGTTGCAATGAAGTATGTATCATGGCACTCACTAGTCCCAACAAAATATGTATCATATTGGGATTTCCTTCTTGTAATACAAAGTTTACCCTTCTGCGACGCATCTAGAGCTAAAGTTGGACTAGCCCCATTCTTCAACTCTTTTCCCATCTCAATGTCCCAAATTGTCTCACTCACTTTATATTTTCCTGCTTTTTCCTGCATGTTCAATCTCCTTTCTTCTACCATATCCAGGAAAGCTTTCTCCTCTCCTTTCAAACTGCAAGTTAAATTATTCTTAAAAATGTAATCTAATGTTAATTCTTTTTCTTCAATAAAAATCTCACCAAAAGTGTTAGCTTGTTTAGCTGGATTCAGCTCTTTGTTCATTGGCAAGTGTCCAAAAATACTATCTCTGTTAGACATCTTATAATCTACTTTCCCTAACAAATAAAAAACACTACTTAAAATACTACAGGAAATACCATATGTAGCTGGTAAATGATGATAAGTAACACCCTCTGAAACGGATGCAGGTAATTGCATACAGACGTAGCAATCCCTTACTTCCATTGTTTTCACATATTCATATAACAATTTTGAAAAAACATTACTAGAAAAGTTATTAATTGACCTATCTTTGTGTATGTAAGTATTACTAATTCTAATTGGAACTACTTTTTGCGAATTCTTCTCTACATTTGTCACATTCTCTGTATGCATCTCAAACTCTACTTTAAAAGTAACTAATAAAACTAAAACACCCCATAGAAGCATTAATAATCCAGTACAGCAGCAGCACATTCTACACCACCTTTTAAAGAAGGCACATCTATTTCTATTATCCTCTATGTTAGCCATTTTACTACTTTAGTTTAGCCTCTACTACTCCACTACTGTTGGAACTTTTCCAATTCTTCAGCAAATTCTTCAGCTTTCAGTTTTTCCAAATGATCTTTTCGTTCACTTAATCCAAGTGAATCCTTCCTTTATTCAGTTTGGATACTTGTCATTCTTCACTTCAATTTCTTCAACATCAAATTGTATTAGATCTCCAACATCAAAATCCTCAGTACTCGACTCTTCTCCAATGTCAGTCAAGAGTACTTTCAGAATTTCACCAGTATCTTCCTCAACCACTTCTCTCAAGATCTCTTCCGGATTATCTCGAGTCACTGTTTCTTCTTTTCCTCCTTCAGACAGTGCCACATAAGACCATTCCGGTGATCTGTACTTTTGGTTGGGTCTTCTTACTCTTTTTATTTCTACTGGTTCTTTTGACTCCTTTGATTCTTCTCCTTCAGCTTTTGAACTTTGACTCGATACTTCATTCACTTGTTCAGCTTTCGATGTACTTGCTCTTATTATTTTGTATCTCAGCCTCTTAACTCTGTTGTTAGGCCAACGATCTCCTCTTAACACCTTTTTCGGCTTTATTTCTTTATTACTTCTTTCTCCAATCCAAGTTCTCTTTCTCAGAACTCGACCCTCTGTTTGTTCATTCTCATCATCTGTTTCAAGTGCCTCTTGTTTCCGTTTTCCAGCAGCTTTCTTCTTTTCCACAGATTTTTTCACCACTGTTTGAGATTTCCCTACTTTTGTCCCTCCTCGAGTCTCCGACACGCAATCTTCTTGCTGTCTACTTGTCCCTTCACCTGGCTCATCAAGAATGTTCCCTACACCTCCTCGGGGATCTTCCGCAATCTGTCCCTCTCTATCTTCTTCTGACCCTACTTCTTCAAGTATAATCTCAAGTGGTTCTTCAATCTCCTCCTCTTCTGATTCAGGAGTAGTCTCTGTGTGATTTCTCTTTTCTTTTCTTTTCCCTTCACTGCTGTTTGAAACTTCAGGCTCTCTTACAGAATCTGATCTCTTCTCTGATACTCGCAGTGGTTCATTCGAAGCTTTTCCTACTTCTTTCCCCACTGATTCTGTATCCTCATCATCACTGGAATCTGACTCTTCAAAATACTCTTTACCAGTCCCTTCTTTTGGGTTTGGAACTCTCAGAGTATGACTTGCATGTACCCAGTGTCTCACTCCAGCACACTTTACTGCAGTCGTCGTAGTCAGAATAACTTGTCTTGGCCTTCCCCACCTTGGAATCAAGCAATTTCTTCTTCTGTGAACTTTTATCTTCACCCAGTCTCCTGGACTCAGATCATGGGCTTGCTTCTTCTCAAGTGTGGTAGCTTCTTCTCCAACCTGGTGAAACACAGAATGAACTGCGTCAGCCAGGCCTTTACAGTAATCCAAAATCATGTCATCAGTTATTGTCACCAATTTATTGACAGGCACGAATGCATGGCGCATTGCACGTCCCATGATTATTTCGTGCGGACTCAAACCAGTAGTTCTATCTGGAGTAGATCTCATAGTCATCAGAACTAGAGGTAAAACGTCTGGCCATTTCATGCCAGTGGCTAAGCACATTTTTCCAATCCTATTCTTGATTGTGCCATTAATCTGCTCAACCACACCAGAAGCCTCTGGTCGGTATGCACAATGTAGCTTCTGCTGTATTTTCAATGCTTCACAAATCAAACCCATAAGCTCATTTTGAAAGTGTCCACCTCTATCAGACTCAACTGTTACTGGAAACCCGTACCTAGGAATCAACTCCCTTAACAGTAATTTTGCCACTGTTAATCCATCATTTCTTCTAGTCGGGTAAGCTTCCACCCACCTTGAAAACAAACAGACTACCACTAAAACATACCTCAGTCTGTTTACTTGGGGCATTTCAATGAAATCAATCTGCATTCTTGTAAAAGGACCTCCTTCTCTGCCTATTGTCCCCAGACTCACCACTGTCTTTTTTCCAGTGTTAAATTGCTGACAAACTAAACACCTCTGACAGATGCTTTCTGCAATTGTCCTGAACTTTGCATTGTACCAGGTCTGCTTGAACGACCTAACCATCGCATCCCTCCCCAAATGTCCCTGGCCATGATACATCCTTGCCATTGACGACAAGATGGAGTTGGGCATTACTGGTCTGCCATCTCTGTAGACCCAAACATGGTCTGTTTCTCTTGGAGCACATCCTGCCTTAATCCAATCTTTTTTCTCTTCCTCTCCTGCCTCATCTTGCAACTGTTTCACTTCATCCCAGGTCTCTAAGACATTAGTAAACATCACAGAGAGTAAAGACATTTCCCCCTCTCTGTCCCGATTGATGGACTGATTTGTCTTGGCACAGTATTGCGCAACATCGTTGGCATAACGGTTTCCGACCGTTATAAAATCCTCCCCTTGTCCATGGGCAGCACATTTTACAACTGCTAACTCCTTAGGCAGCTGTATCGCCTCAAGCAATTTACCAATCATTTCAGCATTCTTTATCGGAGTTCCACCCGATGTCAAGAAACCTCTTTGTAGCCAAAGCTGGCCAAAATCATGCACCACTCCAAATCCATACTGACTATCAGTCATTACAGTTGTCCTCAAATCTTTCCCAATTTCGCAAGCTTTTGTCAATGCCACCAACTCAGCAACTTGCGCAGATTTCACTCCTTTTAATGGTGATGCTTCCATGACCTCTGAAACTTTGCATACCGCATATGCTGCGCATAGCACACCATTATCATTTCTCAGGCATGAACCATCCACAAACAACACATGATCACTCTCATCCAAGGGTAGATCCCTTATGTCTGGTCTCGGTTTTGTACAGTAATCAAGCACATCCAAACAATCATGATCATCTTCCATCTTCACACCCACATTTTCAATATCTGGCAAAAGTGTCGCTGGATTCACATTTACACATCTCTCGAGAGTCACATTTGATGCTCCCAGAATCACTTTTTCATATTTAGTCAACCGACTATGTGACATGTACTGAGTTCTGCTTCTTGTCAAAAGAATTGCCACATTGTGAGGTACGAATACCCTTACAGGATATCCCATTATGATTCCCTCACTCTGTTCCAGGCTTCTGCATGTTGCTGCCACAGATTTCAGACAACCTGGTAAACCCACAGCTACAGGGTCAAGTGTCGATGAGAAGTACGCAATAGGCCTTCTCAGTAATCCATGTTTCTGAATTAACACCGAAAGTGCACATCCATTCCTCTCACTGCAGTACAACTCAAATTCTTTCTCATAGTCAGGCATACCCAAGGCTGGAGCCTCACACATTTTATTTTTGAGCTCTTCAAATGCTGCCATTTGTTCTGCATCTAGATCCAATGGATCTGTCATCTCACTTTTTGTCAGTTTAATCAGTGGCTTTGCTATCAATGAAAAATTAATTATCCACTGACGACAATAACCCACCATACCCAGGAACATTCTCACTTCTCTCTGAGTTTTTGGAGCTTTCATTTCTCTGATTATTCTGATCCTGTCATCAGTCACTTTTCTCAGACCCTTTTCAATATTGTGTCCAAGATAATGCACCTCTTTCTTGAAAAATTGCAATTTGGCTGGAGATACCTTTAACCCTCCATCTGCCAGATGATTCAGTAAAGCTATAGTATCTACTTCACAAGCTTCACATGTCTTTGATGCCACCAGTAGGTCATCAATATACTGCACTAGCACTGAACTCTCGGGCATGATCAAACTTTCCAACGATTTCTTCAATAACTGATTGAATATCGAAGGACTCTCCGTATACCCCTGTGGGATACGACACCATGCTAAGATACGCTGGCCAAACCTAAATGCAAAAATCGGTTGGCTATCATGATGCAATGGAATTGAAAAGAACGCATGACACAAATCAATCACTGTATACCACTCAGCATCATGTGGAATTTGATACAGGATCACTGATGGATTTGGCACAATAGGACAACATGCCACCACAATTTGATTAACTTTTCTCAAATCCTGTACAATCCTAAATTTCCCATTGGGCTTTTTTAGTCCCATTATCGGTGAATTACACGGACTACTCAGTAGTTCTCTCAGGACTCCTTGCTGAATCATTTTCTCAATTATAGGAGTTATTCCTTCAATTATTTCTGGTGTCATTTTGTATTGAGGAATGTTAGGATATGTAATTCCCTCTTTTACTGCAATTTTCACTGGATCTACATTATTCATCAATCCCACATCCTCTCCAGTAAAATCCCAAACTGTCCTTTTCACTGTGTCTCTCAGCTCTCGAGGCAAATCCTCCGGATTAAACACAGCAAATGCACCAATTAACTCACTTTCTCTATTCTCTAGAGTCACTCGGTACAAAACATCTTCATCTGGTGTCTCAAAAGCTATTCCATCCGGTGTACAAAAAATTGTACAGTTCATCTTGCACAACAAGTCCCTACCTAACAGGTTCACTGGACTAGTGTCACAGACAATGAATCTGTGCATGTCTGAAAATTTCCCTATCTGTACTCTTACAGGTTCAGTAAGACGTGTTCTGATTTGCGTATTGGCTACACCAACTACTTGGATTGCTTCATCCGAGAGAGGAAGATTTCTAACATCTGTTGACCTGACAGTTGATCTTGTCGCACCTGTGTCTACCAAAAAAGTAACACTCTCCTCATTTATTTTCCCATCCACAAATGGTCCTGCCTGGTCTATTTCTAGAGTTGCACCAAGTATGCACTCTTCTTCCTCTCCTCGGCACCGTCAATAATCACCCTCAGATTCACTCCCTTCACTCTTTAACAAGTACTGTTGTACTTTGTTAGAACATCTTGGTTTGTTTACCTGCTCATCATTGTAGAATCCTGAATCCTGATTATACTTTTGTAACCCTCTATTCTGCGGCAAGGGCGGTTTTGGCTCTTGACTCTGCTGTCTCACAACTTTCTGTTGTTGCTGCTGTTGATTATTTCCTTCGTTCTGCACCTGTTGATTTAAGGGTTTATTTTCATTACTTACTAATGGTGGATTAGGACATTCCGATCTCCAATGCCCCAATTGGCCACAGTTGTGACAAGGAAACTTTTTTTTCGCTTCCTCAAGACTTCCTTTTCCTTTCCCTGCATATCTAGGTCTATTCCCTGCATTGTTTCCTGGATTATTCGCTTGTTCCACTAACTGTGCTTCCTGTCTTTCCGCAACTTTCACTTGTGCCCACATTGCTTTCTCTTTCAGCTTTCTTTGCTTTGCTGAAGTATTTTGCATGCCTCAGGATCTCATCTACTTTCTTACTCTGCCAATCCACTGTGTGCTCACGAATTCTCTCACCAATTTCAGGTCTAAGGCCATATACAAATCTGTATACAAAATGACTCAAATCTTTGTCACCCAGGTGTTCATCTCCACTGAATTGTTTAAATGCCAGTATCAGCCTCTCGTAAAAAGCATGAACTGATTCTTTCGCTTCCTGTTGTGTTCGATCTATCTTTACCCAGTCTGTCTCTTTTGCAGGAACTTTACTCTTCAGGTATACCATCACCTGATCATACTTTCTCATTACCTCTGGATCTGGTGCCCCTGTTCTTGGGTCTCTTGGATATTCCTCAGTAGGCCAACTCACAACTATTTTACACTCAGTCCACAAGTCTGCTGGAACAATTATATCAAACAGACTATTCAGGTCAACCCACAGCACTTTTGACAATTTCACAAACCTATCTACCTGCCTATACCACTCGACGGGCTTTTCTCTCAATCGAGGGAAATCATTCGTGAATGATAAAATATCCTGTCTGGTCCATGGAACATGTACATATCCTCCTCCAGGTATTTCTCTCATAGGATAATTATCCACTGGTTTCTCCTTTTCTCTCACTGGAAATGCTGAATACGTTGTTCTATCTTCAGCCTCATCTCTTTTCTTGTACCACCTATCCTTCCACTTTTCTACATCACCCCATATATACCAGAAATATCTAATAGTAACATACGACGATGTCACTGATTCCGAACCCAAACAATGTGACTTTTCCTGCATACATACAGGACCAACAATCCCGTTTTTCCCGAGAGCAGCATATACTTCCCTCTGCCCTACTACGGAACTGCTACCAGCTTCCAAGTTCCAGAAGCACTACATATAACTCAACATTACGACTCCAACATATAGTATTAGTACATATACCAACATGAACCAATAATCAATAATCAATAAACTAATGTACAAGCTATCTTATCAGATCAAGACAATCATCAAAAACCATCCTCTGCTACCAGGAAATTGATAGAGATCAGGGTGTGTATAATATACCCACTACCACGGATAGAGTAATCTCACAGTTACACGCACATGCATACATCATACGCTAGGGCCCATTTCACTACACTAACATACGCTCAAATACTCTACCAGCAATAAACCTGTGGAAAGAAAAAACTCCTAATCACCCTGCATCTATATCGAGGTCGATAAGACCTGGTTTTTGTGACTGTCCTTAAACATAATCTATACAACATATACAGCAATGATCAAAAATGTAAACCCAATAATTGACAAGAAAGAATATCCAACACCATGTTTAAAATTATATTGCTTTATCTAAAATTAGTCAAAGGAAATCAATCAGAGTAAATCATTTCTCATAGTTACCTATTCTAGCTAAATGTCAGAACGGGTCAGGACAAGTCTCTCGGTAAATGTCTCTCAAGACGAAGTCCCTTCAGCATCAATCCTCAGCAACGCAGATTCGGTACGCGGCAAAGGCAAAATGGCAAGTGGCAAAAAACCCTCTCTAGGCTAACATTTCTTATAGTGTCTTAAACAATGGAAAGATACATTGGAAACATAGAAAAAAAGTTGTAATGTCCGCCGGACCTGCTGAGCAGAGCGAGAAGGAAAGGATGTAACATCGCTACATTTGAAAATCTCCGCTCAGGAAAAGTTCACATAATAAAGACTACGGAACAGGAACCAAGAAATAAAAGATGTATCTTGTTAGTTTTACTTCTCCTCGGCAATCGAGCCACAGTTCAGAGTTTCTCTCTAAGGCTCCTTTGTTTCCCAAGGCTGCCAAGGACATTTTCATTTCACTTGGAGATCTCCCAAAACTGCTGCTGTCCTCATGGAAAGTTTTCAAACAAGCAAGCAAGGACCATGGTCAGTTAGCTTCAGGACCATTTCCAGCAGGGGTCTCCCTCGTCACAGTTTTCATATTATAAATCACAGCCAGGCTTACAAATCGGCCATCTTTTCTAGGCCATCATAGGCCTCAATAGACCATCTTAATTAAAAGAAACAAAAACAGCGTTACCACAGCATAGTGATTAAACAGTGTTAACCCCACTAATACCCTTATGTGTATGCATCTATCTAGCACTTGCAACATAGAAAAGCATTAATTCGGAAAGCATTTTGTGCTCAAAAATAAACAGCACATAGCAACGTTTAAACATGAAAACACGCACGTTATTTTTAAACAGCACATTTATGCGCACCCACGTGTAACTCTCTCTTGTTAAGACAAACGGATTGATTAATATAAACACACTTGCACAAGACAAATAATTAATTATTAATTATTAATAAATTAGTACAACGAATAGACATGCCAGAGCTTCAAAAGCCACTGAATTTTCAAACTGAAAACTCTGCTCCAGCACAAGCACATAGGCCTTCCTCGTGGAAGGTGCTAAAGACCCTACCACCAGCTGCAGCATCCTTTCTCTCCTACGGACCACATCCTGTCGGGCACCAGCGCTCTGTGCGTTTCTGCCTCCGTGGCCAGCCCATGGAACCTCTTCCACTGCAAACGAGACAAGGAATCCGCAATGTTATTGTCTACAGCCGGTACGTGCTTTGCCCTGAACTGAATGTCATACTGCAAGCAACCCAACATGTATATGCGCAAAAGCTTTAAGACCTGCTCGTCCCTCGCAGACTGCCTGTTGACTACCTGCACCACTGCCATGTTGTCCACCCTGAAAGTGACCTTTTTGTGTCCTAGGCTCCGCTCCAGAGGGTGACCGCGACAACAAGCGGAAACAATTCAAGGAAAGAAATACTCCTGCCTCCATTTTTCCAATGATATGACCACTCTTCGGCACACAATTTCCCTGCCAAAACAAGACGAAACCTCCTGATCCTGCTGCCTCGGAGAATATCTGAGAATCCCAAACCCACTCTTCTGGAGCTGCCATGGATATCCCATTGAAATCCTCCAAAAACCTGCACCACATTCTTAGGTCTTCTTTCGTCCCTGCTGACAAACGCATATGGTGGTGTGGCAGCGTGTGACCTACCAGTGACCTGCCCAGCCTTTTGCAAAATGTCCGTCCCGCTCTCACCACCCTACATGCGAAATTCAAATGCCTCAGTAACACTTGGACCATTCTCACTGTCACTTTCCTTCTGGCCAGCATGTCATCTATCAACAGCCTCATGTGCAATTTCTTATCCTCCGGCAACCTGGCCGCCATGGCCACAGAATCAAGTTTGATCCCCAGAAATGACAAAACAGTGCTTGGACCCTGTGTCTTCTCAGGTGCCAAAGGGACACCCAGTGTCCTCATGAGCTTCTGGAAACTGTCTAGCTGCCATTGGCAGTCCGTCGAACCAGGACGGCCCACCAGGAAGAAGTCATCCAGATAGTGCATCACCATATCTTTACCCGTTTTCCAACAGAAAACGCACTGCAAGAATGAACTGAACTTCTCAAACAGCGCACATGATATGGAGCTCCCCATAGGTAACTCCTTATCCACAAAGATGTTGCCGTCGACCTGAATGCCCAGCAACTGGAAGTCCTCCAGGTGTACTGGCAACAGCCAGAAACCCGCCTTAATATCGCATTTTGGCATTTCTGCCTGTTACCTACCCTTTCCACCAGGGCCCTGGCTACGTCCACTGAAGAGTAAGAGACTGAAGTCAACTCATCAGGAATGAAAACCTTTGCTGACCCCCCTTGCGGCCATGACAAGTGTTGGATCAGACAATACTGTCCTCTCTCCTTTTTGGGAACCACCCCAACCAGGGAAATAATCAAATCCCTGATCGGGCTGATTGCAAATGGCCCTTTCATGCACCCTTCCCGTACCTCTTTTTGCAATTTCTCCCAAACAACTGTCTTGTGAGCTGCCACTGATTTAAGGTTCTCCGCCCATCACGCTAACCTCGGTCCTTCGTACCCCAATCTAAAACCCTCTATGAAACCTGTAGTGAGAATCTGCGCGTCCTGCTTATTTGGGTAAAGTGGGAGCCAGGCCTCTAAGCAATCCAAGTTAATGGGTGTATGAGCCTTTGCCCATATAAACCTGCACCCCTCTACCCCTCTTCCTCCCATCCCCTGCTGCCCATTGCTGGCATTCTGTTGCTACTGCCCCTGCCCCCCTGTGTGACCTTGTCCTGCGTATCCTGGCCCGAAGCACTGTACCAGGGGGTGTCTACCAGCGTATTTTGAGCACTCATGCTGAAATCTGCAGTAGTCTCGTGCACACTTGCCCTTGTTGTAATCCCAACAGGCCCCCGGACCTCCCCCTGCGGGATTTTTTGTATATCCCACCCCCACAATCCCCCGAGTGGGACGGTTTTGAAAGGGGCGGTAGACTCTGTGTAAGTTGTCTTTCCAAACTTCACCGCCCCCATGGTCAGCTGGTATAGATCTGAATCGATCTCCCCCCAGTTTGCCTCCGGGTCCCAAGTGAGCCTGGCACAAAGTTCTTCGTCATAGTGTGACCAGGCGTAGCCCCCATATGTCAGATGTGCCCTCCTTACTACATCCATGTACTTAAACTAAGCCACGGACCAATCAGGGTACTTCTCACAGTACACACTTGCAAAAATTAAAAAGGCTGCTGTCCAGTTCTCTATAATTATGGGTACCCTGGGTCGCCGGGATAACTCTAGCTCTTCATCTTTTGATCCCTCCTTGGAGCGCAATTCTCTATGCAGCAACTTCAACATATCTACATATTCGCCCATCCATATTTTTAGGTCTCGCCTACGCAGCACGCATGTGCTGCATAGGCAAAAAGACCTTTTGGAATGGCTTCGGCTTTTCAGCCAAAAACGTGCACGCGTTCCATTGCCTTCAATAGCAACGCATGCAAGTGTGTGGAGATTGCCTTGCGGGAGCGAGCTTGACACCATATGTTTGTAATTAACTTACAAACACATGGTGCCCGTGGCTCGCTCCCGCAAGGGAAACGCTTTGTGTGCTCTCGCACTCCCCCCACCTCTCCCACTTTCAGCACGAGGCGCGCGCTGGTTTCATTTCGTGGCTACCGCTCTGCGCAAATGTTTTCTTCTAATGAAACAATAATGCAATAGCTTTAGTTTTGCAAAGCAGGGAACACGTGTTGTATATAAAATTGTGTACAGGAATGGTTTCTCAATAATTTGACAACTTAGGTACATATGTGATGAAATGTTAGATATTTGAAACTAAGAGTAAACGATAAAACGTTCATCAGAAAAAATGCTTTTTTTCCTTTTTTTTTTTAAAACTATGTATTTCACTGCCCTCGTTCCACTACTTTGCCTCTAGGGAAAGCCTTAAATGACATAAAACATAACGAGATTCAGGCAATCAGGGTTTACATTAGTTCATTTCACACCAAACGTGTTCCTTGAGAGTAAGTCTACATATATTTCACGTATCTCAAATCATATGGAGTAGTATGTTTACAGCGTACCCTCGGGAATGCCTAGCTCTTCGCTGTATGCTAACTGTGCCGTGCCCCCAACCCCCCCCCTAGTTTGGTGCTTGGATAAGCAGCTGAGCACACCTCATGTCAATCTTGACAGCCTGCTCCTTGGAGCGCATATGCCTACGTATGCTTCCCAAGTGTCACCTGGTGGTGGTTTCAGGAAAAGCAATCTCGAAACATGAATTACTTTGAATACTAGGGGGTTGCCACAGAGTGAAGATGAGGCCACAAATAAACTTACTTATAAGTGAAACAACCTAGCACAACACATGGATAAAGAATACCTTTTTAAATAAATGCAGATTTAGGATAGTATTGTTCAGTGTATTTGTCATATGGAGTACAATTTAGCATTTTAACATTTTTCTGTGACTGGTCACGATCATTTAATCACATTATTAAAGGGCTAGGGCATTATTTATTATGACATAGTATTACATGTACGCAATGTGTATGCGTGTGTGTGTGTGTGTGTGTGTATATATATATAAAAAAAAAATTCTTCAAGTATCACAGTGAAAGTGCGTTTCAAGCTTGGGCTCTTAGAGAGGCTTGCATTTTGGATTCTGACAGTAAATTAAGGAAGAATGTCTTAAAGGGTGTGTGGTGTTAGACTCTAGATGCATCCATTACTTTTTTTAACATCATTAAGGAATGAGGTGACTGGAGGCATACACATCAGCCTTCACTCCTCAAAAATAATGTTACCTGTATTTTTGGGGGCTATTTAGCAGTAAAAATAAAATGTATCCTGTTTGCAAATACAGCGATACACATGATTATGGCAGGCTGCAGGATGCTAAGATGCTATGTGCAGTAAAAAAGCATAGCCGAGAAAACATTTACGTTTGGTTTTCGCCCATATGGATTTAAAAAAAAATGTTAGAAGGAATACCAAACTCGGATGCTGCCTGTTATTTTTATATGCATTACAAAGGCTGGAGGGATTTTCCTTCTCCCTTGAACATCATACGGAATGAATGAAAATAGAGTGGGTGGTTAAGGAATAGGGATCTTTTGAACCAGTAAGTATGTTTCTATTTGCAAAAACAGAGCGCAATTGTTGTTCAGTGATTGTCTTTGATTGAACAGGTTGAAATCTGGTGAAATCAGGGCAGCTTCCCCTTTGTCTGGCGTAAAAGTTTCAATGTTTGTTATGTAAGCTCTTCTTGAACAGTGGCTTTGCTTTTACTAGGATTGTACACTTTAGGGACGGCTCCTGGGCCGATTTACTTTTTTCACAGGCTACTTGAATGGAAACTATAGGAAAACAAGAACTCTCTATTAAGTAATACACTATTCACAAAGGTAATTTTCGTTATTTTAAGCTGCTGTAACAACAAGCACTGGCATAGTCAATAGGTTTTGCATTTGGGACCCATTAGACTTGCCAATGGATTTTAGCCATGCTGTGCAGCATCTATGAAACTGTGCAGCATGGGTAAAGAAGAGTGACAAAAAAGCCTATGACGCGGCCACTAGCGTCATTTCTTAGGCATGCACACCGTGATGCAGGCAATTTTTTTTCTTTTCATTTATAAATCTGATTGGAAACTAAAAATAAACAAGCATTGGCATAGCCAATAGGGCTCACATTTGGGACCTCATAAGTGTTTAGCCATGCAACAGTTGAAATTGTTGCACCAAGGATATTGTGCTGCATAACTAAATACTTATAAGGTCCCAAAAGCGAGACCTATTGGCTTCATAATTGGCAACGGGCCTTCAGAACATTAGTTAGCAAATTTGTGGAGAAGTTCCCGCACAGCGCAGCAGCCCTGTTCTTGCATGAGCAGAAAGTGCACGAGGCGCAGCTGAAATATCAAGGAGATGCCTGGCTCCTGAATGATGAAGCCTTCAGGATAAAAATACAAACCTGGCCATTAATAGACTTGGACCTCCAGGATGTGGAATGGTATAAGACCCATATGGTGGGTGCCAGGGTGGGAGTCAGTAGTAAGGAGTTGCCTTTCTGGGGAACAGGGAAAAAGGGAGACTGGATGGGATTCCCCATAACAACAAACCAAGGTCGTAAACGGGAGGTCAAGCATGGAAGAGCTGCATCACGGCATGCTGGAGGTGTGACAAGAACGATTGAAAGTGGGGACAGTCCTGTTAGTTTAGGCATGCCTGTAGCAACTGCGAGCGGGGGGGCGGGGGCACATCCAGCCATTGAGTGCAAGAAGGCCAAAATAAGAACTTGGGAGCGGTGATACCGGAAGCTAAAGATTTGTTCCCCACACATTTGCCCACACCCATAAAGCCTTTGCTGAAGTTATTGAGGTGCTACCCTGAGGAAAAGAGAATCAGTTACTAGCAGAAGGTTTCTGGGTAGGGTTTAAGATACCATACCAAGGACCCCTAACTCCTTGTCTTAGCCAAAACTCAGTCAGGGATAACCCGTGCATGGCAAGGCAAAAAGTGGCCAAGGGCGTCCATATGGGTTGGGTCACCAGCCCCTTTGCAGAACCCCCTTCATCAATTTTGTGGTACCTAAGAAGGAGCCCGGTCAGTTTAGACTCAATTACCACCTGTTGCACCCAGCCGGGGAGCTGGTCAAATACTGGCTGGAACAGGACAGCTGTTCGGTATCCTATGCTACTATAGATGATGACATAGACCAGATCAGGACAAGCGGGAAAGTGTCCCTGCTGGCTAAGGCCGCCATTGACTCGGCATTCCATGTGTGCGCACCCAGAAAGCAACCATTTAATGGGTTTCAAACTGGGGGAAGAGTACTACCACAATAGGTGCCTGGTGATGGGATGTGAAATCTCCTGTGTTTACTTTGAGGTCTTTACCAGCTTTCTGGAATGAGCCCGGGGAGGAACGTCATCGAGCTGGGGGACGGATACATTACCTGGATGACTTTTTGTTTATCTGCAATCCGGGCTCTGCTGAGTGTGCAGGTCTGTTGGGGCAGTTTGTAGCATTGACAGAAATGTTAAGGGTGCCCCTGGCTCGGGAAAAGACGGAGACCCTACCACACAACTGTCCTTCCAGGGCATTGAGCAGTGGTTAATTTGTAAAAAAACAAAATGAGTGCTGGGTCTCTCGTCAGGACGCAGCTTGCGCCAGCTCATTTCTCCTGTTAGCGTTGCCTAAAACAGAACAAACTACTAACCGTGAAAGTGGGGAGAGGATGTGGTGTAATGGGCAGAGCTGCTGACCTCAGAGCTGGGGAACCAGGTTCGATACTCTGCGTCGGCTCAACATCCTGTGATTCTAGGCAAATTACTTAACCTCCCCATGCCTACCATAAATGAATGTGTCCTTAACTGGTGCTCATGAAAAGTGCAGCTGTTGATGGTTACGTGCTGGTCACCAGCTCAAATTAGGCAATGGCATTGAGTTAGATACCATGCAGTGCCAGTGCAGACTGCCAGCAACAAAGGTGGATGTCCTGAAGCACATGATAAGGGTAGTGTTGGGGAAGAAGAAACATATGCTTGGTAAAATTCAACAGCTTCTAGGCAAGCTTAACTTCAACTGGGTGATACCAGCAGGAAGGCTGTTCCCCAGGTGAGTCGCATGGTTCGCAAGAGGGCTAACAAAGAGGCAGCACAGGGTTAGACTGACTCAAGGGCTAAAGGAGGATCTCTGGCAATGGGCAGCATTCCTAGCCGACTTCAATGAGGCCGTGATCTGGCAGGAACCCTGGTTCATGGCAGAGCAGCTGAAACTATCTACTGATGCAGCCGGGACCTCGGCTTTGGGATCATGCTAGGCATGGTATCGCGGTGATCTGCTGGCTGGCAAGTTGGAATGAGAAGGCGATCACAAAGAAGTTTGTGATACTAGAACTCTTCCCAATCATAGTCGCAATCTTTATATGGGAAGAACGTCTTGCCAACAAGATTAGATTATGGGGAAGCAATCACCGGTGGTCCAAACTTTGAATTTGAGGACAGCTCATTGCCCAATAGTGGTCTCCTTGCTAATGCATTTGATAGGCTGCCATCTTATGGCTAATATTGCAGTCAGGGCCAGGCATATTCCTGGCGCTCAGAATGTGGTGGCTGATTCGATGTCTCATTTTCAGAGGCAGAGATTCAGGGAATTGGTACCACAAGTGGACCTCGACGGGACAGTGATACCACAAGAACTGTGGAACCTGGTAGACCTGAACGTGCTGGTGGACAGTGCACTAGCTCCCAAGACAGCCACCAAGTACAATACGTGCTGGGAGACTATTCAGACTATAACCGGCGCCCAGGGCATTGGCAAAGTGTCTAGTAGGGATGTGGATGAATGTATACAGTGGGCCTTCTCCAAAAACAAAACTAGATCTTGGGCGCAAAACCACATTAGCGTGGTTTCGTACTGTGTGAAATTAGCGGGCAACAGTGACCCAGCCAGTATCTTTTACTGTAGGGCAGCCATGAAAGGATGGGGGCGCCTCTAAACAAGATAGGAGAACACCCCCATATGTTGCAGCACCTTGCAAAAGGTGTTCATGGAGCTTCAAAGCTTCTGCACACGTAGGCGTGAGCTACTGCTCTTTCGGGTGGCATTCTCCCTTGCTTTCTTTAAGGCGTACAGGGGCAGCAAACTGGTGGTCCCGGACAGATTCAACCCTGGATCGGCCAGCTTGAGAAGGAGGGACCTACACATGGAGGAAAGCGCCATGACCATAAATTTATGTAGATCAAAAACAGACCTAAAGGGCAGAGGCAAGCACACATGCCTGCATTGCCAAGGGGACAGCGAAGGCTGACCCGTTTTCTGCATGCGCCGTTACTTAAAGAACCCAGCCCAGGGTGAGCAACCACTTTTCTGCCATGAGGATGGCTCATACCTTAGCTGCTTTCAATTTAATGTTGTCCTTAGAATGACCATTAGTGCAGCAGGCTCCCACCGAAAGAATTCACCCCACATTCCTTTTGCATAGGCGCCACCTTGATGGCTGCAGTCAGTGGCCTGGAGGCAGAGCTCAAACAACAGACAGGCCAGTGGGCATGGGGGGGCCTTTCAGGGTTGTATCTGACCCAACTTAAACTAAGTTTCTGTCACGACAGGTTCTCCTCCGGTCACCTGGTCAAGCACGCAGAGTGTGGATCCTCGGACACTCGTTTGTCGACAGGACACAGTGGTGGGTGTCGGCGCGAAGGAATAAGGAAGAAATGTCGCTTTGCAACAAGACAGGCTCCTGAATGGGCAAGCCGGGGTTGGGGTGGGAACACCTGCAGCCTACCGTTCACGATGCATTAAAGCGAGCAGGGAAACCTGATGCATTAGTGGTGCATCTAGGAAGGAACGACTTAGCCGAGCTGGGGTATAGGGATGTAATTGGGGCCATGATAGCTGGACTGACCGCCATGGCCAGACACATCAGACCAAGAGAGCTTGTATGGTTGGGAGATCATACCACAAATCGTATGGAGGGGGCTCTGGGTAACACTGCAGTAAAAGGTCTAGAAAGAAATTGAACATCACCATGTCCAGTGTGCGCGCGTCCAATGGGTGGGATTTTGTAAGGCATGGCCTCAACCTGAGAACGCAAGGATACTATGAGGGTACACTTGATGGACACGGGTATGGGCCTGTTCCTCCTCCACATCGATGGGGCTCTCAAGGTACTAGGCTTCAGCTATGGAGTGTCGAGAGGCAAGCAGGTAGGGGAGCTGCCTTAGGTTGTTATACCACAGGCAGCATGGTGGGGAAAGCACAGTGGGACAACAGAGAGAGTGCAATAGTCGAAGGAGAAGCTGCTCAAGCGTGTGTCCGAGATGTAATGTAATGTAATGCTTATATAGCGCAACGTATCACCCCCAAGGGGGTCTCAAGGCGCTGTACACATACCGCTGTGGAACCCTTCCTGGCCTTTCACTGTGAAGTGCCCACTCCTGGGCACCCCCAGGGTGAGGCCAGGCATCCTAGCGCTGTTGGGGCCGTTGTGGAGGTTAAGCAAGCTATTGCCCAGAGTTGCAGCGTGGGACACATGATTAGAATAGGCACCGAGGCGAGAATTAACAGGTCCGAGGAAATTAAGCCAAAGACCCGCCGAGGCGGGAATTGAACCCTGGTCTCGGGCCAGAACTCTGCATCAGGGTCTGCCACTCTAACCATTGAGCCACACTCCTCCACTATGCTTGGAAACTTGACCTGTGTGTTTTGATCATTCAATTATGCGAATAAAGAGAAGCTGCTGCTGTTTTGCACAATCAGAGGCTTGTTTCATCTGTAACCGCAAGGGAAGGTGGGGTGCATGTATCGGTAGGGTACTTCGCAGACACTCCCCCGTTAAGAGGGGTTAGTAGGTGGGCCGGGGAGGCATAGCTGGACCGATGAGGGGCCCTCAACAAACCCCTACCTGGGACGTAACTGAGAACAGGCAGCAGCTGAGCCCAGTAAAATGCTGGGTGCCGATTGGTCTGCTTGGTTTGAACGGACCAATAGGCGGGTGCCCCCCCCCCCGTGCACCACAAGGTTATAAGGACGTGGTCCCCCCAAAGAGAACATGCACCTTCGACGTTGGCCGACCCACCCACACCTCTAACAGGAAGGTCGCAGCCACGGATAGCGAATGGGCTCAGGCAGGGGGGACAAAACAAAGGGACAGCAGAGGGAGCGCAATAGCCAAGGGAGGAGCGGCTTAAGAGCATGCCCTTTTACCTTGCGGCAGGGGAATGATGAGCAGGCTATGGGTCAGCAAGGGGTCAGCACTTGCAGCCTGGGTCAGGCACAACGGCCCCACAACACTTGGCAGCAAGGTATAACCTAGAGGCCACAGGAGGTGCTCGGGGACGGACTGGCCATAGCGGGCATCGGGCATTTCCTCTGGGCCGCCAGGGTTGGGGGCCGGGTTTGGGCCCCTGGGGGCCGATTTTGTTACAGAGCCGTTTTTGCAGCATAGCTGCACTGTCGGCCGCTGTAACAAAATCGGCAGAAACGGACCTGGTAAACAGCTCGGCGGCACCCCCAAACTCCTGGGGCGCTGTCCAAGCACTTTGCCAGGGCCGGTTTTGGGTCCCAGTCCGGCCCTGGAGGTGCTGGACCCATGCAGAGAAGGGGCATTCGCTCAGGGTGCTGTTATGGGCTAAGGATGGGACTTGAGCTACAGACAATTTGAATTTGGGCAATAACGACGCTGTGCTTGGAAACTTGACCTGTGTGTTTTGATCATTCAGTTATGTGAATATAGAGAAGCTGCGGCCGTTTTGCACCATCAGAGGTTTGTGTCATCTGTTACCGCAAGGGAAGGTGGGGTGCCCATATCGGCTGGGGAGCTCGCGGGCACTTTCCCGTCTGGGAGGGGTTATAGTAAGACTTGTCATTTACAGCGGTCAGAAAATGGAAAACTCTGGCATAAGGCGCGCTATAAACACTTTTTTTTATTATGCATGATGTGCGATTGCACTTTAAATATATAGTTTTCTTAAGGATGCTGTAATAAGTTATTTATTTTGTTTTCTGCCAAGTTTGGGTATTGTTACGAAGCAGTTTTTAATAGAACCAAAATCTCCGATTGAGAAATGGAAGCTGGAGCGCGGGGGTCTGTTTTTCATTACCATCTAACTTTGCTTATTGCAACACACTTTTATTCTTTGATTATTTTTTTTTAAATACTGTGTTAAGTTTGCTTTTTCGCACAACACAGTGTGGATTGCTTGTTTCAGACTTGAAAAGATGAGGTACAGGTACACTATGTTCACCGATGCACGAAGTATTGTGATAAAGTAAGTATACTTTTTTTTGCGCATATTTATATAGCGCGAACTCGACCCGAAGGTATTGGAGCGCTTTACATAGCACCGTATTTACAATACACATTCAGGCACGGGGAGATTAAGTGATTTGCCCAGAATCACAGGATGTGAACGCGACCTCGAGGCTCGAACCCTGGTTTCCAGAAAGCAAAACATGACCTTGAGAAGCGCCTCGATGTCAAACCAATAATCAAATGTAGTCGGAGGTTTCGGGGATACACTTCATTGTGAGAATCTACTCTAAGCCTTTTAACGTTTAGCTTACCTCGTAAGGGAGGTTGCTATCTGGTGAATGTGTGTGTCGCTGTAGTGCTTCGCATCGTCCACTAGATGGGGGCAGAGCCACAACTTTTATGACTTTAGTTAGGAAAAAATGCGGAAGCGTGTACTTTTAGCTTTCTTACCCTCAAGGTTGTCGGATCACTTTACAATGTTTACTTTGTTACAGGTGTACAATGCAACCCTTTAACAAAGAATTGCGAGACAGTGGTACCAGTGTAAATAACACACGTCCATGTTATGGAATGATTACAGTGGCAGATTATAAACATAGACGCCCCCAGTCTTTTTGGGTCGCTGCCTATGATGGGCTTGTCCATATCCTAGGGGCAAAAAGTTGCAGATTTTTATAGCACTCAGTTTCAGATTGGAAAAGGATTGAGACGCGTAGTCCGCAGTGAGCCAACGCCTCAGCCCATATTTCTGCCACGTATTTTGGGGTACAAAAGAGTGCCGAACTTTGTGTACGATAGAGCCCGGCTTCAATATGCGCCGTGTTTCTCTGGGTATATCCACTGGCGCTTGATGAACACAGGGTTGATGTTCTAGGAGCCTCGGTCTCCACACTAGGCTGCTTGTAATGTGTAAGGCTGCTTTTATGGGTGCGAGGTGCATGGTTGGAGTCCTGTAAAGTAACAGGAACCTGCATAGTCGCCACAGGGCTGCTGCAGACAGGTTCTTTGCGTACCTGTGTGTTATAAAGACGAACAGTTTCTACCGCAATATTACCCGGGACAGTCTCCAACTTGCCAGGACTGTCCCTGCAAAAATGGGACAGTTGGCAACTATGGGACCTATAGCCCAGCCTAGAAAAGGCCAAGGGGTGCTTGCAAGGGTACGCACAGACGTGAGTCACGCGCCGCTGGAACCAAGCTGCCCGCAACTGAAGAGGGCCAATCAGGAAGAAACCGTTCAGGGAGGACCTGGCCTGGCAGTTTGGACTGGACTGTTCATATTGCAGGTCGATTTGCATATGGCTGGGTCTAATCTGAGGTGGCATGGTGTGCAAAAACATGTTTTGGAATGCCACCTGAGCGATTTCCAGTGGTTAGACTATCTGCAGGTATTCCTTCCATCTTTTGTGTGCTTAAAGGATGGCACTCCCACAATGCATCCAGTGCTTAAATTGTGCCGGTGCACTTAATTGTCAACACTGGCACTTTTGACAGTCTGCCACAAGGTGGCACTGTCTGGCTAATTTAGAGATCACCACAGCAACAGTTATTTATTAATTCAATATACATTAAAAATGACAATTTCTTGCTGCCAAGCCATTCTTATAGCTTTGGGGGCCTAGAACAGTCCGGATTGTCACACTTGTAGGAGTGTGATGAATGGTAGTTGTTTTGTTGCTGTCATTGGCAGCATGGCAGCATGGCAGGGACAATGTATGGTGCTAGCTGCAGTGGCCTCCTGACGAGAGCCCTGGCACTTTTCTTTTTTTTTACAAATTAAGCACTGGATCAGTTCGACAATACCGTAGGATTCTACTTTGGAATTAGGGTTAGGGTCAGTATTTAATAAGTTAAGGGCTACTTAATTAAAAAAAATATGTTGAGGGTTACTAAACTAAAAGTGGGAATTGTGAGAATCCTCCCATAGGTCCTGTAAGGTACATTGATGTAATTGTATCTGACATAGTAATATGCAACTAGAGTTTGGACTACCTTTTTGAAATCCAGTTACCAGGAGTAGGATTAGTCTCATGCAATGGTCTGAGCTGTCGTTGGGCGCTGTTAGTATATAAGGGCTTTTTATTGGTTTTTGGGCCAGCGTGAAACTAGGGGTCTCATTTAGGAAAGACTGCGGCCTGGAACAGTAACCAGTCAACCCAGGACTGAGTGTATATGGAGCAGTGAGTGGGTGATATTAGGAGAAACTTTGAGGCAAATTTATGAAAAAGTGGTGCAGTGCAGCAAGTCACCCTGCTGTGCTGTGTCACTGGTAACGGGTAGGAATGCACTGTATTTAAGTTAAATGGCATGTTCCTCGCTTTTCCCTCTGTGCTGGTGCACAATGGGCTACCTAGCGCCAATGCACACACCATGCCTGTGTTGCATGCAGGATTTCTTTTTGTGCAGGAAGGGGCACCTTCCTGCGCAAAAACAACTTTGATGGGCTGTTTCCTCTTTCGCAGCACAGATAGAAAGAGGAAGTAAAGAGGAGAGATAAAGATATTTCTCCTTGTTATGGCTCTCCCGGAGAGGCGTATCTTTTTGGTGCATTCCCAGGTTTACATGATTTTGTAAATCTGGGAATGTGTCAAAACTATGTGAGTTGTGTGGGAACATCCACGCCATGCCTATGGAACACCTTGCCGAGGCAGAGTAACTGAACTCAGCGGTTTGCGCTGTGTTGCGTTTCTCCATATTTTTGGAGTGACTTAAAGCCACGCAAGTGCCTTTGGGTGGCTTCATAAATCGGACTTAAAGGTTTGCGTCACACATTTACCACATTGTGTAGTGCAAACGTGACCCAACTCTCTCATAAATATCCTCCTTTGTTTTGGGAGTTGGCTATGCTTCAGAATTTGAGGTAAGATGTCGTTCATGGCAAAAAATATTTGGTACCCGTAGTATTATCATGCTACAAATCGTCAGGGCCAGACTGGGAACCAAAAGAAATCCTGGCAAATTTTGTAATGCCAACCTACATACTGTACGGAGAGAAAAACTGAGCCACATCCCTTGAAGGAGGTTGGGAGGGCCTCTTCCAATAAGAGACCTGGGGCGGCTCCTCCATAATGGCGGAGGAGTGTCATCAGAATCAGTCTCAGAAAAATAAAATTATAATAAAACAATATCATTTTATTTTTCTGTGACTGGCTCTCGCTTAGGCATGTGTGCGGGGCGGGGCAATGACCGGGAGGAGTGGTGGGCACTTAGAAGTGCACATGTCAGTTTGTCCGGACGTCTTAGGCTGGCCAAACAGACATGCGCACTTCTATTTCTCCAACCCAGCTGGGTTGGAGAAGAGTTGCAGGCTCCCAGGCACAGTCTGAGCGGCAGACTAGGCCGCTGAGACCAATCCCGGCGCTACTCTCATAGCATGAGAGCAGCGTCTGAATCGGGTGTGCTTTCCCAGAAACTGCTGGGAGAGAAGCACCGAGGCAGCCATCGGTGTCAGA
Organism: Triturus cristatus; assembly: GCF_964204655.1. Lineage (NCBI taxonomy): Eukaryota > Metazoa > Chordata > Amphibia > Caudata > Salamandridae > Triturus > Triturus cristatus. The sequence continues at coordinate 1,096,174,540 of NC_140593.1, read as the reverse complement.
GGCAGAGAAAGGTACGATTTTTAAATCATTATTTTCCCCTAAATTACCCATACCTCCCTTTTGCCCACCCTTCTTTTACCTAACCATAGTATCCTTCCCACTCACTTCTTTTTTTTTCTGATCACTTCTTACCAACACTCTCCTAACCTCTTATTTTTTGTTTTCTCTTCCCTTCCTTCTCTTTCCACCTTTTTGCTCCCCTTCTTTCTTCCTCCCCTTTTTTCTCACCTCCAAGTCTCATTATTCCCTCCCTGGCCATCCTCATTTCCCACCTGGCCTTCACTTTTCGTTTCTATTTCTGTCTGCTTTTCCCCTTTCACTTCTTACACTCCTCTTTACTCTGAAAGGTAGGTACCAGCACATACTGATAGATGTACTGCCTGTGAGACTTGCATGTATGTGAAACAGTGATTAATTTGAGCCGGTGCACTCCACCGGCACTTAATTGTAAACACCAGCACTTATTACAGTCTGCCATATGGTGGCACTGTTTATCTCATTTACGGATGATGAGTATATCAACAATTGTTTAATAATTAAATATACATTTAAAATGACTAATACCGGCCGCTTGAGCCATTCTTATAGCTTTGGGGGCCTGGAATAGTCAGAACTGTCACATAGGTAAGCGTGTGATGTTTAGTATTTATGTTGGCAGTGTCATTGGCAACTGCAATGGGTGGTGCAAGTGTTGACGGCCCTGGAACTTAATATATTTTCTTTCATCAACTTCAGCACTGAGGTGGAAGAGTCAGTGAAGGTGGAAACCCTGACATGCATGACAGTAAGAAGCAGGCTGGACACTGGGTCACTGGATGGCCTCAAGGCACCTGGAAGGACTGGAACTGGAAAAGGCAAGGGTTAATCAGACATAGCCGGGAGCATAGCAAATGCAGATCAATCAATCAGGGAATTGTAAGCGCACGACTCACCCGTGAGGATCTCAAGGCGCTGGGGTGGGGGGGCGCAGATTTGTTTAGCCGAAGAGCCAGGTCTTGAGGGGTCTTCCTGAAGGTGTTCAGGGAGGGGGCACAGGTGTGTACGATTTGCACAGTTGCCATTTTTTAAATACCCTTGACAGAGCACCTTTACTTTTCTCTTCCTATGACTTTAATCAGTTCGTCTCCCTCTCACCTCCTCTCCACATCTCTTTTACCCACCTCCATCTCTGCCCAATTCCCACCCCACTAATTTCAGTCTTACAAGATATTTTTACACTTCTATTGCTATAATTCTGTCACCTCACTGCCTTTATCTTTGGCCAGTTCTTATGTACACCTCTCCCAGTTTCCCCACACTGTCTACCTTAAGCCTCCTCTTTACTCCACTGCTACCTTAAATGTCACTGTCCCTGATATCTATCATTCCCTACCTCGGCTGCTGTCCGCCTTCACCTCTTCCATACTTCCAAATCCAGTTTTGGTTGCACTTCCACCTCTGTTTCTTCATTCACTCACCAATATCCTGTTGGACCAAATTGCGTGCTCTTGGGAAAGTGACTTTCCCTGCACCTCAGCTCACTTGTCTGCCAAAAACAGTTGGGAGTAATGACTTGCACATCAATGCATTTCTCCATAGACACAGAGGGGCATCTTTACTAATGTTTCATGCAAGGCAGCAGGCAAGGTTATTGCATGAAACGACAAGAGCACAAATGTGCTATATCTGGTAAGCTATGGTGCACTTCTGCTCTCTCATAGCGCCGAGCGCACTGTGTGCTGCCTAGCACCAACGCAGTACGAGAAGGATTGTTTTTGTGCAAGAAGGCATAACGTCCTGCATAAAAAAACATCTTTAGAGGCAATTACCTCTTTCTATGCGTGCTGCAAAATGTACCACACATGGAAAGAGGTTATAACTAGGAGACATAAAGGCATTTCTCTTTAAGTCTTTCTGTGGTAGGTGTACCATTTTGGCACAAACCCAGGTTTACTATCTTAAGTAAATCTGGGATTGTGTCAAATTCCACAGGTGGATGCATGGAAACACCCATGCTCCACCCATGGAACGCTTAACACAATGAAGTTCAACGCAGCGCAATGCGGCACAAATAGCCCCTTTCCTGGCTTTGTAAATACTTGGCCAGAATGACTAAACCACTTTGATGCAAAAGTTCCCAGTAAGCTGCAAGCATGGACTGCCGCCCAGCGACCCTGAGACAGCCGTGCACTGAAAAGCTCCAGGCACGCACGCAGACAGAGTCCACAACCAAGCCTTGGGCTTAGCAGAAAGAAACCTACATTCCAAAGAGGTTCATCGCTCTCCTGGTCTGCACCAAGCTTCTTCCACATGTAGCAGTATAATATTCTTTTTCTTAAGAAAGTGAGGGCCAAATGATGGCGCAAAGGCCAATACCACGCAACTGATGATTAAAAGAGACTTATGTTTGCTGCTCCCATCCTTCTTATCCAGACAAGATGTCATCCCTTCAGGTACCGATGCTGCTTTCGAACCACCATAATTTTCTTACACAATATTTGGGTGCTCTGAGTTTTTTTTTTCCGTTGATTATATTGCATCTGTTCGAATTTATTAAGAATTACCTCTTCCCTCGTCTCTTCCCCCTTTCTCTACCCCCTTTCTTTTTCTTGTATTTAAAACAATTCTTAAAATGCTAATTGCTTGAATCAGATTACTTGTTCATTTGTAAAACTTTATTCGGCTATCAAGAACAGCCCAAAAAATGTACCTTTAAAACAATTAAAACTTTTGATACAATACATACAATGATAATTGTAAAATTCATTGGTGCATTATTACATAATACTTCTCCTACATTGATCAATTTTAAAATAAATAAGGCAGCATTATAACATACGAAAGGTTCGCTTAGAGTCACCAAATATTTCATTGCTACTTCATGTGACCTAATATTCTGTGCAACAAGCATGGGTTGAAGATACAAAACCCTAAGATTCTGATAACATTTACAGAACAATAGAAAGTGCAATGTGCTTTGTTTGCTTTGATTATCACAAGGGCAAAGGGCCATGTGGGAAAAGCAACTAGATGGCTGTTTACTTGAATCATATTACTCTAGCACTATACAATATGTAGTCTGTACTATGGTACAGATTTACAAGCCCCATGCGACACTTTTGCGCTATGGTTGTGTCACTTTTTCTGACGCAGCGGCGGCATAAACAGTGCGCCACGTTGTAACCCATTTACAACGTGACGCATCTAGGGAGATGCGTCACCTTGTAAAGCCCAGCGCCACATTATACCTGCGTCAGGTATTATGTATGCAGGGTGGGTGCTCCCACACTGGAAAGACCCGTAGAAGTGACGCAGTGAAATCTACAAGATTTCACTGCGCCACTTCTAGGACATCACTGCATCAAAACCCTATGCCTGCTTGGAGCAGGCATAAGGACTGACACTGACATTGGGAATAGGCCTCCCCGTGCATTGCTAGAGTCGCGTAATGCTTGCAACACGACTCCAACAATGCGTGACTTTTGTGCCAACAGATGCGTCAGAATTTCTGAAGCATCTGTCAATCCTTGCCCCATGGTACGCTATATTGTAAATACGGCGCATTCATGGTGGCGCAGAGAAACTGACGCATCTGTACAGATGCGTCAGTTTCTTGTAAATCTGCTCCTATGTATTTAGTGTGTTTGTTACTTATTTTATGTTCAAATCCAGTACCCTTTTATTATATTTATAGTGCTTTTGCATACTTATTTTCCATTTACATTTCTTTATCATATTGGATTTTCTTCAATAAAGCACCATCAAATTCAAAATAAAAGAAAGTGTGGGCTGGCTTGTTAAGATCTGAGGGAATGCAGATGTTCTGCTCATACGCATGCGCACACCCACAGTCCTTTGCAAACACATCCATAGATGTTGAGAGATTATGTAAGGGCCCTTTCTCCTGCCTGTTCTGATGGTATTGTTTTGTATGACTCTCATAGAGAACCTCTATCGTTTCTTTCAGTTTCGGAAAGTCATACCTCCTTGCTATAACATCACAACAGCTGATAATAAATTGGTTATCCACTGTTGTGATGTCATAAATGCCTCCCAGGCCAGGTGACGGGGCTCTCTGAGAGCCTGTCAGCACAGCTCTGCTTGTCTGCTTTGACTGAAAGCAGAAAGCACAGCTTCAGGAGGGGGAACAAAAGTTGTGGGTTTTGTTTCAGGATAGCAGGTAAGATATTTATTTTTCACATTTGTGTCGGGCGAGGAGAGGTCATGTTATGTATAGCTCTCCAATTATCTCCTGTGCAGTAGGTTAAGGCAGGGCAGATGAATTTAGGGGCCATACATAACAAAATTATAGCTGGGTAAAAAGTGAATTACGGGGATGTTTTTCACCCCGGGGTTCTGAGTGACATTATAGACAACTCGAGCTTCACTCGTTGTCTATTTGATGTCAATCAGAACCCCGCCCCGCTGTGTTAAACATCCCCTTAATTCGCTGTTACCCATCTATAATTCCATATGTTCAGTCAATGTGTCAGAAACATCTATTTGATATTTCTTCAACAAAAAGCAAAGTTATTGTAAAGCATATTTAACAAGCATTGGCATAGCCAATAGGTCTCGCCTTTGGGACCTTATAAGTGTTTAGCCATGCAACAGTTGCATAACTAAATACTTATAAAGGTCCCAAAAGCGAGACCTATTGGCTATGCAAAGCGGCCGTGCGGCCGCGAAAGTGAAAGTAATCACGGTAAATCGCGGCGCCCGCGCACATGCACTGTAGCTCTAGGCTGGCCTGGTAGCACTTTTTGGAGCCCTCTCAATAAGTCTTGCCAGACCAGCGCATGCGCTGGGTCAGGCGAGACCTAAAAATGGTATCACATGCCTTCTCACCTGAGCGTCTCGTTTTCACAAATAGTCCTTGCAGCTACATGTCTGCCAACTCACACATGCTGCTATGTGACACATGGTTTGACGCCTCATCCCACCTGCCACAATATGAAGAGGCAGAATCACATGATGATTTGGAAACCCTTGCACAGAAAGGGTTTCCAACTCAGGCGGGAATGCTCTGCACAGCTGAGCTACAATTCAAGCCTTTTCAGGACATGGGAGGGGCCCCAGGTGAGTTCCTTATGGCTGTGTCTGTTTAGGGAGAACAAGTGGTACAGTGTGCCTCGGTCACGCCCCCCTCATCAAGGCCACACACCCTCCTCTGTGTGTGGACACACACACACACACATACATATATATATATATTTAATATAACCTTACGTTAGCAAGTCTTCAAATTAATCAGTGGTTAGAATATAGAAAAGCGTGACAGGAAACAGTGCAATTAAAAGAGGTATCTACCTCTGCAAACAAAAGAATGACTTCTCATTAAAAACGGACTTCTCTGTGGCTCTGGGAGCCACTGTGGCCTATTCGGCGTCTTTGTTAAAATTACAATTGTAATATAACTGAAAGAGCTCACTAAAAAACCTGTATATTGCACGGTTAGTGAAAAACAGGCAGGCATTTTTGGAGCATTTATCTGCAGATTTTGTAAGCGTTGCTGCAGGCATGAACTTGACCCATAGACTGGGCTATATAACATAATCTGTTCTAGTCAATATAAATGAGATTGCTTTAGTTCTGTATATGAGCAAGGCACCTGTTTTGCTTGTGCACAAACAGACGTGGAGTCATATTTAAAAGGAAACTGTTGGAGCGCGGTGTGAAGCCAAAATTGCTAACGCCGCTCTCTGACAGCATAAAAATGAAGGGATGGGCTGTATTTACAAGAACGCACCCCTGCGTTTCCCCCAACGCTGGTACTAAATCTAGCTGCCTAGTGCCAACGCAGGGCCCCTTCCACCATAGTGCAAGGGTGCCTGCGTTGAGGGAATGATTGTTAATGTGCAGTAAGGGGTCCCTTCCTGCACATAAACAATGAATAGGGGCAATTTGTAACCTCTGTGTGCTGCAGAATGCAGCACGTATAGAAGTTGGAACTCATCATTTTTTAATGATTGTTTATGTGCAGGAAGGGACACCTTCCTGCACATGAACAATCACTACTGGTTATTTGCTGTTTCTATGTGTGCTGCAGACTGTAGAACACACAAAAACAGCAAAACAAGGAGGAACTAATAATTTATTCTCGTTGTGCCAGGTTACAACCAGGTTTTCCCTGGTCTTATTTTTGGCGCTGCCCCATATTTATGCCACCCTTGTAAATAGGAGGCTGGGTCAAAAAGTAATGGGTGTTGCGGTGGCGCGTCCACTGCAATGCCCATTGCCTCCCTCTGTAACGCTAAGTGCTGCATGAAAGGGGCATTATTTACAAGGTGGTGTTAAGCCATGTTAATTTGTAATGCTGCTTCGTAAATAAGGCGAAGAGAATATTGCCACCAGAACGTCACAAAAAGGGACGTTCTAGTGGCGATAAGTCCTTGTAAATATGTCCCATGGTATTCTGCAAGTTTTACCCCCAACAGTTTACATGCTGGGATACCTGAGCCCATTCTTACAGGAATAAAATTAAACCTGCCAGGCAGGAAATTCAACAGCCTGTTGAATAAAAGCTTGGACTGACGGAAAGTGTCACACATGACATGGAGCCCTGGAAGAGCTAAGGACCAAAGTGAGCAACTGGGTTACTATATCATGCCATGTATGGTGGGGTGTGGGCATGCTATTGTGGTAAAAACGATACCCGAGGAGAGAGAAGAGGAAAGACAATGAGTATGTGATATAAAAGTAAGAGTTTATACTGGAGGTAAAAATCTGACTCTGAGGAAGCATATTGAATCCTCTGCACACAGTGGAGGTAAGAGGATTGTCAGAAAAGTAAAACATCCGCGACTTCGGCCCAAAGCTCTGATGGCACCAAGCAAGCGAGCCCCGCTCTCCCAAGAAGCGTTCCCTTGTCTCTTCCATCCACGCACCTTTCCATTCATTTTTCACTCTTCCATCCACCCACTGATATCCACTATGTCTAATTTCTATCATCCATTCATTCTTTTATCCAGTCTTTTCCCCTTCCATTCATCCATCTACGCATGCATACATCCATTCTTTGACTTGCCCATCCATCAATAAAGCCATCCATCCTCTGATTTTCCTTTACTCTGCCTTGTCCATCCAGTTATCCATCCACTCACATGACCCAGCACTTGAAGTCCCTACACTGGCTTCCAGTGCGTAAGAGGACAAACTGCAAATCCCTGGTATTGGCCTATAAGGCCTTCCACAACACGGGGGCCTCATACTTGAGGTACAGAATACAGCAATATGCTCCTTCTAGAAATCTGAGATCGTCCCCTCGGCAGCTCTCGACTGTTCCTAAGTTTTCTCGTTCCCGTCAGGGTGGACGTGCCTTTCAGGTGGTAGCCTCTCGACTCTGGAATAGCCTGCCTCTATCGTTACGCCAGGCTCAGGATCTTCTCAGCTTCAGACGTGGGTTAAAAACCTGGCTTTTTTCACAATAAGCAGCAGATGTATGTGTGCCGGTTTTGTTCTGTCACTCGTTTCTTTCTCTCAGCGCCGGGACACTCTTGGGAGTAGCTGTGCGCTTTATAAGTGCCCAGTAACATTAACTCATCCTTTTACTCATCCACTCATCTATCCATCCTGAGTGGAGGGAAGTGTTCTTCAAGCCAGTGGAGGTAATGAGAGCGTGCGCTTATTGGGAGTGGAAGTGAGACATGAGGGTGGTAGAGAGTGAGTGCCTGAGAGGGCGGCAGAGAAACACAGGTAGCGGTAGGCAGGTGGAAATTTGTGAGCAAAGCAAGGTAATCCTTTATTAGGACATACTGCATTCTTTTGGAAGAGTTTCAGAGTGAAAAGTGTGGTCATTGCTGAAGATAACAATGCCACCTTGGCCACAAGCCCTTCACTCGCCTTGTGATAAAGGGTCACACAATCAACATTGAAATGTTGCACAAAATCATACTATTATTAGAGGAAGAGCTAAGAAAATTAGACCTACAACTTGGTAGCCCTGCTTCACCTTTCAGTGTCAAAAGGCTGGATTCTGGAAAATGTCCCTTTTTCTCAGAAATGCCAGTTATTTACCTTTCCCTCTGATGTGAAACTTGAGTGTGTAAAATGTATTGGTAAAACAGATCCTTGAGTGAGGAATAGAGTCTGGGATCTCAGCTCAGGAAAGCATTCAGAGGGGATTTTTGCTGTTGCTCGGATAGCATATAATCTAAACTCACAGCACAAGCCTCAAATGCATTTCTCTGAAGCTAATGACAGAACTTTGCTATATTTAGGGTTTTAAGAGGAATGAAAAAAGTGGGGTGGTCTCCGAAAGGGGTGTGGCCTAAAAAGTGTAACGTGGCCTACGTATTTAACGGCATGGCTTAGACATGTAAACTAAAATGCTATGCTTCCCATAGTGTGCTGCCCAATCAGCATTATGGTGCCACTATGTGAGCTTTCTGTTATTGCAATCAGACGTATAACACAACACTTGACATGCGCCTCAAGCAAGCCAGGACTATTGGCTTTGCCAGTAGGTTAAGTAAAATGTGTAACAACAATAATTTTTTGTTATTAACTATTGAAAGTATTTAAATTCTGAAAATATGAGACTGAATTTAACGTTACTGAGGTCTGTGGAAGGGGTAGTGGTCTTCAGAGTGTTTCACTTGCATTCTTCATTCACACCACTTTCTGTTTTAGTCTCACATTCTGTTGGACCCTTCTGGCCAGGGGCGGCTTCTTTTCAAAACCACAGGAGCATCACCCTCCCTACTGCGATTGCAGCAGGAAAACACACACAAATAAAATGGCACGTCAATGCCATTGTACTCATTTGCCACCGCACCTGCTCGTACGGTGTACAGCACGAGGGTGTGGGCAGGGCTAAATCCTGCAAATGCAGGATGACTGCACAAGTCTACAGTGGGCATGTCGGAATTCGGCCAGCCCGATATATGCGATGTTTACCCAACAATCCATAGGCTGTAAAACAGGCTGGAGATTGCTGGCACACCCTCAACCTCAAAATGAGCGCTGGGTTAGCCTGCTCCAACCAATCTTGGAGCTAATCTCATGCTGGTGAGAAGAGCTCCAGGATTGGGTGGATCACATTCCACTGAGCAGGAAGGGAACTCCTTCCCTTTCCTGCCAGTGGACAACCAGGATCCCGGCAGAGCAGTGCCACACCGGTCATGTTCCCGCTCCGTATTAAGGTGAGTTGTGCGCCATCACGCCCCAGCATAATTTATCATTGCTAGCCACCACTGCTTATGGCTGTCGTCTCCTCACATCTTTCTGAAATCCTGCATCTACATATCTCGCACCTCATGTTCTCTTCAGCACCTTCTTTTCTCTCTTTCCCGCATGTACCTCCTCGCATCTTCTCCAACTACTCACCTCTCAAACACACAACACATGTACTCAACTTTAAGTACTGCATTTTCTTTTACTTTTGCCTTGCCAATATTTTGACAAATGTGTGCATTATTCATACACATTTGCATAAAATCACAATTGCGATAATGGGTCTCTGCGCTCGGCAGAGAGGCCAAGGATTGGATGACTGTATATCCTGAAAACCTTTTTGACTCCCCGACACTGCTTTCAGCCTCAACCCCAGAGCGCTCAATCGTGGCCTGTTATAAATGCACAGAGGCGACTCCGTTCAAACTAATTTACAAGAGAAAGATGCTGCAACAATAAAAACTATATAAACATGACACCCTGGAAAAAGAAAACAATGTTAGGGAATGCAAGACTAAAGGTAAAAAAAAACAACGAAATATGAACAGGAATCACATGCTGAAACAGATTACGTTTTATACATTTCTTGTTCAGAAATCGATCTGTGTTTTTGCCTATAAAGGAGATTAATACAGGGCCCCGTTTGAATGTCAGTTTTTAGGTACTGCTGGGTCTTAGGCCTAGAGGGACCCGGCTCACGTAAAGCCCTGGCTATATTTGCACCGTCTCCTCCTCACACTTACCACAGGAGGCCTTGGCGGGAAGGTGGGGGGAGGGGAGGGATGGATGGATTTGGGATGTGGTTTAAATCTGCTCTAAAATAAATGTTTGCAAGTACTGATGAAAAGCGATGTCACAGCTCCTAAAACACTCTGCCATAACTAATGCGAGATCATTAGCTGACCACTGCAGGCAGCGCACCTGTCCAAAATGTCATTTGGTCCAGTCCAGGTAGCTTTGTCTCCTGTATGTTAGATTATGTAAAAAATACCTTTAAGAATATTTCCAAAAGAGGGATCTGTGCTTGTAAAAATGCATGAAAACACATTCCCTGACAGTATTTTTCTGCAAAGAACTTTATTACTTGGCGGTAAAGTCACTTCTTTTCAAGCCCAACTTGCGTTGTAAAACTGCCTCTACCTAATCTCACATGGAGCAACGCCGATCGTGCAAAGCATTTTGGGTACAATCCCGGTGTGATATAGTTAAGAAAATTCTGTCGTAACTCTCTCTCTGGCTAAGATTTCGGGGCAGATTTTCATAGGTCGAGTAGAATTTGCGCTGCGCCAGAAAACTTTAGCGCTGCACTGAGTGCGTGAAAGTAAATAGCGCTGCGTCATATATACAACGCGAGGCATCGCGAACTAGCGCAAGCGCAAAAATAGTCTCGCGTCGCAGCGCAAAAAGCATGTGCGTCATGCACTTCCTTAAAAAAAGAACACAAAGCACCGCAAAAGGATGCAACGTATTTTGGTGGAAGTCCAAACCAGGCCCGGTTCTAGCGGGTGGGCCAGGTGGGCCAGGCCCACCCAAACATGAGCCTGGCCTACCCAAACAGAAGCCTTGAAGGCAGGCGCGCAGAGCACACGTTGTGTGTGTCAGCCCGGGCCGAGACAGCTCCCGGGCGCACACACAGAGACAGACAGTTTTCTAGCTCAACGCAGACGCACCCAAGTACTTCACAGGTCTTTAAAAGACCATTTACATGTTAACGAGGCTTGGTTTATTTTTTCACCCCTTCATCTCCACCAGGGGCATGGCGAACGGGACAAATCCTTTCTTTGGCACCGGTAACCTTTGCCGACTGTCCTGCTGCGTGGATATTTCTTTTTCTATGCAGCGCAGGAGAAAAGAAGTTTGTTTATTTTGATTCACCTTTCCTGACCCCTGCAGCTGCTCATCACATCAGGCTGTGACACAAAGTTTGACTCATGGAGTAGGTAAGAGAATGTGTCACTAGTTGTTTTTCTTTTTAAAATCTGCGCAGGCCCAGCAGGACACATACTTCGTGAGTGCTTTATTTAAACAGTTTTTATCATTATCATGGCCGATGCAGGACAACAATAAGACAATAAAAAATGCCCAGATAACTCTGGTGATTAATGATCCTGCTGGAGAGCAATCATTTGTCTGTTAGTGGTTTTTAAATGCAGATGAGCTGTATTTTATGTGGATAGCTCAGTGCGTTACTGCCTTTGTCAAAGAGATCCTTGTGCTACTTGCAGTTCAGAAGTTACAATCCTAACATAGGACAGTGACCAATGAACTGCCATCAAAGAGCTCCATACATACATGAATAGTATAGTTAGAACTTCGCTTTTTTTGTTTTGTGATATAGTTAGAACTAGAGTCTTTCATTATTCTAATGCTGCTAAAATGAGTATGTTTGGGCAGATACATATTTTTATCAGTAAAGCTGACCCCCATGGAATACTCTTTAAATCCTAAGGTTGTGTTTCCACAGACCAAACCCTTTTAAAATATACTGCCCACCAGTATGGATGACATGTGATTCATACACCTTGTAATCCTCATTGGTTTATGTGACATTCCCTGTAGACTGATTTATATACTTTTATGATTCATTGTCTCTGTATAATGTGTGTGTGGTGTAAAGTACTGGGTAGTTCACAAGGACAATGGTCTGGTGAGGTCAGAAATCCTCATGTAGCGGAGCTACAGTCATTGATTTGGAAAAACAATTCAATGGTATTGGTGATACGTAGAACTCAATTAGAAAACGTATGCAAGGACACAAGAGAGTAGAGGAAGGCATCACATTTTATTCAACATCATAAAATGGAGTCGCTTCCATTCCTACCATTTTCTCATTTTGCGAAAGTGTATATTGTATATACAGTGCTCACACATACAAAAGTGAGGGTGCGTGAAGTGAAGTGCTTAGTGACAATAAAAACATTTCATCGCATTGACAAGCAGATCAAAGTAACCCAATTGGTTTAAGCAATTTAAAGGGAACTTTGAAATTGAGGTCGACGGCGTTTCGATCTTAGTGAGTCAAGATCATCATCAGGACGAGGTAAGTGCGAGCACGTAAGATCTAATTTGGGGGAAAAAAGGTTAATTACTGATGTGTCCTAAATATGCATTAATTAACACCAAGGTGGTGCGTGTTGATAATAGCGCAATGAAGGCGTGTAAGGAGGAGGCAACATCAAGGCAGTTAATGTGATGTTGAGTTAAGTCGAGTGAATGCCAATTGGAACGGTTAATTTGTACAAGGAAGGGTGGTGGTGCCGTCGTTACTAGTTCATGAAGTGTCCAATACCAGGCGTGAGAGCGAGTGCAGCTGGTAGAAGGAAGGCAAGAGAATGACTGGGGGCGCTTGAGGAGGGGACTAGCAGAGTGAGAAATTGAGTACAAGGCGCATGGTAAGCATCGACACTGGGGTGAAGACCCCTGGTTAGGAATCACTGTGGTCATGAGCAGCTCAATGCAGGGAACGTGATCGGGTGTCCAGAAAAAGAAAAGTGATGTGCACAACTTATAAAAAATCACGAAGGAGATTGAACTTACTACGCGAGACCGTAGTGATAGAATCCAAGACCTGAACAGATGGTCGAGGAGCCCAAAATTCAGGAGAGCGTCCGTGTTGGCAAGGGCACGAAGGGGAGGAGAATTCCCAAGGCGCTAGATGCGGGAGCAGGAAGGGCGGAAAGGAAATTAATTAAAAGGGGAATGGGGCGGGAAGCGCGAATATCCAAGGTGACGGCGTTAGTGGAGAGACTTACTTGTATGGACGGGAGTCAAAACCGGAGTGAAGCCGTTGACAGTCCGTGTTCTTCGGCGTGTAATTAGACCAAAGGCGTGTTCCTCCCCAAACGTTCTTATCTCCCATTGACGAACGCACACACAGCACGCTCCGGACTGCTGCCAGCGCGCTCCTGAATTGATTCATTCAACTTCCAAATATCTTCTTGCCAAGTAAGTCTGCCCCTTCACGCTGCCACTTAGCCGCCTCCCCTTTTTACCCCTAATAGACTTTTAACTGCAATATTCACGGTTTAGCTTGCAGCAATTCCCGGGTCAATCACACGCCTTTGGTCTAATTACACGCCGAAGAACACGGACTGTCAACGGCTTCACTCCGGTTTTGACTCCCGTCCATACAAGTAAGTCTCTCCACTAACGCCGTCACCTTGGATATTCGCGCTTCCCGCCCCTTTTAATTCATTTCCTTTCCGCCCTTCCTGCTCCCGCATCTAGCGCCTTGGGAATTCTCCTCCCCTTCGTGCCCTTGCCAACACGGACGCTCTCCTGAATTTTGGGCTCCTCGACCATCTGTTCAGGTCTTGGATTCTATCACTACGGTCTCGCGTAGTAAGTTCAATCTCCTTCGTGAGTTTTTATAAGTTGTGCACATCACTTTTCTTTTTCTGGACACCCGATCACGTTCCCTGCATTGAGCTGCTCATGACCACAGTGATTCCTAACCAGGGGTCTTCACCCCAGTGTCGATGCTTACCATGCGCCTTGTACTCAATTTCTCACTCTGCTAGTCCCCTCCTCAAGCGCCCCCAGTCATTCTCTTGCCTTCCTTCTACCAGCTGCACTCGCTCTCACGCCTGGTATTGGACACTTCATGAACTAGTAACGACGGCACCACCACCCTTCCTTGTACAAATTAACCGTTCCAATTGGCATTCACTCGACTTAACTCAACATCACATTAACTGCCTTGATGTTGCCTCCTTCTTACACGCCTTCATTGCGCTATTATCAACACGCACCACCTTGGTGTTAATTAATGCATATTTAGGACACATCAGTAATTAACCTTTTTTCCCCCAAATTAGATCTTACGTGCTCGCACTTACCTCGTCCTGATGATGATCTTGAATCACTAAGATCGAAACACCGTCGACCTCAATTTCAAAGTTCCCTTTAAATTGCTTAAACCAATTGGGTTCCTTTGATCTGCTTGTCAATGCGATGAAATGTTTTTATTGTCACTAAGCACTTCACTTCACGCACCCTCACTTTTGTATGTGTGAGCACTGTATATACAATATACACTTTCGCAAAATGAGAAAATGGTAGGAATGGAAGCGACTCCATTTTATGATGTTGAATAAAATGTGATGCCTTCCTCTACTCTCTCGTGTCCTTGCATACGTTTTTCTAATTGAGTTCTACGTATCACCAATACCATTGAATTGTTTTTCCAAATCAATAACTGTAGCTCCGCTACATGAGGATCTCTGACCTCACCAGACCATTGTCCTTGTGAACTATCTTCTACCCCAGGTCACATTTGTGAGGGGTTCCCTTGTTCTTCATACATATACATGGTGTAAAGTACTGACACACACTACACTGATATGAGTAGCGCTATACAACAAATGAAATGCATATGAGAAAGGGGCTACGTAAAGATGAGGGGCACTGGTGGAGGGTGGCAGTGAGGGAATCCGAGGAGGAGGTAGTGGGAGGGGCTATGGAGCGATGAAGGGCACTATTGGAGGGTGACAATGAGGGAATCTAAGGAAGAGGTCATGGGGTGGAGGGTGAGCTAGGGAGAGATGAGGGGCACTGGTGGAGGGTGGTAGTGAGGGAGTCTGAGGAGGAGGTCATGAGGGGGAGAGGCTACAGAGAGATGAGGGGCACTGGTGGAGGGTGGCAGTGAGGGAATCCGAGGAGGAGGTCATGAGGGGGAGGGGCTATGGGTAGATGAGGGGCACTTGTGTGTGGCAGTGAGGGAATCCGAGGAGGAGGTCAATAGGGGGGGTCATGGAGGGATGAGGGGCACAGTTGGAAGGTGGTAGTAAAGGTTATTGGTGTGGCGCCAAAAAAGACTTTCGCATCAGCGCTGAAGCCGGCCTTGTCATGGCCTATCTGTTTTTGTTTATTTAATTAGCAGTCGGGTCATAAGGGCTACTGTGGAACATACTTTAAAGTGCGTGCTAATTATATGTACTGCTATATTCAATGTTTTAAGTTTAAAAAAAAAAACTATTTTTATTGAAAATAAAAACCACAACTCGGCAGCAGTAATGACACTTACACAGTGACCTCAGCAGGAGAAATATACATTTGGGCGTTGGAAATAAAAGGCAATATATTAAGGGCACCAAAAAATTACTCGGAGCAATTAGTAAAGCAGTACAGAACAAAGTTTTAAGTTTGAAGGTGATTTTACTAATGAAAGTAGAGCCCGATGGTGCCTGATATGGGGCTGGGGCCCATGGTCAGCTGTGAAATAAGGTGCACTGGAGAGGAGTAGTGGATAATCAAGCCTGTAAGGGAGTGCGTTGCAGAGTCTAGGGTCAGGCGGAGGTAGTAATGAAGAGGGATTCTCCATGAAGGCTCGCAGAAAGGGAGCCTGAGAAGTGTCACTTGCCTGATACTCCCACCTCAGAAACCTCCTATTCCCATCAAAGGGACATTACATGGAAAAAACACTTTTTGAGAGTGATAACATTGAGAAAGAGATTTGGAAAAGAGTGCGTTTTACTGGGCCTTGTAAGACTAAGAAGAGATAAAGGAGGGCCCTGAAGCAGGCCTGCCCAGACATATATGCGACAAATCGAGCCTACAGCGGCCCACCCAAATGCACCCTTGGCCCACCCAAATAAAAATTCCAGGAGCCGGGCCTGGTCCAAACACAAAAAATGGCAGCGAACCTTCCCCACAACCCATTCCTGTAATTCAGCAGGCAGAAGAGGATCCAGCTACCAGTATCTCCATGTGGATCAGTGATATTCTCTGCTTGTAGATTCTTTCCTTCCTCTGTGTTTTCTTTTTCACCAAGGCAACTATCCGCTGATGGTGACGGACAATAACAATCTCCATGGATGCCACAGCCAGTAAATATTTGTTGTGCTTCTGCTGGTAGATCTCCCAGTAAATGGCTCCAGCTCTTTTTGCGCCTGTTTTCTACCCTTGCAATTTTGTCTGCGCTGATCTTTTTTGCTCTGCTTCGCATCACTTTGCGTGACTCTTGTGTATCAATACCTGTGCCTATAGGGTTTGGAGCTTTTTGCATGGGTAACGCCCTGACACACTCGCTCTGCATACATTAAATCGACTTCGGCGCAGAGTGAAGCAAAACCATTTGCATGTCAAGCTATCTTTACAATATGAAAATGTGTGTGAGGTTTTGCGCCCCTTTGCGTCATGCGAGCGCCAGCGCAAACTCTTTGAAAATCTGCCCCTTCATCTGCTCCTACTGCTTACATCGTATTCTTTCACTTATACCAATTCCTCTTTACTTCTCGTCTTGTTCTCTCTTTTAATCTCTTTTTTTTATATATAGCGCAAACTCGACCCGAAGGTATTGGAGCGCTTTACATAGCACCGTATTTACATTACATATTCAGGCACGGGGAGATGAAGTGATTTGCCCAGAATCACAGGATGTGGACGCGACCGCGAGGCTCGAACCCTGGTTTCCTGCACCAAAGTCGGCAGCGCAGCCGATGGACCACATCCCCTCACCTCTTGCTCCATCCTCGCCACCTATCAGCCTCTCTCTTCCATCTTTTTTTTTCTCTCAAATTGTTCACAGCTCAATTCCTATCTCATTGTTACATACATTTCCCTCAGAATGTCTCCTTCGACATTCAGTTGAGTTTTTTTTAATCTCTACTTCTCACGCTCCTGTTTCTGCTTCTCATCACACTGCTGTCTCTGGTCCTTGAACCTTTACTGGCCAGCCTCTTCTTTTGTTCTCTCTTTCATCTCCCCTTGCCCACCTCGAGATCCCATGATCCACTCCAGAGAGAGGTCTGTTCCCGCAGCAGGTTCAGGGGTGGTACCCCGGCTGAAGCTCAGTCACAAGTGGGGACCAGAGAACCCCATCCATGAAAGGGCAGCAAGAGACCAGCTCAGTGACCATCACTCAGGAGAGCCCCCGATAGAGGCCTGGGGAGGGAAAGTGCTCCTGTACCCCAGCTTCCGGTGCATCAAGGATGGTGACAGCAATCACGGTGATGGCCTCTGTCACAGCCGTCCTAATAAGATGACCTGGAAAAACTCAGATTTATTCTTTTGTGGTCCATTTCTTTCTACCGACTTTGTTTACGTTTCTTTGCCTTCTGTTTTTTTTTCTCTTTTCCATCCTCTCTTCTTCAGCTCGTTTTTTTTCCCACTTTCTCTTTTTTTCTCAGCTCATCTCACGCCCTCCCTGCCTCAAATTTCTTTCTCATTTGGCTTCACCTTTTCCTTCCTCATTCGGAAATAGGTAGTCTCACTTTGCTCGAAGCGCTCAATCCATTCCGGATAATATTTATGACAGGTAACAGACAGAGTCACGGGAGAGCAGAGATCAGCCAGGCCTATCTTTGCCTTAGGAATCCATCAAGCCACGAATTTCTGGCACAGACACAGCTTCGCTAAGCCATGCATTGCCATTGCGTCACCCAAGGCGACGCAAGGGGTTAAGTCATATTTACTAAGTCATCTTGCATGGCTCTAAATGGCTTAGTAAATCCAAAGCAGCAGGAGGCAACCCAAACCCTTGCGCTACCCTGCGTTGGGAAGGAGATCCATTGGTGGCGTGTGTCCGTTCCCACTAATCCCCCCCCCCATTAAATTTGGTACATTCCTAACGAGGAGAAATGTGTTTACTTCTGCTCGTTATTTGCTCGTTTTACACGTGCTGCATTCTGCAGCACACCTAGAAAGAGGAAAAAGCCTCAAGTCTTGTTTTTGTCCAGGAGGGTGTTACTTCCTGCACAAAAACTATCCTGCTCGTAGTGCAGGGCAGGGGTCTATGGTGCAAGGGTACCTGCAATGGCGCTGGGGGCACTCAGTGCACCAGCTCAGAGAGAGTGCAGGGATGCACTATATTTTCATAAATTTGGCACATTCCTGCGGTTTATTTGTCTGTGATGTCTGTGTTGTGTTGCATCAAATGTTGGTAAATCTGATGTGGGTTTGGAGGTGGGTGTAAGACCAGGTGGACGTCGACATGCAAACAACACAGACTAGAGCACCATTACCTGGTGACTCAGTGGCGTAACAAAACTTGAGGCCCCCCCCCCTTTCAAAGTACATGGATGTAATTCCCCTTCTCCCAGCCTACCACCCTAACAGATACCAGACAGTCAGTGTACTGTGCTGAGGGGGCCCCTAAAGTTCGGCTCCGTGGGGGCTAATGTTACACCACTGAGGCGACTGGTGAAGTATTCAACCTGGCTATGGTGATCAGATTTTGAAACACAAATACTGGGGCATTCCACAAACATAAAAGTAGAATACTATTTTGCATCGACCGAGGGGCATCGAAGGAATCAACTGACAGCGCTCAACAATACGGATAGTGTGAAACAAAGAAAATTAAATGCAACTTTTACATCATCTGTGTTAAGGGTAAAATGTATCGTTGATTTGCGTCTCTCTTACACCACGCAATGTGATGCAATAGCGTTGCAACTCTCAAGTTAGATTTATTAAGCCGTGCAGGGCCATCTTCTTTGGCCCGAGTGGCTTGACAAATCTGTGCAATGCAACGCCGCGCAAAGCGCTTCGTTGCGTTACTCTGCCCCAAGGAGGCGTTCCATGAGTGGAGCGCGGGTTTTCCCACGCATCCACACATTAATTTTGGTGCATTCCCAGATTGACCATTACTGGTAGACCTGGGAATGTGTCAAAATGCGCATCTTCTCAGGTGAAGTGTAATGAGGAGAAATATTGTTATTTCTCCTCGTTCTTTCCTCTTTCTATGTGTGCTACAATCTGCAGCATAAATAGGAAGAAAATGCTTCAGGGGATTGTTTTTGTGCAGGAAGATGTCCCTCCCTGCACAAAACAAACCTGCATACAACACAGGCACCCTTGACGCACGGATGCATGAGTTGGCGCTAGGCAACATCTTGTGCCCCAGTGCAAGGAAAAGACAGGAATGTGCCAAATAATATTACATATGGCTCATTCCTGCCCTTTCCCTATGATGCACCTCCGCAAGGTGGCTTGCTGCGTGATTTTTTATTTATAGATCTGCCCCTAAATTACTCCTGCTGCTAACATTTTCTGTGCTGTAACACCAAAAAACTGGCCTCCCTCTGCAGTCAGTCGACCCCGTATGATAACCAGGACGTGCTATATTTAGTGAATTTTGTTGGGTCAAGTGATGCAAAACTGGTTCTGATCCATCAAATCCAGGATGAATAGGCACCTTAAGCCTGGCACTATTCTATGATCACTGTGTTAATGGCCGTGCACGGGAGAAAATAAGGCTGGAACTGAATTCGCATAGCTGTTTGCAAAGCAACTGATTCGTGATCTCTGAGCCTGCCCAGCACATTACAGCCTAACACCCTCATACTGATGGAAAAAGAAGGGCGGTGTCAACTGCCATGGGGCGGGATGTGAGTTGGAAAGGATTGTGGTGGGCAGCAACAAATTGCTGCGAGATCAGCCCAAGTGGGTTTGGCGAGTGCCCACGTCGGCCAAGTAAGTGATGAGAAATGGTGGTTATTTGGGAAGAGCCAATAGATTCGGGCACAGATTCTCTTATCCTCCGGACAAATTTAGACACCAAAGGGGTGATTTACCAACATTGGCGTTGCATCATAAAAGTGATGCAAACCAGCACAATATGTTTTTTTTTTATTATTTACTTTTCAGCTCAAAACTTGTTTTGTACTGGAAATTAACTAAAAGTAATGCAAAGCACTGCTTTGAATTACTTGGCGTCAAGGGGTTGTTACATGGGTGTTCCCATGCAACTACCCTCACTTTTTTGACGCAAAACCCTGTCTACCAAAAATGTAAGACCGGGTTTTGCATAAAAAAATAAAGCCTTCTGCAACCAGGAATTAAAAGGAGAAATGCTGTAATTTCTCCTTTCTTTTCCAACTTGGCATGTGTGCTGTACAGTGCAGCACACATGCCATGTCTAAGCATAGTATTTTGTCCTTGAATGGAAGCCTTACAGTACAAAACCTATGCTAGCTGATGCACACACCCTTGCACTACGGGGGAAAGCAGTGGCGGCTGATGAGATTTGGAAGTGGTGAGACGTAAAATAAATATTGTACTGCATTGCAGCGATCGAGCCTAGCGAGCGACCCCAACAACCTACGGAGGGTTCGCTGGGGTTCTCCTCCCAAGAGAAATTTGAAAAAAGAGTGGGCAAATGATGCATTTTCAAGCAAATGTGAGAAAGCAAGAAGGTTCTTAAAGAATTGTGAAAGTGTAGTTATGACATCAATAAAGAGACTTCATATGATAATGACTGTTGTTTCTGAGCTCAGTCCTGCCCTGCAGCGGTCATTTTGTACATACACTCCAATTCATAAGCAACCACCTTAATAATCTATGTAATATTTCAGCCCACAGAAGCAAGATAAAATTAGTCTTTTAAGAAATCCAAATGGTATACAGTGTGCATACACACATTACATACAGGTTTTGAGGGTCCTACAAAGCTAACAGTCCAAAGAAATTTGTAATGGGGCAGCAAGACTGGGTCTTGGTGCTTGACAGGTCTTACATACAAGCTGCAGAACAGCATGTGTTCCTGCTGGATAAGTACAATAAACCATTTGCAATAATTGTGCAGATTTTTCCCTTATTTAAAAAATAAAATACATGGCTCTGCTCCTTTCAGCACTCCTACTAAGGCAGGTCTTAGGGTGCACTCATGTAGATTATAGCCGACCTTGGTTCCCAGTGCCACCATCCCTGCTCCTTACCTCGACAGGGGCATGAAACAGCGCCTCATGGTCATAGGGACCAAGCTTGGCACTCACAGGATTCAGCTTGACTATGCCAGGCTTTTTTTTAAAGCTTTTAATGTCTGACCTGTCGCACAGCACACACTCGAACCTAATCATTAAATCTGTGGCGCTTCAGAGTCATTTCAGTCGGTACCTGAGGAGAAGCTGCCATTTGCTGCAGATTCTCATCTGTTACTACACTGCACATACGCGCGCGCATGGGCAACCCTGTAAAGAGTGAACATGAACAAAAATAAAACCTACCTCAAAAGTTGCCACCATGCTACTTGTGACTCCAGCTGCAGACTGTTGCTCACAGAACGCTTTCCCCATTATAGTGACGTGAGCAGCAAGTGCAACCTGGTCATATGAGAGGATGCTATTAAGAATGGACCGGCATATTTGAATTAAAACTTTGTAAGTCTCCGTACAGAATTGGGAATACTGTACAGAATTCCGCTGGGTGAAGCTCAGTCAGCACAATATTTCCACGTTCTACGGGAGATTCTAATATAGTAACAGGAACTCCATGAGGAAAGTTCAGACGATAATTTTGGTCACTTTAAATTTTGAGGCGGAATTCCCTCATACTTGTACTCGGAGGCGTTGAGCCATGTTCGACTACAAAACGGGCACTGTTTCCACAAAATAAGTAACAAAGGATATATTAACTGAACAAATAAAGAAGAGCTGGCCTGTAGATGAACAGGTATGAAAGGAGCAACAACGGGTGTACTAGTTGAAAACAATAGTAAAGGGACAGAATGTATGAAAAACAGATAGTATTGAAAATAGAAAGAAGCACAGAAAGTATGCAAATCAGAAAGACAAAACATTGAAATGTTTGGTAAAAATAGAAAGAAATAATCAAGATGTTCTCCTGTATTAGGAGTAGAGTTAGAAATCTAAAAACGGAAACCTCTCCAGCCACAGTATACTAAATATGTAGTAGTAGATATGGTGCTCTTACACAAAGCACATACGGCAGAGAAAGAAACGCTAAATTGTGGACCAGTAAGATGACTGCTAGTCCCATAAGGGTAAAATATATGGTGTGAAGGTGGCTTATTGCTGGGAATGACAGTTTTCTTTGCCTCAAATATAGCTGCCAGTGATTTCAACATACCCCTACAACAGGCAGATCAGTCTCATGTCATCCATCACAAATGGTGTTAAAGTCACTCATGCTGCACTCCTCGAAAACCGAGGTGCTATACTTTCCTTCCTCCTCACCATCCACATCTCTACCTGATTCAATCTACTTTCCCCTGAACTCTGAAATGTATACTCTCTGCCAGAAACCTTGGGGTTCTCTTCAGCCTTATATAAAAACAAAATCCTACATAACCAGCACAGCAACCACAGTGAGATACCAATTAAACATATGCAAGGTCTACCCGCACATTCCTTTCAACACAGTAAAAACAATCCTTAATACACTAGCAGCCGCGGCTGGCATGCTCACAGGAGAGAGGGAGGGTGCGGGTGTTCGTGGGTGCCGGGTGGGGAAAAAAATTACAAAATAAAACTTTACCTACCTTACCCCAGGGTCCCGCGCCACATCCGCACCTGGACGGTGTAATGCTGAAGCTGGGTCCTGCGTGTTCCTGCAGGAACAGGAAGCACCGAAGCAGCCAGCAGGCAGCCTTACTCCCCTACCCTAAGCCAATCACAATGCTGCAATGGCAGGGTTGTGATTGGTGAGGTGCAGCGGAGAGCGCCCCAGCTGGGCTCTGTTGGAAGGCGGACCTCGGGGGAGTCGGAGAGACCACCGAGGGGGGCCCCCACACTGTACGAAGTAGCCGAGCGCTGCTGAGAAGCCTCCTAGGAGAGGTCCTTCTCCTATCCCGTACTAGCACAGTAACACCACCACACAGGACTCGAGGATGTTTATCAAGACGAGCAATTCTTTATCAGCATTTAGGAAGTTACGGTTATCGATATATACAAGGGGGGATCGAGGGATCCGCAAGAGTCTCAAAGTCTTTGGTAGGGACGGGGTAGCGGGACAGTCTTTAATAGCAGCTGGGTACGAGGGTACCTTAGGCCCAGTTCTTGATCCTCAAGCTGGAGGGACTCCGGGTCGCAGAGTGGTCGAGCCGCGACGGCGTCAGCAGGGCTCTGGCGATCAGTTCGTGGAGCTTGAGCCGCGACTAGGTCAGCAGGGCTCTTAAGGTGCTTCAGTTCAGCTCGAGCCGCGACGACGTCAGCAGGGCTCTGTGAGAGGTTTCAGCGAGGTTGGGCCGCGACAGCGTCAGCAGTGCCCCGATGTTCCGTGAGGTTCCTTTGTCTCAATAAGGTGGAGCCGCGACGCAGTCAGCAGGGCTCGTGGTACAGTGTCAGCAAGAGTTCTTCTCCGTAGGCTCAGCCGCGATTCCATCAGCAGGGCTCTTGACTCCGGGATACAACTACTGTCCCATTGCGGGGCTGCCCCAGATATAGGTCTGGAGCCCTTTGATGTCCGGACCCTTGCGCCTGGGGGGGCGGAGAGGCCGGGCTGGGAGAGGCCAGACACCCAGCGGGAGAGGCGCCAGGCCCGGGGAGGCCGGAGGACGATCGCACCTAGGTGTTGAGGGACGGTGGGGGTCCCATCGAAACTTTCCTCCTCCGGGAGTGGTGAAGTGGCCATGCGGTGCCCCCTGGCCAGATCTTGGTGCCTCGATGTCGGGGCTTCGCTGGGGCCGAGGCCGGAGGGAGCCGGGCTGCGTGGGCTGGTGCCTGGAGCAAGTATGGGGGGGACCCCGAAGGGATGAGGAGTCCCTGTGCGGCCTGGAAAAGGGGTCCACTGAGGCGGGTGTAGGAAAACGCGTACAATCCAAGGGGGACCCCGAAGGGAGGAGGGGTCCCTGGCGGCCTGAAAGGGCGGCCCGTGTAGGCTGGTGCGGGGGACGAGCACAATCCAAGAGGGTTAAGACCACGCCACGAGGCCGGGTCCAACAGGCGTCCCCCCCCCAGCCGAAGGCAGGGAGAGTCACCCATTTCCTTGGGGGTTCTCCTCATTGAGGCGGAAGAAGCGGGACAGGCCGTCGGCGTTGGCGTGGTCATCGCCGGGCCGGTGTTCAACGGAGAAGTCCATCCCTTGCAGCGAGATGGACCATCGCAGCAACTTGGGGTTCTCGCCCCTCATTTGCATTAACGACCGCAAGGGCCGGTGGTCGGTCTGGACCCGGAAGTGGGTGCCGAAGAGATAGGGCCGGAGCTTTTTGAGGGCCCACACTACAGCGAAGGCCTCCCGCTCGATGGTGCTCCA
Organism: Triturus cristatus; assembly: GCF_964204655.1. Classification (NCBI taxonomy): domain Eukaryota; kingdom Metazoa; phylum Chordata; class Amphibia; order Caudata; family Salamandridae; genus Triturus; species Triturus cristatus. The sequence continues at coordinate 1,096,150,453 of NC_140593.1, read as the reverse complement.
TCGCTGCTCCCGGGGCAGTAGCCGTCGGCTGATGAAGGCCACGGGTCTGTCGAGTCCCTCCGAATCTACCTGGGACAGGACGGCCCCAATTCCATATTCGGAGGCGTCCGTCTGCACCACGAACTCCTTGCTGTAGTCAGGGGCCTGTAGCACGGGGGCAGTGCACATCGCCGTTTTGAGAGTCTCGAAGGCCGCCTGGCAGCGGGGGGTCCAGTGTACCTTCTTGGGCTGCTTTTTTGACGTGAGCTCTGTGAGGGGGCCGACAATGCTCCCATAGTCTCTGATGAATCGCCGGTAGTACCCGGTGAGGCCCAGGAAGGCCCGGACAGCTGTCTGGGTGATGGGGGGGGTTCCCACGCCTGGATGGCATCAACTTTCGGTTGGAGGGGAGCCACCTGACCGCTCCCTACTTGATGGCCCAGATAGGTCACCGATCCTTGGCCTATCTGGCATTTGCTGGCCTTGATCGTGAGCCCGGCCCTTTGGAGGGCGGCCAGGACTGCTTTGAGGTGCCCCAGGTGCTCAGCCCAGTGGCTGCTGTATACGGCAATGTCATCTAAATAAGCCGCGCTGAAGGCCTCTAGCCCGGCCAGGACCTTTGAGGTTCCGTGGGAATCGGACCGACATTTTGGGTATGATCGAATATGGACGAGTTTGGTATCTACGAACCGCAAATGACGAGTTTAGTGGGTGTACGCGTTTTCGCTACGCTACTATGTACGGGTCGTCTCATTCCTGGGCATGTCCATCTGAACCCTTGGGTTCCATTTTAGATACGGCGTCCATTTTGTCTCTTGCCCTCAAGTAGCCAGCGAACGGACACTGTCCGCTTCGTGACCCTGGGATTCCCAAGCTTTCGTGGAGGACACATGTTCCTTTGAAGGTGTTTTTATGATGAGGGGGATGACACGGCAAGGGCAGATGGCTCCGCTCGAGGCTCATCTTGCCGTGCCAGTTTATTGTTTCAGTCGTGCATACATTAGGCACGGGTTCTTTGATCCTGCAATCAAGTTCCCGATATTGCTCTCTACACTGTTTTCTAAACTGTTGTGCATCCTTTGCATCTGTTTCTGTCCCTTCCTCTAATTCGTTACGGTCAGAATGGAATGTGCTTAATGTGGGGATAATGTGCTTTTACAGTTGGAAACCGGCAATGTTGCTGTAATTATGTTTCGGGTTTCTGAAAACATGAATGCGACCTTTCTGAAGTTTATTGTGGGAACTGAGTTGTAACCTTTGTTCGCCAATGCTGATCAATGACGAAAATGTGTATAAAAGGAGCGATCCACTTGTGCAATTTGAAGCAGTCTCTCAGAACCTACACGCTGTGTACTTCTTGCGATTTCTGTATCCCTGCAGTAAATAAATGCTGATCTTTGACGCCGCAGGAAGTGTCCCGTGTCTCTGTGTTTTGTACGCCGGAACAGGTAACCCACGAAGGTTTCAGGTGTTGTCCCCTGGCACCGCTGGGCCTTAGAATAGCCCAGTCCTTCAGTTGGCGCCCAACGTGGGGCGACATCAGCGGTACCGGTCCAAAGCCCGACGATCGTGAGGAACTTCGTGTGAAATCTCCGAGGGAAGGTGCACCCCGCTTCATCGATCCAGTTGTCGAAATAAGTGGCCCGAAGACTTTTCCCGCGAAGATTCCCGCCTCCTGACGGCTGCGACGGACTGATGCCCTGACTGTCGACCTGTTTTGGCGCCTGGCGTAGTCCTTTGTACGGCGAGACGATAGACGGGCCTTCCTGGTGACGCCATTGCTCTTTCAGTTAAGTATTTGTGGGTCGCTCCCAAAGAAGACTTGGTTGTTTGCATGGTTCCATTGCATTTGTGGTTCTTAGTTGTTGGTTCTTAGTTGTTGGGTTTTATTTGACAATTGCAATTGCCAAAAACCGAGGGTCTTGCATTTTTTTGCAAGGACATCATAATTCGATAGCCCTTGAAGTTTGTAAACTCGGTTAGTGTGCACGATGCCTGGCCGTAGTACTTTGTTTGGTTTCTTTAAATGTTGCAGCACGGGTTCCCGGCTGGAGGATTCATGTCCGATACCTCCAGTTGGAACTCCAATTTATGAGCTCTATAGTCGCCACGGAGTAGGTCCTATCGTATATAATGAATATTGGATTCCATATACTAAAAATGATGGTGTTCTTAGTTGGCCACCACATGGTAGTTTTGAAACTGCAATACTGGATAATCTTGAAACTAAATTGTTCAAAAAGAAGGCTAGGCCGGCCATGTTTGATTCCTTTCGGTTATGGCGTAAAGAGGCCAAGCAGAAAGAAATCAAACAGTCTAAGAAAAATAAGAGAGAAGGTGTTATTGCGGTAATGCGAAATGCAGAACAGTATCAGCGAGACAGGGATGAGAAGGAGCAGGAAGTTTCTGCTAGATTGCATCATATGGCGGTGGATAAATGTGATCCGGCTTTACCGTCTAGTCCGGATAAGAAGCGGTCGAGGATCCATTATTGTCTTATCTATTGAAATCACCACCTCCCTATGCACCAGACACTGTGGGTCCTGTGATCCCTCTTGTTCTTCAACCTGCTGTCTTGGCGGCTGCTGGACAGCCTGTCGTTCCTCCTGTTCTTCCGAATCCCCTTGTGCCGCAAATTGTTCATCCTCCGCTACCAGCTCTTTTCCCTATCGCTCCTTTGCCTGTACCTCTTCAGCCTATTGCTACTACTACTCCTGCTATCTCGACTACTTCTACTATTTCTACGGTTGCCCCTAATGTAGCTACTCCTGTGCTTCCTTCTTCTTCCCCTTCTGTTCGTAGTCGTATATTTAATGCTGTCGCTAATCTCTATTCTCCACTTTTTGGGCCGATACTTGGGTCCGATCTTTCTGATGTCTCTCAGAGGCGCAGTCAAATTCCTGACGGTAGAGAACGCGAGTCGTTAGTGAAACTGGCGCGTAAATGGATTAGTCATCCTGCGAAGTACACTTCGCGTATAGTTTTCGAGACGTTTTCTCAGTTTAATGAGCCCACACAAAGATTTGTGTACGAGGAAATGTGTAAATCTTTGAGAGAAGAGTGGGATAATGATGCGGTAGACAATGTACCGCCCGAGATCACTGAACTTCAGAATCAATTTTCGAGTGGTATGATTGTGGGCAATCATGTTCGACGTGCTTTAGAGCGTCTGTTATCTTTTCGATCTAAGGTATCGCCTCGAGCATTGTTTGAGGGTGAAGCTGAGGAGCGGACGGCACAATCTGGTCAGTACCCTATGCGGGAAGTTCCCCCAGTGTGGATGCCAGGTGATCCTGCTGCTAACCCTGCTATTGCACCACACTTTCAGAGAGTTTGGATACACCTCCCCTGGAAGCGATCGGAAGTTTTGCAGGTGAAGCAAACTTTGCCTGACCCCCGCAAAAACCCGGCAGGTTATTATAAGGAGTTATCCCAATTAGTGGATGCTACTATTATGAACCTTGCCGACATCGACATGTTGTTCGGTAATGTAGTACCTCAACCGATTTGGGCGAAAATCCGCCAAGAGAATCACGCAGCTGAGTTAGGCGGTGATTGGGCTGCTCTTGCTGCGGCTGACGCACGGCAAGTTGGTGGGGCTAAACCTGAACAGCTCATTGAGAATCTACCCCAGAGGATAATTACGCTTATGAAGACACTTATGCCAGCAATAAGAGTTAACTGGGATAAACTGTCTGCGTGCAAACAAAAGAAGGACGAGAGTGTTTCCGATTTCTTTACGAGATTTGAGGAGGCATTCATCGATCATAGTGGTCAGGATATGAGCACTGAGGGAGGTCAGCGACTGTTTGTTGATAAATTCGTATCGAATCTGCTGCCAGAACTAAGCAACAAATTGAAGAATTCTGAAAGTTCGTGGGCTGTTTCTACCACTGCTCAAATATTAGCTACGGCCCAATACTACGAAAATAGAGAGAAAGAAGAGAGCGAACGTGCAGATAAGAAAACGAAGGATCTTAAAACTAAGGTCTTATTGCAGCAAGCGTATCCCCCGCGCTCGATTCAAAATGATTCGCAACAGCAAAATCGATTACAGTCACAGTTCCCTAGGTCACAGCCGCGTACTGGCTCCTCTACAGCACGAACTATGCTGGGGTATAATCAATGCGCGTATTGTAGGGGTGAGGGCCATCTGAAGTTTAATTGTCCAGTCTTGCGTGACCGCAACAATGGTGTTTCGGCTCGAGGAGGTCGTAGTGGTCCTCAACAAGCATCACGTGGTAGAGGTCGCGGTGTTACTCAGAATCAGAATGAGCGTTTTGTCACTTCAGCAGACTCGCAAAATTGCTTTGATCGGCGTGATTTGTCGGCTGGTAGATCTGCACAGTATCATGTGGACGACTATTATGTTGAGCCTGATGTTGCTGCTGACGGTCATTATTAGGACAGCCATAGACAAAGAAAGGGAGTGGTATCGGTCCCGGTTGATCAGAGAGGGCCTTATGTCGCAGTTGCCACATTGGGCGTAGTTGAACCTTTTCTGTTGGATACTGGTGCAGCGAAAAGCTCCATCATGCATTCGAAACTCCCTGGCGCGCCTTTGTTTGGCTTAACGAATGTTTTCGTTGGATTCTCTGGCGCCCCCGTTGGCAATCCAGTTTCTAGCCCGTTGCCCCTTACAATTGGGTTTCGTGAGTTAGAAGCTCCTTTGCTTTTGACTACTGGTTGTGGTGAGAATCTTTTGGGTCTGGATTTGTTGAAACGGTTATATGCGACTTTGTACTGTTCTCCTGCGGGAGTGGAGCTTACGTTGGGTCAGAAAGTGATCTCTCCTATGTATTTGTCGATTGATAAGCTTCCACCGGAATTGAGTTCTCTTCCTAAGTCTTTGTGGGCGACAGGTCCCAATGACGTGGGCCTGTTGGATATACCACCTTATGTTGTTCAATTGAAATCAAATGTGCGCTTACCACGCATTCCCCAGTATCGTATCTCTCTTGATGGAGAACGAGCACTATTAGCGATCATTTACGATCTGATCGATAAAGATGTCATCGAAGAAACTCGGGGTAACGTGTGTAATAGTCCCGTGTTACCTATTTTGAAACTAACTGATCCATCCAAGCCTCCTGTGTATCGTTTTGTTATTGATTTGAGGGAGGTAAACAAAATTGTAATTCCACAGTTTCCCGTGGTTCCTGACATTACAGCTTTGCTGACCCTGATTCCAGCATCTGCATCATGGTTCTCGGTAATCGATCTGAAGAATGCTTTCTTTAGCATTCCGATTGCTGAGGAAAGCAGAGATCTATTCGGTTTCTCATTAGGTGGTCGCAGTTTCAGGTTTAAACGCGCACCTCAGGGCTACTGTGAGAGTCCATCGATCTATAGCCAAGCGCTTAAGAGCCAACTTGATGCGTTTGTGTTACCGGCTGGTGCGGCCTTGATTCAGTACGTCGATGATCTGTTGGTAGCTGCTGACACTGAACAGATTTGCAAAACTGCTACAGTATCACTGTTACAGCATCTATGTGACTTACATCACAAGGTGTCACCTTCTAAATTGCAATATTGTTCTCAAGAAGTAACCTATCTAGGTCACTTATTGTCAAAGGAGGGAAGAAGGTTGACCCCAGAAAGAATTGCAGCGATCGCTCGAATGACTGTGCCAACAACTCAGAGAGATGTGCGTGCCTTTCTAGGTATTACGTCATACTGCAGACAGTGGATCCCGAACTTTTCACTGTTAGCGAAGCCATTGATAGCTCTTACGTGCAAGGATGTTTCGACTCCTTTGCCATGGACGGAAGAATGTCAGGAAAGTTTTTCTGAACTGCGTGATGCGTTGTGTTCGGCTCCTGTGTTAGGTACTCCTGATTACAGTAAGCCATTTACACTATACGTTCACGAGAGAGAAGGTTGTGCGTTGAGTGTTTTGACGCAACAATTTGGTGGTAAGCAGCGTCCATGTGCATATTTTTCCTCGACCTTAGACCCGGTAGCTAGAGCGTTGCCAAGTTGCTTGAGAGCGACAGCGGCAGCTGCGGTGTCTATTCGACAATCCGCAGGTCTGGTTATGGATAATATGCTCACAGTGATGGTTCCGCATGCAGTTGACACTCTCTTGAATCGTACAAAAACTCAACATCTGACGAGTGCAAGGTTGTCCGGTTAAGAGTTGACACTTTTGGCAAGTCCTATACCGATCAAGCGTTGTAATGTGCTGAATCCGGCGACATTGTTGCCGACTAATGTGGAATCAAATGATGTACCACCACATGATTGTTATTTACGAACTGAGGAAGAAACGAAGGGTCGTGTGGACCTGAAAAACACTCCATTGATAGACCCCGATGGCACTCTGTATGTTGATGGTTCATGTTTTAAGTTGCCGAATGGTGATGTGACGACTGCGTATGCTGTAGTGACGTTGAGTACGGTTGTGGAAACTGCGAGATTGAGTCAGAATTCAGCGCAAGCGGCAGAGTTGATTGCGTTGACAAGAGCGTGTGTTTTGTCTAGAGGAAAGCGAGTGAATGTGTTTACTGACAGTCAGTATGCGTTCGGTGTTGCACATAGCTTTGGCCGATTGTGGAGAGAGAGAGGATTTATGACATCGCATGGTACGAAGATCCAAAACGGACAGCTTGTGAACGATCTTTTGGATGCACTTACATTGCCTAAACAGGTGGCGATCATTAAATGTAGTGCGCATCGAAAGGTTACGGATGATGTTGGTCGTGGTAATGCATTTGCGGATGAGATTGCTAAGGAAACGGCTAAGAATCTTGCGTCCCGAATGTATGTTACGAGTTCAGTGCGGTGGCCGACGGAGACTGGTATGTGTGAAGACACTGTTGAGAGCGTGAAAGCAATTCAGAATGAGGCCACTAAAACTGAAAAGACCAAGTGGAAAGAAAGTACGGGAAAGTTAGACACCCATGGATGTTGGGTTGACTTGTCGGAATGTCAGAGGTGGATGTTACCGGATGCATATGTGCTAGCCATTGTGACTATGGCTCACGGCTTGTCACACATTAGCGCGAAAGGTATATGTAAGTTATTGTCTCCTGTATGGAAGAATGATGGTACTGCTAAATGCGCTGAGAGAGTGGTTAAGAATTGTATGGTGTGTTTAATGTATAATCCATATGGAGAGATGCAATAATCTGAGGTACGTTTTAGTTGTGGTCTGTGCGTTCTCCAGATGGATAGAGGCCTATCCTCTTAAGGATAATACTGCCCTGTCCACAGCGAAAATCCTACTGAAGGAATACTTTCCTCGGTATGGAATGCCACGGATTGTGTGGTCAGATAACGGAAGTGAGTTTGTGGGAAGTGTGATGCAGAGTGTGTGTAAGGGCCTTGGAATTCGACAGAAATTCCATAGCCCTAATCATCCTCAGGCAGCGGGTTTGGTCGAAGGGTACAATGGTACTCTGAAACTGAAACTTGCAAAGATACAGGCTACGACTGGTTTGTCATGGCCTGACGCTTTGCCTTTGGCTCTCTTGTCAACCAGGGCGACTATGCACTCTCGAATAGGGCTTAGCCCATATGAGATTGTGTTCGGCCGCCCTGCAAATATTTGGGGAGTCCCGAGGCCTAAGGCCTTTGATAGTCTTGAGTATCCAATGTTAATTGATTATCTTCATGATCTGACTGCTAAACTGAGGTTAATTCATCAACAGGTCTTTGAAGCTTTACCGGCACAGACAGAGGGTCCTGGACATCGGCTCCAACCGGGTGACTGGGTTGTTACCCGCAATTTTGGCAGAAAACGCAATCTGGAGCCAAGATTTGTGGGCCCTTTTCAAGTGTTGTTGGCCACAAGGACTGCAGTTCGGTTGGAAGGTAGAAAGAACTGGGTGCATGCCACCCATACTAAAAAGGTTCCGATCCCCTCACCAGCAGATAATTGGGTGAGAACTGGTATTGCGACAGCGGAAACCGAGACCCCTCTATGTTACGTGCCGTTTAGCGATGCTCAACCTGTAGTAGACAATTCATTGCAGCCGGACACATCTGATGAGTCATCAATTTTGGAGAACTCACGGTCTGAATTGTCATCTGATCGACTGAACATTGTTTCCCCCGCAGAACAATTATTTGAAGAGCAGACTCGACCTGGAAAAAGTCGATATTTTCTTCGTTCACATGACAAAGACTAATAACATTTTTCTATATTATCCTTTACTGTTGCCACGAACATTATGAACAATTGCATCCTTTGCTGATTTTTGAGTTTCTTTCTACGTGTACCTTTTACAGCTAAGAGATTTTTATTAAGTTGGATGTTTGTCTAAGAAAACCTATCATCCGGGTTAACCGTAGGGCCGTGCGGGTACTTCCTTTTGTTTAGCAGGTTCCTGATACTAGGTCAGTTACCTTTTGTCGATTCCTGGGAACTCCTGGGGATTGATAATCGCTACTCAGAACGAAGTGCGTCAAGGACGTCACGGACGGTTTTTAGAGGATGGCGTTCTCTAAGCTGTTGGAAGTAGAAAGGATGTCGGCGCAAAGATCAAATCTGCATAAGATTGTACGAACGAAATGTTTTTTGTTTCAGGTATTTCTACTGTTTTTGACTGTTTCTATGCTATTGGTGGATGGAGTGTATTTTGGAATACAGTCGTTATTGCCTTCCATTCCACCTACTTTTTCTCCTAAACTAGGTTCGCTTACTACCGTTTCCCCACATTCCTTTCATCTTCTGCCCCAACATGAACAGGTTAGACGTGCGGAATTCATGAATAACTCCTTCGTTCAACTCCTACATCAGCATCAGTTGGTGATGAATACTACCAACTGTTGGGTGTGTGGGTTAATGCCACATACCATGGATAGAGGTATTCCGTATTTGGTTCTTCCTTATAGTTCCCAAGGGTCAGCTCGAGCATTCCAAACTATGTTCCGTAGTGCACTAGATTCCTACCCCAGTCGAGAGCCACGTTCTGCAAACTTTGGTCCTGGTCCGTACCACAAGCCTTTGGCGATAGCGATTGCTGATTTAGATAGAGATATTTTCGATGAATCGCTTATCCCAGATGAAGAGATACAAGCATATAAAGATCTGAGTGAGGCTGAGTATAGTATGTCAGTGGGTGATAGACAGCTCAAGAGCTCGTCTCCAATATGGATTGTACCCCACCTCGGTAATTTCTGCTTGAAAGGTCTTGGTCGAAATCCGAGAGCCCAGCTTGGTGAGAGTGCTTGTACTGACACGTACGTTCTCCCGATGCTCTCTTCCCCTGTTTTCCTGACTGCCAAAGGTACCTATTTCGTATGTTATGAGCGTGCATATACATGGTTGCCCCGTGACTTCTCGGGAACCTGTTATATTGCAAATCTTTTGCCACCGACTTTTACGGTTGCCTCAGACTATCACAAAACTAGAGTTGTGAGAGGCGTTGTCAGCAAAGAAGACACTGCGGGTCAAGAAGCAGGAGATTTCTTTAAGGGTTTCTTGCCGTTTTGGGGACCTATGGTTAATAGTAGGAACCTGAGACAGTTGACCCGTGTGGTAGAATTGACTGCTAACATAACTGCGAGTGCTCTTGGTAATTTAACAGCGGAACTTCAGGCGGATAGACTTATGACGTTGCAGAATCGTATGGTTCTAGACGTTGTTCTTGCAGACAGAGGTGGTGTGTGCAAAGTGATCCATTCGAGCTGTTGCATTTTCATTGCTGACAACGCTCCAACCGTTTACCAAGCCATCTCGAAGTTGCATAAGATCTCCGAGTCCATACACGTGGACGAGGGTAATTGGACGCTTCTAGGATGGTTTTGGGGCCTGATATCAACCTGGGGTTGGAAGATTCTGATGATCGTAAGGGTTGTTGTAACGTTTCTGTTCACGTGTTGTCTTTGCGTGCAGTGTGGTCCGGCCTTATGTGGCCTCTGTGCTACAACGTGTAAAAGACGGCCATCAGTTACCAAAGAGACGTTGATGAATAGAATGATGTTCCAGCAGCAACTGAACGATTTGATGAATATCGAAATCGATTCTGATCTCGACTAGTGCTTGCCTACATGAGGGCAAAAGGAGCGTCTGAGGTTCCGTGGGAATCGGACCGACATTTTGGGTATGATCGAATATGGACGAGTTTGGTATCTACGAACCGCAAATGACGAGTTTAGTGGGTGTACGCGTTTTCGCTACGCTACTATGTACGGGTCGTCTCATTCCTGGGCATGTCCATCTGAACCCTTGGGTTCCATTTTAGATACGGCGTCCATTTTGTCTCTTGCCCTCAAGTAGCCAGCGAACGGACACTGTCCGCTTCGTGACCCTGGGATTCCCAAGCTTTCGTGGAGGACACATGTTCCTTTGAAGGTGTTTTTATGATGAGGGGGATGACACGGCAAGGGCAGATGGCTCCGCTCGAGGCTCATCTTGCTGTGCCAGTTTATTGTTTCAGTCGTGCATACATTAGGCACGGGTTCTTTGATCCTGCAATCAAGTTCCCGATATTGCTCTCTACACTGTTTTCTAAACTGTTGTGCATCCTTTGCATCTGTTTCTGGCCCTTCCTCTAATTCGTTACGGTCAGAATGGAATGTGCTTAATGTGGGGATAATGTGCTTTTACAGTTGGGAACCGGCAATGTTGCTGTAATTATGTTTCGGGTTTCTGAAAACATGAATGCGACCTTTCTGAAGTTTATTGTGGGAACTGAGTTGTAACCTTTGTTCGCCATGCTGATCAATGACGAAAATGTGTATAAAAGGAGCGATCCACTTGTGCAATTTGAAGCAGTCTCTCAGAACCTACACGCTGTGTACTTCTTGCGATTTCTGTATCCCTGCAGTAAATAAATGCTGATCTTTGACGCCGCAGGAAGTGTCCCGTGTCTCTGTGTTTTGTACGCCGGAACAGGTAACCCACGAAGGTTTCAGGTGTTGTCCCCTGGCACCGCTGGGCCTTAGAATAGCCCAGTCCTTCACCTTGTTCACTAGTCTCTGGAAGGTGGCCGGGGCGTTCTTCATGCCGAAGGGCATCACCCGAAAGTGGTAGTGCCCATCAGGGGTGGAGAAAGCCGATCTCTCTTGGGCACCGGGGGTGAGCTGGATCTGCCAGTACCCGGCGGTGAGGTCAAAAGTGCTCAGGTAGCGGGCTGCCCCTAAGCGGTCGATGAGCTCGTCGGCCCGAGGAAGAGGATGGGCATCGGTCTTGGTAACAGCGTTCAGGGCCCGGTAATCCACACAAAATCGTAGCTCCAGGGGGGTGCCTGGGGCGGCGGCCTTTGGTACCAGGACGACGGGACTGGCCCACGGGCTGTCGGAGGGCTCGATGACCCCGAAGGCCAGGATCTTCGCCACCTCAGCCTGGATACAGGCCCGCACCCGGTCGGGTACTCTGTAGGCTCTGTGTCGCACGGGGGGACTGTTCCCAGTGTCGACGTCGTGGACACACCATGGAGTCACCCCCGGAGTGAGGGAGAAGAGGGCCGCAAAGGGCTGCAACAGTTGCTGACAGTCGCGGTGCTGCTCCGGGGTCAGGGAGGAGGCGAGTTGGACGCCTTCGATGGTCCCGTCGTGGTCGCTGGTCCGCAGGAGGTCGGGTAGGGGCTCTGAGTCGCCTTCGCCCCCGTCGTCGGTCGCTAGCAGTAGGCTTAGTTCGGTCCGGGCAAAGTGGGGTTTGAGCCGGTTAGCGTGTAGAACCCGGAGGGGGTTCCGGGGAGACTCCATGTCGATCAGGTAGGTGACAGGGCTCCTCTTTTCCACCACCTTGAAGGGCCCGGTCCATTTGTCCTGGAGCAGCAGGGGTCAACCGGTGACATGACCCAGACTTGCTGGCCCGGCTCAAACTCAATGGTAGAGGCGTTTTGATCGTACCATCTTTTCATGTCCTCCTGGCTGGCCTCGAGGTTGGCTTCGGCCAGGGCTCGGAACCTTCGTGTCTGGTTTCGTAGGGTCAGGAGGTATCTGTAGACGTCGGGAGGGGCATCTTGGGGCTTCGTCTCCCAGCCCTCCTTGACCAGGCTGAGGGGTCCTCCGACTGGATGCCCGTACAACAATTCGAAAGGGCTGAACCCCAGGGACTTCTGCGGGACCTCCCGATAGGCAAACAGGAGGCACGGCAGCAGGACATCCCATCTCCGCCGTAGGGGTTCTTCCAGGCCCTTGATCATGCCTTTTAAGGTTCTGTTGAACCGCTCGACCAGTCCGTTCCCCGAGGGTGGTATGGGGTGGTGAACTTGTACGTGACCCCGCACTGCTGCCACAGGGACCGCATGTATTTAGAGATGAAGTTAGTACCTCGGTCGCTCACCACTTCTCGGGGGAACCCCACTCTCGAGAAGATCCCCATTAAGGCCCGGCCCACTACGGGGGCTGTTACAGTTCGAAGCGGGATGGCCTCAGGGTACCTGGTTGCGTGGTCTACGAGGACCAGGATGAAGCGGTGACCCAGGGCGGTCCGGGGGTCCAGGGGCCCTACGATGTCTCTTCCGACCCGTTCGAACGGGGTGTTGACTGCTGGGAAGGGCTGGAGAGGGGCTTTGACCCGTCCCCCCGTCTTGCCGCTGGCTTGGCAGGTCTGGCAGGACCGGCAGTGGTTGTCCACGTCCTTCCGCATCCGGGGCCAGTAGAAGTGGGTCACCAGGCGGCTGTAGGTTTTGTCCTGCCCCAGGTGCCCGGCGAGGGGCACATCATGTGCCAGGTTAAGGAGGAACTCCCGGAATCGGAGGGGGACCACCAGCACTCGACTGGCCCCCAGTTCTGCAATCTTCTGCTCGCTGTACAGTAGTCCTTCGGCCCAATAGACCCAGTGGGTTCCGGTCTGGTCACCGTTGGCCTGCGAGGCCGCTTGCTGCCGGACTCCTTCAAGGGAGGGGCAGGTCTTCTGTTCCAGCAAGAACTGTTCTCTGGTGGGACCCCCGTCGTGGCGCCATTGGGCAAGCTCCGGGAGTGTGCCGAGAGAGGCGATCTCGTCCGGGGGGGGGCACCGTGGATCTGGCATCGGTGTCCGCTTCTTCCTCGCTGGAGGCAGGTGGTGGCACGGGCCCCTCGGGCTCGACGGTGTCGGCGGCCATGGACGAACAGGGGGCCTGGGCGGCCATGGACCGGGTGGTGGCGCAGGCTCATTCGGGTAGTCCTAGCATTCGGAGATGCTCTCGCCGCTCCACTTGAGCCCAGGGGGAACTCTCGAGGTCGTTCCCCAGGAGGCAGTCCACCGGAGCGTCGTCGCGGACAGTCACCTTCAGCATGCCCATCACCCCTCCTCATTCGGAGGGAATCTGGGCCATCTGGCACATGCTCTCGCTGTTGTCGGCCGTCCGGATGGGGCATAGCACATTCGGCAGGATCTGTTCGGGGGCCACCAGGTGGCAGCGGACAGCGGTGACACTGGCTCCGGTGTCACGGAGGGCTTCGGCCCGTCGTCCATTGATAGTGACCCACTTTTGGTACTTCTGGGTGTTGCTCTGGATGGGTGTTCGGGGCACCATTTCTCGGCTGCCCAGGCAGACCAGGGACATGGCCGCCGGCTCCCACTCAGTGGACCCCCCGTCGAGGGGTTCTTCCTCTTCCTCCCCTTCTCCCAGGGCGGCAGCCGCTAGTTGTCGGGGCGGGGGCCTGCTGGTCCCACTTCGTCGGTTCATGGGGCAGGCAGGGTCGCTGGCATAGTGTCCTGTTTGCTGGCAGCCGTAGCAGGTTATCGTGGGCCGGGGGCCGGTTTTGGCTGGTGTTGTCCCTCTTCGGGCTAGGTTCGGGGAGGTGGGTGGCTGAGGCGGCCCCCTAGGCGGACTCCGGGGCGGCCCGGCTGGGATGTCCCGATTCCTGTTCGACCCTCCTCCCCCGCCGCGCTGGCGGGGGGGGGCCGGTGGGGTTTCGCTGGTACTCCCCCATCGAGCTCCGGGGGACTCGGGTGTTGACCCATCGATCGGCCTCGGCGGCGAGCTTCCGCGGCTCGGTCAGCTTGCTGTCGAGGAGGTGTTGTCTTAGCTCCACGAAGCAGTTGTTGGAGAGGTGTTCCCAAATAATGAGGTCGACCAGCTGCAAGTAGGTGGTGACCTTGCTCCCCTTGATCCAACCTTCTAGGGCCCTGCTGAAAAAGTCAACATACTCTACCCACGTGGTACCGGGGATTTTCCTGCAGTCTCGGAAACGCTGGTGGTACATTTCCGCGGTTAGTCCATAGCGGGTGAGCAGGGCCTCCTTCATATGGTCGTACGAGGTCATCACCTCTTCCGGGAGCTGGAGTAGGGTGTCTCGGCCCTCGCTAAGGAACCGACCCCATAGGCCGGCACCCCAATCCTTCCGGGGTACCCGATGGGAGGTCATGGCCACCTCGTACGCCTTAAACCACTGCTGGATCATCTTTGGGAATATGGACCTTGGCTTCGGTGGGCGGCAGAGCGTCTCTATTGCTGGGGGTGCCGGTCTCCCCCTTCTGGGCCTTGAGCTCGAGTTCTTTGAGGCCCTGCTCGTGTTCGAGGGTCAGCCTTTTCTCCTACAGCTCTCGATGCCGCTTCTTCTCCTCTATCTCCTCTTGTAGCCGTAGCTGTTCCATGGCCAATTTCTTTTCGGCCAGCAGGAGTTCGCCGTCCAGCCGAAGTCGTGCGAGCTCTAGCTCATGGGTCTGGACCTTCTCCCGCTCTCGTATTTCTTCCGCGGAGAGGCCGGTTTCCAGGCTGTTTCTCCCTCCGTTCGCTGGGGTCGGTGCTGGTGGCGTGGCTGCATTCAGGGGCGGGGGACCTTCACTCTGGGAGGGACCCGCCTCGGACTCTATCCAGGTTCTCAGGGCTTTCTGCATCTCTTCCTTGGTACCTAGGCCGGTGGTCGCAATGCCCTTGTCCTTGCAGAACTGTTTTAACTCTTTGTGCGTATACTCTTCCAATCGTTCTGGTTGGAACTCCATGGTCGCGGTGGTTTCCTGGTTGCTCATGGTCTCTGTTCGTCTGGATGGATAGCGAGTGGGTTACTTGCTTGTACGATCTGGGTTCGGCTTGGATCCCGTCGCTGGCCACCAAATGTTGGAAGGCGGACCTCGGGGGAGTCGGAGAGACCACCGAGGAGGGCCCCCACACTGTACGAAGTAGCCGAGCGCTGCTGAGAAGCCTCCTAGGAGAGGTCCTTCTCCTATCCCGTACTAGCACAGTAACACCACCACACAGAACTCGAGGATGTTTATCAAGACGAGCAATTCTTTATCAGGATTTAGGAAGTTACGGTTATCGATATATACAAGGGGGATCGAGGGATCCGCAAGAGTCTCAAAGTCTTGGGTAGGGACGTGGTAGCGGGACAGTCTTTAGTAGCAGCTGGGTACGAGGGTACCTTAGGCCCAGTTCTTGATCCTCAAGCTGGAGGGACTTCGGGTCCCAGAGTGGTCGAGCCGCGACGGCGTCAGCAGGGCTCTGGCGATCAGTTCGTGGAGCTTGAGCCGCGACTAGGTCAGCAGGGCTCTTAAGGTGGTTCAGTTCAGCTCGAGCCGCGACGACGTCAGCAGGGCTCTGGGGGAGGTTTCAGCGAGGTTGGGCCGCAACAGCGTCAGCAGGGCCCCGATGTTCCGTGAGGTTCCTTTGTCTCAATAAGGTGGAGCCGCGACGCAGTCAGCAGGGCTCGTGGTACAGTGTCAGCAAGAGTTCTTCTCCGTAGGGTCAGCCGCGATTCCATCAGCAGGGCTCTTGACTCCGGGATACAACTACTGTCCCATTGCGGGGCTGCCCCAGATATAGGTCTGGAGCGCTTTGATGTCCGGACCCTTGCGCCTGGGGGGGCGGAGAGGCCGGGCTGGGAGAGGCCAGACGCCCAGCGGGAGAGGCGCCAGGCCCGGGGAGGCCGGAGGACGATCGCACCTAGGTGTTGAGGGACGGTGGGGGTCCCATCGAAACTCTCCTCCGGGAGTGGTGAAGTGGCCATGCGGTGCCCCCCGGCCAGATCTTGGTGCCTCGATGTCGGGGCTTCGCTGGGGCCGAGGCCGGAGGGAGCCGGGCTGCGTGGGCTGGTGCGTGGAGCAAGCATGGGGGGAACCCCGAAGGGATGAGGAGTCCCTGTGCAGCCTGGAAAAGGGGTCCGCTGAGGCGGGTGTAGGAAAACTGGTACAATCCAAGGGGGACCCCGAAGGGAGGAGGGGTCCCTGGCGGCCTGAAAGGGCGGCCCATGTAGGCCGGTGCGGGGGACGAGCACAATCCAAGAGGGTTAAGACCACGCCACGAGGCCGGGTCCAACAGGCTCCTGCTGGGATGCCATTTTCTCTATGTAGGCTGCATGCAGCAGCCTACATAGAGAAAAAGGGAGAGTGAGCATGACTGGGTTGTTCGGCCCTGGGGCCGACCAAACAGTTAGTACCCACAACAGTGGGCAAGCCACTCCCCCCTGCCCTCGAGCGGGTCCGCCTACCCACCTGCCCCAACCAGGCATCAGGCACTTCTGCTTTCTCGCAGTGCATAAAATGGTAGCTTTACCATTTTATGTTTCTGCTTTTCGCACTGTGAGAAAGCAGTGGGGCGACGCCCCTATGGAGGAGCCACCACTGGGGGAAAGGTGTGTGGGTGGCACATGGCAGCATAATTGTGCACCAGTGCAATGAAGGAGAAGGCCATATCTCTGTAGATATGGCGTTCTCCTGCTCTCTCCTTGTCACGCAACGCAGCACAGCTTTTTTGTGTGTGAGTTGCACATTAGTAAATCTGCACCCCAGGACTGTGGTCAGATATGCAAGATGTGTGCTGTAGGCTAAGGAAGCATCCTGTAGATATATCATGCAATAGAGCACTTGTCCATTTGCTTGCACTTGCTTTTCTTTGGTGGTAGGATTTGGAGCAAAGCCACATCAAGCAAGTTTAGTCAATCAGATTTTTCATCAAAACCTGGGGACATATTTATGACCCCAGTTGCATCGCAATGAGGTACATGCAATGCAACTGAAAAATTAGATTTATGAAGCCAGGCAAGGTCTCTTTGCATGGCCTTAGGTGGCTTCATAAATCCCGAGTAAAGCAACGCAGCACAAATCACTGCACTGCCTTATTCGGCACTAGGGAGGCGTTCCTTGGGCTTTGCGTGGGTGTTCCCAATGCAATGCCCAAGCATACCCAGATTTACCAGAACTGGGAATGGGTCAAAAATAAACACGTTCCCAGGAGAGGCATAACGAATAAAAATATCTTTCTTTTTCCTTGTTACTTCCTCTTTCTATGTATACTGCATTCTGCAGCACACATAGATGAATATGCCTCCAAGTAAACCAGGGCTCATGTTTCAGCTCGCAAATCTGATTTCAGATTGAAAAGATCAGATAAGCTGCAAAATTGCACAACTTTCTAAGACTTTAGCAAGGACAGGAAGCAATGTCAGTTGGCAAAGTTATTCAGATCTTCTGAGTCTGCTCCTGTTTCCTGGTATTTTTTTTTTTTTTTTTTTAAAAGAGAAGGCCTCATTGGCCTAATTATGAGCAGTCAGCTACCGCACCTAACTATTAGTTTCCCCCCCTGCCAGCAGCCCCAGAATGTGAAAAGTAAAACGATAATAAAATGTGTTTATTTCCATTTTAATTTTCCTTTCCTGCAGTGTCTTGTTGGCGAGGCCGTGGCACAACAGGAGGAGTGGTGGCACTGCACTCAGTACGCATAATGGATTTTCCGGCTGTCTCAGGACTGCCAAACCGTCATGCGCACTGACATCTCCCCAACCCGATTTACTTTGCTTGGTGGAGAGAATAGCAGGCGTAAGCTCCAAGTCCCCTTTGGAGCGGAAAACAAGCACGCTCAGGCCAATCCTAGCACTTCTCTCATGCATGAGAGAGGAGATGGGATTGGCTGCAGGGGTGTCTAGGAGCCTCAGCAAAAAGGAAAAGATTGGCGAGGAGAAGGTAAGTTCTCTATTTTTCTTTATTTTTGTTGTCCGTTCCTCCACCTCACACCACCCTCCCCCGCCCCACTACTCTGCTGTGAGAGCAGCCGCTCCTGATGTTACAAACGCATGCCGGTAAGCACCATGAAGTTAAGAGGCAGTGTGCCCATGGGAGAATAATATAGAAATATAGGGTACCCAGGATTCCTGAAAGGTGATCAAGGGTACGAAAGGAGCATTCAAAAACAGAATGTTCTCTTATATATTTAGGAGCGAAATCCAAGAGTTTCTTACAAGGAAACTAATTTCATAAAAGCACTATACATGCTCCAAAAAGGTTCAGAGATTGCAGGAATGTAAGATTTTTTTTTCTCCAATTTATTTTTCTTCAAATATGACAGGATAGTGTCACAAAACATCTTACAGTGAACAGGTGTAACAGTGATCAAGATGTGGGAGAAATCCAAACATTAAAAAGTACAGAGTCATGTTGACATTTCAACCCCAAAAGCGTAATGTAAGGAGTTTTCCTCAGGACAAGGTATGCTGTAAATAGAACCATAACATTTATTCAAGAGTTGCTGAGGGCACAAACATGCCATGTGCAGCAATTCAGAAATCCCGCTGTCAACAAGTTCAGCGCAAACACGAGGACAATTTAAGAAAAATCTAAATTGTCAGTCAGCATCAATCACCACCACTGAAATAGTTTGTGGAGTGTGTCAGTCTTTCCGACTAAGGTGCCACTATGGTAATGTGTTGTGTACCCCAAAGAAGAAGAGTGGCAGTGTGCCCTGATCAGGACAGGGGTAGAATGACACTGGGAAACAGCAGTAGTGTGCACAGGCAGAGTGCCAGAGTGCCTTGGGAAGAAGAGTGGCAATGTGCCCCAAAGAAGAAGAGTGGAAGTGTGCCCTTATTAGGACAGCGGTAGTATGACACCGGGAAACATCAGCAGCAGTTTGCACCGGTAGAAGAGTGTAGAGTGTCTTCGGAAGAGAAATGGCAATGAACCCCAGAGAAGAGCAATGGCAATGAACCCCAGAGAAGAAAAGTGGCAATGTACCCCAGAGAAGAAGAGTGGCAATGTGACCCAGAGAACAAGAATGTCAATATACCCCAGGGAAGAAGAGTGGCATTGTACCCCAGAGAATAAGATTGACAATGCACCCCAGAAAAGAAGAGTGGCAATGTACCCCAGAAAAGAAGAGTGGCAATGTACCCCAGAGATGAAGAGTGGCAATGTGTCCTGATCAGAACAATGATAGTATGACACAGGGGAACAGCAGCAGTGTGCACAGGTAGAAGAGTGGCAGGGTGCCTTGGAAAGAAAAGTGGCAATGTATCTCAGGGAAGAAGAGCGACAAAAGCCACAGAGAAGAATAGTGATAATGTATCCCAAACAAGGAGAGTGGCAGTGTGCCCTGATCAGAGCAGTGGTAGTATGACACAGGGAGAACAACAGCAGCAGCAGCAGCGTGCACAGGGAGAAGAGTGCCAGGGTGCCTTGGGAAGAAGAGTGGCAATGTACCCCTGGGAAGAAGAGTGGCAATGTGCCCCAGAGAAGAAGAGTGGCAGTGTACCTCAGAGAAGAAGAGTGTCAAATGCCCCAGATAAGAGTTGCAATGTACCCCAGTGAAGAAGAGTGGCAGTGTGCCCTTATTAGGGCAGTGGTAGTATGACTCCGGGAGAACAGCAGCAACAGTGTGCACAGGTAGAAGAGTACTAGGATGCCTTTGGAAGAAGAATGGCAATGTACCCAAGAAAAGAAGAGCGGCAATGTACCCAAGAAAAGAAGAATGGCAATGCACCCAGGAGAAAGAGTGGCATTGTGCCATGTGAAAGGAGAGTGTCTATGTACCTCAGAGATGATGAATGACAGTGTGCCCTGATCAGAACAGTGGTACTATGACACAGGGAGAACAGCAGCAGAAGTGTCCACAGATAAAACGATGCCAGGGTGTCCTGGGAAGAAAAGTGGCAATGTACCCCAGAGATGACAAGTGGCAGTGTGCCCTGATCAGAACAGTGATTGTATGACACAGGGGAACAGCAGCAGTGTGCACAGGTAGAAGACTGACAGGGTGCCTTGGTAAGAAGAGCGGCAATGTATCCCAGAGAAAAAGAGTGACAATGTAACCCAGAGAAGAAGAGTGGCAGTGTGCTCTGATCAGGACAGTGGTAGTATGACACAGGGACAACAGCAGCGTGCACAGGGAGAAGATTGCCAGGGTGCCTTGGGAAGAAGAATGGCAATGTACTCCAGAGAAGAAGAGTGGCCATGTGCCCAGAGATGAAGAGTGGCAGTGTGCCCTGGTCAGGACAGTGGTAGTATGACACAGAGAAAACAGCAGCCGCAGTGTGCACAGGTAGAAGAGTTCCAGGGTGCCTTGGGAAGAAGTGTGGCAATAAACCCCAGAGAATAAGAGTGGAGGTGTGTCCTGATCAGGACAGTGGTAGTATAACACAGGGAGAACAGCAGCAGCAGTGTGCACAGGCAGAAGAGTGCCAGGGTGTCTTGGGAAGAAGAGTGGCAATGTACCCCAGAAAAGAAGAGTGGCAATGTGCCCCAGAGAAGAAGAGTGGCAATGTGTCTCAGAAAAGAAGAATGGCAATGCACCCAGGAGAAAAGAGTGGCAATGTGCCCCGGAGAAGAAGTGACAATGTACCCCAGAAAAGAAGAGTGGCAATGTACCCCAGAGAAGAAGAGTGGCAATGTGTCTCAGAAAAGAAGAATGGCAATACACCCAGGAGAAAAGAGTGACTATGTCCCCCAGAGATGAAGAGTGGCAGTGTGCCCTGTTCAGAACAGTGATAGTATGACACAGGGAGAACAGCAGCAGTGTGCACAGGTAGAAGAGTGCAGGGTGCCTTGGGAAGAAGAATGGCAATGTACTCCAAAGAAGAAGAGTGGCAATGTGCCCCAGGGACGAAGAGTGGCAGTGTGCCCTGATCAGGAAGTAGTAGTATGACACAGGGAGAGCAGCAGTGTGCACAGGTAGAATAGTGGCAGGGTGCCTTCGGAAGAAGCGTGGCATTGTGGCCCAGAGACGAAGAGTGGCAGTGTGCCCTGATCAGGACAGTGGTGGTATGACACAGGGAGAACAGCAGTGTGCACAGGTAGAAGAGTGTCAGGATGCCTTGGGAAGAAGAATGACAATATAACCCAGAGAAGAAGATTGGCAATGTGCCCCCAGAAAAGAAGAATAACAATGCACCCACGAGAAAAAGAGTGGCAATTTGCCCCGAGAAGAAGAGTGGCAGTGTGCCCTGATCAGAACAGTGATAGTATGACACAGGGAGAACAGCAGCAGTGTGCACAAGGAGAAGAGTGCCAGGGTGCCTTGGGAAGAAGAATGACAATGTACCCTAGAGAAGAAGAGTGGCAATGTACCCCAGAGAAGAAGAGTGGCAGTGTACCTCATAGAAGAAGACTGGCAGTGTGTCCCAGAGAACAAGAGTGGCCATTTACCCCTGAGAAGAAGAGTGGCAATGTACCCCAGAGAAGAAGAGTGGCAATGTGCCCAAGAGAAGAAGAGTGGCAACGTACCCCAGAGAAGAAGAGCAGCAATGTACCTCAGAGAAGAAGAGTGGCAGTATGTCCCACAGAAGAAGAGTGGCAATGTGCCCCAGAGAAGAAGAGTGGCAATGCACCCAGGAGAAGAAGAGTGGCAATGCACCCAGGAGAAGAAGAGTGGCAGTATGTCCCACAGAAGAAGAGTGGCAATGTGCCCCACAGAAGAAGAGTGGCAATGCACCCAGGAGAAGATGAGTGGCAATGTGCCCTGATCGTAACAGCAAAAGTGTGGGGACAAGTGAAAATTTAACGTTGTTTTATTTTTGAAGTTAGAGATTATTCTTCGTCGTTGATCACTGAGGAAATAAAGAGGTCACATCTGACATTACGACCTCGCCCACGCACTAGCCCTCAGTACCTTAAGTTGGTCTATTAGTAACGGAGGATGCTCTGCAGGAAGGAAGGCCTAACTCTCCTTGTTTTTGGGTGATAGAGGACCATTAACAAGGCAACTGGTTTCTCCCGTGGTTTTCGACTCTTCTTGCCACTGCTGGCCGAAGCTATGCAGTGGGACTGGCCCTCATGAGAGGTGGCTATGAAAGTTACCATCAAAGCAAAAAGGTGACCCTTGTCCATTACAAAGTGAGTTTAGAAGGTTTGTGGTCTCCTTCAAACAATCAGATAAGGGTTTTATTCTGTGTCTTAGGTGCATGAAAAGTAAATACTGAGGAGCCAAGAAGCCAAAGCGAAAGAAATGCCAGCACATGAGACTGCAGTGATGGCTTTACTGCAAAGGGCCTTCAATTTATTTTAAATAGTCCAGGATCGAAGTTTACATGTTTTAGTAGATTACACGAGCATGGCCCTTGTACCTTGAAACTGTACTGAGTTTTGTTTGTCATGAACTTACAAAAGGAAATCCTGCAATTTCCAGCAAATCAGATCTTTTTTAAAGAAAGGCAAAACGTTAATCAATAATTTATTGTTAAGCTGCAAGGACAATTTTAAGGGTTGCCTGTCGCATCTTTGTGACACACCTTACAGACTTCCGGTTTTGCAGTACTTTATTTTTTGTAGTTTTGCTGCTCTCATTAAACATCTTGATGTGTTTTGCACAATGCGCGTATGCAAATAGCTGCCTCAATTATTTCATATGACAAAAGAGAATGGTAAGATCAACTTCTTATTTATTTATAACAATTTTCCTTTGTGCTTATGTTCAAAAGTTGCCGAAAATACAGTAATGTTTGTATAGATCCTGCGTCGGATATTTTACATTGTGCATTACATTTTACTTTAAAAACTCTGGGGGATATCAGCAACGAAGCGATCTAAAATTATCGCCGCTTTTGCGTCCGTTTTCGGGCGAAAAGCGGCGATAATGTTATCGCCTAATCAGCAAAGACACGCTATCGTGTGAAACCTTGCATTAGCGCCAGGATTCTTAACGCCCAGCTTTGCATCTCTAGTGAGATGCAAAGTGGGCGTTCCTGACCTGACATGACTGGAGAAATGTCGCTAAGCGACATTTCTCCTATCATCAAGCCCCACGCTATGAAGCATAGCAGCAAGGAAAGTAGCGATAACCCCTGTTATCGCTACTTTTCTTATGCCTGCTTCAGGACTGACTTAGCCTTGATATCCTATGGAAGGTGAATATCATGGCTAAGTATGCGAGGCCCTATCATCAAGCTAACGCCAATCTTCGTGAGATTATCGCTGGGTTTCCAGCGATAATCTCACGTTTGGCAGTTAGCGCTAGGATTTTTATCGCTTTATCAGCGATAAAAATCCATGCTAGCCGGCGATAATTATCCTAGCGCTAAGTGCGCTTAGCGATAATTATCGGCAGTTGTTGCTGATATGCCCCTCTGTACTTACATGAGCGTTAAAACAAATATAGTGAACTTACTAAATAAAGGGCCATTTTTATGGCCAAGTCACGCAGTGCAGCAAGTCACCGTGCTGTGCTTCACTGTGTAACAAGGAAAGGACAGAAATGAGCCATATTTAAGGCAATGCAGTGCACTCCTGCCCTTTCCCTTGTGCTGGCACCCTTTTGGCAGCCTAGTACCAATGCAGGCACTCTTGCACCAAGGTGCAAGAGTGTGTGTGTGGCGTGCAGGATTGTTTTTGTGCAGGAAGGAGCACCCTCCCCTGCACGAAAACTATCCTGGAAGGCATATTCCTTTTTCTATGTGTGCTGCTGCAGCACACATAGAAGAGGAAGAAACAAGGAGAACTATAGATATTTATCCTCGTTATGCCTCCCCTGGGAAGGAGGAGAACTATAGATAATTATCCTCGTTATGCCTCCCCTGGGAAGGAGGAGAACTATAGATATTTATCCTCGTTATGCCTCCCCTGGGAAGGAGGAGAACTATAGATAATTATCCTCGTTATGCCTCCCCTGGGAAGGTGTAAGATTTTGGCGCATCCCCAGGTTTAGAAGTTCTTGTAAATCTGTGAATGTGTCAAAATCCAATGGTGTTGCGTGGGAACACCCACACATCGAGCTTTGCCATGCTCGTGTCAGAGCTAACTAATACTTGTGCTTAAAGGTGAAAGCACATGAACGGGTATAAAATGTCTGTGCTGTACCCTTTAAGCCCAAGTATTAGTTAGCTCTGACACGAGCATGGCAAAGCTCGATGTCACTGCCCCTACACAGCATCACAATAGGAGGAGAATGATTGGGTTCTTACCCACTCACGTACACTCACGTTTTTAATACCAGCCATAAACCCAAACACCCTACTGCTCAGTGCTCCTTCTACCCAGGCACTTGCCTGTGATATGTGTAATTCCAACATAGTGGGTAGAGGCATAAGTATCGAGTGCAGCCACTGTTGCTACACACAGTACTCACAAGGTTTCACAGATGACCTTATTTTCCTGTTATCACACAGACTTGTTGTATAGGACGGTATCTGACATCTGGGAACACTGGTTCTCTTACACCTCCTGTCATCCTTTTATGTACATCGGTCACTGTGGTCCTACTCCGTTGTAAGATGGCCGCCATACAAACTTGACAGTCCCACTGTACGGAGGAGACTGCATACTGTGTTATTTGCCCTTACCTACAATTCTCATTGTGTGTATATTTAGATTAAAATAGGTATTCAGTGTGACCCTTGTATTTACAAAATTAGCATTTTGATTTATATTTACATTATGGGTTACAAGCATTTTCGTTATGTATTTTGACAAATGTTCACTCTTTTTTGACATGTTAAGATGGCAGCTACCTATGTACCAATCCATCGAGTGACTGTGTGTCCTTTTTCCATATCCTGGTATTTACATATTGTTGGAAACAGCCCACCTCCACTCCGCAGGGTGGTGGTGGACTCCCCGAACACACTGTGGTAGCTTGGCTCGAGTGGTCAGGAAACAGGCGCAGTGCTAAGCATACATTATACCCATACAATAACCATGCGTGCATCCGTTCCAAAAACGACTCTACACCGTAAAAATTATGAAAATATTCTTCTTTATCTTTTTCTCTTAGTTGCTGATTGGGAAAATAAATAACAATCACAATATACAAATTCTTAAATAGAGCAGGTCAAATAAATATTTGCTGTTTGCTGAAATAAATAGGGGTGATCATAAATAACAGGGCATAAATACAAGTGCAATATATACAGACAATTAAATACTTTGAGGTAATAAATACTGTACCAATAAATACTGTACCAATAAATACTGTACACCAACAAGTCCTGTGGACCTATAAATACAGTGCAGCATTAAATAGATAAGAACTTAATAAATACAGTTTCCTCAATAAATAATTAGAAGTATACAGCAGCACTCATGAATCAGATGACACTTCAATTCTGAAGGGCTGATTTGGCCCAGGCACAGCTTGTAGGGTTGTGGTAGGCCTGAGGGGTACTACTCCCTGGCTGAGGCAAAGGCTGAGGCCTAAACTGAGGTAGATCAAAAGGGGGGGGAATTCCAATGCCCTGGCTTCCCTCTCCACACAACCTCTCTAGGTTAGTCCCAGTTCACCCCAGGCACAGTCAGGTGGGTTTCAGCACCTCCCTAGCCCCTTAGAGTAGTCTCTCAGGTCTCCACAGGGCCTTAGGCGCCCTCTACTCCACTTACTGCCCTTTTCTGATGTTCCGACGCCGCTGGAGTCGTGTCGACGCCGTGAGGCGGTTCCGGTTCGGTCTCGGCGGCCTCGGCACAGTGTCAGTTCTTTGTCGACGCCGGTAGGCGGTTCCGGTCCGATGTCGGTGGCCTCGGTTCGATCTCGACCTCCGATTCGACGGCGTCGGGCAGTCTCCACACGATGTCGACTTCGGGCGGCTCCGGTCCGATGGCGCTCTCGGCTCCGATGACGTCGGCCGGCCTGGCCTCGCTGTCGACTTCCGGCGACTCCGGGGTGCGATCCTCACCCCCGACCTCCGGTGCTCCTCCTCACAGGTTCCGGGCGACTCCGGAGTGCGATCCTCACTCCCGACCTCCGGTGCTCCTCTACCTCGGTCTCCGACGACTCCGGAGGGCGGACTTCACCCTTCCGATGACGCCGCTCACTCGACCTCGGTTCACCTCCTTCTCGACCCTTGGTATTCCTCTCGACCTCCGCCGGCGCCCTCTTACGACCTCAGGCGGCTCCGGGTACGACGTCTGCTACCTCAGTCAGCGCCGCTTCTCCACCTCGGGCTCCAGGTCTTCGGCTACTCGACGCCAGGCTCCAGGGAAACCAGTTCTCAGGTCAGAATCTTACTGCTTTCTTGGTTCTAAGGCCTGTTCCTGCTGTCCAGGTCCTTAGGATGGTTTTCTTCTGACTTCTTCCCACACAGGGCTATAGGCTGGGATCCATCAGTAGGGACAAGTATCAAGGGTGGGTTTATGGACCCCACTCCAGGCACAAGTTTCCACCCCTGCTGCTTCACTCCTTCCTCCTTCACTGTTGTGCTCCTCTCTCTTCACCAGTCAGGTGCCAACTGCCAGCTCCAACTGCCAACTGCCTCTCTTATCCTCCCAACATTCTAAACGGTTTCCAACTGTCACACAGTTCTGGAATCTCCTGGAAGGTTCTGGAAGGTGCTGGTAGGTTCCAGTGGATGCTGGTGATGTCACAGGTGGCCACCATTTTGTGCTCCAGGCCCTCAGACAGAAGTTTCAGGGGTAGCTAAAATGGCTCCCTGAATCTGTAGCAACACTAAAAAGTCTGGTGGTTCCCAAAAAGGAAAAATTCAAACAGGGTTTGAGGCAAAAGTGGGACAAAATAAATAATGATGAGGAGGGACCACCCAAAGGGCTGACAGGTCTAACACGCGTCCCCCCCAGCTGAAAGTGGGGAGAGCTACCCAACCCCTTGGGAGTTCTCATCACTAAGGCGGAAATACCTTGAGAGACCGTCTGCATTGGCGTGGTCCACTCCAGGCCGATGTTCCACCTGAAAGTCCATCCCCTGTAGGGAAATAGACCACCTCAACAACTTGGGATTCTCCCCCTTCATTTGCATCAGCCAGCGAAGGGGTCTGTGGTCGGTCTGAACTAGGAAGTGCGATCCAAACAGGTATGGCCGCAACTTCTTCAGAGCCCATACCACTGCAAAGGCTTCACGCTCTATTGCACTCCACTTCTGTTCCCTGGGAAGTAGTCTCCTGGATAGGAAGACCACGGGTTGATCCAGACCCTCTTCGTTGAGTTGCGATAACACTGCCCCAATGCCATGTTCTGATGCATCTGTCTGGACAATGAACTTCTTGGAAAAGTCTGGGGCCCTTAAGACCGGGGCCTCGCACATGGCTTTCTTCAATCTCTCAAAGGCTTGCTGACAAGCCTCCGTCCAGACTACCCGTCGAGGTTGTTTCTTGGACGTGAGCTCCGTGAGAGGGGCTACGATGGTACCGTACCCCTTCACGAAGCGGCGATAGTATCCCGTGAGGCCCAAAAATGCTCGGACCTCAGTCTGTGTCTTGGGGGGTTCCCAGGCCATGATGGCCTCGATCTTCGCCTGGAGGGGCTGCACCGTTCCCCTACCCACCAAGTGTCCAAGGTACACTACCGACCCCTGCCCGATCTGGCACTTGCTGGCCTTGATCTTCAATCCAGCTTGTCTCAGGGCCTGGAGAACAGCTTGCAGGTGACGCAAGTGATCCTCCCAGCTGTT
This sequence comes from Triturus cristatus, assembly GCF_964204655.1. Taxonomy (NCBI): domain Eukaryota; kingdom Metazoa; phylum Chordata; class Amphibia; order Caudata; family Salamandridae; genus Triturus; species Triturus cristatus. The sequence goes on along the minus strand of NC_140593.1, from coordinate 1,096,123,058 downwards.
ACTGAAGACGGCTATGTCATCCAGATAAGCAGCAGAGAAACTCTCCATTCCGGTGAGGATCTGGTTTACCAGGCGCTGAAACGTGGCAGGTGCGTTCTTGAGCCCAAAGGGCATCACACAGAACTGGTAGTGGCCATTGGGCGTGGAGAAGGCTGACCTTTCCCTTGCTCCATTTGTCAAAGAGATCTGCCAGTACCCCGAAGTAAGGTCAAAGGTACTTAGATATTGGGCAGCTCCCAGCCGGTCAATCAACTCATCCGCCCTTGGGATCGGATGTGCATCAGTCTTTGTCACTGAATTCAGTCCCCGGTAGTCCACACAGAACCTCAGTTCTGGTTGGGCACCCGGTGGTGCAGCTTTCGGTACTAACACCACCGGACTGGACCAGGGGCTGCTAGAAGGTTCAATCACTCCTAGCTCCAGCATCTTAGTGACTTCACTATGAATGCTGGCCTTCACCTTGTCTGACATCCGGTAGATCTTGGACCTCACAGGTGGGCTGTCTCCTGTGTCCACGTCATGGACGCACAGGTGAGTCCTACCCGGGACAAGGGAGAACAACGAAGAGTACTGCCCCAGGACCTGGCGACAGTCCTCCTGCTGTTCAGGAGTTAGAGATGGGGAGAGAATCACTCCCTCCACCGACCCATCCTTTTCTTGAGACGCAAACAGATCAGGGAGAGGCTCGCTTTCCACGTCCTCTCCTCCGTCAGTCACCATCATCAAGATGACTTCGGGCCTCTCGTGGTGGGGTTTGAGGCGGTTGGCATGCAGCACCCGCAGGGGCTGACGAGGGGTCTTCAGGTCCACCAAGTAGGTAGCCTTACCCTTCTTCTCCAACACCTCAAAGGGTCCTGACCAGCGATCCTGGAGGGCACTAAGCTCTCCGGGTTCGATCACCCACACCTTCTGGCCAGGCTCCAACTCCACCGGGTGAGCGTTGTGGTCATACCACGCCTTCATCACTGCTTGGCTGGCTTCCAGGTTGTCAGAAGCTTGCTTCCACAACTTAGCCATTTGGCTCCGGAAGGCCAGCATGTAGCTCACCACATCCTGGGGGAGCTTTCTGGGAGTTCTTTCCCATCCGTCTCTCACCAGGTTAAGAGGTCCACGTACAGGGTGCCCATACAGAAGCTCGAAGGGGCTGAAGCCCACTCCCTTCTGTGGCACTTCCCTGTAAGAAAAAAGTAAACAGGGTAGGAGGACGTCCCATTTCCTCCGCAGGCTTTCAGGCAGACTTCTGATCATGCTCTTCAAGGTTTTGTTAAACCTCTCCACCAGACCATTGGTCTGGGGGTGGTAAGGAGTTGTGAACCGGTAGGTCACTCCACACTCCTTCCACATTGCCCGCATATATGCTGACATGAAGTTGGTCCCCCTGTCGGACACAACTTCCTTGGGAAAACCCACTCGGGTAAAGATTCCCATCAGGGCCCTAGCCACAACAGGTGCTGTTATGGTCCTCAGAGGGATTGCCTCTGGGTACCGTGTGGCATGATCCACCAAAACCAGGATAAACCTGTGACCAGCTGTAGTCGGTGGATCTAATGGACCCACAATGTCGATGCCCACCCTTTCAAAGGGGGTGCTAACGACAGGAAGTGGTTCCAGGGGAGCTTTCAGCTTCACCCCTGTTTTCCCACTGGCTTGGCAAGACACACATGTCCGGCAGTAGGTATCGGACGACACTTTCATCTGAGGCCAATAAAAGTGTGGGACAAGACGGGCGAAGGTCTTGTCTTGCCCCAGGTGTCCTGCCAAGGGGATCTCGTGAGCCAACTCTAAAAGGAAGGCTCGATAACGTTGAGGGACTACCAAGGCTCGTGACGATCCATGTAGGGGTGCCTTGGGTTCACTGTAGAGGAGGCCATCCTCCCAGTAAACACTGTAGTTCCCTTCAACGTTCCCTGCTGCCTGGGCTTCGGCCTGTCGCCTCAGCCCCTCAAGGGTAGGGCACTCCCTCTGGCCCTGGCAGAATTCCTCCCTGGACGGGCCTCCCTCCACGTGCCACTCGGCCGGGATGGGTAGGTCCTCCAGGTTGGTAACGTCCCCCTCCGCAGACTCCTGGTCCACCACCTCCGGTGGCCTATCCGTCCTACGGGGTGGAGACGCCGAGGCAGGCTCCTCCTGTCCTCGGTTCTTCCCTTGACTGGCAGCTGGCTGGGCCTTTGTTCCAGGCTCCAGCCGGAATGAACTCCCTCTTCGGGTAGTCCCGGACCTTGTGCTAACACAGGCCCAGTCAGGTGTACCCAGCATCTCGGTATGAGTCCGGTATTCCACCTCCTTCCAAGCGTTGTGCTCCATGTCATTGCCCAGCAGACAATCGACTGGCACGGCAGGGCTTACGGCAACTCGAAGTGAACCTGCAACCCCCCCCCATTCAAAGGGAACCTCAGCCACGGGATAGTGGCCGGTTCTGCCGTCAGCCATCGCGGCTGGGTGGAGTACATCGGGAATGACTTGCTCTGGAGACACCAGTTGGCTACGTACCATAGTCATACTGGCTCCTGTGTCTCTCAGAGCCTCCCCTCTTTGGCCGTTGATGGTGATCCACTGCCCATACTTTGCAGTATTTGCGGGCACCTGGATCTTAGGAACCATCTCCCGTTCTCCCAGGGACACTAAAGTGACACCCGCCCACTCCCTTCCCTTAGTTAAGGGCATCTCCTCCCCGAGCACTACACTAGCTACTCCGGGGGGCTTTCCTCCAGTGGGAGGGGGTGATCGTTTCTGACACTTCGGATCTCCTTTATAGTGTCCAACGCCACCGCACTCATAGCAATGGACAACCCTTGGCTGCTGGCTCTGGCCAGGATTAGGGTTTCTGGGTGGGTTAGCCTTAGAGGTGAATCCTGTTCCCTTCCCTTGGAAGTTATTTTGGGGGCCTTTGGAGAACTCCTTTTTCTTTTCCCCTCCCTCTTTCTTCTGGGGGGCGCCCTGTCCGGCCTTTTGAGTATCCCCTCCAGTCCCCCTTGTGGACACCCGGGTGCTAGCCCAAATGTCCGCCTCCTCAGCAAGCTTCCGGGGACTGGTCAGCTTGCTATCCACCAGGTGTTGCCGCAGTTCAGGGAAACATTTCTCGAGTAGGTGTTCCTTCAATACTAGGTCAAACAGCTCCTCGTAGTTCCTTACTTCACTGCCTTGAATCCAACCTTCCAGTGCCTTCTTTGCATAGTCTAGGAAGTCCACCCAATTCTGTGTGCCCAGTTTGTGACTACCCCTGAACTTCTGTCTGTACTTTTCCGGAGTTAGTCCAAACTTTCTGATGAGCGCCAGTTTCATGGTGGGGTAGTGGGTTTGCTCATCCTCTTCGAGGGCCAATAAAGCATCCCTACCAGCTGGAGGCATGTACTTATACAATCCCCCTCCCCAATACTTCGCTGGAACCCCATGGGCCCTCAATGAGACCTCATAGGCTGCTAGCCACTTGGCGATGTCGTCACCCGCCCCATAGCTCGCTACAATGTCCTTTGGCAGGTAAGGTTTGGATTCCCTGGTGGACTCTTGGTTTTGGCTGCCACCATTAGGAACAGGTTGTGCCCCGATTCTCAAAATCTGAAGATCTATTTCTTTCAGTCGCAATTCATGGGCCATCCTCTGCTCCTCTTTCTCCTTTTCCAGCCATGCTAAGTCCCATGTGAGCTGTCTCTTCTCTCTCCGGTCTGCTAACTCCACTTCGGATAAGCCCCCACTAGAGACAGTGCTGCCCTTCCTAGAAAGTGTCCTGGGCCCTGCGGACAGGTTCCCCACCTCAGGTTGGTACATCTCAGCCCCCTCGGGGTCAGGCTCTCCATCCCTGTCTTCTTCCTCAGCCTTGCTTTCCCTGCGTGCCTCCCCCCAAGCCCTTAAGCTGGTTTGGAGTGCACCCTTCTTTGCTCCTGGGGGGCAGTACACCCCCTCCCGCTGGCAAAACTCCCTGAGTTGGGCCACAGTGTACGTTTCTAGATTTTCTAGTACAAACTCCATCTTGCCCACTCAGGTTAGAGGACAGGTTTTGTGCAGTAACAATGCAGGGGGGTACCTTTAATAATACCTCCTCCCACCACCAGAGTAAATTTGGAAAAAACAAAAACCCACAATTAGGAAGGCCGCTGTGAGAAAACTCCCGGTGTAGGCCTATGGACTACCCACAGTTATTGTTGAGTACATGTAGGCACAGCTCTATCCCACCACTGAACACCAATTTATGTTGGAAACAGCCCACCTCCACTCCGCAGGGTGGTGGTGGACTCCCCGAACACACTGTGGTAGCTTGGCTCGAGTGGTCAGGAAACAGGCGCAGTGCTAAGCATACATTATACCCATACAATAACCATGCGTGCATCCGTTCCAAAAACGACTCTACACCGTAAAAATTATGAAAATATTCTTCTTTATCTTTTTCTCTTAGTTGCTGATTGGGAAAATAAATAACAATCACAATATACAAATTCTTAAATAGAGCAGGTCAAATAAATATTTGCTGTTTGCTGAAATAAATAGGGGTGATCATAAATAACAGGGCATAAATACAAGTGCAATATATACAGACAATTAAATACTTTGAGGTAATAAATACTGTACCAATAAATACTGTACCAATAAATACTGTACACCAACAAGTCCTGTGGACCTATAAATACAGTGCAGCATTAAATAGATAAGAACTTAATAAATACAGTTTCCTCAATAAATAATTAGAAGTATACAGCAGCACTCATGAATCAGATGACACTTCAATTCTGAAGGGCTGATTTGGCCCAGGCACAGCTTGTAGGGTTGTGGTAGGCCTGAGGGGTACTACTCCCTGGCTGAGGCAAAGGCTGAGGCCTAAACTGAGGTAGATCAAAAGGGGGGGGAATTCCAATGCCCTGGCTTCCCTCTCCACACAACCTCTCTAGGTTAGTCCCAGTTCACCCCAGGCACAGTCAGGTGGGTTTCAGCACCTCCCTAGCCCCTTAGAGTAGTCTCTCAGGTCTCCACAGGGCCTTAGGCGCCCTCTACTCCACTTACTGCCCTTTTCTGATGTTCCGACGCCGCTGGAGTCGTGTCGACGCCGTGAGGCGGTTCCGGTTCGGTCTCGGCGGCCTCGGCACAGTGTCAGTTCTTTGTCGACGCCGGTAGGCGGTTCCGGTCCGATGTCGGTGGCCTCGGTTCGATCTCGACCTCCGATTCGACGGCGTCGGGCAGTCTCCACACGATGTCGACTTCGGGCGGCTCCGGTCCGATGGCGCTCTCGGCTCCGATGACGTCGGCCGGCCTGGCCTCGCTGTCGACTTCCGGCGACTCCGGGGTGCGATCCTCACCCCCGACCTCCGGTGCTCCTCCTCACAGGTTCCGGGCGACTCCGGAGTGCGATCCTCACTCCCGACCTCCGGTGCTCCTCTACCTCGGTCTCCGACGACTCCGGAGGGCGGACTTCACCCTTCCGATGACGCCGCTCACTCGACCTCGGTTCACCTCCTTCTCGACCCTTGGTATTCCTCTCGACCTCCGCCGGCGCCCTCTTACGACCTCAGGCGGCTCCGGGTACGACGTCTGCTACCTCAGTCAGCGCCGCTTCTCCACCTCGGGCTCCAGGTCTTCGGCTACTCGACGCCAGGCTCCAGGGAAACCAGTTCTCAGGTCAGAATCTTACTGCTTTCTTGGTTCTAAGGCCTGTTCCTGCTGTCCAGGTCCTTAGGATGGTTTTCTTCTGACTTCTTCCCACACAGGGCTATAGGCTGGGATCCATCAGTAGGGACAAGTATCAAGGGTGGGTTTATGGACCCCACTCCAGGCACAAGTTTCCACCCCTGCTGCTTCACTCCTTCCTCCTTCACTGTTGTGCTCCTCTCTCTTCACCAGTCAGGTGCCAACTGCCAGCTCCAACTGCCAACTGCCTCTCTTATCCTCCCAACATTCTAAACGGTTTCCAACTGTCACACAGTTCTGGAATCTCCTGGAAGGTTCTGGAAGGTGCTGGTAGGTTCCAGTGGATGCTGGTGATGTCACAGGTGGCCACCATTTTGTGCTCCAGGCCCTCAGACAGAAGTTTCAGGGGTAGCTAAAATGGCTCCCTGAATCTGTAGCAACACTAAAAAGTCTGGTGGTTCCCAAAAAGGAAAAATTCAAACAGGGTTTGAGGCAAAAGTGGGACAAAATAAATAATGATGAGGAGGGACCACCCAAAGGGCTGACAGGTCTAACACATATAAACTCTGTGTGTTTAGCTTCTTACGTATGATCAAGGCTGTTTATTTTCGAAATGCGTTACGGAGAGGCGGAATAAACTTTCCTGAAACTTACGAACCAGTCGTGTCTTGAGAGTCTGTGATTCGGTATTTTGTGGATTTTGCAGCTGGGTGCTCTGCCGGCGTACGTATGACCTCTCTTGAGTCTTTGATCTGGAAGAGACCGTTTGTGTTGCAAATATATATATATATATACACACACGTTTTTTTCAATAACGAGCTGTTTAAGCAACTAAGGGGTACAGCGACATGAACCTGCTTTGCCCCCAGCCATGCTAATTTGCATATGGGCTGGTGGGAGGAGTAGGTGCTATAAATGGATATACTTTGGAATGGTCTGAGAATGTGGTTTTGTCTTCAAGGTATATTTACAACCTTTTCTATCATTTGGAGGGGGTCGATTGCAAGTGCTGAAGAGTTTGTGAAAAAGATTAATGTAAATTTGTTTTATCTGCACTTTACTTGAGATATTAGTAAAGAGGAGGTCACGTTTCTAGGGCTAAAGGTGTATGTGAAAAACAATAAGCTAACAGCAGGAAATACAGTTCTCCATGCCACTAGCTCTAATCCTGTATCGTTAAAAAGAAGTACACTATAGGGAGAAAGTTTGAGAGTATGGAGAAACTGCAGTGAGCAAGCGCAGGCAGATCTGACACAAGAGGAATTGAAAAAAAGATTCAGAGAGAGGGGATATCCCATGACAACGATCACAGATGCCACAGAAAGCTAATTTAGGGTAACCCGAGAGAGTGCTATTCATGGAAAAGAGAAGGGGGAACGAATCACTTGAGCACACTAGTCCCAGATTACTGACTACTTTCAATAGAGAGCATGGAGAAATACGGAGGATATTGCAAAAATACTGGCATCCCATTAGAAACGATCCAGTTATGGGTTTTGTTGTCGCTACGAAGCCCAGTATTGCGTATGGGAGAGCAAGATCTTTCAAAGATGATTTAATACAGAGCAGCCCCGAGATGAGGAGGAAGGCAACCTGGTTGGAAGGCAGTTGAGGGATCAAAAAATGTAGCAAGTGTAAGGGCTTGGAGATATGGGGTGAACAATCAGAATATAAGCCTACAATATTTAAGACTCCACAAAAATCAAAGGGACATATCATTGCAAGAGTGATCATGTAATTACATTTTATGCTGTCCCTGCAATTTACATTATGTGGGAGGCACCACTCTGCAGGTGCACAAACCATTATTACAGCACACTAGGACAGTAAGGAACAAGAATTAAACCTATTCAGGGGTGCGTACTTTGAGGATGTCCGTGGAAGTAATGGCAGGGATTTGGAATATTATGTCATAGATTATACCTTTGAATATTAGGGGTGGAGCCAGAGAAAAAGCAGTCAGGAGGTTAGAACCAAGATATATATAATAGAATGAAATACTAAGGCACAGATTTGCTTGTTTATCAAACTGCTCAATGCAGCAGTCGCAAATGCTGCGTTGAATGAGAAAGCACCATCTTTACGCCAGCGCAGAAATGTGCTGTTGTGTGCCATGCCATACCTTACCGTACCACTATAGCGCAAAGGTGTCTGAGTGAGTCTAGCATAGGTTTTGTACTGGAAGTATAGCCTTCCAGTTAAAAATACTATGCTAAGACTAACTTTACAGCACACATACAAAGTGGGAAAAGTGTTAAAGTGCAGAACACATGCAAAGTCAGAAAAGAAAGGAGAAATTAAAGCATTTCTCCTTCATAGCTCCTTTTTGAAATGGGCCCAGCTTTTTGCCGCTAAACCCGGCTTATTTTTCTAAGTAAATAGTAATTTACGTCAAAAACCTTGGGTGGTTGCATGGGACCACCCTTGCACCACCCATGGAACGCCCCGTTGGCGCTAAGTAATGGAAAGCAGTGCTATGCGCTACTTTCAAGTGATTTTTGTGCTTGAAAGTAAATAAGTAAAAAAAAAAAAGATTTCACGTTGATTTGCATCTCTTTTGTGTTGCACACACGGCATAAAATCTTATTAGGTATACCCCTAGGCCACCTCTATGGCTAAATATGGAGGAAGATCTCCAAACTCCTTTATAAATAACTACACCCTCCACTTCAGTTCAATGGAGCTGTAAAGCTCAGACAACAGGGAGTAAACTCAGGGAAGAACAAGCATGAATTATAGATAGAAACAGTGACGATAAATTTGAGTTTGGTTGTTTTCTTACATTTTGTGAACAATCCTTTTTTATCTGAGTTAATGATTTTAGGTGATTTTAAATTAGCACGATAGCACTTTAGTCAGAAACACTTTAACACAAGGAGAAGGGAGATGTGATGTAAAACAAAAGAATATGATACTTCTGGTGGTTAGAAACATGAGAAATTAACATTTGACCACTGGGGATTGACTGTGATTGGTGGAGAGAGATAATGTTGTCATTTTGTTCTATTAATTGCTCAGTAATCAATAAAATGAGAGATATTGATTTTATGGACATGAGGGTAAAGAAGTTTTCTTAATTTTTTTGAAAATCTTTTTGTATGGTTTCATCTGGAATTGGATAATATTCATGACCAGAACAATATGTGCAGAAGTATGTCTTCCATGTTTGATGTTGGGCGTCACACTAGTGCATGTTAAAAATGCACGTAATATGTATCTTCGTTTTACAATACCTCAGCGCTTTACAATGAGAATGAGATGCAACATGTCTCAATGGGCCATCAATTGTCACAGTGGCCATACCGGAAATGAATGTGTGACCCTATTAGCACGAGGTGGCTTCTGTTCCGCACCTAGTCAAGGCAGGTAGTACTCAGGCCAAGTATAGGGGGGTCACGATTCTGTTCACCAAAAGTTTCAGGACAACAGTTCCAATTGGATTCTGAGAATCCATTTTATGGTGAAACCCAAATGGGGCATTTGTTCCATTCCGACAAAAGGCGTTTGACCTATTCACCAAGGGTGCCCATAAACAAGCCGGGCCGATTGTGCTGCACTAGAGTGTTTTTAGCACTGTGCAGGTGCCTCCTGTTCAGATTATTGCTACAATTGCTGTCTTGTGCAGGATGTAACCACATCTGGGTATTGTTGGGGCTTAGAGTCATTAACTTTGTTTTGTTTTCCAGATATATTGTGTAACCCTAAACAGCTGGTGCCCACTGCAGGGCACAGGTCAGGCAGGCTCGGTCTTGGGGGAATGTGCACAGCTTCTAGATTCCCTCTCGGACATTGGGGTCCCACTTTACAGCACCTAAAAGCTGTCCACAGTTTTGAGCAGATAATGGAACTGATGTACATTGAGAAAAGGTGATTGGACCCAACTTTGTTATCCTCAACAAAAGTTGAACACCGGTCCCAAAGTTACATATTAATTTATAGCCAACAAATGGGTTACTTATCTAATGTTTATTTGTTTTGAGCACAGTTATGTCCTACATTGGATCCAAAATTAATGGTTCCCTTTTGGGTATACGCTGTCACTCTGCAGTGTGAGGTTTGGGTACAAAAACAATAAATTTCCATCAATATTTCCACACAATGTCAACTTAAAGTCCATTCACTGATTTAGCCGAATTATAAGATTAACACTGCAATAATGACGTGGCAGTTCTTGTGATACTACATGACTCTTTACATAGTGAACCTGCAAAACTATGGGACTTATTTGTAGTATGGGGAAGCAGGACATTCTCCGAAAAGAGGTGGAAGTCCGCCTGCCTTATTTAGAGTACCATTGACATCAACACACTCCTAATGCAGCGGGCATGGCATCCACCACCATTTGGCAGATGGCCCGCGTCCGTCCAACTCTACCTCTAAACAAAGCCCCATGTCTTTTCTCTTAGCACAGAACATTCTTTCCACAGAGAGCTCTAATCCTGCCTCTCATTCTCACATTGAAGTCTGTGCTGAGAGATCTGGAGTCCCTTACTCTCGGTTATTATTATGAAACCTGTTTCCCCTCCCCATTTTTGTTTGCAGCATCTGGTTACGGTAACAAACACCACAACTTTGAAAACAACCGTATTGTGAAGAACTCATGTGTTCATTGTCGTAGTCCACCTATCTGGTCGGCAGCCCGTATCACCAGATCAGGACAGTACGAGAGAGCAAACTTCAAAAGAAATTATGCTGTAGAAACTATTGGAAACACTACACAGACCCACAACATTGATTAAACATAATAATTTATTGGCTTATATGATATTTAGTACCACAGTTTAATTCACAGCCACATAACACATGGATACAACCAACAGTATGGATTTGCACTTACAAACATTCATTTTAAAAATGAGTCTCACACTTAAGTGCTTTTGGTATTTAAATTATCATGTTATCATTCTTAGGTAAAAATTTGAACATGCTATTTACACTATTAAAGTTCAGGGGTGGGGAATTTAGATATTAGTACATTTTTTCTTTTTTTCTTGTTTTCCCAAGTAGAATTTTACTGCGCAAAACATGTAAAAAATGCAATTCAGGCTAAGTTTGTAAAGGAGGTCACAAGAGCTCAATTTTTAGTGTCTAGTTGGGTTACAACGTGCATCAAAGATGTGCTGTTGACTTCAAGGTGCCAAGAAATCCTAAAACATGGCCCAAGTCCTGTCAGTTTTGCAGAGAAACTGTTGAACGGAGCACAACAGGAGTGCCTTTTCCTCAATATAACACAAACATGTACTTGAAATCCACACCAGCAAAATGGTACACTGTGTAGAGCTTGCCTTCTCTTACAGTGGAGTCGGGAGGAAGAAGCCATGTTGGATTGTCCCTAGCCCGTCCGCTAAGCTTTACTGTGCTCTTCGAACAAGTCGCTGGTGTTTTGTTTGAAGTTCCTCGCCTCTGTTAAGTGTGCTTTTGGTGGCAAAGATTCACCAGTGATGTCTATGCTCATAGCTTACACAGTGGCTTTGCCTTCCTAGAGGGTTTTGTGCAAATTACATAATTTCAATGACAACCTTTTGTCACTCTCATATGGTATGTTGTTGATAGCTGGAGAATATTTTTATGTGAGAGAAGAGAACATTTCTAAAATTAATTTGAAAAAGTATACACTTCCTAATCCTAAACTGGTGTATTTTGCATGTATTCATTAAATGCATAATTGTATTTCCATAAACAGTTGTAGGAGTCTTTTTAATGGATTCCACTCACTAAGGACTGTTACTTAAGACAGACCTAAGTTAAGCCTCTTTGGGATAAAAAAGATAATGGTTATGTTCAAAAGACATAATTTAAGAACAAGGGTCGTAAATTTAAGAATAAGGTTCGTAAATTTCACAGATTCACGTACATCAGGCTGCATGTGTGTGTGTGTGTAAACGTGAGTTTCTATATACAAACTGCGTTTATAACATAACTGCAGAGATGTTATTGCATTCATTCACTGAAGGATGCACCTCTTTGTACCTGGGGCTGCATTCTAGAGTACTGCCTGCTATCGTCAGCAACATTTGAAACATCTCGCTCCCACTGCTGTTTCATCGCATTAACTTGTTTGGCATTTCTGTATTAATACATTTATTACATAATATGTCAATCAAATTTCTGAAAATGATTCACTGATTTCTTAGCTTTTACTCAAACAAAAGTTCCTCCCCTACTTATGGCGCCTCAAGTGGTACTACTGTTGAACTGCAACTGTCTGCATTACCCAATACAGTGGGCTGGAAACTATTGAGGGGACCTCCAGGTCACTGAAAAAAGGGTGAAAATGCAGGGCGTTCTAGTGCAATGGGAACAAGTCCACAGCTGTGACATCACATTTCGAGGGTGGGGTGGTGTCTCTGAAGCTGCACCAATACATCAACCCACCAAAGTACAGGGATCAAAAGTAATAATGTACAAGTAAATTACATGGGACCCTATCTCTAACTTCCTAATTACAGAGTGTTGATGTTTCATATTACTTCTTGTTAATGATCAATGGGGGTGTAGATGAATTTTCGAAGATGTGAGAAAGAGGAACTGGTTTTAAACATCGAGGCAGTTACCCCTGAAGAAGGGCTTTTGGACTGAAATGCATTGGGTTTTTAATAAATACTGCCTGGAACGAAGCTTGCATTAGTCGTGTTTCAGTATGAGGTCCGGTTGGGCACTACAGTGAAACTTTATGAAATTTGAATAAATGGATTATTAGCAGAAAGTTGGAACACAGGCGCAAAAAAGTAGCGCATGTCAGCAGTGCGGCTGGGGGTGGGGCGACATGTGCCCCACACTTTGAAATATGTGTTCATATTACTTCTTCTCATCTGTATTTCTAAATGAACAGTGATAGCAGAAAGGGGATATTTATGGCAACATGTTAATTTATTTGGCAAAAATCGGTCATTACCGGAAAGATGGAATCTCTCTTCATGTTCCTACACATTCTAAGCTACATCATGTTTTTAGTTTTAAATCTAACTTATATTAAACGGATTATACTACCTTTCTCCAACAAATTATTAATTGAATTTGGTGTTTGTAATTTTGCACTACAGATTCTACTTTTATGTTTCATGTCTACAAAGCTCCAAACTCTTTCATAGGAAAGAGAGGGTTTTTGCCTCAGGTTTACACTCGGAGCAGTGGGGTATGGACTAACCAGGCCAGAGGTGCAGTGGGAGGTTTTAGGAATGTTCAGCATGAGCGTGAAAGACGAAAGCGGCCAGGTTGGCAGACATGTCAATAAACCTGATTCAGGCGGGAGAGTCCCAATTTTTTAAAGCTAAAAATGGCTTTATTTTAGCTGTCTCCCAATTTAAATTGCCTCTGCTTTAATAGAAGTCAATGGGGAAAATACATTCCTCCGTTTTTATTTTAAAATTCCAACTTTGACCTAATCCACCACCAATCCTTTTGGGTTCGGGAGTAGCGTACTACTCGCCGAAAAGCGCTTGGATGCCTCGTTGGGGGTGGTAAGCGCTATATAAATACAATTACAACTTCCCTGTTTTAAAATGTTGGTTTGTATAGATTAGGCATCTAGCAGGACCATTCCAGATGCCTCATTCCGAACGGGGCACGACTGCTGACTCAGGTGCAAACACTCGATGTCTGAACCAGGAATCTGACTTGGGTGGTAACTGAACACCCCAATTATAAACATACCGGTAAAACTTGCCACAAATGGCGTAACTCGTACATGCTCAAACACACGTGCTATCCTCCCCCCCCCCCACATCCCTTGTTATCGAAATTTACCAGCTGTTTATTTGCACCGGGGATTGTGTCCAAATTGTGGCCTTTGATAGTGAAGTAATGGTTGATGCCCTCTTTGCTGGTGGCTTACAATGGTATTGTAGAATGGTCAATGCAATCTAAAAAAGGTGTTTTATTTCTTCGTTCAATTTTATAGGTTAGAAGCCAATGACATAGAAGGCCCTTTTGTTGGTACCCTACACTGAAAGCCGCCTGAAATCCAGTTCTTTTAGCACTGCCCAAAGCTAGAGCCTATGGAGTTGGAAGAAATGTGGAACCAGATACTGAAATCTGACAAAATAATGCTATATATTGAGTGAAAGGAATACATCCAGAAGATTCAAAGCATTGTGTCTCTTTCGGTGAACCACAGGGATACTGGGACACAGGTTAAGACGATGAAGTGAGAAAGGGCCAATAACAGATGAATTAGGCCTTATGCTACAACATTCCAATATTTTCTTTCTATTTCTCCCTGTTAAATTTAAAACATTCTTTTCACGGTGGGTGGGAAGTTCGAAAAGCATTATGGTCACTCTGCTCTGGCTATGCCGGCGAACAAGGGCCTTTTCCAATTTTGTATAAATCTTAGCCTGTCCGGGAGCAGGCCCTTAACGACAAGTGTGACCAGCAGCAGGCTCTAATGCAGAGTAAGGATCTTGAATGGAATAACTCAGAGGTTTGATTCAGAAATATTCCAATGGTGGGGATGTTGGAGTGATATCTGAATGAACTCATAATGATAACCGACAATCCTCAGATCACTGCTCGTCCTCCTCCTATACTTTCTTGTCTGTCTGTCTGTCCTTGTAAGATTGTGGTCCTTAACTACTGTGGAATGCTCCATTCGGGAAGAGTGCAAATAGGTTTATTGCCCACAGACTGTTGGATGTTAACTGCTGTTAAATGCCCTTCCCCTCAATATGCACCTTCGCCTTCAGCTTGGACCCACAATTGAGGGCCAAAACCCTTTGCAGCAGTCAATAACGTTTAATTAAAAATAAATCATAGGCTAAAAGCAGAATAAAACTGATCTGGAGATACCTGTATAGTTGAGGTTGAGTGAGCAAGTCCGCGATTGGGGGACGGGCTGGACGTAAAGCATGCATCATGCTGTTGTCAAACTGCACACAAGTAGTATCATAAGAGCCAATTAGCAGAAAGGGGGCCATTCCATAAGACAAAATATATAATTCCACTGCTGATGTTACTTGATAACCTAGTCTGCCTTCCTTCGATCCTCTCTCCTTCAGCACACCATGAGGTGTGGCGCTGCGGCCAGGGCCACTGACTCCGGAATCTGGGGATCACGGTTCGATCCCCAGCGGCAGATTAGCCCAGCACCATGTGACTCTGGGCAATAGCTTGCTTAATCTTCCCGACGGCCCCCAGCGCCTATAGACCCTTACGGGTGAGTGTTCGAGCTTTACAAATGTGGATTATTATTACTCCTGTAGTCCCCGGTGAAGACACAGCTGCTGCTTACTTAAAGAGACAGGGTGTGTGCAATAATTGAATACGCAGTGCAACACCCAATGGCCAACCTCTCAAAAACAAAACAAAAAAACCTGAAACAAATTGTGGCCTAAGATATTGCACAGCACACCCATGCAACCTACCTATTTCTTTCCTACTATAAACCCTCACGAGTACCATTACTTCCATCTCTCTGTCACAGTCCTTCCTAAGAGATCGATTAAACAATGGCTCGTATTACCTCTTAGTTACCAACCACCGTTCTTTGATTTTTTGTTTTTTAACATTTTCTGGAGATATCCACAGACACAACCAGAAAACAAATCCTATAATTGACCGCCTACTAGACTAAACGCATCAGAGCTTGAGGTATTCATGGAGATTGAGGGACAGGCTGGACCGGCTTCATCTTGGGAGCTTACATTACTGATAACAATAACAGGTTTCTGCCCCTTTATCTAATATAGCACCATTTTGTGTCCATCAATCACGCAAGCAGGACACAAGCTCGCTTTCTGAGAGGACTAGCTGCTCAGATGCTGTTTTTTAGTATAAGATTTAGGATTATATTAGAAGGATAGGCCGAAACGCCTCCCCTTCACCTATACAGTTCCTTCATTGCAAACAGTGTGCACCAATCTTTGCTTAATGTCAGCTCTCTGATATCTCCAGGGTGTCTCTGCTAGATCCATTACAAAGGGTTGATGCCTGGTGGTCGCCGACAACACTTGGCGTTTTTGTGACACTCAACTTGTATTGGCCGCTAATACAACTTAACAGGTATGTTACTATAAAGAGCTTCATTGGCCACTTTGCTTTTTTTTACACTGTGTTGCATGAAGAACACAAAGTCCCTCATCTGTTACTTGCGACAAAACTGTTAGAAAAAATGTCTACGTTGACTCAAATCATGCTTGAATCCTTCGTACCGTCCAGTAGGGAATTTTACATCTCCATGTGAGGTAGAGGATGTACCCAACAAAACAGGATTCCCTGCTTAATGGCCACCAACGCCCCCACGGTGTTCCCTGTACAAGTACACCCACCAGGCTCAGATGGAAATTACTGATGCTGGAAAGCTCACAGGGAGTACTTTACGTCATATAATGTGGCCTAGTTATATTTTTGTTGTGATGTGAATACCACAACATCTGGCTGAAACCTTCTCTGAAGAGCAAGAGCCAACAGTTAAAAAGGGTAGCAGCGGAACAAAGACATATTGGGGTTAGGGAACACAGGAAACATCTCACTTTGTAGCACTTGAAATTTGCAAAGACTGGATTCGGTGAAGAAATGAACACTTTACCTGGTTGTCTCTAGGGCCACTTCTTCATTCACGTTTAAGTCCCAGGACAGGTGCTAAATCTCACTTTTCCCAAAACAATGTACATGAAAATAAAATCTATACATTGCTATGTGGACAGTCACAGTATTAATAGGTGGATTCTTGTGCAGAGAGTCTTCAGGTGCCAATGATGTGTTGTGACTGGGCTAAACATAGCTGTGCCAGACTAAATGGCTCCATTCCAGTGGCGGCTGGTGGAATAGTATAGTGGTGAGGCCCATGAGCACTATCCAGCACTCTGCTTCGGGCCTAGCTTTCCAACCCCGGACCAGACATTCACATCGCACACAAGCACACATGCATAGAGACACAGTTGCAGGCCCTCACACATAGAAAGACATACATTCACATGCACTCCCCAGCACACACTCATACTTTTAAACACAAAAACATACCTGAGCAGGCCCACTATTTCCAACTCCCGTCTGTCTGCAGCAACCAGGGGCACACCCACGAGCTTCCACCCAATCAGAAGCTGGAATAGGGTTGAAGATGCCAAATAGAGCTTTTTTTCTGTATTCCAACTTCTGATTGGGCAAGAGGGCGTGGCGAGCCCTGAAGCTCCATTATCTGACATGCTGCACATTGTGGTGCTGGTGCAGCACGCCAGATATGCATTGTGTATGTATGCGGCCGGGCTGTATCGGCCCCCGCCTGACACATGCACAATACATCTAGTGGAGCCCTTTTCTGCTGGTAAATGTGAGAGTACTATGCTATTTATCATCATTCTTGAGTGTGCTGTGGGGCCTTGACTCAGGAGGCAAGGCAGTGCTTTAAGCACTAAGAAGTGCTTTTTTACCTCAGATAAACTCTACTGTGATAATAACATGAAATCTGACCTTTGCATTGCAGACATAACTGTGTCATATATAGATTTATCCTGTTATTATATATAGAATCCGTATTTTTGTAAGGTCTAAGTCTGGTACCATTCATGAAATAGTGGTATGTGATTGTAATCATATTACATCCAATATCTTGAAACTTTGTTGTGGGTGGCTTGTGCCTTTGCTCTGTGTCTTTAGCCATCTACAAGAGGTACTAGGAAGTCTCCGAGGTGAAATAAAGCGAGCAGGAAGGACTCCTAAAAGTTGCAAAGATTTTAAAAAGTTCATGCACAGAACCCTCCCTTTATTGTTCGCCTCTTTTCGTGTGAATTTGGTTTTCTACTGACTCTTGCAGGTAAACAATTGGGTATTTCTGGGTTTTATGAACTTGCACAATCCTTGGAATAAAAAAGGCTCTTAGGTTTTGGAATGATGCCATGGCCATAAAATAAGAAAATTAAGTAAGAGAAAGATCTTAACTTAGCAATGTAATCTTATCTTACTGGAGGCAGTCAAAGGTGGGGCCGAAGGTCCTTGTGCAGAGTGTGCCATTTGATGACAGCACGGGCCCAAGGTGGCTTGAGACTGAACACAACACCAGGAAAAGAGCAACCGCACTGGACATATACTCAGTCTCCGCGGGGCCAAAAACATCCTGAAGAGTGTAGCGAGACAGTCACAAAGTTTGATATTAAGATGCTTTCAATGGACATCTTTAGTGCTCCTGAAATGAGAAGAGTCTTGGGAAAAGTGCTGAACCCTCAAGTTGGTTTCACTTGAAGTTCAGATTTCAGAACCTTTGCCCAATTCTTCAGGTCCATTCTTTGTCCAAAGCAATCTCACAGATTTAAGTTTTTTTCTTGTTGACATGTTGGAAACAAAACCACGTTTTGTGGTAAAGAGATTTTCCTTTGTTGATGTGATGTAATGAGACCCCTTACGGTTTATGTTTGAAATGAGCTTCCACTGAAACGAAAAAGAAATTATATTAGTTTTTTTAGGTGCATGAACGCATCACAAAGTCTACTTACTCAAACACACATAGTAAAAACAGAAAAGAAATCAAGATGTGACTTGCCAAGAACATTTTGTAACAGCCAGAGCCGTCTAATCTGGGAGAGGCAAATTGCTAAGGAATAGAGACAGTGTAGGCACGGCAGTACATCAACCTGTATATTTGTAAGACGTGCTCACAACCATGCCAGGGAACTGGGAGAATCTAAGAAATTGGCTAGTTTGAAATCTTGTTTAAGGGCGGGGAATCTGGGAGGGTGTTGGGTGTTCTACATGTGCGTCAGCCCTTAGTACATGTCAAATCTTCAAAGAGATGCTTATTAAGATAAGCTTGAACAGTAAACAAACTATGCACATCCAAAAAAGAGAATGTTATGGTGTATAGACTATGAAACTTCAGGAAGCCTTGATTTCCCATGCTGTTCTCAATGTGTTGAACATCGGGGAGCAACTGACTGCGAACATCTCGTATTGTGTCCCTGCATGCTTCAGGCTGGGGTCATCCTCGGGGTGAGGGTCTTTGGAAAGGGGTAGAAGAGGTTCTATCTATGAAGACATCACAACCCAAACCTGTGGTGGTCATAAAAATGCAGAATAATTTAGAAAACACCGCTTGCAATTGGCATGTGTAATACTGAGAACTACAACAAGTAGAAAGAACCTTTAACTTAGGACATTGGCTCTAGGAATTCAGTTTTCCTTAAGAAGAAATAGGTTTTCACATTGTGTACCTACTACCTGTATCAGAAAAAAGTTCAAACCATGACTTACTCTTGCAACCATTGGCTCCCGATATGCATTGTGTTTATGTCTTCATTTGTGTTTGCATCTAACGTTCATTTAGGCTTCGTTCATTCCAATTGTTTTGCTGCCACAGAATAGTTTAATCTAATTCTGGTTCTTGACCATCTAATATTTAGTAGTCTTTTTCCTAAACTGTTCCATGAGCACTTGTATGGTGAAACACAATGCAAGACATCATGTCTAAAGTGCCCACACAAATAATAATAAATCAACTAATTCGTTTGGATGTTATGTTTGGTGTATATCAACAGTAGGACTTATTTTTAATTTGGATAGGCTCTCCAATGAATAGGTTCAGAAGGCAATCTTCGCCTCACTAGTACAGAATCTTACTAAAGAATGAAATAAAAAAACAAATCGTAAGCTGTATTGTAACAAAAAGTAGACTCAAGAAGTGGAATCATAACGTGCTGGCCCCTCCCCCCCCCCCCAAAAAAAATATATTTATTTTTTATTTTTATTTGCATCGCCTACTCAGCACTGGCTTCTATGCCCACCCTGCAATTTTGAGGTCAGGTTACCAACTGGGCTAGTGGTGTCAGGTAATGTCAGCTGGGGCTTCCCTTTGCAAGCATCAGCACATATTGGTGCTTTGGTCATACAAAGTTGCATTGGGAGATTTTCTGTAGAACTAGGTAAGTGGTGCATATAAGAGCAGTTGTCTTTTCCTTTAATTTGAATGTTGTATTATAATAACTGGCACTGCTACAATTCATTGATCTTTGCACTGGCTGCTTAGAGAACCCTAATTAAAGGAGCTCTTCATGGGGTTTACACTGAATTTAAAATGTGTACTTCATTAAAATGGCATATTTTTCTTAGGCATACACCAAAAATGCCTACAGTGTCCAAGATTAACAGGAAGTTTCTTCTCTGCTTTTGATTTTTCTCATCCTGTGGTCAAGGTGTACTACCCTTTTTAAATGATTTCCCCCCCTGTACTAACTCCAGACATGTTTTGAGACCCTTCTACATGACTGCCTCCAAGGATGCGACTGCACTGATGCACAACACTCCTGAAATCTTTCTTCTCCCAGACATTCCCTGCCTACACCACCATCCATTCCGATTATCCCTCACCTTGGTTCATTCAAAGATACAACTGATGCCTAAGTGGCAAAAAAATAGGATAATCCATGGCTCTGGTGCCCTACAAAAATGCAGCATCTTAAATTGCCTGGGGTTGATGTGGTACACATGTGCCTCTGGACTGGGCCTGTGTGTGAAATAAACTATGTACCCAAATGGTGTAAACACAGCACTTGAACTACAGAGAACCTTTAGGCAAGGGCATTGCCTGACCCTAAAATGGCGCCCGGAGCGACATTTTGGAGCTTACATCAGGGTCTCCACTGCAAAATAGTCTAATCAATGGGACTGTTTTCCCACTTGTCGTGCTACAGCCTCACCCTCTCCAAAAGAATTGCATGGGGCAACAGTGGATTGTCCTACAACCTCGGGCCCACACATTCTGTCGGCCTGACCTTAAGATGGCTGTCCTGGCCGGATCCCAGGAAGCTTTACTGCCGAGTGCTTAGCAACTTAACAGCAAGTTCTTTGCCTGTAACAGCGCGGATATCTAGATATGCCCTGCCTGACTTCAACATGGCGCCCAAGTCGAGACATGCCTGACCCTGATTTGGCGCCCGCCGTATAGTAGAGGAGCTACATGCAGGAGTGAAACTACTGTAAGATGGCAGCCAAGCTTCATACCCTTTCCAATCATGCCATCCTCTTCATCTCCACACTCCCTTTTCTGGACTCTAGACTTTCGGTCACCTCATGATCATTCTAAATCCGGCGGAACCCTAACCACATAGCCGATTCCCGGTGGAGCTGTACCGACAGCTATAGGGAAGATTGGCACTGGCGCACCGCTATGGCCGTCACCTACCCAGCCGGACTTTGGACATATGTCTCGTCGTTTTTCCGCGCTACTGTCTCCCCCCTTTGAACCTCCACCTCTCTTGTTTTTTTTTAGGTCTTGACTTTTTTATTCGCTAGTAACTCCTGCCTTGACTTTGTAATCATTTTGTAATTTATGTGAAATTTTGTAACTTGCAACTCGCTGTTTCCTTATGTAAAGTGCTCTGATACCTTCGGGTCTAGCCATCGCTATATAAAACTCATTAAAAAATATATATATATATTTAGCTGACGCATACTTTGCAGCACATCTAATATCCTTGACAGTGAGTCTAGCTTGAGCGCTGATGTGGTAAGGGGACATGAACGTTCTGCATCAGTTCACACAGAAGCAGTGAAATCTCCTCCTGGGTCATATCACTGGAAAAGACAAAGTCAGACATCTTAGTGCCATCATGTATTTATTAACAAGAGAAACTCTGAAATACTCTGAAACTAACATCTACTCTAGCTCACACAACCTGGGGTAAATGACATCTTGGAACACAGGGGACAGGTAGCATTGTCACAGCCCCACTAGGACCCCAGTCCAGGATGACCAACTTTAGGTTACAGACTTTTTTTATACAGCTATCACTTAGTCAAATCAACACATTTTGATGGCAGTGAAATACCTTTCGGATTTCTCTAATTCCTTTTGTATAGTTAGACTGCAGACATTACTTGGCCACCATTTTTTATTCTTCTTTTAATGAAATCATTGCGATTCCTTTCCACAGCTCACCACTGCTTCTAAGGCTCATTTCATGCGCTAAAAATGTCTGTAACTGAAAGCATAAACAAAAATTCTCCTCGAATTCCATTTCTGAATAAATCCTATTAAACTCTAGTCCATACGTTTGCACAACCCAAGGGCCTCATTAGGAGTACCCCGGTAATCCTAAACCTTGCGCCAGAATATAGCTCCCTGATGTTCTGTGTTTCCCTGCACTAACCCCCCTGTGTAATCCTTGGAGAAATGTGTGTGAGGCAACATTGCAAGATTCTGGGTTCTATAGCTCCACACAGGGTAAACCGAGTGGTTTTACCTCATTATCTTCCTTTCTGATCTGTGGAACTCATAATAGGGTGACAATAGCACACCCATATCTGTATTTGCCTGGTGTTGTATTAGTACCACAACATGCAAATCAGAACAAAGGCCCAAGTGCAGGAAAGTTCCCCCGCAATGCTCCCTATTCTGAGAAACTCATAGGCCCTAATTGCGATGCTGGTGGGATGCGCGTCCAACCGGCATTGTTGCAGTAAAGGGACTGGCCGTCAGATAGTCGGCAGTCCCAACTGTTTAATTAGGATCTGACCGCCATGGAGGTGGTCGGAAACATGTCTTTTCGCATTGAGGCTTTTGCTGCAGCCCGGAAAAGGGCCGCAGCACAAGCCCCTATGTTTTTAAACATCCATGTACCCTGTGACAGGCGCCTCATGGCGCCTGCCACATGGGGCATGGATGTTTGTAGGGGCACCTGTGGTGCCACCCTGGCCTTATAGTGGAGGCCATGGCAGAACGGGGCCCTGCTAGGGCCCCCAAAAATCTGTTTCCGACAGCTTTTGAATGGCGTGTGGACCGCCACTGACAGGCCGTCGGAAAGGGTCAGTGTAATCCCTACGCGATGCCTGAGCAGGCACCGCCCTCATTGTAGGGATTACATTCTGACCGCAGGGCCAACGGGCTCCTTGAGCCGGTCAGAACTCCAGCGGTCGCTCCCTCACAGATGATTTTGGACCGACCGCACTGTAATGTGGCGATCTGACCGCTGCTTCAGATGTCGGTGAGACCTACACACCGTCGGTGTTGGTGCCACCTACATCATAATTAGCCCCTTAGTTGTGAATTTGTATATCACTATTAAGAAAGTACATACAAGCACGGATCTAGACATACGCATCTGTGGGCTGTTATAAGATCTCATATGTACCTGCATACTCCTGGGGCATCATGGGTCTGCTGATGACCGTCTGGAAAGCAGTGATCCATTCCAATTGTTCGCTTTCAGTCTCGCAGGTGAAGAGAAATTTTCTGACGGGCGTCACAATAGTGATTCCATACTGCCAATGATGTCCCTGTGTCGACTGAGGAAGTCCCTTCAATACCTTGTAACTGTTTTCTTTGCTCCCAACAAAAACTTCACCTCTGGCAAACGCGTCCTACAATGAAGGAAGAGGGGTTATGTGTGCCGAAAGCACGCCTGGGTTCTTATTCCTGTGAGTGTCTGTACTGTCCATGACCGGTCAATGAAAAGAGAACTAAAGAGCATCATCCAACCTGTAACACAAGTGGACAAATGGAATGACTCCAAAGCATTCTGCCGCAAGGTGGCCAAACAATACTTCTGGTGGTAAAATATGATTCCAAGTTGAATTTTGATTGCTCAGTGGCGTAGCAAGGGGGGGGGATGGGCAGCATGAGTCTTGGGGGTGGCGGCTTCCTACCCCCTTACCTGTGGCCGTTCCAGGAATCACCAGCACCCGCTGACCCTCCCCACTCTTACCTGCAGTCGTAGCGGGAATCGCCCCCGCTCTTAGATGCCGCCGCCAGTGGCAAACACAGATACTGCCACGGGCGGCACATGGGCTAGCTACGTCACTGCTTTTGCCCCAGACAGAGAAGTGATCAGCAGAGGACAGTTTAGTGTGCCCAAATGTAGCTGGGAGTTGCAAATACAACTTGTTTTCTCGTTTGAGGAGGCAAACAAGCAAAAAATGCATTTTTGCATTCAGCCCCAAGAATCTTTGCACTGGTCTTGAAGCCACTGCTGGTGGTGAAATGCATGATGCTGGGCATTTTAGGCAGGCTGAGGAGCTAAACAGCACAGAATGTAGAGTGGCAGAAGGCCAGAAACACAATGAATGTATGTTCCACCTCTACATAATGAATATATGTTCCACCCTTGACTAGCCTTTATTCCATCCCCAGGGTGGAAAAAGAGGGTGGCCTAACATCAGCCCAATGCAAGGATTCTGTCTGCAGAAAGGCATTGAAGCAATCTTTACAAAGAACTCTATGTACATCCAGTAGCAACATGATATCTTCAACCCAAAACACCAGCAATATCTTGAAAAACCTGAGATCTGAAATGATGCCTGACATTTTCAATGTTAGGATGCACAGTGTGGCACCGCAATTCACCGAGAGGAGGACTGGAGGAACCCACATAGGCGCCGCTTACATTATTTACACATGATTTCTTCATTAAATCACATATTATTTTCATGTTTTATATTTAGGTGTAGCAGACTAAAGATATTTTAATTAACTTTAGTTAGCATATGTGCAATTTGACACTCACATAAGTAAGGTCTAGGGGCCAGATGTACGACCAACCAATTTGCGACTCGCAAATTGCTTCGCATTTGCAACCCGCAAATTGGAATGTATAATAGTGTATCAGACAGTGGCGGCTGGTGGATTTTGAAAGTGGTGTGGCGCGAAAAATGTTGTACCCTAATTGAATAAACGAAACAAAAGGCTGCGCATGGTTTGAGTTGGGCAGGGTTTGATAGTCTTTTGGACATTACACTGCTTTGTTTGGCAAACATAGCAAACTGTTATTGGGAGACAACATTGTGCATCACAACACACAAACAGCACTCCACACAACAAACCAATGAGCATTGCACCGGCGAAAATATAATGTGTGGCACACAGCACAGGCCGCTCTCAAGCCTTTCTTATTGCCTGCATCCTGAGGTCTCAGCCTCGACACTCAGATAATGCTTCCCACTGTCAGACCCTAGGCATCTTACTAACAGAACATCTCACTGTAGTCGGAATACATTAAAAACCTTAAACACAAACAATAACACAAACCCTTCTAAAACTGCGTCTACAGATATAGTCTTTACCTGACAATATGCGCACATATAATGCTACAGGGAAAAGCAGCCCTTCTTAATTTTGCATGATTTACATGGTGTGATAAGTTTGGTCAATGAGGCTCAGAGATGTTCAATGGCCTGTTAAGGGAAAATCCACGTCATTTGTGACCGCTCATTACATAAAACAAAACTCAGACATGGCTTGCATGGCTTACGTCTCCTCTGGTTAACACTGCCATTTACCATAACATGAAACAGAGAGAGAGAACAAGTTTCATTGTCCAAAGCAAGTCTCAACTGTTTTTGTTAGAACTTTGACTAAAGACCTAGCCTCAGACAGGTTAGTAGTGGATCTCTGTGCAAGACTTCAATAAGCTAATTCAATGCGCTACATATCAAGGTAAGGACAATGCACAGTGCCAAACTCTCAGAGCTGGTACTATTCATTATGCAGAGCAAAAATACAGCACACAGCAGAAGTCTGCTAATTTAATTACAAAGGACATAACCCTTCAGCATTGCATATAGATGGGTAAACCTGATTGTATTTAAATTAAAGCTACAAAAAAGTGCCATATTACTACTCCAAGAAGCTATGTTTAATTTCTGAAATGGTTACAGTGAGACCGAGATGGGCTTCATTTTTTAAAGCGAAGTGACTGCACTAAGAAACATGGCGAAAGCCGAACTTTGCATTATGTTAGATCAAGGGGACAGCAACCATCCCTTACACATGAGCACTGGCATGTACTAAGTGTCTGCTTACATTATTTCCCATATTCACCATTTTCAATCTCATCTTTAATTGAGTCAAGATGCAGCTTTCACGCAATGTGTGTAAAATACAATAAATCAGTGAGTTTCCAGAATAATCAAGTCAGGGGCTGCATGTGACCACTGTCTGAACTACCTCAACCCAACTGTGTGCATGCAGTTTCTGATATATGCATGTAAAACACAAATTCGGCAACATGAGGTTTTTCATAGGCACGGGCAGCTTGAAAAGTGCAACCCCTGAAACTGGTGTGGCTCTGACATACCGAGATCTGCACATGTTGCTTGCAGTCCGAATAGACAGCCACTTCACCTTTTCACGTCGCACCTGCGACTCCACTAACCATTTCAAAACAGATTGGAAATTTACCTCTTGAGGATAGTAACAGTATTTCTCAACAGGACTGTGTGCTTTGAGTGGGACCCCCATCCTTACAGACCGGGCACGCAGGCATCTTAGCATGCCATGCAATCATGTGCTAGTGCTCGTGGTACTTTAAGCCTGCATACTGTTAACGTACTAGCATAGTAATAAAGGCCCTTACAAATGCCATTCATTCTTGGGCCGTCAACTTCAAGCAGACAGTGGTAATCACGCCGCATTGTAGCGGGTGTTGGGATGACGCAGGCACCCCCTCTCCCCCATAACTCTGAAACACAAACACATGCAAACGAGCTAAAAAAAAAAAAGCACTGCCTGCCACGTTGAACAAGACGTGTACAGCAAATCACAACAGATAATCTAGCTCCAGTCGCGGCCCCCCGGGGGGGGGGGGGGGGGGGAGTCGCGCACGGGGGGGGGGCTATGAAATATTAAACGAAAAACCTACCTCACAGCCGGTCCCGGGTCCACGGCACGCCACCTCTCAGACCTCTGCTCCCCTGGACTGCGCGCCTTTCACGAACGGCACTGGAGGGGCCTGCCAACCCCTCTCAGCCAATCCTGGTGCTGCCAGCAGCGCCAGGATTGGCTGACGGAACAGCTTACGCTACGCCCGCTGCCTGCCCTTTAGGAGACCGAGGGGCTCCTAATGGGCATGCGCAAGCCAGTGCAAACACAAGTGCGCATGACTGGGCACGGGTGAAAATTCGCTCACCATCCCCACTCATGCGCACTTGTGCTGCTGCGCTGCCTGTTGCCCCTGGTCTGACAATCATGTCAGTCAACATGACGCCGGACCGCCCACCCCCTTCAGACTCTGAAGGGGGTGGGTGGTCCAACGTCATGCTGACTGACATGATTGTCAGTTGGTTCTCTCTGCGTCTTTGAACTTAAGTGTACTTAAGTTTAGAAACGCCGCGGGAGCTACGGGCGGGAGCTACGGGGGGGGCGACGCAGCTACGGGGGGGGCGACGCCCCAACGCCCCCAATGGACGCACCGCCACTGGTATCAGACACTGTTTGCGATTCCCAATGGGGTCGCAAATCGCATGCCTAATTAATGAGGCTGTCACAATTTGTGACCTCATTGAAAGGAAAACGGGATGCATTTAAAAAGACAAATGGAACTTTTCAGTTTCATTTTTTTAAGGGCTGGCAGTGGTCCCTGGGACCACCCCCTGCTCTTAAAAATATTTTCTCACATACTCACTAAGGGGAAGGGGTCCCCTGGGAACTCCTTCCCGTTTGCGAGTGGTTTACCACCTACTTGAACTAGGTAGTAAACTGCAAGTGTTTTGCGGACCCAAATGTGGTTGCAAAACAATTGTACATGGCATGGTGACTCGCTATCAGGAAGGGACGCCCCTTCCTAATAGCGGGAGTCGCAAATGCTAAAATAGCATTTCTACATGCCATTACCCTTTTGTGCGGTCGCAAACGGGAGGATCTCCCGTTTGCGGCCGCAAAAATGGGTCGTACATCTGGCACTAGGTGTCTTCCTTTATGTTTAAATAAATGTTGCATTTCTGCCCATAACAGTTTCGGTTTCATACCTAGAGACACTGTGTGCTCATTTAGTAATGAGATTCTTTGTTAGCTTATATTTTGAAGGTCGCAGAGTAGCAATTAGTGTGTTTGGATAGTGACTTCAGCACCTGCCTAGGATGAGAATCTGAGGAGGTGAATACGCCTTTTTGAGAAAGTGTGAAGGTCACAATGAGAGAAGAAGGCAGACACCAAGTATGAAGAGAACACAGAGTTTTGAGTGGTTCTTGCCCGGTGGAAACCTGAACAATGTTTCATTTGTATAGAACTTAAGTTTTAAGAGTGAACTCATTTGTTAGTGAGATCACTTGCCCATGTCCATCTTTGCATGCAGATGTTTGTCCCCTTCTCTTGAGACCAATGCTCCTTATTTTCATGCTCATAGAGATACTTTCGATTGTAAATTCATTCCTCACCATTCTCATTGGGACTTTTACTTGGTTCTTCTTTCGATGAGATATTGTAGACACCTGCTGCTTCGGAAATCTCCCGACCTGCTCACAACCTTGGCTTAGCATTAGGGAGTTTCTTTTATGTAAACAAGACTTTGCCTTGATTTCCATATGTTGCCTTTAATCCGTTGTGTGCTCATGACGAGCTGAGCTCGTCATGAGTCACAGTGGAGCTGTGCTCATGACGAGCTGAGCTCGTCATAACGGCCGCTGCCCGCCCACGCGCGATTAATTCCACTAATTAATGAGTGGGTTGGGTCGTGGTGAGCTCAGCTCGTCATGAGCACAGCTCCACTGTGAGTTTGACGAGCTGTGCTCGTCACGACCACAGCAGCGCCGCGGCTCCCCCCGCCCCCCCCCCCAGCACCGCGGGGGAATTACCCCCACAGGGGAGGGGTTGATTACTGAAAATTCACATGACTAATTGTACAAATTAGACTATATTCATGTATGCAGTATTCAGGTAAATTTTGATTTATTTCCAATTGATTTGATGGGTGTGAGAAGTTGGCCTGGCATATGCTGTCTCCTAGTTATAGGGGACACCTTGCACCAGTCCAATTAGACTCTTACTGATGATAGGTTTAAGACAACCTTTAAAGAAAGCTATCCTAGTGGTAGCTGTGGGGAGCAGCCTTCTGGCTAAGTCTTGAAGGAGTGTTAAGCTTATTGTTTTACCATAGATAACCTCTTGAATGACCAAATGAAAGAGTAGTCCACACAGGTATATATATAAAATATATGTATTTATTCTAAACAGAATCCCACAAGTCTCTTTATGAGGCTGAGGCAAAGTTACAATTCAAACAAGCATTGATAGATACAATAAATAGCACTGGAATCATAGGGCCCCAGGGGGGGGACCAAACCATATATTAAAAAAGTGGTATAAGAACCAGGACAATTCTACAGACAATGCCTAGGGCATTTAGGATTGCGGGCCCCTTAAGAATCCACCCCAGGTTATGAGGAAGGGGACCCACGGGAGGCGCGTGCAGTGGAAATAGCTGCTATCGGGATCTCGATTAAAGCCTATGGAGAATGTCGCAGTTTGATTTAAACAGATTAAAGTCACTTCTAGCAAGAGTACAAAGTTAAAACTTTAGAGTTAAGCTTTTGAGGAGCCCACTACCACGAGAGTACCGAGGTACCACTGTTACCTGCCCCAGGGAAGCCGGGTGCATAGGTCGTTTTCGATGTCGGGTCGCGGGCTGATTTTCAATGGGAAAATGTACAAAACTGCTGCTAGCCAAAAGCGTTGATGATGCCGTGAAGATTGAAGTTGTAGATCTTGCAGAGAAGAACCTGAAAGAAGAGGGGACTGAGTCTGTGTCACGGCACAGTGACCAGGGAGCTCAAAGGAAAGAGCCCTTCAATGTCGGATGCTTCAAGTGGAAAGAGGTGTAGCTTGGATCTGCAGCCACGGGCTCCGGGAGGACGACTGTCCCACATCGGATGAGGGTCGCTGCGGTGTTAGTGTCCGGATTGGATCCACTAAGCCTTGGCAACCGCAACCCACGCAAGATGAACAAATCAGCTACTGGTGCAGACCCACGAGGTCTGTAAGAGGTCTCCTTTGGAGAGACTGTAGAGCAGGCCTGGAGCAACCAGGGGAACTCTTAAATGTCGAGATTGTCCTCCGCTCGGGCCCACCGCGGAAGGCAGCAAAATGGAGTGCGTAAAAGGGAGCCCACGGGCCCCCGGAGGGGGCTAGGGCGCTGATCTTTGGCACAAATGCTGCTTGGTGGTTGGCTCAAAAATGGGCCAAAGCACAACTTCCCCACTGGTCAGGGTCGTGTGCTATGCAAGAGGTGGCCGGTGTCCTGGGGTATTGAGAATCTCGGCACCCACGCGGTCCACGGTGCTCAGGTTTGCTGTGCACACTCACTGGCCTCTGGGATGCTTAGGAAACCCACCTCGAGGTTGCTGGAAGTCGACGAAGTTCGTAGGAGCAGCGAAGTTCCAACCGGGTCACTTGCAGTGTTCCAGGTGCCTGCCAAGCAGGGGGGGAACTCCTTTACCCCAAGGGAGATTTCTTCAGTCAGCTGGGCAACAGCTTGTCGAAGGTCAAGTCTGTGAAGTCCAAGATTAATCTGAGGCTCTGGGGCCACGTTATTCACCTTTATCCCCAAGATTAGGGGAGTGTCCAGAGTAGTGTCCACCAATGAGAGGTGAGGCGGGAAAGGGTGGCTACACCCTCTCCCCTTTGTGTGTTTCCCGCCTGGGCGATGGGCAGGATGCCCCTGAACCGGTTCCAGGCGGTGTATGCAGAATGTAGGCGCTGTAGCTGCCTACGTGCAACTCTGAAAGGCAACATATGGTGCACCCACCCAGTTCCAATCCACATATCCTGTCTGGGGAGATGCTAGCACCTCCCTGCCACAGGAGCCCTATTGTCCAGCTGGCGAGGCTGGGATTTTGCCCAGCAACAGCCAGCCAGAGTCGTGTGGGTGGCGGGTAGTAGCCATTTTGTGCTACGTGTGCACTTTTAAATTGGTGTCTAAATTCTGCCGCTTTTCCCATATCGCCCCTCTAGCAGGGGGGAATCGTGCCCTCATGCCCATGGCTGGACTGGGGGTAGGATTCCTACATGTTTGACACCAAACACGATAAGGTTCTGTGTAGCCATTCTCAAGTTATCATGCTATCGCGATAGACTTATAAAGCGGTTAAGAGTATATGGTATGGCTACACTACAAACAACCCAGCAATGATTTTACGAAGGTTGCAGAGAGGCCCTACTCAGGTAGGGGTCCCCCTCACACATACCTCTGCACCCTGCCTTGTAGGATTAGCAAGGCCTGCTATAGGGGTGACCTATGAGAGTATATGTGTTGTAATGGGGTGGGATATAGGGTACTAGAACCACCTTACCCAGACTACAGTAGTGGTCTGGTGGTGTCAGTTTGTATGGCTGTCCCAGGGTGGCACAATAAGGGCTGCAGCCCTGGTAGGCCTACTGAGGGACCCATGCCCTGGGTACCTAGGGTACCATCTACAAGGGACTGTCAGGGCACCCTCGGCATCCAATTGAGTTTGTACCTAGGGTACTCACATCAGTTTTAAGGAGAAAGCAGATAGGCTGGGGTCCTGGATAGCAGGATCCTAGCCAGACTAGTCAAAAACCACTCAAATACCAGGAAAAAAGTTGGGGGCAACCATTAGTCAGATTCCACCTTCCTACAATGGGAGTGTTCAACTTTACTAATATGCTAACAAGCCGCCATGGTTTGCAAACGTACTCCTCTCTGTCTTTACTGCGGGCCAGCAGCAGGTGTGCCCCGTTCCACCGAGGCCATTTTATTTGGGGAATTAAATACAGTACGGACCGACCTCCAAACAATATAGAGTATTCCAAATACAACATTTTTATTGTATCAATATCATCTTTACACAGAATAACATGGACAGACAGTTCTGGAAGAGGCCGGATTACCGAAATCCAGATGCTTTATATGGAGATGGGAACATAAAATTGGGACAATTCTAGACAACACACGGTAGAGATGGTTCCTAGGTAATTACAACACAGACATTTACAGACAGAGACATGGGGAGATAAAGTGATTTGCTTAGAACCACATGATTTGTTGGTCAAGTGCAAAAAACAGGGTTAAAACCAGAATCCTCAGTGCCCAAGGTCAGCGGATCTTATTTAAAGTTTGGAAACGACTGGAAATCCCACAATTTCTGGAATTTTCTCCATCGTGGGGATTTTTCTGTGGAGAAAATTCAAGCAATGGATTCTACTCCAAATTTAAAGTGTCCTCCAGAAACTGGAGTATTTTAAGTTCCACCCAAAATCTAAGTGAGGCCCAAAGTATGCAGTCACTAAGTATGGATATACTTGACTACTAAAACACACATCTGAGAGCCTTACCAGAGGATCTTTGAAATACATGAGCCTTCTGTCATCCAGGGTGAACCATCTCTTTTTGAAACCTTCTGTGTGCTAAAAAAAAAAAAGGCATCTTGTTACGTCAATAAGCATTTGCCCGTGTCTGTGATCAACAAATTAAAAGCGGGGTGTGATTAGGTGCCCCAATGCAAAAGGCCTCTATTGATCCAGATCTTATTGGATAATTTTTTGCCCATGCCTACATTAATCCTAACCCACTTACCCGTGAACAGGATAGTTACTGTGGACAGAAGAATATCTCACATGAGGCGTTTACGCCACAGCAGACCCCTGGTGGCACATATGTAGTTCCCCCACTATAAAATGTGCATGCAGTGATACCGCCAAATGTGAATACGGTAATACACTTTTAGTCCAAAGTACCAAATCAATGCACAAGTCGCCTATCCTTCGGTATCAGTGCAAATAATGCATCTTCATGCCCAAATTCTCAATAGATTGTCAGACCAGAATGTTAGGAAGCATACGGAATGAAGTTTACTAGAGTCTTTGGGACTCCTGGCAGTCAAACTCTGGAATTCAATACCATTGGACCTGAGACTCGAACAATCATAAGTGAGTTTCCGCACAAATCTCAAGACCTGGCTATTTAGACAAAGAAAGTAGAACTGTTTGGCCCCTCAGATGAACCTGGCTTTTCCTGACAACCGATAGGGAGCTACATCTCTAGCGATGGGACGCTCCTTGGAGTAACCAGGCGCTTTATAAATCCTTTAACATAACACAACACGAACCGTAATTGGTATTTGTTTTTCCAGTGAGGTTTCCGAATAACGAGGAGGGAATATCAAGGTCACACAATATAGAGACCAAAATCGCCCACAGTGTTGACAATGTTTCGACCAAGAAGTAATTCTTGGGTCAACATCAGAACAGGGGATGTTCAGTGGATTGGCGCACAAGTTATAAACCCCCTCTCAATTCTGCCAGTCAGACCAGCTGCATGAAGTAAGACCAAAAGGAAGGGCCAGGGGATCCCAAAGTCTGTAGACAAAGAGCTACCAATCCCCCCCAAAAAATGTGCCCTGGGAACTCATGGGAAAAAGCACTTTGAGATTTCAACAAGTCATGGCTTTCACAGTTTACACAATAGCCACAGTAAATTAATCCACATTAATTTTGGTGCTTGAGAGCGGGCAGTACAATGACCACCAGCGTCCGCACTTCAGTCACGTAGGATTAGCTGGTACAAATGGGCACTGGGCAGCAGTGCAAATGTTTAAAATTTGCATCAGCGTAATTCTGGAATTCCAGTGCAAATTTGCACCACTCGTAGACTATTTGAAGTTTGGGTCAACCACCCCCCGCTCCGCCCCCCCCCCCCCACCCCCAGCATTGCATTCGTGCAATACAGATGCAGAAGACCCAAGCACGTTATTAGAGTGCATTATGTACTTATAATGGACCGACAGAAGACAACGCTTATTCTAATGTTGAAAGTTAAACAAAATCGTTTTTTTAAAGCCAGAATCGTATAATGTATTCTTTACCGAGCATTGTTTTGACCCTTTCAGAGGAGCTCTGGCTAATGTTGCCCTTGTAACCTGAAGATGCGGTCTGGCTGCATTTATCTGCGCTGGGGACTCCCGTGACTCAGCATGACTCAGCGCAACATGTCAGCTTCTGAGAAGTCGATGCACTCGAGTCCCCTTCACAAGCAGGCGAGTCATTCTGGCCTGACACTTTACTGAAATGAAACCGGGCGAAAGCTTTCTTCGAATACAGCACATTAGTAGCAATCTGATGCCACGGGGCATTGATTTCTGTGGTACTGAAATGACAAGACCCACATTTCGCAGTTCAAATAACAGAAGGTTATGTCGGTATTAAGGCAACGACGGACGTTATTTAAAAAGGCTGCGGCGCCCGTCCATGTACATAACAAGCTGCGTGAGCCCACCTCACTCCAAAACCAGGGGTGGGTGGAATGTTTTGTTCCGCCCACGGAATCGGCGTAATTTTGCCCACTCCGTATTACTCTTTAACCAGACCTTCCCGAATTTCTAGATTTGCAAAAAAACTGCGCAATCAGCTGTTTTGTAAAAACCCTGCGCATTTTAGAAAAATGCCCCAGAAATTTGACGAGGATCGTTCAATACTGTTTTCCAAATGCAAATGTTACTAACAAAGTAAACTAGTCGAGTAAACCCGTCACCTGAGTCCCAACTACAGCATTTAATTAAGGTCAAAACACTTGTGCAAATTCTTGCATTTTTTTAGGTTCACAAAATGTTCAAGACCAAGATGCTGGTAGTTACACCTCTTTAACAAGTCAGGCCATGCTTGTCCTTGTTTTCCAGTTCATCTTTTCAGACTCCTTGCTTAGTTATCAGTTCCTTGTTGATATGGAGGGCAGCGATAGTTTGGGCGGGAGGTTTCATGTTATTTGTGTTATTTCCAGGGTTTTAATAGGCCGGGTCCTGCCGGTGCTCGGCACTAGAAGTTCTCAAAAGCAGGTGCTGAGACGGGTCCCTATCGGGCTCTCCATTTTTACCATCAGGGTGGAAATAAAATCTCAACTCTGCAGCAGTACCACACTTATCACTGCCTTTGATGCAACTTCAAAGAGACTCGTTATAGTTCTTTCACAGTCTCATCATTTCAAAACTGGAGCATTTTCAATATGATATACTACGAAGCCATAGTTGCTGCTTGATTATTTTACACAACTAACAACCACTGGCAAAGTCAATAACCCTAACTTCTTGTAGGTGTAATGTTATTTGCTGTATTATATATCTGGATGCAGTGACAAAAACAAAAAAAATACCAGTTGGGCGGCACACTATGCTAAACACAGATTTTTAGCTTGTGTATTTTTAAGCAACGCCCTTAATTACATCGGCCACGCCCCTCTGAGAGAGCCCCAAGTTTTTTCATTCCACTTAAAGCCCTGGTTCTTTCTTTCTGGCACCAGACTGTGGAAACATCACGACGTTGGAAGAGCGCAGACAAAATACTTTTCGGATCTTCTTCCCTTGTAATGAAGAAAGTCGAGCTGCAAAGCTTCGGATGAGATTCCCTGCAGGATACACTTCCATCCACACACATGTCCTAATCTTGTCAGACTGGTGTAGCGTAAATGAAATACATGACAAACACTGCTGCTCCCAGGCTCCTTCATAGCAAAGAGCCGGCACTTCTAACTATAGCCCATGGGTACTCGCAAACATTTTCTCCTGGCCCACAAAGTTTGGTCAGTCATGTTACGAGGACCGCATCGATGCCAGCAGGGTGGTGATTTGGGGGGCAGGGGTGCGGTAAACTGGGTATAGGGGAAGCGAAGCATATATATCTAGTGGCTGAATTGCACGATACGAAACCAGAAAGCCTGAGATTAATCCCAGCTTCCCCACTTTACCAAATTGTGTGGAACGAAATACACTTTTTGAATTTTGAAGAGACGTTATCCTATTTGTACACTTTTGCTGCAAGATAGCTTTGAAAATGAAGGTGTACCTAAAGTTAAGAGGTGCAGTACAACCTAGTTGCTTACTTTTTATTAAACTTAAATGAACCTTTAAATAAAGGTTTGCCTGTATAATTGACATCTTTTTAGGTCTCGCTAGCGTAGGCTGCGTACATGCGCAGTCTCGCTGGCGAGATTTAACGTTTTGGGGATTTTTCAGTAAGGGGCTTTAAGCCCCGACCCTCTTTCCCATTGGCCGGCGTCACAGTTTATGCTAAACGGCGGCCAGCCATTGGGAAAGAGCTGTTGGTGACGTTTTCGCTCGGCTTTTTCTGCCGTCCCACTTGGACGGCCTCGCCTGCTTTCCTTCTGAAGTAAAAGGTTTCTTAAGAAACCTTTTACTTCAGAAGGAAAGCAGGCCGTCCAAGTGGGATGGCAGAAAAAGCCGAACAAAAACGTCATAGGCTGCCTGGCGAAAGCTTGTTGGTATTAGTCGGCTAAAAGCCATCTGGTAGGCAAAACGCAAAAAGGCACTAACTGTTCTCTGCACAGGACGTAGCACCCATTTGGTGTGTGTCCAAAGTGCCTTTTAGAAGGGGTGTGCGAGGGTTCCAGTATCTATCCTCCCATCGGGCTGCAATCACGGATTGGCTACACTGCTCTACTGTGGTGAGGGTGAAGGGTGATTCCCTGCCCCTCACAAAAGATAGGCCAACAACTCCACTGCGGAAACACCGGAAGTGAAGCAGTAGCTGTTGTCGCCAGCGAGGCAGGGTCAAATGCACCAAGGCACCTGAGATGGGCCCTGGAGGTACCCCACGAGGGTGGGTGCAATTAGTGACTGCACCCTGCGTGCGGAAATTCGGGCAGGGCCACCTGTGACGTGTCGGATGCCTTCTGTAGAGTTTCGCATGTGAGTCCTGTATACAACAATTCATCATACGCATCACTTCACAAGTTGACGAGCATTGTTGAAGTTGTGTCTAACGGAGAATATAGCGAAGACCCTTTGCCTTATCCTCCGTTAAGTACAACGTCACAAAACGAGCAGTAACTGGAGGAAAAGTAATGAGTACCTCTGCACTGACCGAAACAAGAGGGCGGTGCGTAAACCTTGGCACGTGCAGGGCAGAAGCGCAGCTGTGAAATGAAGGCGCAGGCCGCCGTCATTAACAGGCACCAATCATCTGCGGACTGCCTCGTGCGCCTACTTCTACACTACAGACCGAGATACACTGTACAGCACACAAAGATGCTCTCTGTAGGGAAAGCGGCGGGAGTGACACCGCTTAACGCTGCCAGGAAGGGAAAGGTTGGGGGTCGGGGTATTAATGCAATACATTTGTTTATAATGCGACCCTCCCCCAGGTTCTTTTCTTTTTGGAGCAGAACCAGCCATACCACCCCCCCAACTCCCACCCCACCTCCCCCACGATTATACACAGCCCCCCCCAAGAAAGCAAGGCCAGGAGAAGGGCAGAGTGCCTTTCCCAGTCCAGCGTCAGAGCTCTTTGTTCAGCGAGGTAGCATCCTTCCTTCCCTTATTAATAATAAATGCCACCCTGCTATTCTGTAACGTTAGACCTCCCCCAGCCCTCCCTCCTCCAGTGCACCCCGGCGGAGTGGAGCTGCCCCCACCCCTCCATGCGCAGAGCGAACACTGCGGGCGACGGAGAGCCGTCCGCTGCGCAGGGAATGATGCGCAGATACGGAGACAAAAGATAACGCAGGGCGAGCGGGAGGAACATTGGGGTACAGTCTGGGGTACCACTGCACAACACTTATTTAGAGGGGTAGGACCGTAGGGGGTTTATAGAGCGTGAACTCGACCAGAAGGTATCAGAGCGCTTTACACGAGCACCAGTTCCCTTACATAAGGACACGTTCATTTTGCTAGGCGCGGGGAGATTAAATGATTTGCCCAAAATCACAGGCTGTTGAGCGTCCCTGCCGAGACTCGAACCCGGTTCCCCAGCTTCGAGGTCGACCGCTCCAGCCCTTTGCTTGTATCAAGATTGTATAATGTAAATACGGTGCTCATGTAAAGCGCTCCAATACCTTCAGGTCGAGTTTGCGCTATATAAATATGCAAAAAAAAGATTAAGAGTCAGGGATTGCACCCCGCCCCATAGTCCACTGTATGTCTGCTCTGTCCCATGAATGCCCTGCCCTGTAGTACAGACTTGAGGCGTGAGCCCCAAGGAGAATACAGGTTAAAGTGGAGGGTAAAGGGGGCTGAGAGGAGGGGCACAGGATAAGGTAAGGGGTGGAGTACGGAGGGGGTCTCCTCTTGGACCCACTGTCACTTCCTGCTGGACCCATGGAGCGTGAGAAGGCTCGCCTCTTCAGCACCCCCTGCTGGAGGGAAGGGGTGGAGTGTAATGTACAGAAGGGGGCTCCTATTTGACCCCACTGTCGCCTCCTGCTGCACCTAGGGGGCGTGAGAAGGGTCGCCTCTCTTCAGCACCCCCTGCTGGAGGGAGCGTGGAAAGCGCCAGGTTTCACGCAAGGGCCTGTGATGCGCACAGCCACAGATCACCCTCCTCTGACCTTATGGGATTGACAGAAGAACTACTGATAAAGAGCTTTGGCCGCACTCGCATGTTGATTTCCTGAAATGCCGCGTTTGATTGGACAGAATTTGTGTGCTATTGTTGGGAAAGAAAATTTGTATTTGCACTCTTCGCCCTGTGGTGAAGCTTATGCTCAGAACCACGGCACTGAGTTGGTTACGGTGACAAGGCAACTACTGCAAGTTACTACAAAGGCAGCAGGCTCAGGCTTGAGTTATCCATTGTGAAAAAAGTTTTATTTTTTTACACAGAGTTTTATATAGCGCGAACTTGACCCGAATCGGGTATCAGAGCGATTTACATGGCACCGGTTGCATTACATGAGGACACTTTAAAAAAAAAAATTTTTTTTAGGCATGGTTAAATCCAATGGCATTTAAGGGTGGATTATTAATATTCTGATTTACAGCCAGAGCCACCGGAATTATGTGGCAGGGGAGAGCCAAATTATGTTGCAGGCTTGACAAAATTATGCAGCAAGAAAAGGCAAGTTATGTGGCATAATGCAACACATTTTGTAATATAGTTTCATTATTTTGTCATTTTACACTCGTTAACACCATCTGGGCATATTTTGCACCTCACTAGTTCCAATTTAACACCTACATATAGCAATAAACAACCGAAAGTGGACCAGTCAGACTTTGCAAAGGGACTCCCACTGTGCGGCAACGTGTCGCAGCGCTTTTGGTAACTTTTCAATTGTCAGAGCTAGACATTTTTGTTAAAATCTGTGGATGATGGATTATGTGGCAAACACAGCAAATCAATAATTATGCGAAAAATGCCGTGTCCGCACAATCGCATAATTCCAGGATCCTTGATTTCAGCCTACAGCTCAAGGTATTTAGTTACATAACATCTCACCTAGTACTATAATAGACAAGAGTTTTGTCGTTTGTGATCACCTCTGACAAACCCTTCGGAAGACGATATGCACTGTGACAATCCTTGTTACCCCCCCTTCAAAAGGGATTGCAT
Source organism: Triturus cristatus (assembly GCF_964204655.1). NCBI lineage: Eukaryota > Metazoa > Chordata > Amphibia > Caudata > Salamandridae > Triturus > Triturus cristatus. The sequence goes on along the minus strand of NC_140593.1, from coordinate 1,096,084,456 downwards.
TTTGTTTTGCCAACTGTAATTTACATTTATTTAAAGGCTGTAAGAAAGTATTTTGTTATATGGAATCTCACAGGTATCTGTAGCTGGCAAGGCAGTAGGTGTCGGTTACCACCTCAAACTAACTCTTTGGTTAGAGGCACTGTTCTTTGTTTTGCAAACTGCAATTTTGTACATTTTTAAATTTTATGTCTGTACGCCTAAGGGTGGCATTATGGAAAAGCCTGCGCTCAGTTCAGTAGGCTCGAGTTGGTTATATTGACAAGTCAATGATAAAGGCCATAGGCGTGACTGGTTCATTGGGAAAAGATATATAAGATACCTTGGATCTGATCTATGTGTTAAAAGAAGTTAAGCTAAAGGCCAAACATCTTATTATGTTAACGCCAATAGGACTTGAAGGGTGGATTGTTATTACACTGTGCTAAAGAATGTAAACAGATATTCTGATACATGAAATCACACATCATACTAGGAAAACATTTAGCTTTTGGTGACCCCCCCCTGGCAGTAGAAGATCTTCAGTGTGATAATCCTCGTTAAGCCCTCTTATGAGGGGATTTATATTTTTGGCCAGCCAACTGCAAATATATATATATATATATATATATATATATATATATATATATATATATATATATATATATAACTGTATGCCTATGGCTGCCTGTGCTAATATAGGCCATATTGGTTAATTTGTAAAATTGTTCCAAGAATGTCCAACCATTAATGAGTAGACTGAAGACTGATGTCAGGGAATGGCCCTCATGGGCCGTTCAGCCATTTTAAAAATTGTTTCTAGCAACTTACACTTTTGAAGTAAATCCTTTCCTCTATTATTTTCTACGAGAGGGTGCTGCAGTACCTGTGGTTGGCTATTTGTAATACTGGGCTTATGACAAAAGTGCAAGCTACTACAAAAGTGCAGTTTGTAAATACCTAAAAGTAGTAAACTTTCTCAAAAGTGTAAGTTACCTTTGTGAACCAGGCCCACTGTGTCTGTAAACATGCAGAGGATGCCATAGGAACCCCACAAACACTGTCCCACGCTTGCTGACTGTCCTGGACCAAGACTGGGAGATCTTCTGACTGGGATTCTGGTTCCGCTCTGATAAAAGGGTTCCAATAGCAAATCACTTAAAGCATCCGGGCATCAAACTGACACATGATCGAGACATATCGCACTAAAACGCCTTGACTGGCAAGGTGGCACTGATCGAGATGGTGGTCACCTCCGGAAAACGGCCTTTACAATGCAGGCTGAGCCACGCGTGCCATTGCCCTGCAAGCATAACGATGCTTGCTTGAACCATGCATCTGCCTGAACCACGGATATGTGTGGTTAAGGCAGCTAAAGGTCTAGTGTCTGGATGGGCGGGGAGAGGAAGAGGAAGCGTTGAACAGGAACTCCGGATGCACACAGGTAAGTCGGACTGGGTTTGGGGGGAGTAGTTTTTAGGTGTGGGGGCCAGCTTTAGGGCTCAGGGGAGGATCGGGTCGTTTTTGGAAGCGGGCAGGGTTTTAGGGCTCAGGGTAGTTTTAAGGGCTGGGGCCGGGTTAGGGAGGGGTTTAGAGGTGGGGGCAGGGTTTTAGGCCTCAGGGTGGGTGGAGAGGGAAGGGGTAGTTTTAAGGGTGGGTTGGTTTTAGGGCTCACGGCAGGGGGGGTGAGGTGGGGGGGGGGATAGGATTTTAGGGCTTAGTGCCGGTTGGAGGTAGTGGTAATTTACCACGCATCTCCCTTAAGCAAACATACCTTTACAACATTTGTGGGAAAGGAATGCGTGGAAAAGGCACATTTGTTGTTGGGACTACGTTGTAGAGGCATGCGTGGTTCAGCCATGTGTGCTTCTGTCATACAACCAGTCATCTCTAAAATGGGCTAGCACCGGCTCCAGACTTCTACTGGTCATGCTGAAGGCATCCTTAGTTTACCTGATATGGAATGTTATTACCTGGTATCCCAGTTGTAGCATCTACCAAATGCCTTAATATAGGATGCTAGATGGCTTTCGAAAACACAGTTTCTCGCCCAGAGACCGCCATTTAGAGAGTCTTACACAATCTATCTCATGCCCCTGGTGTGGTCCTAGGTGTCTAGAACAACGATTCCAAAACCAGAGCAGGCTTCAGTAGTGGTCTGTATCTGGAAGCTAGAGCAGCTGGAGTGAAAGGTAATGGATGTGAACGTATAGGATGGATAAGCCAAGCCTGCATATGGGGTCTGACGAGGCCAATTGCTACTGTGACTGTCTAGTGATGCAAGGATCAAGTTCAAATCACTTTGCCTTTCACAAAGTAATAAATGGCAGGGGTCCTCTTAAAATCAGAGGTCACATCTCTCCTTATGAATCTACTAGAAGTCTAAGATCGGCACATAAACGCCTCTTAAGAACCTTAAGAATTAAGAGATCGAGATGGGCAGGTAGATCATTTTCACATCTAGTCCCGAAGCTCTGGAATTCTGTGCCCCTTGGGCTAAGACTTCCGGAAGAGGGACCCAGCTTTAGGAAAAAGATCAAGGCATGGCTGTTACCCCAGTAGCTCCCTACCTGGGTCATTCACCTCTTTTTCTGTCAGCAATTCTCAATCAGCGCTGGACAGCCCTTGTACAGCCATGCACTTAAAAAGAACCTAAACATACGTCAAATTTTACATGGTGGCACATGCCACCTTGGAACGGTACCGCAATAGTCTACCAGAATCCGAGTCCTGGAACTTATATCACTGACCTAAGCAAAGACACATTGCTCTCTTTATGCAGAGTGCTTTGCAAAGAACACCCAAGACAGGAGTTACTGGTAATGGCTAAGAGAGAGGGAGGTTGTGAGACACACCATGAAGATCAGGAATGGAGTAAGACGCTGCACTGTATTAGAAAGGAGTCGAGTAACGCCTGATTCCATCCAATACATTTTAATTCCGTCCACCAATACTATAATACATGCCGGATGCTTGCAAAAATAATCCCCCACCCTCCTCGGGAGGTCCCGGTGGTGTCGCACAGGGGAAGTTGAATTTCTCCACATGATTTGGCATAAGGAATAAAAAAAATTGTTTCGGGAACATGTAGTTGCTCTGAAACGAAACTGACTGGGTAATATGGTCAGCCTTAACATTAAACAACATCTACTAATCTCCCGGGGAAACGGCCATTTCAACGCGGTTTTCACCACGCAATGCCATTACATCGCATGCGTTACACCGCATGCGATGTAACAACGCGTAGCCATTACTATGCATACCATTACATCGCATGCGCTTTTACAACGCATGTGATGTAATGGCTATCCACATTGTTGTGAGGAAACTGAGGCTGTTTCTTCACAGCGACGTGCACCCCCCCTCAGACGACGCTTGAAGCAGGAGAGAGGAACCACGAGGAGAGTGAGGTAGGTGTCAAAGTAGTGTAATGTATGTGTAGTGTAGAGTAGTGTTTTACGGTTTGGGTAGTGTCGGGGGGAGGGTCGTGCAGGGTAGTGTTTCAGTGTAGGGACCGGACTGGGGGTAGGGGCAGGGTCATGCTGGGGGTAGTGTTTTAGGGTTTAGGGTAGTGTTGTAGTGTTTGTGTAGTGTAGTGTTTAGGGTAGTGTCAGAGGGGGTTGTGTAGGGTAGTGTTACAGTGTAGGGACCGGACTGGAGGTAGGGGCAGGGTCATGCTGGGGGTAGTGTTTTAGGGTTTAGGGTAGTGTTGTAGTTTTTGTGTAGTGTAGTGTAGTGTTTAGGGTAGTGTCGGGGGGGGGGTTGTGCAGGGTTGTGTTTCAGTGTAGGGACCGGACTGGGGGTAGGGGCAGGGTCGTGCTGGGGGTAGTGGTTTAGGGTATTGTTGTATTGTTTGTGTGGTGTAGTGTAGTGTTTGAGGGATTAGGGTAGTGTCGGGGGGGTCGTGCAGGGTAGTGTAGTGTTATTGTAGGGAGAGGACTGGGGGTCAGAGGAGGGTTGTGCAGGGGTACTACATTAGTGTTTAGGGTAGGGTAGAATCACTTACCTTGCACACTTTTACCATGAGTGTAGCTTTACCACGCATGTCTTTGCGTTGTAATGGCATGTGTGGTAAAGGCATAGTCAGGGTAACATTTTGCTATGTAATGGCATGTCGTTGTCATTGACATCGCGTAGTAATACCCGCGTAGTAATGGCACGCGTGGTATTGATATGTGATGTAATGTTATACATCTGTCTCCCGTGCCTGGCCCCTCCTCTGCCCCCACAAAACAGCCACAATATGGTAGTTCAGAGTCTGTTATTGGAACAACCATTAAAAATGCAATAGGTCTCGCCTTTGATTAAGGTATAGCCATTTGCTTTGCTAATGGTATTGTATAGCAAAGCAAATGGCTTTAACTTAATAAAAGGCGGGACCTATTGCATTTTCAAGGCTTGTTAATGTTAGTGCTGAGTTCAGTTCTCAGCAACCCAGCGCTGCTGTTGATCAGGGGGTCGCATGTAAAGGTCAGGAGGGCCGAACGCGCCCCTCGGGCCGTACTTTGAGCATCACTGCTGTAGCAACTGTAGCTCATTACCACTGGAGCAGTACACTGCAGCTGACTCCACTGGAAGTGCTCTTAGCAGCAAGGCCGAACTTATTAATATACCTGCCATTTAAAGTAAGGAAATTATCCTTTGTGTCTAAAGAAGGCCCCACCATACACGTATTGGCTTAGCATATCACGCAAATTTGGAAAAGATTAAAAAAAACATGCAAGACTATGACATTTTAGATTTTACTTATTTTAGTTAGTTTTAGAAAGCACAAACGTGACCCACAGCGCTTCACACTGCTGTACAGCCGATAAGCGAACATAATAGTGGCCTTATTGTACAATTTCAAGATACGTTTCATTAGTTCAGAGTTTTCAAGTTTTTCAGATCCATGTTTGAGTAGCTCAACCAGACTTGGAGTTTGCTTTGCAATCTGGTATTTGTCGGTAAGTTAATTTCATTGTAAATTCAGGGATACAAGTCCCAGAATGCAGAAAAAAAACCATACAGGTTGAGGTACTCACGAATGGACATGAAAACGTGAACGCTCTGTTGGTTGAGCAGACAAATATGTTTACAGGTAAATAAAAAAGTGATGGATCACAGAAAACATGGAATAAATATTGGATTTCAAGAGAAGGATGTAGAGGAAGAAGAAAGGGGTAGAAGAGGGGCAGAGGAAAAAAGATGTTAGATAGTACAATGGAAAAAGGAAGCAGTAGCTGGTGGATGAGGATTATAAAGGAGTTATAAAAAGGAGTTCAACTTGCAGATGTACAGAAGGTAGTGCATCTATTAAGCCCAATGAGAGCAAGGAAGCTTGAGCGAGGAATAGGATACTTTGCATCGCATGCGTTTACAACGCATGTTATTACAACACGGTCGTTACAACTACTGCGTTGCTACATCGCAGTACATTACAACCCAAGTCGTTACATCGACTTGCTGTAGGGGGCGCGCTGGACTTAGGAATAGTATAATTTACTATTCCAACTCCAGTGTGCGCAACAGTAGGGAAGGTGTTGGAATAGTAAATGATACTATTCCTTATGTTGGCGCGCCCCCTACAGCAAGATGATGTAACAACTTGCATTGTAATGTACTGCGATGTAACAACACGGTCGTTGTAATGACCGCATTGTAATCGCATGCATTGTAACGCATGCGATGTAATGGCTGTTTCCCTTGAGCGAGCATTAGAATTGGAATAGGAGTACTTGCATTCCCTATTGACAGCCTGTCGTTATGGGAGGACCAAACTGTTGCTTCTCCCAAGAAATGGAAGGGCCGGAGCACTGCCCGTCTTATAGGCTTGTATGAATGACACAAATGGATACAAGATTTTTAAAGGGGGCATCCGGTGAATAATATCATAAAAGGTCCCAAATCCCCATCTGAAAGATTCAAGCAAACAAACATTCTAGAATGACTATTGTTGATGACTGATGACTGTGGAAGATACACGACTAGGCGAAGAGAACCATTTTCTCTCTACATTGGATGACGCCTTTCAGCATGAAAGCACAAAAGGACCAGACAGCATTAATGCCAGAGAAGAAGTTGGTGAGGAGCGATCAGAGACTGTCGTTGGTACTGCATTATCTACATGACCAAAGGATCCAGTTTAGGGTCTCAATGCTGAGAAAGCGTTTGACTCTCTTGTCTGGGAGTTCATGTTCTGAGTAGTAATCGACAGAGGACTACGATATTTGCAACGGATAAGACTGATGTATACAGAGCTTGCTTCAAGGGTGAACAAACAGATCTGTAGGGTAGACCAGAATTTTAGAAGGAAACCAGGCAAGTGCAACTACTGTCCCATTTCATGTTTGCTGTCTCAATGAAGCCACTCGCCTCATTAATGGAAAAGGTATTGAGAGCCAAGGTATTGCTGTGGAAGGGCTATTCTAAGTCACTTATGTGTACCAAATTGCACAATCTTATGTAAGAAATCGATAAGACAGTATCACAGATGTTGTAGGTCGTCTATACTTTTGAGCTATGCTCAAACTTAAAGATATATTGGGTAGGCCAACAAAACAAATGTGAACAGCAGGAATGACAGCTTCTATGGAGGTGGAAAGAGCAGTTTACGCGAAGGAGGCGGTCCTAAAAAGTTTGTTAAAATTTGGAGTGATAGGAGAATCTACAACGGATTAGACTGTGGATCTCGAGACACAATTGGGTGGAGTTCATCAGGACAGGGGCTGGGCGATGCCATAGGTGACCAAGAAATGATATAGTTGGATGGAGGGCCAGGAGCGCAAGGGACTGTATGCTGTTAACCTCAGAGCGCAACGCGTCAAGGTTCCCATGTACGCGAACAGATATTCCTGGCTTGAGTACTGTTGATACACAAAGTAGTGTATCACATGTTGATGTGCTCAACGAGATAATCATTAATAAAAAAACAGTTTAAAAAGGAGACATTTTGGGTAAAATCAATTATGTATCTGACTATGAAGGACCCAAGTTTACAAAAATAGGTTTGCAATAAAAGTCCCTTCTCCTTGTTTCTTATATTGAGAAGAGCAGATCTGTGGTGAGGTGGGAGATGCTCACCATTAATTTAGCCACCCAAGCTTAAAGGTTGCAAGTGTCTGTGGTATTCCGGTTTGGGCTTCCCAGGTCCCTCACAGACTGCTTGGTAATACCTGAAATGACAGCACTTCCAACGCCACTCTATATTTCTCAAAACACTCTGATAACATCCCCGATACTTTGCAAAACTTTATCAGGTACTGTTGTATTACTGAAATGGAAAGAAAGCGAAGATAGCATTTCGTATTGCGAAGCCCGTATGGGGATGAAGATTTTGGCTCCCAGGCTTAAGGCCGTAATATTATGTGTTCTACTTGCAATATGTACTAGACCAGTGTTTTTCAAACTTCTTGATGCTGCATCCCCCGTTAAAAAAGAATCCTCAGACCCCCCTCAATTTTTCCCCAATTATTCTGCTAAATTGGCAATGTTTACATTTGTCTAAACATATTTAAACATTGGAGTTAAGCTTGGTTATTCCTTTTTACAAATACTCCCAGTCAGCATATAATTACAAACGTTGTTAGTGATGGCCCATTACAAGGTGGCTTACTGCCGCTCATGTTTTTAACACTTGAAACAAAGCAAGATGCTTCTCTTGGCCATAGATTGGCACCCCTCCCGGAGATGACTTACGGCCCCCCAGTTTGAAGACCTCTGTACTAGACTGACTCACTGAAGTAGCCACCAATCAGACTACCCGAGTGATGACTCTCACGATAGCCCTTAATAATGCAATTCTGCCTCTTCAGACGGACAAAGAGGCTGCAGAGTCCACTGAAAATAACTAGCGGCATGAGGAGGAAGTTATGTTGGACAAGAGGGGCGGGACCTAGTTATCTGGGATGTGTCCAACTGAGGAGGTATTGCATTTTCAGGGGCTTCTAAGTCACCCAAGCACATACATGTACGGCTGCATAAAAACCTGTACAATGATGCAAAGCACAAGTTATGCTGAGCCAGTGTTATGTGAGAGCCAGCAACTGGAGTCTTTTTGGGTTACGCTAAGTTAGCGGTCGTAGTTAGGAAGGCAGGAGGCTGATTTCTTCCAACAAGCAGAGCTCAAGGACTCAGATATTTATTTAACTATTTAAGGCAAAGGGTGATGAGGCAGGAAGAGCAATGAACTATAGACGGCCTTGACCTGCTGCACAGGTAAGAGAGAACTGGGAGCCAGAAGCACAACTGCAAACCTACAGATGAGGGGGGTGGGTGGTGGAAGGCATGTGTGCACTTGAAGGAGAAGTCTAGGAGTATATATGAACAGCATACATACACAAAGCTTTGCATCCAGTGCGGGAAAGTAAATGAGTTGAGAATGACCAAAATGCAATGGGACGAATGCTGGCCTATTACATTTGCTATGGGATTGGCCAGGGTTAAATATATCATGTTTGACATGTAGTACTGAAGTAAATTATACAACATGGTGTAGGATGTGATATTCTTCCACAGTACCTTTCTCTGGATCCTTCCGATCCAGAAAAAGGAGAGAAAATGAGTAAATTTACACGCGTTGGTTTGATAATATCCAGAAGGATTGTTATGAAATGAAATGATTGTAATGGGGTAGATAGTTCTCTGCATCATAACAGAAGTTGTGGAATGTTTTGATAAGACTGCACAGAAATAATGTAATAAAGCACATTAATTAAAAAAAAGAAACATGCACGTTAGTTACTCTGGGAAGAACTATAAGTCCCATTCTCTGGCCCAGGATACCGATTTTACCATACTATTCAAATCTCTCACCCAAGTGAACAGATAATTCTCCCAGTTTCATGCAGACGTTCATTCTCTTTATGTCACCCACCTTTGGACCGGTCTTCTCCATAAAGCCTTCCTTCAGGTAGTTCCGCGTCAGTTTTGGCACCAGCTGGAGATAAAGAAAGAAACAGAGTAATCCAGTCGCAGTCGTTGATTTCAGAGGAGACAAACATATGTTCTACAACAGGCGTTGAACGTTTCACTCTAGGTCAGGCCTTCATTCACACAAGGTACTGTTTCAAGCTAGCCCTTGTAGCTAATGAATGATCGCTCCAGCTTTGCACCAGGCCCTATAGGGAAGGACCCTATTGCTACATATCTACTGAGACAACTGGTAGCTAGAGCAGAAGAGGCATTTATGTACCTGATGTTCTCTAAGCAATAAATTGAGAGATGCCTTCACGGTTTGTTCTAGGGCCATGACCTACTATGGAGGCTACAGAAAGCACAAACAACATGGGGTGCCAGATTGTCAAAACAAGCAACAACAAGTTTTACTCCAGGAGCAGTGATGAAAGTTGAAGGACGCGGGCATATGTTTGCTTTCTAACGTTAGTTTAACATCAGGATGAATCCTATTAATTGTGCATGGATGCAACTGGTATTTCATGATATCTAACATACCTGTTATCCAAGTTAATATTGACAACCCATTTGCTTTGGGTATCCTTAAATCGATGATCACTTTTAGAATCAGAAGAGGAGTAAAAGCATAATAATATTCACCCAGTGTTACCGCAGTCTACGAGGAACGAGCGAGCCATGCTTTTTGGCTTGGCGGTCTCGCGGTTCAGCTGCTGGTTGCTGATTGACGTAACTTAGTCTTTGATCAAAATGTTCTTTCTTAGTATGCCACCGGAAGACCCCGTACATTTTGCTCTGGCTTTACCTCCAACTTATGCAGGCTACTCACGGACATTTGTTCTTTGCACACTAAGTGGGAGATTTAACAAAGCTCCCCGCAACGCAGCCTCCCGCGAGGCTGCGCTGCGCGACAGGGAGGGAGCAGGAGAGCGCCACATCTTTAAAGATATGGCTCTCTCCTCCCCTTTCCCTTGCACCGGTGCGGATTACAGCTGCTGGGTGCCACGCACACACCTTAGAGCCGCAGCGCTAGGGTGTGTGTGGGAGACTAGCATAGGTTTTGTACAGGAAGGGTACCCTTCCTGTACAAAATACTATTCTAGACACAAGGGAAAGCACGCATGCAAAGTCGGAAAAGGAAGGAGAAATTAAAGCATTTCTCCTTCCTTGCGCCTGGTTTAAAAAGGGGCAGTTTTCTCACGCTAAACCCAATCTACTGTTTTTAGTAAATTGGGTTTAGCGTGAAAAAGCTTGAGTGGTTGCATGGGAATGGCTTCGCATTACTTTTACGTTATTTCCAGCACTAACCAAGTTTAGCGCTGCAAATTTAATTAGGAAAAAAATATTTTGAGCTTGTTTGCATCACTTTTGTTAGGCAAATACGGCGCAAACTCTTAGTAAATATCCCCAAAGTCTTTGTGGTCTCCACATCTACAAAAATATCACAGTTTCATAATTAATTTCTGAGAATTGCCTGAGTGCTGATGACATGGCTGTGGAGGAGAAACCCTGGATGGCTCCTCACCCTAGGCTGCTCCATGTCTCCCCAGGGGTTCCAGTCTGAGGAGAGGCTTCTCTCTGGATGAGCACTCACCAACCTCTTGGACCTTACTTCAGGTCAGGTGGCATCCTGCACAGCATGGCTGAGGTTGTTGTGGCTCCTGCCCTGAGGTCAAAGTTTGGAGGGCCCTTTATCTGACCAAACTGGGTCCACACCCATGTCTCCGAGTCATCTTAAAGTCCAGCATCTATTGCATACAGACCCCGTCATAGCTCTTGAAGTCTACTGTAGTGGAAACACCAGTAATATCCCTTACTTCCCACTGAAGGGGTCTGTTCACCCCTGTCCAGACAGTTACATCTGAGAACAGAGAACAAGAACTGTGCAGCTTTGGGGATTCTTGTGGGAACAACACCAGCATGTGCTCGCTGCTGGTAAGAGCACTTCCGAGAGATGCTCTGAACTTGCATTCGGGGCATACAACAGATGTACCCTTCTCTCTTTCCTCTGGTTGATAAGGTTTGAGGCAACGGATCCTGAAATATGAACACAGGGTGTGGCTGGAGGTTTGCCTTAGTCTGTGTGAAAGTGTGCGCATATGTTCGAGTGAGTGTTGGGCACTACTGCTTGGGGTGTTCCTCAACATTTTGTTGTTGTGCAGCAGCAATAAGTGTCTATTCTGGGTAGCATCCTGCATTAAAAGATGCAGTTGTTTCCAGGATAGTTTGTTGACAGTGGTGAGTTAACGTTTATTTTGAATGAAGGACTCTAGAGCAAGCCTGATTTTGTTTAGTTTTAAATGTTTATATGAATTGCAACCTCCTCTGCATAGTTTCATCAACGTCTTGAGTGTGGGCAAATCTATGACCCCTGCTGTCATCTCCTGAGCTGCTTTCCTTCAACAAAAGTCTTATCACAGGATGTTTATTCATGTCAACCCTGGGCATATGCAAATTGCATTATAGATTCCCAATTCATAAGTACATTTGTCGTCGAGGTGCCCATGCAAAGAGCCCACAAGGCGTAAATGATGTGTTACAAAGATGCATAAAGCGGTCACCTCTTCAAGGTTCACACTCAACTAAGTGTAGAGTTGTTCAAATTCAAACAAACACTCAGAGTACCAGCAAACAAGCAAGATGTGTAGCCTACCTTTGGGTTTAAAGGGACACGACTATTTGTGCGGCTGTGATTAACTGGTCATTTGCATATACATTGACATTGATTACTTTCCTCCCAGATATGGGCAGCTGCTACTGGGAACTATTTTACACATACCTGAGAAGCTGGCTTGAGCCCGGAGCTGTGCAAGAAATTAGGGGGATCCTTCCAGATCCCGATTCCGGCAGCTATTCTGAGCCGGATCTAGGATCCACAATGACCCAGTGAAATGTAATGAATGTGTCCTAGAGTAATTCTCCCTAACCAGGGCACAATCCAGCAGGGCCCGCATGTGTCAGCTGTCTGCTCCGAGCAGAAATCTGCAGGGGGCGACTGTGCTTTCTTATTTTCATTTCCAGCTGGGCCTAAAACAAAGGACTGTGTTAAAGGGCCATCAGCTCTTCTTTTTGTTCAAGTGTCATCCTGGCTGGGTACCATCTGCAACATAACATCTAGACGTCAGAGTCAGAATTTAAAATGTAACTCGGTGAATGGGGTTGCCAGTACTAACAAGAATGTATTGCTTTTTAAAGAATCCTTTATTTGCAAACTTAGAAGAACAACAGAGTGTAAGAAAAACAATCAGGATCTAAGCCTGTGACTTGCAGCTTCTTGATGGCAGTTTTAGTTTTACCATTTTGTAAAGTGCAAGGTTACACCGCCGGTGCGTCCCCACGCTAGTATAGGACTTCTGAGAAGAGCAGACGGAGAAACTATGCCTGGCTAGAGGTCCCCTGAGCTTAGAAGAGGATCTAAGGGGCATATCAACAAGCAAGCGATAAAAAATCATCGCTGCTTTTGCGCCCGTTTTCGGCCAAAAAGCGGCGATAATTTTATCGCCTAATTAGCAAGGTCACGCTAACGCGTGAAACCTTGCTTTAGAGTCAGGATTCGTAACGCCCAGCTTTGCATCTCTAATGAGATGCAAAGTGGGCGTTCCTGACCTGGCATGACAGGAGAAATGTCGCTAAGCTACATTTCTCCTATCAGCAAGGCTAACGCTATGAAGCATAGCGTCAGGAAAAGTAGCGATAACCCCTGTTATCGCTACTTTCCTTACGCCTGCTTCAGGACTGACTTAGCCATGATATCCTATGGAAGGTGGATATCATGGCTAAGTTCGTGAGTCCCTATCAGCAAGCTAACGCCACACTACGTGAGATTATCGCTGGGTTTCCAGCGATAATCTCACGTTAGCCAGTTAGCGCTAGGATTTTTATCGCTGATGAGATAAGCGTTGCTAATAGCACGGTATCCCAGCAATAAAAATCGGCGCTAGCCAGCGATAATTATCCTAGCGCTAAGTGCGCTCAGCGATAATTATCGCCGGTTGTTGTTGATATGCCCCTATGTGTTCCAGTTTTGAGATGGGAACAGCCAGGTCTTTAACCCCTTGCGAAAAGTGCTATCGCAAGGTCCGGCTCTCAGAGTCACTGGCATAGTATTCCTCCGCTTGGCTGCAAGAGAGACAAAAGATCGAGCTCCCATCCTGACTTTTTGAATTCTTGGCACCATGACCAAAAATGCTCCTGTAGATCTTAAATTACGTGCCGGTGTATAAGAAGGTATCATCGGGCGAAGATAGCGAGGGCCTTTTTTTCCATAGAATTTTGTGTCAGTAGCACGTGGCCTTAAAAGTAATCCTCTTCTCTACTGGAAGCCGGTGGAGAGTAGCCAGAGCCTTCGCAGAAGATGCTCTTTTAGGAAGGTTCAAGAGTAGGCATGCAGCAGCATTTTGAATTGATTTAAGCTTGGTTCATAGCTCACTGTGCTATAACAGATAGAATACTACTTATGAACTGGACGTAACAAAAGGATCTCAGTGTCAAAAGCAGTAGTCCATTTATTTTTTTTAACAGAGTTTTATATAGCACGAACTTGACCCGAATTGGGAATCAGAGTGCCTTACATAGCACCAGTTGCATTACATGAGGACACATTCATTTTTTTTAGGCACGGGGAGGTTAAGTGATTTGCAGAGAATCACAGGATGTTCAGACTCGAACCCAGTTCCCAAGATTCGAGGTTGACTGCTCTAGCCGTTAGGCCAACCCCTCTCCCCACTTATTTATCTACGTGAAAACAAATCTGTAATCTGCATGTTACTCGATGTGCTTTGCAGCTGGCACATTAACTCTCTTTGCTACTTTGGGAGTCAAATCTGTGATAGGAAAAAATATAGAACTCTCCCGAAACAGGCATTAATCACCAGAGGTATCTTACTGTTATAATCCTCTGAAAATTACTGGCCACACCAAGATGACTGCAACAGATGTCTTAAATCTGTAAGATGCTTTACAATGCAGCATCTGTATGACTAATCGAGTCCTGTATTTTTTTTTTTAACATACTTTATTGATGACTTCAACAGTTTTGAAATGTAATAGTCATTCTACAGAGACAGTCTTTTGCTTTTATATGAAGAACATTATACATATGACTTATAATGGCTATGTGTGTCATTTCTTGAACGATAAAATCGAAGTCGAGTCCTGTAGAACAGTTTTACTGACATATTTGCCCGTGTTGCCAATTATGTCAAGCAGATTTTTAAAAGATAGATGCTTACATTGACTGTCAGACTCCTCATTTCATGACTCTGCTCAAAACTGTTTTCTAGCTCCAGCACTGGCCCGAAGGATAGAGGCTGACAGCCCGAAGGGTAGAGGCGGAAGGGAAACCAGTAGTATGCAGGTGTGACCTGCGTAAATTCATCCATGCCTCCTGCCTCTGCCAGCTCCAAGTGCCTGGCTGGTAGTAAGGAGGTGGCAGGAGAAAACCTTATCAAGGTAAGACCAGACTATCACCCGGCAGGGTCCCGGAGTACCAATGAGGACCGGTGGGTGCCACTAGGCCCCGTCCACCGGCAGGATATATCTTCACACAGCCCTCCAAAAGAAGAGCACCTGGTCTGAAACAAGAAGAGTGATTTAGGAAGAAAGAGAGATTTACCCAGGGGCGGCTCGTCCAATATGGCGGAGGATCTTTGCCCCACTGCTTTTAAGCAGTGTGAATAAGAGAAACATAAAATAAAAATAACTTTAAGTTATTATCATATTATGCTTTGTGATGTGTCCTGCTGCTTTACGGGAGGGCGGGTGGACAGCGCTGCTCTGCTCATGAAGCACGGCAGGGGAGGAGTGCTTTGCCCACTCCTAAGTGCGCAATGACTGTTTGGTTGGCCCTCTCGGGCCGCTCAAACCAGTCCTGTGCACTTCCCTGTTCTCCATGCAGGCTCCATTACAGTCTGCATGGAGAACATGCTCACTTCTCCAGCCCCTGGATGAGCGCTGTGTCATGGCACTCAGACCAATAACAATGCTGCATTGGCTTAGGGGAGGGAGCCTGGCTGCCTACTTCCTGTTCCTGTAGTAGGAGACAGGAGAGCAGGAGCAGCGACGCAGGACCGGCCTCAAGGTAAGTTTATGTGTTTTTTTACATCCCGCAGCCCACCCTCGTGACCCCCCCCCCCCCCCCTCCCCTGTGAGCCATGCTGGTCACCGCTGGATTTACCTTATTGGTTCTGAGACTGAAAGAAATATTTTGGATGCAGACATGTAATGCACAATGCAACTTTAGAACAGTTATCTTTTTTGCTGCTACTCTTCAGTAAGTTCTGGTTATCTCGTCAGTGCCTTGAAGCAGATTTAGGGGTGCGTAGCCCAAAGTTCATATACACAGCAGTTTTAAAGAGATGAATCACAGTGCAGACAAGTCTAGTAATTGGATTTCCAAAGAGGCTTGAGCAATGTTGGATGTAAATATTTATCCTGGGTGTATATTTCGAGACTGGAATTGATAGCCCGGTGCAGTCTGGCGCAAAGAGGTTCAACTTATGAAAATCAAGTCCCACATATGCACTGCCTACGCCATGGCCTGAAGTAAACTGACAGGAAGCAGGCTGGAACAGGTGGCCAGCATATTGTGAATCCTGTCTCTTACAGGTAGAGCCACTAAAAGCTCGAGCCAGGCGCGAGCCAGATGCCCAGCTCTGGCTCAGCTCAAGGCCCTCTTGGAGCCTCGAGCCCAAAACGAACCAAGCTTTCACAGGTGGGGATGTGGCCTCATGGCTACAACTGCCGACCATGTATCATGGGGACCTTATTTGAGTTGGGGTCCGCATCCTGTGTATCCTGGCAAACCTCAGTATGCCGGAAAAAAAAGTGTTTTACAATCTGCCGTCTCTTGTGTAGATCTACTATGTCTTTGGGCAAGGTTCAGGATACGCAAAATTGTACCCAAAAAATGTGAATTCAGCCTTTTACCCACGCTATAGTCTCATAGTCAAAGAATTAAGGACACAGCATTAACCTTTGATTGCAGAAAGAGATACCCACATAATGGTCGAATTCCACAGTGAGAAACTGGAAAATCTGGGATCAATCCCCCTTCCTTGCTTGACCAAACTGTGTGCTGTGTGACCCTGGGCAAATATTTTATTTCAGCAAATCTCCTTTTAATGTATTATCACATAAGCAAGAACGGTCCAACAGGTGAGTTCGGGATGAGCGCTGTACATATACCTCTCTTACTTTGATTTATTAGACTACAGTGCTGCTCCATCTAAAATAAGAATCTGTGCCGCAAATAGAGTGCTCATGGAAACCGACTTGCATTTTAGTTTACTAATAGTACTGTCATCAGGGCGGGGGCAGGACTTTATTAGTTTATGTTTAAAAGCTCT
This sequence comes from Triturus cristatus, assembly GCF_964204655.1. Classification (NCBI taxonomy): domain Eukaryota; kingdom Metazoa; phylum Chordata; class Amphibia; order Caudata; family Salamandridae; genus Triturus; species Triturus cristatus. The sequence continues at coordinate 1,096,068,242 of NC_140593.1, read as the reverse complement.
CACTTTAAAAAAAATACTTTCCAAATAATCAGATGTACTAATGCAAAACGCTTGTCGTGTGCTAAAGAAATACATTTTTTGAAGATACCTCATCATAGTCTAACATGACGTCTGTTGCATGATTTACATGCCAGGGGTTTCCAGGGCCCGGCTCGTGTACTGGCTCTTAGAGTCAGTTGGCTCGGCTTTCCCAGTTTATTTGTTGGCTCAGCCATGTGTTCTTACAGGTCCTTGTAGATACTGGATTTTCAGCTCCACTCTTGCGCAGCATGTCCCTTCATAAACAGTTTACCTGTCTCCTCAGACCAGCGCTTAATTTGAGACGGTGGTTTCCGGTGCTCAGCACTGGGACTCAATGGTCAGCACTGGCGCTTGTGACAGCCTGCCACAAGGTGGCGCTCTGTGGCTAATTTAGAGATGACCACAACAACAGCTAATTATTAAAGCAATATACTTGAAAAATGACTATTTCTTGCTGCCCACAGACATTCTACTAGTTTTGGGTCCTGGAATAGTCCGAATTGTTACATTTGAAAGAATGTGATGGTTAGTAGTAATGCTGTTACTATCATTGGCAGCATGGCAGGGGCAATGTGTGGTGCAAGCTGCAGTGAGCCCTGGCACTTATATTTTTACAAATTAAGCACTGCCTCAGACCAACCTTTAGCACAGTGCCAGGGAACTGGTTTGCCATTCATTTGCCTAAGTTTTTGCTGATCTGTGACACCTGAGAAGCTCCGAGGATGCCGATGCGCATGCGCGATAATTGTTCCTAAACCCGGTTGAGACTCAGCCGCGAGCTCCAGCGTCACCACAGAGCACAGGTACAGAGAGCAGCCAGGGGAGACCCCCAGAAGGGGCAACATGGCACCGTGCTGCCTTTTCTCCCTGCTGCCCATGCTGGCTTTTCATCTTGGTCTCCTGTACTTCTACCTGCCTGGGCCCGCGCCCGCGAACTTTTGCAACTGGAAAAATGGAAGTGACTGCCAGTCACAAGTTCAGTTGTTTGTAAATCGACTGGACTTGGTAGAAACCCTGCTTCCTTATGAATACAGAGCATTTGACTTCTGCACCGATAAAGATGCAAAACGGCATTCAGAAAACCTTGGGCATGTGATCTTTGGGGAAAGAGCTGAACCATCCCTTTACAAGTTTACTTTTAAGAAAGATGAAAGATGTGTGCCAGTTTGTTCAAAATCCTACGATCTGTCCAAGGACGGTGATCGGAGAAAGCTTGCTTTCATAAAGAAAAGTACAATGCTACTTTATCAGCATCACTGGATGGTTGATGGGATACCCGTTGAATGCTTTGTGCCAGTATCGGCACCACTCCTCAGTTCTCATACAGCAACATACATAAATAAACCACAAGACACCTTGTTAGTGGAGAAAATTGCTGCAGGTTTATTTGCATAACAAATATGCCAACATGGTGGGTTATCTTACGGGCGATCTAAGGGCAGGCCAGCCCCAATGCGACGGGCAGCGGTCAAGAGGCTGCACAGTGGGCGGGGGAAGGCATTTGTACCCTTGTCCTCCCCCACCCCACGGCCGGAAGTGACGCGGCCAGCTGACCCCCTGGTCCCTAGACCAGGGAGCCTAGTCTGCTGACTCCTGTGCCTTCCTGTGGCACTAAGGCAGCCGCCCTGTTGGAGGGTCCCCTACGTGGCCCCCCCGGGCAGCCTTGGCAGTATGTCACTGGGAGAGAACAAAGTTTTGCAGTACAATGGAGTGGCATTTGTTACAGTGCCCTGCTTTCACAATGTCCCCCATATGGAAAGAAATGCATTTTATCTCTTCAACCATCTTGATATTACCATCATGTATCATGTTGGAGAAAGAAAACTGGCAGGGAGCCCGACTGGTCGCTGCCAAACTTCAGCCAAGAAGTGTAAAACATTCTTCAAAAGAACCATTAACATGTGAAGGCAAGGCAATGGGAATCACCGATGCCACCAATGGGACAGGGGAAGTCACGTACAGCTATTCCAGTGAGTTTGGAAAAAATAACAGCATTAAGTGGGACTCCAGAGGGGACTGTAGTTTGGAAAGGTCAAGGCCAGACATTCATTTGTATAGACTCATAATCAACCTTGTGGTTGCCCTCTTCCTGGCTGGCACCCTAGCTGTGAAAATGTTGCAAACAATTGCAAGATATAATAAAATAGATTCTGCAGGTTATACCCAGATGGACATTGGATGGGAGTTCATCAATGGTTATGTATTTAGACCACCAAAACAAGGAATGCTTCTCTGCGTCTTTTTGGGCCAAGGAACGCAGATTTTCATCGCGACCTTAATCACCTTATTTTTAGCATGCTTTGCATTTTTCCCACCTGAAAACCAAGGATCCTTATTGAACTATGCTATTTCAATATGGGTTTTATTGGGTACACCTGCTGGATATGTGTCTTCCAGAATGTACAAAACCTTTGGAGGTGAAAAATGGAAGACACATGCACTGCTTACAGCTTTATTATGTCCTGGAATTGTCTTAGTGGATTTATTGCTCATGAATCTCATTCTTTGGGTAAAAGGATCACCGGCTGCTGTTCCTCTGAACACTTTTGTTGCAATTTTGGCCACATGGATTGGAATTTCGTTACCATTAACGTTTATTGGTGCAAACTTTGGATTCAAAGAGAAGCCTGTTGCACACCCTGTTCGAACGAACCAGATTCCTCGCCACATTCCGAGGCAGCCATTTTTCAGACGGCCACTTCCTGGCATCTTCATGGGCGGCTGTCCGCCCTTTATGAGCATTTTAATTCAGCAGTATATCATTCTGCAGTGCATATGGTCTCATGAAGCATATTACAAGTTTGGCTTCCTCTCCCTTGCATGTTTAATCCTTCTCATTACCACGTCAGAGGCTACAGTCCTGCTGTGTTATTTCCATCTGCAAACTGAGGATTACCGGTGGTGGTGGTGGAGGTCATTCCTGGCAAGCGGCTCTACGGAAGTGTATTGTTTTATCCATGCAGTTCATTACTTCTCTAAGCTCCATATAACTGCGCTTCATTTTTTTCCTTTTTATTGGAACCACTGGATTTTTTGCACGCTACTTTTTTTGTCCTGAAAATGTACAGTGTTTTGAAGGTGGACTGAACTCTCACATCTTTACTGCTATATCTGCAGTGGTATTGATTTATTTTTATGGTTTTAACAAAATAGTGGGATTGTTATACAACTGTTTATATGACACATACAGATGTTATACAAATAAATATTATGCAACTGAATTTAAATTGTTGAAAGATGTATGTTTATACTGGACATAGAGCTAATCTTTGGATGAAAATAGCTTTATTTTTTAAATCATAACACTAAGTTGTAAAACGTGCACTAATCAGGCAGCGATGTACATTACTTTGATGGCATTCCAGAGAAAAAATGTAGGTAGACATTTTTTTAAACAACAGTTGATGGACAGAATGCAGAACAATGTCATACATACACCCCAGTACAGAGATTTGGACCTAAATCCATCGTTTTTTAAACAAACTTTTGGGTAAAATATATATTTTACTAAACGTTTATACAATAAATGTCCAATTTACATATGTGAAACTATTTACTATAAAATGAAACACTATACATGTCAAAAATTGTGCATCATTCTTTATTTCCGCATTCTGAATGGCTACTGCCTGTCTCTGGAAATTGTTAACTTCTAAGCGCCTTGAAACCTCATGGGTAGCCACCGAACCATCACCCATATATCTCGAGAGGATCAAGAGGATGGAACATTTGCCAACATGCTTTGGGTTTGCATTGATTTTGATGTCTGCATTGTAGATTGCTTTACAAAAACAATTTGCAATGCTGTCCCTAAAAGGTCTAATGGTTATGTTGGGAACATGAATGCGGTCACTTTGGTAACACCATGACCTGCAACTCCAAACTAGCGAAACAGATTTTTTTTAAACATATCTTGTTAAGGTTGAGACAAACAAAGCATACTTCAGACAATCTCTACCATGCGTAAGTCCATTACGGATGTAACAGCATCAGTACAATCGAATGACCTATGGCAGAATAGACACCAGCGCAATCATGATGGAAAGCAGTGGCCTGCAACCAAAAGGATCTGTCTCTAAGGAAATGGCCACTAGTAAACTAAACAGTCATGCACAAATCTCACAAACCATACAAGACGATTGATAGCTATTGCACTCACTATAGGAAACATTTGCATATTAAGACATTGGAGAACACCACAATGCCCTGCACATGATGAATGGCTTATTGAAATGTATAAAATAGCATCACATGAAAAACTCATTTATAGATTGCAGGACAATGTTGGAACTTTCATCCAAATTTGGAACCCCTTTCTAGCTAATAAATGTTCCATTTCTGGTAATATTTCTGATTTTTCTTCTAATTAGGAAATACATAAAGGGAATCATTTCTTTTTTCATTTCCTTATTAATTCATTACCATCATTATTTATATTCATGCTGTTGATGTTATCATTAGGACTGTTGATGCTTTAGCCAGTAACACTGTTATTTGAATTAGGACTTACTGTTCACCTATTTTGAAATTGTTGAGTTAGTGGGAATATCTTCATTTGAAATATTATATTTGTATGATATTATCGCTACTATCTTCCAACTATCTATAATACATGGTTTACTACATTTTGTATACTATCTTTATCATCTCCTCCCTAGTCCACCTTTCCTATTTCTTCCTTTCCAGGTTTTATGAGTACCTCAACTATTGTATCTTTTGATATCTGTATGATCATTTTTATATTTAAAAATCTGAGAAGGTAACATTTCATAGTTATTTATTGTGTGGCCATAATTTGATTTGTTTATACTCCTTTTTTTAATGTGTTGTTTATAAACTGACATGTACTTCTCAATAAACATATACCAAAAAATAAATAAAAAAAAGAGTCAAGCACAGTGGATAATCAGAAAAACAATAGCGAAACAGGTGTCAGTGGTAGGTGAGGTCTCTTTTCTTGGTGCCCGATCCTAGACAAAGCCATGGCAAACATATTTTACAAATAATAGTCCACATTTTCGACATCTTAAATGAGGAATACTTGAAATGGCGGGCATTATATATTGAAAGGCACTTACATCTGTGTTACTTGCCCCGGGGAACGCCACTTGTAAGTAATGAAACCGAGCTGCTCGGATAGCGTTGAACCAGTCAACCATTTCCTATTGATTAGGAAGACAAGCACAAGTCAGTGGCACATTCAGAATCAGTCAACGCAGACAATCTTTGACTTAAGAATCTCGAGTACTCATCATAAAACTGCTAAGCATTTATATGTTCATTTCGGTTTGTTCTTCTCCAACCACATTCTGGCACTCCCAATGTCACTGCCCAGCAGGGTGCCATTCCGACTTTACTGTCTCAACCAAAAACTTCAGCACTCACATAACATATGTACCTAAATGCGTTAAGATTGTGGGTGGCTACCTCTGATTTGAGTCATGTACAACCGTGGTACCTCTTTACAGATACACCTATTCTGGGTGAGGCTGGCACTGGACAGGCTAAACCCAGAGGATGCGGATTTTAGTTGGAAGAGCTCAATAGTAAACTTGAAAGTAGAGACCGCGCACTCCACTTGTTTTGACTGACATCATCAAACAATCTAGAATGTCTACTGTTGGTAAGTGCAAGAGATGCAGGCCTAGAAAAAGAGAGCACATTTGTCCTCCACACTGTATGCTTCCTTCAAATACCCCTGACTGGTGTTGGAGAAATCCAAAAGTAGGGCATCCAAGCAGCAGTCCAGGTCTCATTCAGTGGCTTCTTCTTTTGCTTCCCTCATGCTATTGTCCTTGCATTCTTCTGCTTCTTCATTTTGGTCCCCAGCAGAATATGATGAAGAGGAAAGTCACAAAGCTGAGCAGCAGCACAAATGGAAAGGGGTGTTGTACAGGGGGTGTATGGTATTCTAGGCAGAAACCTGTGTCTTACCATGAAGCAGGAGCATCTGGGTATCATTAGGTCTTTGTTAACCAAGTTTCAACTTAGCTCACAGTGAATGTGGCCGTGCTGTAAAAGTATCCATAGAGGGCTGCATTCAGTTTTGTCAATGTTTTGTATTCCCCAACAGGTAACTGGCATCTCTAGAGGGGGAGCCAGATAGGACCTCCTCGGTGTCCTGGCCATCCCTTGAGGCCTACCATCACAGCTGTTGAAGGTGCCACGAGTTGGCACAGAAAACATGGACTGCACCTTGCCACATAGATTACTATGTCTAAATATTTTTCAAAGCAAAGCATGGTTGTTTGTTTGAAATGTTTAAATCTGAGTTTGTGTATATATATATATATATATATATATATATATATTCACTTAAAAAACCATAGGTTTCACACATGTTATAGTTAGCTGGACATTTCACTCGTAAAAAACCAATGAAATTCCCCCGTTATAGTTAGTGCAGGCAACTATAACTCACGCGACCGCAATCCTCTGCTGATGACGTCAGATATTACATCACTGTATTTAGACACTTATTTACCCATGTCTTCTTCCATTAATCTTTAGCTATACATATATAACAAATATTTATTTTTCATAAAGACACATATGTCAACAGTGATGTAATATTTGACGTCCTCAGCAGAGGATTGCGGTCGCATGAGTTATAGTTGCCTGCACTAACTATAACGGGGGAATTTCATTGGTTTTTTACGAGTGAAATGTCCAGCTAACTATAACATGTGTGAAACCTATGGTTTTTTAAGTGAATTTGCAAGGTTTTTTAAATGCTAATTCATAACTATAACGTGTGTGAAACCTATGGTTTTTTCAGTGAATTTGTACGGTTTTTTAAATGCTAAGTTATGTATTTATTAATTATTTTTTTTTCAGGTTTTTCACCGTGCGCGCACCGTGAATTTTTTTTTAAATCGCGATATATATATATATATATATATATATATATATATTATCTACTGGTGGTCGCCAGTTAGGACCTATTTTCCATAGGAAATCGGCAACATTCTATTGGGAATATCTTTGGCGCCGATTGACGAATCTTCGCAAAATGTTCCAAACTTTTGGCCAGCTCCGCTCCTACCCTGAAAGTTTCGCGTTGATTCGTCAAGCGGGGGCCGAGAAAAAAGGGGGGTCCCAAAACGCGTTTTCCCCATGCAATTTCCTATAGGATCTGTTGTCGCAGCTACAGCCCGATCCGCTGAACGGAATGACACCAAATTTGGCAAAGAGGTAGTCCTCAGTTCAGACTCGTGCCTTTTGCATAAATGGTGTGAATCTGTTCAGTAGTTCCTGAGAAAATTAAGGTAAAAAAGTTAGTGATATCTATGGCCGCGGAGGATCCGCGGATCCTCCACGCACCCTTCCCGAACCCTCTCGAGCACGAGCTGAATCAGAAAGTGTTGGCAGCCATCTTGTGCCTCGGTAGAACCGAGGCACAAGAAAGCACAAAAACAAAGATGCAAAACGCAACAAGGGGGCAGGGTAGAAACACCCTGACCCCCTAGGTCTGCTCAGGGGGTCCCACAAGGACCCCCAAGGCCAAAAAAAAATTATTATATTTTTTTTTTTAAATCGCGCATCCCGCTAACGAAAAAAAACACGAAGCGCGGGCTCCCCTGGGTGGGCCAAGTCCCGGGGGCAATATGGTTTTATAATGGGGGGCCCAGAGGGGCCCCCCAGCCCCGGGGACCACCACCCCTGGGGCTTATGTTAATGTATGCGGGGGGGCTCATGGCCCCCCCGCAGCCCCGGGGACCGCCATTCCCCGGGGCTTTTTAAAAAAAAACAAAAAACCTGTGTGGGGGGCTCGAGCCCCCCCACACGCCCCGAGGACCGCCACCTCCCCGGGGCACTGAATATGTAAAATAGGGGGTCCGTTACGGACCCCCAAGCCCCGGGGACCACCACCCCCCGGGGCTTTAACTTAAGTGGGGGGCCCCCCCTCCCTGGAGCCAATGATGGCCCTGGGGACCGCCACCCCCCAGGGCCGGCTCCTGCAGTGTCCCGGAGTGCCCACCCCCGGGACACTGCTGTTTGCTATGGCAGGGTGGGAGCCTCGCGGCTCCCTCCCTGCCATAGCAAACTGCTTTGGTATTTGGAAGAGAGAGCAGGAAACCTGCTCTCTCTTCCAAATACCAAAGACGATTGCTTTGCCACACGGGGAGCAGCAGGTTAGCTGCTCCCCATGTGGAAAAGCAATGCCGGCTCCCGCAGGACCCCCCACGGCCCCCAACGGAGGTCAGGCCCCGGGGGATGCAGTCCCCGGGGCCATAAGTGGCCCGGGAGGGGGGGCCACGCGGCCCCCCTCCCTGAATTTAAAAAAAAAAAAATTTAAACAAAATGGGCCCGGGGATGGGGTCCCCGGGGCCATAGGTGGCAAAGGAGGGGGGCTATGCAGCCCCCCTCCATAAAAAAATAATTTTTAAAAAAAGGGCCATGCCCCGGGGGATGGGGTCCCCGGGGCAAATTATGGCCTGGGGAGGGGGGCCACGCGGCCCCCTTCCCGTTTAAAAAAAAAAAAAAATCAAAATTGGGGGCAGGCCCTGGGGGATGGGGTCCCCAGGGCCAAAAAAAAGAAAAATAAGGGGGGCTACACAGCCCCCCTTCTAAAAAACAGAGGCGGGGGAAAAAAAGGATCGGGCCGGAGGCCACGCCCCCTCCTTACACCACTCTGCGCGCCCCGTGGCGCGTTTGCAGAGGGGGAACGAATTCCCCTTCAATACTGGGGGTCCCTGGGGGCCAACTAGCCCACCAGGAACCTCCAGTATGCGCCAGGGGGCTGCGTTGCAGAGAGGTGTAATGAGGCCACGCCCCTTTTTACACATCTCTGCAACGCAGCTCCCTGGCGCTTACTGGAGGTACCTGGTGGGCTAGTTGGCCGCCAGGGGACCTCAGGATTCAAGGGGACTTAATCTCCCAACTTAAAACGCGCCACGGGGCGCGTTTGCTCAGTGGTGAAGGTAGGGGGCGGGGCCTGAGGTGATACTGTGCAAACAAGCCCTGTGGCGCGTTTTAAGTTGGGGAATTCATTCCTCTTCAATCCAGAGGTCCCCTAGGGGACAAATAGCCCACCAGGTACCTCCACTAAGCGCCACGGAGCTGCGTTGCAGAGTGTTGTAAAAAGGGGTGTGGCCTCTGAAGACCTCTCTGCAAGGCAGTTCCCTGGCGCATACTGGAGGTACCTGGTGGGCTAGTTGGCCGCCAGGGGACCTCAGGATTCAAGGGGACTTAATCCCCCAATTTAAAACACCCCACGGGGCGCGTTTGCACACTGGTGAAGGTAGGGGGCGGGGCCTGAGGTGAAATCTGTGCAAACACGCACTGTGGCGCTTTTTAAGTTGGGGAATTAATTCCTCTTCAATCCTGAGGGTCCCAGGGGACAACTAGCCCACCAGGTACCTCCAGTAAGCGCCACGGAGCTGTGTTGCAGAGTGTTGTAAAAAGGGGCGTGGCCTCAATACCTCTCTGCAATGCAGCTCCCTGGCGCATACTGGAGGTACCTGGTGGGCTAGTTGGCCCCCAGGGGACCTCAGGATTGAAGAGGAATTAATTCCCCAACTTAAAACGCGCCACAGGGCGTGTTTGCACACGTCTCCTCAGGCCCCTCCCCCTTCCTTCACCATTGTACAAATATTCCTCTAAAATCAGCTGAACTACCAATTCCGATTTACTCACCTGTTATCAGGAGAGAACCCAGGGCTGCATCTTTTAGCCCAGCACTGACCCTGAAAAGTAATTCTAAGCGTACTTACCAGTAACTTGTATTTCCTTCCATAGGAATCCATTGTGTGGTTTTCACCAGAAAATTTTCTAAGTGTCCATTTTTTAAATGTACAAATATTCCTCTATAATCAGCCGAACTACGAATTCCGATTTACTCACCTGTTATCAGGAGAGAACCCAGGGATGCATCATTTAGCTCAGCACTGACCCTGAAAAGTAATTCTAAGCGTACTTACCAGTAACTTGTATTTCCTTCCATAGGAATCCATTTTGTGGTTTTCACCAGAAAATTTTCAAAGTGTCTATTTTCACAAACTAAAAATATTCCTAAAAAATCGTCTGTATGACTTAAACACATTCTTTAACCTGTTTCCAGGAGGTTGGCCAGTGCTGGATCCAGCATCCACCACTGAGTAAGAAAAAGTAACGATAACACTACTTACCTGCTGTTAGACCTGACATCCTTGGCGTGGGTTTTTCCCCTATCTTTTGCCTCTGCTACCTGGATTTTTGATGCTGTGCTGGATTTCGTTTTTGCTGGTTTAGATGCTTTGGACACTCTGCCACTGCTAATCAGTGCCAGAGTGTAAGTGCTCCCTGTGTAAAATATCATATTGATTGGATATACCTAATTGGCATATCTGTATCACCAAGAAGTCCCTAGTAAAGTGCACTGTGTGTGCCAGGGCTGGTGATGACAGATGCTACTAGTGGGTCTGCAGAGCTGATTGCGCCACCCACCTGTGTAGCTCTAAAACAGTGTCTCAGGCCTGCCACCGCAGGCCTGCCTGCAGTCCCCGGACTGCCATGTCCTCCTGGCCAGTGTCCACACTGGCCGGGCCTAACCCTTCCCTTTTTATACACGTCAGTCATCCCTATGGAAGGCCCAAGGTACCCCCCTGGGCAGGGTGCAGTGTATGTAAAAGGTAGAGCATGTACTAGTGCAGGTAACATGTTCTGGTAGTGAACAACGGCCATTTTGTGTGTTCACTGCTGCAAGGTTATCTTGCTCCATAGGCTAACATGGGGGAGGCTGGTGCCAATGGCTATCCGCCTATCTTTCCATAGGAACAAGATAAGACATGAGTGTTTGATATCCCTGAGCTCAGCATTTAATAACACATCTTTTAGGGGAGGTTGTTTTTAAATCCTGAGTTGGAGAATAGTACTTTTTAGAGAGTAGCTGTTCTCTTGTCTGACCCTTCTGCGTGCTTGTGGATTGACTGTCTGGCTTGAGAGTGACAAGGGCTGGGGATCCCCCGGGAGGTTGGCTGAGTCAGCCCTCTGCTGAATGGCGACATTTGCAAGGAGAGTGGAGGGAGGAGATAGCACCTGGGATTGAATAGGGCTGTGCCTGCCTGCCACACTGCTGGCTCCACCTCCTGCTGGGCGGCTGACGACTCTGCCCCTCACTCTGAAAAGAATGTAGAGGCCAGGAAAACAAAGTGCTCCAGCAACACCCAGAACTGGATCAGACCGGGCTCAGGACCCACTTGCACAAAGACTTCAAAGACTTTTAGGGGTATAAGTACACGACCCCTGACAACAGATTTTTAGATTCTACCATCAAGAGGAAGCTCTGCTGAAAGACGGACCGCTGAAGAACTAAAGGAAGATTGCCGTGCTGTGTGCTCTAAAGGCTGACCTGTTCCGCTGTACAACTGAAGCTGAGGAGGAGAAGGGGTCTTGCTGTGTGCTGGCCCTACCTACTTGACCAAACAAGACTTTGCTGTGTGCTGTGTCTTCAACCGAATCTCCAAGGGCCTGAGAAGAGCTGGCCTCCTGTTTCGCAACCCAGGGATAGAAAGGTTGCCAAGAACTCAAGACTCTGCTGTGTCCCCCCTGCGCTGCTGTGTGCCGCAGGGACCGTGGACTGTTCTACCAAGCTTCTCAACATCTGCCTGTGAAGTGGGCTGGCTGCTCTCTGGCTCGCTGGAGAGTGCCGCACTGACCCGGGCCTGACACCGGTTGCCGCATCAAGAAGACCGACGTGCTCATCGGCACGTGCCTTGCCGCGACCCGGAGGCCTGAAGCAGATCGAGAGTCGTACTTCCCTGCTCTACGAAGCCGCGCTGTGAGTGGCTGACGCCGGTGACGTCGACATCGTCACTGGGGGTTCGTCGAGGGAGTTGTGGAAACCTTGCACATAACAGTCCGAGGAGCGCTTTTACAATGAGTGCAGCGACACCGCCGGAGCAACGTAGCTGCCTAAACATCAAGAGCCTACAAACTGATTCATTCTCAGTGAGTACCGAATCAGACAAGAGACTAGAGACTATCGTCTTACGATCCCGACCAACCAAGAAAGCGAATATTGTATAAACCTGTGATGCTTGATTTCAACTGCGGAAACTAGATAAAGATATATTAATTTTGATATAACTCACCTGTGTGGTCTAAGTTTGTGGTGTACGGAAGGGGGGATCATTGTGGTGTCTATGTGCAAATACCTTACACATTGCCTTGGGGATAAGCCTGTCTGCTCGAGCCAAGCTACCTAGAGGGTGAGCAGGGGTTATCTACCGTGTGCGTCCCTGTACCCTGACTAGAAGCAAGGGTCCCTATTTGGTCTAAGGTGTATACCTCTGCCAACTAGAGACCCCCAGATCTAACATTGGTGGTCAGCGGTGCGGATTAGAACCAGTATTTGCACTTGACCTGCAGTGATTCTTCGTACATCGCTAATCTAGTAAGCAGTTGCATTGCACGAAGTTGTTGCGGAGACTATTCTTGGAGGATCGACGAAGCATCATGTCTCTGAATGGAGTAGGTGAGGAGTCGGAATTGCAATTCGAAGTGAAAAAGTTGCTCGAATATAAGAAGGAGTAACTAAAGCAATTCTGCAAGCAGCTTGGATGCCCAGCGAAGGGCGGCGCCAACAAGACGGAGCTACAGAAAGGGCCTGGTGGGAGGCCAAGAATGGCGCAACCGAGGAAACTACTGAAGGGGATGGCACACCGGAGCACGGATTTGGATCCGATGATCTGCCAGTGAATAGGCCAGCGTCTAGGGCTGGCAGCGCCCATTCCAGTAGGAGCCTTTCTCCAGAGGAGCTGGAGGAAAATCAGAGGATTAGGGCCCATGAGATTGAACTTTTTTAAGCTCAAAGCTCAAGCGGAAGAAAGGAAACTGCGCCTTGACAGTGAGAAAGAGGCGGAGGAGAGGAGGAATGCACTCGCTTTGGAAGAGAAAAAACTCCAGTTGGCTCATGAGTTGAGCATGAGGGAGCTGGACATTAAAGCCAAACAAGTGGAGTCCAGTCCGAATGGTGGCAGCGCACAACCAGTACAGGCGGGTAAAGTATACATACCGAAAGATTTGGTGCAGAATTATCAGAGGGGTGAGGATATCTATGCATGGTTTAGATCCTATGAGCTTGCCTTGAAGATGAATGAAGTGCCTGAGAAGAGTTGGGGAGCAGGTTTGTGGAAGCATTTTGAGGCCTCTGGGAGGGATGTCTTAGCACCCTTAGAAGCAGCAGGGACCTTAACCTACCCCACTATGAAGGAGGCCTTATGCCTCAGGTATGGGCTTACACCAGAACAGTACCGCCAGAAGTTTAGGAACTTCAAGAAACTTGATTCAAGTACTTGGGTGGAGTGTGTGAGTATGTACACGCGTGCACTGGAAGGTTGGATAAAGGGCAGCAAAGTTACTGATTATGTGGGGTTGTGTCACTTGATTAGTTGGGAGCACTTGAGTAGCCTATGTGTTCCAGAGCTGCGCCAGCATCTTTTAAACAGCAAGTTAACTGATCCCAGTGAGCTTGCTAAAGAGGCAGACCGCTGGACTAGCACCAGGGTCAACAAAGGGGTGGTAAGTATCCCAGCCAAGGGTGGACAGGGTCCCCAGCAGAAAGGTGGGGAGGACAAGGGTAACAGTAAGGAGTTCTCTAAAGGGCCCCAAAACAGTTCCCAGGAGAAGGAGTCCCAAGCCCCCAAGCCTAAGAGGTCTTGGCCCCCTAAGGGCAACAGACCACCGCCTACTTGCTATGCTTGTAGGGAAGTGGGGCACATCGCCCCTAAATGTCCCAAGAAACCCCCAGCACCAGCTGCTGCTCCAGTCCCAGGGTTAGCTAGTGTAGCTTTGGGAGGGGATTTAATTTCCAGTGGGGAAGAGGGATTAGCTATGATGACCCGTGTCTCTTTAGGAGACCAAGAGATGGTCCAGGATACCTTGATACCCGCTAACACTAAAAAATACGGGCAAAAGGTGACCATCAATGGGAGGGAGATAGAGGCTCTGAGAGACACCGGGGCTAGTGTGACATCTGTCAGGTGTCAGTGGGTGTCTGAAGAGCAAGTCATTCCCAATGTGCTCCGCCCAGTAGTGGCAGCTGACACTTCAGTGCGCCTCTGCAATATGGCGCGAGTTCCCTTTACATGGGGGGGAGTCTCTGGTACCTTGGAAGTCTGTGTCAGTGATGCCTTGCCGGTAGATTGTCTGTTGGGTAACGACCTGGAGAGCTCTCCATGGAAGGACGTAGAGCACAGAACTCACTTGGAGATGTTAGGACTGCCAGCGTGGATCTGTGTATCCACACGTGCCATGACAGCCAGTAAGGGTGGATTAGTAGAACTGGAGCCTGGAACAATGGCCCAGGAACCTGCCAGGAGAGGAAGGGGCAGAGGGCGCGGGAAACCGGCCCCCACTGTTCCCACGGTCCAGGAGGAAGCAGAACCTGAGGGGGATGCCCTGGAACCTACAGGGGAGCAGGTGGCCGAACTGGGGGAGTTGCCTGAGCTGACCCATTGGCAGCAAGAGGGTGGCCCCTCCAGGGAGGAATTCTGCCAGGCTCAGAAGGAGTGCCCTTCTCTCGTCGGTGTGCGGCAGCAGGCTGCAGACCAGGCAGCAGGCCTAGGGTCCAAGGAACATTTGATTTACTGGGAGAATGACTTACTGTATAGTGAGCCTAAGTTCGCTGAGCCCGGTGCAGCCCGTGTGCTGGTGGTACCCGAGCGCTTCAGGAACTTCTTACTGGGTCTGGCTCACGACGTGCCTCTCGCGGGACATCTGGGGCAAGACAAGACCTATCACAGGCTTGTCACCCACTTCTACTGGCCCCAGATGAAGAAGCACGTCGGTACCTTTTGTAAGTCTTGCCAAACCTGTCAAGCCAGTGGTAAGAGCGGAGGGAAGTGCGTGGCGCCCCTCCAGCCGTTTCCTGTAGTGAGCACCCCTTTCGAGCGGGTGGGCATTGATATCGTAGGGCCCCTGGATCCCAAGACCGCCTTAGGCAACAGGTTTATCCTGGTCTTGGTGGATCACGCCACTCGGTACCCGGAAGCAGTCCCTCTCAGGACAATCACAGCACCCGTGGTGGGCCGTACATTGATGGGGATCTTTTCCCGTGTGGGGTTCCCCCGAGAGGTGGTCTCCGACCGGGGTACCAACTTCATCTCTAGGTATATGAAGTCTCTGTGGGAGGAGTGTGGGGTAACTTATAAGTTCACCACTCCTTACCACCCTCAAGGAAATGGGTTGGTTGAAAGGTTCAACCGCACCCTGAAAGGTATGATTATGGGCCTAGCGGAGCCCATGAGACGGAAGTGGGACGTCTTGTTACCATGCCTGTTGTTTGCCTACAGGGAGGTGCCTCAGAAGTCCTTAGGGTTCAGCCCCTTTGAACTGCTGTATGGCCACCCTGTTAGAGGACCTCTCACACTGGTGAAGGAGGGGTGGGAGAAATCCCGTGGGAAAACCCCCCAGGATGTGTTCAGCTATGTGCTGGCCATCCGCAACCAAACGCAGCGCTTCAGGAAGCTCGCTCAGGAGAACCTAGAAGCCAGCCAGGAGGAGATGAAAAGATGGTACGACCAGAATACCACTCTGGTAGAATTTCATCCGGGGCAGAAAGTGTGGGTAATGGCGCCGGTGGAGCCTTGTGCGCTCCGTGACAAGTGGACCGGGCCATATGAGGTGGTAGAGCGCAAGAGTGAGGTGACCTACCTGATCAACATGAAGACTCCTAGGCAGCCCCTTAGAGTCTTGCATGTGAACCGCCTCAAACCCCACTTCGAGAGGTCTGAAGTGACGATGCTCATGGCTACAGATGACGGTGGGGAGGAGGATAGTGATCCTATACCTGACCTCCTGGCAACCAAGGAGCAAGACGGGTCAGTGGATGGTGTGGTCCTCTCGCCCACCCTGACCCCAGAGCAGCAGAGAGACTGTTGCCAGGTGTTGGGTCAGTTTGCCTCCCTGTTCTCCCTGACCCCAGGTGTCACCAATTGGTGCGTCCATGATGTGAACACTGGAGATAGCCTGACTGTGAAACAGAAGTTTTACAGAGTAGCTGACAAGGTCAGTGCCAGCATCAAGGAAGAAATTTCCAAGATGTTGGCGTTAGGGGTAATTGAGCCCTCTAGCAGTCCCTGGGCTAGCCCAGTGGTCCTCGTTCCCAAGAAATCTGCTACACCCGGTGGCCCGTCAGAACTTCGGTTTTGCGTGGACTACCGCGGGCTCAATGCGGTCACCAAGACTGACGCGCACCCCATCCCCAGAGCTGATGAGCTTGTGGATCGGTTGGGAGCTGCCAGGTATCTCAGCACCTTCGATTTGACTTCGGGGTACTGGCAGATTGCCTTAACTGAAGGGGCAAAGGAGAGGTCGGCATTTTCCACGCCAGAGGGGCACTTCCAGTTTCGCGTCATGCCCTTTGGATTGAAAAATGCCCCTGCCACCTTCCAGAAATTGGTCAACCGGGTACTGACCGGGCTGGAGCAATTCAGCGCCGCGTACCTGGATGACATTGCTGTGTTCAGCTCCACTTGGGAGGAACACTTGCAACACCTCTGTGAAGTGTTGAGGGCGCTGCAGAAGGCAGGCCTCACTATCAAGGTCAGTAAGTGCCAGATAGGGCAGGGATCGGTGGTGTATTTGGGACACCAGGTGGGGAGCGGCCAGGTGGCGCCCCTACAGGCGAAGATCGATACCATTCTGGCTTGGGAACCCCCCCAAGACGCAGACAGAGGTGAGAGCCTTTCTAGGACTCACCGGGTATTACAGACGGTTCATCAAGGGATACGGCACCATTGTTGCCCCCTTGACAGAACTAACCTCTAGAAATCAGCCCAGGAAAGTGAATTGGACCGAGGCCTGTCAAACTGCTTTTGATGCCCTGAAAACTGCAATGTGCATAGCACCGGTGCTTAAGGCGCCTGCCTTTTCGAGTGAGTTCGTAGTGCAAACAGACGCTTCAGAGCAGGGTGTGGGAGCAGTACTCTCACAGATGGACGACGAGGGCGGGGACCAACCCGTAGCTTTCATTAGTAGGAGGCTACTTCCCAGGGAACAGAGGTGGAGCGCTATTGAAAGGGAAGCATTTGCTGTGGTCTGGGCCCTGAAGAAGCTGAGGCCCTACCTGTTTGGAACTCACTTCCGTGTTCAGACCGACCACAGGCCCCTCAGATGGTTAATGCAGATGAGGGGCGAAAATACAAAACTGTTGAGGTGGTCCATCTCCCTACAGGGAATGGACTTTACGGTGGAACACCGTCCCGGTACAGAGCACGCCAATGCTGATAGTCTGTCCAGGTTTTTCTGCCTTAGCGATGAGAACTCCCAAGAGGGTGGGTAGTTCTCCCCACTTTCAGCTGGAGGGGACACGTGTTAGACCTGACATCCTTGGCGTGGGTTTTTCCCCTATCTTTTGCCTCTGCTACCTGGATTTTTGATGCTGTGCTGGATTTCGTTTTTGCTGGTTTAGATGCTTTGGACACTCTGCCACTGCTAATCAGTGCCAGAGTGTAAGCGCTCCCTGTGTAAAATATCATATTGATTGGATATACCTGATTGGCATATCACCATGAAGTCCCTAGTAAAGTGCACTGTGTGTGCCAGGGCTGGTGATGACAGATGCTACTAGTGGGTCTGCAGCGCTGATTGCTGCACCCACCTGTGTAGCTCTAAAACAGTGTCTCAGGCCTGCCACCGCAGGCCTGCCTGCAGTCCCCGGACTGCCATGTCCTCCCGGCCAGTGTCCACACTGGCCGGGCCTAACCCTTCCCTTTTTATACACGTCAGTCATCCCTATGGAAGGCCCAAGGTACCCCCCTGGGCAGGGTGCAGTGTATGTAAAAGGTAGAGCATGTACTAGTGCAGGTAACATGTTCTGGTAGTGAACAACGGCCATTTTGATATCCCTGAGCTCAGCATTTAATAACACATCTTTTAGGGGAGGTTGTTTTTAAATCCTGAGTTGGAGAATAGTACTTTTTAGAGAGTAGCTGTTCTCTTGTCTGACCCTTCTGTGTGCCTGGGCGTGCTTGTGGATTGACTGTCTGGCTTGAGAGTGACAAGGGCTGGGGATCCCCCGGGAGGTTGGCTGAGTCAGCCCTCTGCTGAATGGCGACATTTGCAAGGAGAGTGGAGGGAGGAGATAGCACCTGGGATTGAATAGGGCTGTGCCTGCCTGCCACACTGCTGGCTCCACCTCCTGCTGGGCAGCTGACGACTCTGCCCCTCACTCTGAAAAGAATGTAGAGGCCAGGAAAACAAAGTGCTCCAGCAACACCCAGAACTGGATCAGACCGGGCTCAGGACCCACTTGCACAAAGACTTCAAAGACTTTTAGGGGTATAAGTACACGACCCCTGACAACAGATTTTTAGATTCTACCATCAAGAGGAACCTCTGCTGAAAGACGGACCACTGAAGAACTAAAGGAAGATTGCCGTGCTGTGTGCTCTAAAGGCTGACCTGTTCCGCTGTACAACTGAAGCTGAGGAGGAGAAGGGGTCTTGCTGTGTGCTGGCCCTACCTACTTGACCAAACAAGACTTTGCTGTGTGCTGTGTCTTCAACCGAATCTCCAAGGGCCTGAGAAGAGCTGGCCTCCTGTTTCGCAACCCAGGGATAGAAAGGTTGCCAAGAACTCAAGACTCTGCTGTGTCCCTCCTGCGCTGCTGTGTGCCGCAGGGACCGTGGACTGTTCTACCAAGCTTCTCAACATCTGCCTGTGAAGTGGGCTGGCTGCTCTCTGGCTCGCTGGAGAGTGCCGCACTGACCCGGGCCTGACACCGGTTGCCGCATCAAGAAGACCGACGTGCTCATCGGCACGTGCCTTGCCGCGACCCGGAGGCCTGAAGCAGATCGAGAGTCGTACTTCCCTGCTCTACGAAGCCGCGCTGTGAGTGGCTGACGCCGGTGACGTCGACATCGTCACTGGGGGTTCGCCGAGGGAGTTGTGGAAACCTTGCACTGAACAGTCCGAGGAGCGCTTTTACAACGAGTGCAGCGACACCGCCGGAGCAACGTAGCTGCCTAAACATCAAGAGCCTACAAACTGATTCATTCTCAGTGAGTACCGAATCAGACAAGAGACTAGAGACTATCGTCTTACGATCCCGACCAACCAAGAAAGCGAATATTGTATAAACCTGTGATGCTTGATTTCAACTGCGGAAGCTAGATAAAGATATATTAATTTTGATATAACTCACCTGTGTGGTCTAAGTTTGTGGTGTACGGAAGGGGGGATCATTGTGGTGTCTATGTGCAAATACCTTACACAGTGCCTTGAGGATAAGCCTGTCTGCTCGAGCCAAGCTACCTAGAGGGTGAGCAGGGGTTATCTACCGTGTGTGTCCCTGTACCCTGACTAGAAGCAAGGGTCCCTATTTGGTCTAAGGTGTATACCTCTGCCAACTAGAGACCCCCAGATCTAACACCTGCTAAGTGAATTTTCTGCCATAGGATAACATTGGTGATTCTATGGGAAAAAGTTTCTAAGTGTCAACTTTTAAAATACAATAATATTCCTTAAAAATCACTACTGTAACCAAAGCGCTTTTACTCAACTGTTTACAGGAGATGTCCAAGGACTGAATGTAGGATCCAGTCTTGTGGTTAGAAAAGTAATCCATAAAGTAACTAATTGCATTTAACTAGAAATTCACATTGAGCTCAATGTTGCTTTGTGTTTGAAATTGTGTTGCCCATTGCAACAACTGTAACTACTGTAATTAAAAGTCTGTTGCCTATTTGCCAAGTATTTAAACTAAAGTAATTCATTCTGAGAAAGTATATTTTGTATTGTAATGTATAATGTAATTATAATGTAGTTAAAAAAAATATATCTAAAAATAAATAGTTTAAAAAATGTAGTAAATCAGTATCAAAAAAATCAGTACAACAATTAATACATTCAAAATTGTCATTTAGAAAACCTTTGAAATTCACTGAAAAAACCATAGGTTTCAGGCCTGATATAGTTAGGAATTAGCATTTAAAAAACCTTTGAAATTCACTGAAAAAACCATAGGTTTCAGGGGCGTTATAGTTTGGAATTGGCATTTATAAAACCTTAGAAATTCACTGAAAAAATCATAGGTTTCAGGGGCGTTATAGTTAGCTGGACAATTCCCTCATACAAAACCCTAGAAATTCCCCTGTTATAGTTAGTTCAGCTAACTATAACTCGCGCCCCCGCAATGCACTGCTGATGACGTCACATTTTACGTCGCTCATGACATGGTCAGTGACATCACTGATGACATCACTGATGACATCTGAAATGACATCACTGATGACATCATCCATGTGATAAATTAGTGCATCTTCTTACACCCTTTGATATACTCAATCAAAATTTCAGACGTCCATTCTCAAAACCATAGATACTCCAATACCAATAACTACATACCCACTCATTGACTCTTAGATCTACACACACATCCACTCACTCACCTGTACAGTCACTCATATTTACAGTCACTCAGTACAGGACTATCATATGCATTTATACACCTACATAGACACTCGCACACCACCAATCATCCATAGAGGTACTCTCACACCTAGTCAGTCATGCAAATAATTAATCACACTCCCATTTACTCACCTATGCAGTTATACACACACAAGTTCACTTACTCATAAAAATAGTACCACATTCTTATGCTCTTATACAATCACTGATACAAGCACACACACGTCCATACAGCCACTCTCACAATCACACACTCTCACATATACCCACTTATATACTCTTACACACATATATACTGCCTTTCACATATGTAGTTACTCACACATGTACCACTGAGATATACATTCAATCACTAACACACCCATACATACACTCACCCAACCATACAGTCCATCACAGATGCACTCTTAAAACCATGCACCCATAGAATCACCCACTCACACATGTATGCACAGAGTCACACACACCCCACCCACACAAACACTCAGGCACCCAAACAGATACTCAGACAACCAATCAATAACCCATAGAGACACTCATATAGCTATTCACAAAACCATGCAGCCGCTTATACACCAACAGACAGACAGATACAAACATCCACACAGTTTAGTCACTAGTCTGCAGTAAGATACGTTTAATGACTCACTTATACAGTCAGTCACGCACCTACTAAATCATCCATTCACACACTTATACACCCACTCATTCTTCCATAGGTTTTCCCTATATATATATTAAACATATTTAAAATTTACAGAAACACACACTCACTGGATGACATCATCAGTGATGTCATCAGTGATGTCATTTCAGATGCCATCAGTGATGTCATCAGTGATGTCACTGACCATGTCATGAGTGATGTAATATGTGACGTCATCAGCAGTGCATTGCGGGGGCACGAGTTATAGTTAGCTGAACTAACTATAACAGGGGAATTTCTAGGGTTTTGTATGAGGGAAATGTCCAGCTAACTATAACGCCCCTGAAATCTATGGTTTTTTCAGTGAATTTCTAAGGTTTTTTAAATGCCAATTCCTAACTATAACGCCCCTGAAACCTATGGTTTTTTCAGTGAATATATATATATATATACACACACACACACACACACACACACCCACACACACACACACACACAGACACACACCCACACCCACACCCACACACACACACATCGTGTCATGATCAAGGCCGTTAGATGGCCGAAACACGTTGATGCCATTTCTCAGCACAAAATGAATTGGGAATAAATAGCAAACATGATATTAATCGCTCTCTGGAGTGCCGTCTTTCCTGAGTAGCAGAAGATATAGATGCATACACACATACAATGTCATATGTAAACATTTTAAGCAAATATCTATCTGTATATCTATATCTAGCTACATATCTATCTCTCTCAGCACTTTTAGCTTTGGCCCAATGTGTCCCTCTACAATTCACTCCAGGAGGCGCTACTGCTACAGGCTTTATATGTATTTGTTCCCTAGGTGAGACTGCATCTTGATATCTTGTTCAACTTTTCTTTCACTTCCAGAAGCCAGTGCCTCAAGCCTTAAAGATTGGGCATATGTTGAGAGGGAACCACAAGCCAATGCAGTGAGGCCTCATCCTTAAAACCATATCCATGGAGGCTCTCTCTACTGCCCTTCTGCAGCAGTGACTACAATGGATGCCTGTGGGAGAGACGGGGCAAGACTTAGCTTCCGCTCGAATCAGAGCCAACGGGCTTCAGCTAACTCGAAGACTTGTCGACAGTACAGAAGATCACAGCCGCGGTCACACACCAACAGTTGCAGGCAGAGCTGTGCTAATATAGATGGACAGTATGATTGCCAGAGCTCACCTGGACAGAGTGAGATCAACAAGTGTGCAGGCATCCATTCGAATTCCTGGGAATGTCATGTGACATTCCCTCAGCATCCAGACCATGCTGTGCGCAGCCGTCGATAGTGGAGAGCTCCGCACGAGGGAATACAAATCCAAGTAAATGCACACTTTGTTTCCTTTTTCCTACTTGGGTAAATATTTTTCCCCCATGAAGAAACCTCTTCCCTTCACCCCACAAAATCTGGGGGGGGGGGGGGGGATTCATTCCCCTTCCACTGTGGAAATGGATTTACGCCAGCCTGTGCGGAGTAAAAATCCTACACTTTCCAGGCTGGAAAAGGAATAAGAGGCGTTTGTAAATGATCACACAGGTAGTTGTTTGTGGGTGTTCCCAGGACGTCTAAAGGATGTATATACCGTGGGGAGAAGCTTCTCAAGAGGGTGTCTACCCCATGGATGCTTGCAATGCCGGAGGTAGGGTACCCCCAAATGTGTGTGTCTCATCAGTTGTATCACAGAAAACCCCTTACCACCCTGTTACACTACCCATCCCGAAATCTCTTTACTTCGCTTTTTTAAATGACATAACTTAACGTTTAATAATTTTACATAATAATGCAAAAAAAAGCATAACATTATGTCACTTAAAAACTATAAAAAGTTTACTTACCTGATGTAGTGACCGGTGGATCACTGTTCTAATGTTTCTCCACGAATGTATTTACCAGCAACTACCTGAGGTCTGGTTTACACCATCATCCCACACCCATCCATCACAGGTGTCACAGGACATGTGACCCTGTCAATAACAGGGGGCCGAGCGCACGTGCCCTGGGCCAGTTCAAGATAACGTACAACTGAGTCTGTGTCTTTACTATAAGCGTAAGCGGGCCTAGGGTCCTCACCCTTTACATTGGTGACGAGCGGGTGGCCCTGCATATGCTGCCGCCTTGATGTTTGAAAAGGGGGAGAGCATAGCCCAGGTCGAGGGCACCCCCTGTTCTTGCTGCCAGCAGACGAGAGCGATGTGTTGGCAAAGCATCTGGCTTGCCGCACCCCCTGGGAGGCCATGGCGGACCAGTCGATGTGCATGCAGACCCTGCGGGCGTGAGATAAGCCAGCGAGGTGGAGGTAGAATAGCCGAGCCGTGGTGTTCCCCCACTGTAATAAGGGGTGGACTGCCAGGTCGGATGCATGGACCCCGAGTGCTGGAGCTGTCTGGGAGCCCACCCTGCATCCGAAGTGCAAGCTGTGTAGGAGAAGCAGGTGAGGGGCCCACAAGTGAGAAGAGCGCCGCGAGGCAGCGCCCGACAGCGAAGACCTGCCGGGCGTGTTCAGCCAGGTGAAATGAAGGCCGCAAGTTTACAGTACACTGACCCTCTGAACAGGAGCCCAACCCCGCGCCTGAAGTGCCCATGTGGGCAGTTGCCATCAACAGCAATACTGACTTCCGAAGGGCTGGAAGGCGTCAGCCTGATGGGGCAAAGGCTTAGAACAAGCCACCCCAAGGCATCTGGTACATAGCTCAATCAAGCCTCGGCCGACAAAGAAGGGAGGGCGCATTAAGAAGAGCAAGAAAAGCTTCGGCATCCCCGGGCAATCTGCCGGCACTGTGATTACTTACCTGAGGGGGGGGCATCGTCGGTTTGTGGTGCCACCGCTGGAGACTGCTGATTAGAGGGAGAGACTGCGACGGCATGGCCACATCATCTGCAGCATGGCACTGAGGCCTGGGAGGTCAAAGCGCAAGATCTGAGCTGGCCGGCCGAAAGCAAGGATAAGGGAGGCCACGCCAGCCATGCATGCGCTTGCCCTGCATTGGCCATGTGGGCGAGAACACCCAGGACGTCAGGGCAGCCGCCAGGAGTTGGAGGGAGAGTGCCCATTAGCCTTAGGTACAGTGCGAGGCCCACTGTGTCAAGAAAGCTGCCGGGGCCCGTGCTGGGAATAGTGCTGCAGCGCCACCAAGCGGAGGGGGTTGGGGGGGGGGGGGGGGGGAGTACCGCACTCTGTGGCAGGTATGAGAATATGAACAGTGCCCAATGAAAAGGACCGCAGCATAGGGACGGCTGCTGAGGTCCAAGATTAATGAAGGACAGTGTATATGGAGAAGTGGACTGCAGCACAAAGAAGGCTGCTGCGAGCCCCCCCAGTTAAAGTGTGAAGGACAATGGCAAGAATGGAACCTTGAGGAGAAAGGCTGCCAGGGCTTGTGAGGAGTTCTGCAGTGATGCCTATTGGCCATGGGTGGTCACTGTAGAAGTAAAGTATTCCTGTGGCAGAGAAAGACCCAGTGTTTGGAGGGCTGCCTGGCACAGAGCTGAAGCTGGTGGCAGCACCCAGGAGCACGAACTGTGAAGGGGGTGAGACAGAAGGCATCCCAATGCAGAGAATCCCAAAAAGCTCAGACTGCCAGCCAAGGAAGTTGCCAAGAGTCCACTAATGGCAAGAACAGCTATACAGCAAAGCCCCAGGTAGCAAGTTCACAAACGACAGAAGGATGCACGATGCATACGTACCCCAGTGGCAAAAGGAAGCCACAGCAAGAGGAGGAACAGGGTGCACAAGGCGCCATCAGAAGAAGCACCCTCAGGTAAAGGACAGAGAGCACAAAGAAAGAAGTGCGCCGAAGACTGCACCAGAGAAGCTGACTGCACGGGCTGGAGCCCGAGAGTAACAGCCCTGCGAGGAAGAGGGCTCATGTTGTCACAGAGTGTGACAGACCCTGCGAAGCTTGCCTGAGTGGAGGCAGAAGAGTGTGGCACTATAGTGTAGCCTTGAGGTGCAAGAAGAAGACCTGTGAGAGGTCGAAGGAAGAAGAACTGTGAGAAGTCAGAGGAAGAAGAACTGTGAGTGGTCGGAGGAAGAAGACCTGTGAGGTCAGAGGAAGAAGACCTGTGAGAGGTCAGAGGAAGAAGACCTGTGAGAGGTCAGAGGAAGAAGACCTGTGAGAGGTCGGAGGAATAAGACCTGTGAGAGGTCAGAGGAAGAAGACCTGTGAGAGGTTGGAGGAAGAAGACCTGTGAGAGGTCAGAGGAAGAAGACCTGTGAGAGGTCAGAGGAAGAAGACCTGTGAGAGGTCAGAGGAAGAAGACCTGCGAGAGGTCGGAGGAAGAAGACCTGCGAGAGGTCGGAGGAAGAAGACCTGCGAGAGGTCGGAGGAAGAAGACCTGCGAGAGGTCGGAGGAAGAAGACCTGCGAGAGGTTGGAGGAAGAAGACCTGTGAGAGGTTGGAGGAAGAAGACCTGTGAGAGGTTGGAGGAAGAAGACCTGTGAGAGGTTGGAGGAAGAAGACCTGTGAGAGGTTGGAGGAAGAAGACCTGTGAGAGGTTGGAGGAAGAAGACCTGTGAGAGGTTGGAGGAAGAAGACCTGTGAGAGGTTGGAGGAATAAGACCTGAGAGGTTATAGGAAGAAGACCTGTGAGAGGCGGAGGAACAAGACCTGTAACAGAAGCTGTGGACATCTAGAGTGAAGCACTGTGTCGTGACCTGGGGCAGAGGGCACTGGGACCCTGCACCTAGTCGGGAGAGGGGACAGCAACCGGACACCACTTCCGGTCAGGGAGTGGGGATGGGCATTATGATACGGCGAGGGCAGGGAACGAGACATGCCTGGGAGCACGGGCAAGAGACAAGAATAAAGAACAACTAATCTCTTACCGGTCTCTGTGTGTTTTCTGTGTGGCGACACTACACACTGTACCTAGGAAACACCCAGAGGTCAGTGAGACATCTTTGGGACCATGAGAGGTTGGCCACCCAGAGATCCTCGGCTAGACCAAGCGAACCTGAAGCCTGCGGAAGAGAGCAAGCCGGACCATTTGTAACATCCACCTTTGGGCTTGCGCGTGAGAACTGGGTTGTGGTCCTGTTCGGACATCCTGAGTGACCTCTGTCATGGGGCCTAAAGAAGATCCGAGCAATTCACACCAGCCTGTGGCAAACTAGGGGCAAGGGCTCAGGGATTACTGGTGAGAGAGATATCCTGACACGAGAGATGCATCTGCAGCAGCTCCCCGCAGGTACCAGGAAGCATGAAGATCTCTTGTCGGAATCTGGTTACCCCCAAAGACTGTCCTCTCAATGCCGGTGCACTAGAGCCAGGATTGCAGGAGTACCCCGACTAGGAAACAACTACCCGTGAGGCGGAGCGAGTGGCTTGATGATGGGACTTCTAGCAATTCCTCCATAGGCCTATAGTATGGCGTTGGAGGGACACAGCGTAATCCATATGGTCCCGTGGAAACCCGGTGAAGGGGACTTCAGGGGACTCCCGTGAGAGGGGAATCCTGGTGTGAGAGGGGAATCCTGATGACAGAAGGATGTCTGAAATTGCTCCACCAACAGGCAGCTAGAAGCACTGCGGCATCTGAGGAAGACTCCTCAACAGTAACCAGGAAGTCATCAGCCTTTGGAGGTTGCTGTACATGGAGCCAGGGCGTCTTTGAAAATGTATTACTCACAGATTTCACTATTGCTCCACATGCACCATCAGAGCAAGCATTGTATATAGACTTTCACGCAGTGAGTCCAGGTGAGACAGGAGCCACAGTGCCCAGGTGCACTGTAACAATTCAAACTGGTGAGTGAGAAATCCAGAGTTCATCTACACTGCCATTCGTGCCCAGAGCAGTCTGGTTAAAAGGACTGAAGTGTGCCGGGATGCCTGGGGCACCCAGCTGCACCTGTCCAAGTATCCTGTCCTGCCAGCAACTTGAATGGACTCAGTGGAGTTGTTGTTTGTTATTTTGTTCTCTCTCACAGGTTGGACTTGTCCCATTTTTATAAAAGGTTGGGAGGGATGTAGTGACCAGCTGGTCACTGTTCTAGTGTCTCTCTATGAATGTATTTACCTGCCACTCCCTGAGGGCTAGCTTACACCATGTTATGTGATGTTATTTATGCTCCTGGAGCGCATGGTTACCCAAGGATGTCCTGGCGCTGAGCACTGGTTACCTGAGGAGCGTATGACCTAATGGTCAGAAAAGAACCATGTCTTCAAGCCCTTCTGGAAAGAAATGAGATCTGGGGCATTTCCCAGTTGGAACGGGAGTTCATTCCATGCCTTAGAGGCGCAGTGAACAAAACTTCTGCCTCCCCAGTTTGTTTTCTTAAAAGGAGGATAATCACTCGTTTGGACCCGGTTGACCTTAATGTTTCGTTTGGAATATACCATGAAAATTTAGATTTAAGGAACTCAGGACCTATTCCACTGACAGCTTTAAAGACAATACAAAGTGCTTTAAAGCGTGATCTTAGTGGTACTGGAAGCCAAACAATTTCTTAAGTTCTCCCTTGACTGAGGCGAACCTGGGTGTTCCGGTCAGCAATCTGGCTGCCGCGTTCTGGACCACTTGCAGCCTGTTCAGATGTTGTTTTTGAACATTAAGATATAAACTGTTGCAATAGTCCAGACGTGACATCATGAGTGCCATAACCACACCATCCAGTACAGGTGTCACAGGACATGTGACCCTGTCAATAAAAGAGGCTGGGCGCACGTGCCCTGGGCCAGTTCCAGATACCATACAACTGAGTCTGTGTCTTTACTTTAATCGTAAGAAGGCCTAGGGTCCCGACCCTTTACACCTGTAACGTAAAGCACCGCAATGGTAAGATATTGAAAATGGTCTTTGTGGTACTTACCTGTGATGTCAAAACTCTGATGTACTTACCTGTGATGTGACAGCAGCACAGCGTTTCACACTTCCGGAGCGCTCTCATTTGACTATTCAGCAACAAGTCTTCTCTCTTCAAACATCCTTTCCCCACCAACCCCGGAGGAAGCACTCTCAAACCCGGGAGTCATCTCTGTGTCCCCCGGTAATGTGGTGAAGAATGTGGGGTGGGGCGTTACTCTCACGATTCTACAGTGCCCCACACATGGCATGAGCTTCATCACCAGGTTCTTGTACAAATGGATAAAAAATAAATAAACCACCTGCCACTGAAGTTTGCTCGCTGCCCGGCAGTTTACAGGCTCCACTTGAAGTCCTCCCTCCCGCCCCTGGCAGCATCGCCCTGCACCTCTCTTTTACCCCCATACCAGCCCCGGTGTATGAGATTCACAGCACCCTATCATTTTTCCTCCTCACCTCCACGCTTCTTTTTTATGTTCCACATCCTTTTTATTTCTTTTTTTAAGAAATGAACAACACAAAAGGAAAGAACCAGGTAACAGAATTAAAAGAAGTATCTCCCAGAAGCACCCCCACACTCCTCTGGGTTTTGGCAAATAGGCATATCCACTGACATAAATCCCGCATAATACTTTTTCCATCCAGGGTTTTCAGAGCTCTACTCTCTGTAGCGCCCTGAGTGACCAAGGACATGTCAATGCACTTAAGTCTTTGGTGAAGAACTGCAGCAGTGGGCCCCACCTCAGAGCTGCAGTGATGATGTCCATGTCCAGTGTCTGCCAGAGCCTATTATACCAACCCCTGACGGAGGGAATTGTTTCTTTTTTATGTCATGGCCTTCACAAGACCCCTCTCTCTCCACCCAGAGAAATGATTCTCCCCACCCCCCACTCTTTCACCTGCCTCTCTTTCATCACTGTTATCTGCCTTGACTTACATGGCATGTCAGTAATGACTGTCTCATTGTTTTGGAACATACCTGTCCCACTAACACCTACTTCCCTCCTATTAAACAAATACCCCAATTTCTTTCCTCTCTTAATTCCTTTTTTAATTATATTTGTTTCGATTACTCAGAGCTGCATAGGAGTGTGTTTTCGATACCCGAATTTTCTTTCAATGGGGCCCATTACATACTTCCAGAAGCAATCCCCGGTAACTCTGCCACCGAAGTTACCGATGTATGAACCACAGAGGGTTCTGGCCCATAATCAGCAAGGCTAGGCCAACTCAATACTCAAACAACGACACAATTGCCAATACTGATGCTTACTATACTAATTCCTTTAACCAATCACACGTGGCACTCATAGTGACTGAGAAAAAGTAGATTTGGCCAGTGTCCCTAATGGGGCTGTGTTGTTCTTTAAAAATCTGAGGATTGTTTTTTTCTAAAGAATTCCTCAACCTCCCCCTTGGGTATTTTCTTTCTATTCATTCATGTGTCTTGAAAATTTGGAATCTGAGCATGTCCATGTACTAAGCGTTTTTGTCAAATGTGATTTTTAATGTTGCGTTATATATGTGACTCAGGATTAATGTTATATATGTGTGGAATTTGATGTGGTTCATGTAAAATCGTTAGAATTGTTCATTGGAATAACACCATGAATGTTTAAAGTTTTCTTGATGAAATAGAATCTTCAAAAAATCTTTTAAGAAATAAAAATAAAAATGTACTTTTTTTCAGTCACTACGAGTGTCACGTGTGATTGGTTAAATAAATGAGTATAGTAAGCATCAGCATTGGAAATTGTGTCATTGTTAGAGTACCGAAGTTACCGATAGCAGGGGTATCAGTGACTCCCGGAGGGAAGAGTTACCTGTGATTAAAAGCAAGACCATGAGAGTCCCTTAGACACTAGGAATTAAGGTGGGATCAGTAATTCTGGCCCCAACTCCCCAGGTAATTCCTCGTCTCATTTCCCCCCATTGATATCAGCTGGTGGAGCTTCCATGCGATACACTACAGATCCGCGGAGCTACCACAGACCTTGTAATCTTGTTACCACCTTAACCTGGATTACCGGGTCCCTCAGTATAAGGATCTATGTCAGAAGAGGGTAATCTTTTCGCCCCTGTTCTGTATATCGTTACCTCTCTATTATTTTTGTAAAGCACCCCTTCTTTCTCTTGTTGGCACTTAATGGAAACTTTTTAAAATTAATAAATAAATACATCAACTCATGCATTTAATGTACATGTCTACGGTCTCTGGAAGCCAGAGAAGCTTTTGCACCTTACCTTGCCGTCTTCGTTATAGACAAAAATATTTCTGGTGCTGTTATCTTTTAGGTATGTGATTTGTAATCCATGTGGGTTTCCTATTTTTGACGGCTGGAAAGTCACATTTAAATGTTCAATCTTCATGACTGCTTTGGGTTCTTTTGCCTGAAAAACACATTCATGTTGAGTGAATAAACCACAAAAGACAGAAGCAAGGCTGCAGTGTACACTCACATGCCTTTTCGTTACAGGAACATGAAAAAAGTTTCTTTATCTTTCATGTTAAATAACAGCCCTTTTTACTCATCCTACTGAACAGGAAATACATTTGCACAAAGATAGTCAGAATTTTTTTTAAATTCTGCTTATATCAGAAAGATACAATTAACAGCTGTCAGTTCTCACCGCATATGTCTCTTATTTTAAGAAACAAGATTCAACGTTCGGCTTCATCCCATATTCTTTTTTTTTGTGTGAAAAGTAAATGCAGAACCTACATACCTTTCAAGTTTCCCAGGGCCATCTGTCAGCACCTCATTCATCCCAGCTTTTTTTCTCTGCATACTGGGACTTGTAGTCCTGTATATTCTAATTTAAAATCAGAACTACAAGAACCAGAATGCATAGGAAAATCCTGGACTTAATTAGCTGCTCAAAAATGGAAACGAGATAACAGAAGGTGCTATAGGACCTGTTTCCCCTATCCATTATAATATGATTTCTCCCTTTGTGTTTTATGGAATTGTAACAATGCTGATGGTTTTATTTCTAATTATTTGTCTGCTTATGTTAGCCAAAATACTGCATATTAGAGCACGTAGTTAAAAATGAACATTTTAAACTTTTCCGTGTCTCTGATTACTCATGTTGCGGACTGATATGAGAATAAAGACGAAAGAGTGTTCTTGATTCCCACCATTCCTGAGAGTAAGCTAAATTGCTTGTTCTGGGTTGTCTAATCATTGGTAACTTCGCTGTAGTACGGAGAACGAATGAGACACTGATGCTAGTCAGATAGGGGTTCTGGGTACCGAGGTGAGTTTTTGGTACACCACAATTCACTGAGGTCCTGGTTTCCAGCGCATAGTTCTGTGCATGAGCAGGATCCCCGCAACACGCTCAGCGGGCAGATATTTTTAGCGCCTTTACCTGGTCAAGATTTCTTCTTTCGCACTCAGTCTCTTTTTTTTTAGCTTGGAATCCTTCAGTGAGACAGTGCTGTGGGCTCTATCTAATGAGATCTCTACAAGGCCGCATACCTTCTCTGTGAGGTCCCACTGGACCTGATTTTCTACTGTGGAGAAGCGAGGTAATGTCGTTTTGTGGATTGGTTTGGTAAATTTGTCCCGTCTTCAGGAGGTCTGGATTTTTAAAAAGTTTCTAAGTCCTAGATTTTCAGGGGTAATAAGAGTCCTGCCAGCAACAACCAAGGGTTCCAGGAGCCCAGGAACATTGTTTGGGGATTAGCACTCACTCCAGCAGAGGCCACCAGCAGGGTCCAGGTGAGGTCCAGTTTGAACTGGTCAGCTATAACATAACATAACTTATGTATTTGTAAAGCGAAAGGTTCACCCGTAGCTATCAGTTTCAGGAAAAGGCCTCTTGCAGCATAACACCCTGTAGCTTACAGGAGGTCGGCCTACTGGCACTTGAAGTCAACTTCTTTGTCCTGGATACTAGAGGGAGTAGGTCCAGTGCTCAATGGTTCCTCTCAAGTCAAAGAAATCAGGCCCAGGCCTTTTCGGTTCTTCCTCAGGCAGTGTTCTAAGGAAAGTACTTTGGGAGGCCCTAGCTAGTGACTGGGGATGATTTCTGTCCCCTCCCTAGTCAATGGGGTAAAAGTTCCCAGGGGTAACCCAATGCACTCTTGCAGAAGTCCTGTTGTCCCTGCTGCAAACAGTTCACAGTGCCCCTACTCCTTAAATTTCTCCTTCTCCTCTTGAGCAGAGCCTTTGTTACCACCCCAGAATGTGGGGATGGAAATTAACAGCCCCTCCTCTGTTGCCACTCCAAAACAATTCAGGGGGAAGCTCTACTCTGACAGGATTTAGTGCCTGACTGGCTGGGTAAACAAAGGAAGGGGGTTCTCCAGGTCTCAGTTAACATTTGCCTGCTAAATGGGAGGCCTATTTCAAATAAATTAGGTTCCCCAGTCCAGCCCAACTAGCCATCCTGCCAGAGGATCCAAAACACCTCCCCCAACCAGGCCTTTGTATCTGCTCTGGGAGCCGTTTTACCACCTCTTCAGGGCTAAGCACTCAGAGGCCTGCAGGTGGAGGATAATGCAAATTAGCTTTGAGGAGCTTCAGGCAGGGAAAAGGTAACACTGTAAAAGTTGCTTTACTTTAATATTTATTAAATATACAGCATCACCATTAAGTTGGGCTTTTAATAAATATTACAAATAGTCACAGATTCGGTAATCTAGCTGTTCCATAACTGGAGATAGCAAATACAAACTTTATATTGCATCCCACTGTTTCTCAATGGGTCAGCCGACATTTCTACAGTGAAAATAGCTTTGAGGTGCTAATCACTGCAAGAGCATCTTAACGTTACGTCTCTATATGTCCTACTTTTACCATGATCCCTGCCTTGGAGCTACAAGTCCTACATAGGGGGGGACTTATTCATATTTAAAAGAAAGGGTTTATTTTGACAGGCCGAATTGCAGTTTTTACACTGCTAGTTAGCCTACAATGGTAGGCCTGAAGCCATGCTTACACTGCCACTCCTGTAGTAGAAGGCACAATAGGTGCTTTAGTTCACTAGTGGTATTTAACTTCCATGCTCTTGGTACACTTTATTCCATATACTAGTAACATATAGGCAAGTTAAATATGCCATTTAGGAATAGGCCAATGAATCCATGTTTAAAGAGGGAGCTCAGGCCCCTTACAACAGTTAGGTGGGGTAAAAGGCACATGGCTCTAAAGCCATAAAAACAGATAGGGTAAAATCTGGGGGGACATCATTTCCTACATTATGCTTGTGGCATATCGTTTCTGCTCTGTGATGGCGTGCCCAGTCGCAAAGTAATGTAATGTGATATATTGTGTTTGCATTTCTATAGTGCTTATTACACCGGATGAGGAGCTGAAGAGCTTTACGCCAGGCAGCATGCTGCTCTAGGACCCAAGGGTAGTGGCTAGTCCAGTGTTGTCGGTTATTGTTGGTTATTGGGATTAGTCTGCGGTGCGCTCAAGCAAACCATTCCATGCATTAACTTAGTAGTGGAGTAAAGTAAAGGAAGTTAGTTGTGATCATTAGTTGGGAAAAGGGGTATGCGAGTTCACACAGGTGGGGTTGATAGATGAGCTAGAGGAGATTACATAGTTTTGATTGCAGGGGTATAACTTTCCAAAAAGTGTGTGTGGCAAATTGCAGAAATACATTAAGAGATTACATCAAATATGCTTGTGACTTATAGAAGGTTGGGGTTAGTGAGAAAAGGCACGCAGAGAATGGAAAGGAGAGACAGCCATTTGAAAGGAAAAAAGGAGAGGTGACCATCTGAAGTTTTATGACTGAGTTAAATCTGGTGAGGGAGGTCACACTGCCTGGGTGACAACCCCACTATCCTGTCATCCCGCAATCACTGGCACCTCAGGTTAACCCCTTCCCCCCTTGATACCCTCTTCTTCAATTCTATCACTGTTATGTCCTACTGTGAAATCTCACCTTCCTCTGGATGTAGGTGAGATTATTTTTTCTTGGAAAAATTAATAACAATATTTGAATCATAAAGATCAGCTTTTCATGTGGGATTATAGGATTATGGTAGACCTCTTCTGAAATAGCATGAAATTTGAGTCTGCATGTCGGCACAGTTTGGTCAAGCAGGCCAGTAGGGAATAGAAGTCTGGTCTTCTGGTTCGATGGCAGACGACAACAGGTTCTCATTTTTGCATTCACTATAGTTAATACAAAGCACAGATTAAAGCTTGGTTTAGCTGCTGCAGTCTTTAGGTAGGATCCCTACCACCACTCAATGCATGCATCTGTCTGGCACTGTTTTCGGAGGACTGCACACTGAAATTAAAATCTTTCCTAAGACTCGTAAGGAGAATGGGCTCTGGGTTTCTCAGCCCTCCCAACTCCTTCTGCCGGCCCGCCACCATGGAAAGCCTCAAGCTTTCCATCATTTAGCTTGTTGCCTCGACTGCAGTAATGATCTATCGGAAAGGATGCCGAGAGCTACCGGTATTCATATACTGAGCAGCAAGGTAAAAGGGTACACGAGCCAAAATGTGTCTCAGAAAATGAAGCATGGAGAACCTAGGCAGCAGAAACTAAGTTAAGGTGCCCGATCTGACGAGACCTGGTCTGCTGTGAACTTGGCAGCTCAGGTTGGCACCCTTCTCAGAGAATAACTCTCTTCATAAGCTTTTTCTTGTTCTGAGATTCTGGGAGGGCCATACACCGATGCTTGAATTTAAATATTGGTAAAATCCTTTGTGTTCTTTTTTTAACAAGCCAATTCTATCTCTCTATGTATGTTTTGCTCCAAAGTGTGAGACTCAATTCAAAGTAATTGTGGTCATTGAGCCTGGAGACAGTGAAATGCCCACATGCGAAAGTTATGATTTGAGGTATCTGTGGTGTACATGTCATGCAGATGACCTGGTGTGTGCATATCATAGAGGTGGAATCAACTTGACAGGAACATCTGCAGGGGCTAGATGTGCTCGGTCCCCGGGGTACATTGGCGGGCTGACTAGAATAAGAAAACATGCACTAGATCATTGAAGTAATGCTTTAGGTTGGGAGAAACCTATTTTGCCAATTCCCGAAATCCCAATCAAACCTTCTGGTCTTAACTGCAGTAAGTTCTTGCCCCCTCCATTCATCTAACTTTGTGAACCAAGGAACACTGCCCACAAACACCAATCATTTTGGAAATTATGAATTTTTTGTCTCTCACCTGAAAACAACACAATCTTACAGTGTACACATAATGCTGTTTACTACTCGTAGGACACGGCTACGTGCTAATATTAAGCAGAATTTTACTTAATTCATTTGTTTTCAACGTTAATAAATATAGTTTCATGCACCCACTGTTTTATTTTAACACTATCCACAAGCCTAAACCTACCAAAATGAAACACTTCTATGTCTAGGGCAGCCCCTGGGTCTTACTTTGTACACCAAGTGGTCCAGGATCTGTCAGATATCAGTTCTCTGATATCAGTTCTCTGTTCCTCTCCTTTACTGGCTCATGGGGAAAAACTGTATGTCCCTGTCTGTCACTCAGTGAAGCTGCAATGCAACGTCACCCGACCACCTTTTGTGGAATGGGAAAAAGTGATTTGCTGGATACTGTATATTAAGACTGGTTTCTCAGGATCTAAGATGCTGTTTCATTCCAACATAATACCAAGTTATCCCCTTTGTGCATTTGACTCTACTAGGGTAGTGACTAAGTGGTAAAGGTGCTGCTTACTCTCAAATTGACTTTGTGAAGTGTTTTATTCCTTATGGGCCAGGAGCTTGGTACTGACTAACATTTACACAAATATCTTGCTACCTGCTCATTTTTGTTACTGTTTGTCCAGTAAGTATTTATATATTTATATATTTTGCTAAAGAATTTATTTGAGATGTAATACACCACAGCCTTAGTTAAATAAGTTGTGCCTCACATGGTGTTTTCTTAGACTTCCCAGACCAACCCCATTTCTAATCTCACTTAAAACACTGGTCTGACTGCTTGAAGGCTGGAATTAGAGGAAAGTGTAGAAACCTCAAGCCATATATTGAGTGAGGAAACTGTTCCACCGTGACAGTGGATCTGTCTTCTGATCTACTATAACTATAGAGCCCGCCGTAGCAGGTTCTACCGGCCATTAAAGGCCCGCTCCAACGTTAGAGGCCCGGGCCAAAGGCAAGGGCCTTTAACAAGAAAGCGGACCTTTAATGGCCGGTAGAGCCCGCTGCCGAAGGCTCTAAAACTATTAGAACATTCCGCCCCTAGAGGACAGAATGTTCTAATTTGTAAAACAAAGGCCTCACAGAGGCTGAGGGGTTTGAAATCCCCCCAGGCTGCGTGAGGGCTTTGTTCACAGCAACAGCTGTGAACAAACATTGGAATGTTGATTCTCCGGGCTTCTACCAGCCATTAGAAGCCTGGAGCACTCCATTGTCTTCAATGGAGCACTAAACATTCCAGTGTACTACTATAATGGAATTGAAGGCTGACTTTACAGCCGCAGTCAGCTAGTTCTTTTGGGAGAGGGTGGACAGGGCAGCAGTACAGAAAAGGTGCTTTGTAATGGTTTAGTAGCTCACGTTGGTTGTTTATCAGGAATAAAGTAGGAATGGAGGTCAACCAAAAATAATGTGTTAGTGTTGCTTGCTTGTATTTGATTTTCCATTTGAGGGACCCGGTCACTGGCAATAAAGTGCTTGCAACAGAATAATTCCGGATTAACTTGCCGAATGCTTACATCATTTTTGTTGAAATACTTCAGTGCTCCTTCCCGCTCTGATAAAATGAATTTTCTACTTAAAAACTGTCCATTGTCACGCCCTCGCTTCCAAAGGAGCCCTTCTCGATATCCTGCAAGAGAAGAAACCCCAATAATTAGAAGGAAACAGGAAACTTACAAAGTTAACAAATTTATGTTGAAATTGATTTTAATCTTAAAAAGTCATTGTTAATTTACTCAAAATAAGATATGTTTCACAATAACATCAGAACCGATACAGCTCTTTTTTTTTTGGAGACACATGTATTTATATTTTAGCTTGCGATATTTCACAAAACATGCTATTTTAAGAACCCAATCACATGATGGTGGAATCATGTACTTGTAGCTGTAACAGAAACCGTTTGACACTCCTCAATATTTTGCCTTCCCGTAAAATTAGATGTAGCCACTATATCTTGTAGTTTTATTGCATCAAATATCAATTCCAATAACATTAAGAGCAAACATCTTAGATGACAGAAGACCCTTTTTCAAAAGCAAATTTTCAATGTTCACTTAAGGTCGTAGAAATGCGGTCAATTCACAAAATAATTCAGATTTATTAATTCAGCTATAAAATGATGGATGACTAGACACTGCAAATAAACCATATTGCAAATAAAGATGTTAACCATTCAGAGGCGCCACAGATGAAAAAGATGAGGTAGCGTTTCATTTCAATATGGTGTCTTCATTGACAGCTGCAATTTCTTTTGCAATTCGCTCTGCCTCCTCATGCTTTGCGTTCTCCTCCGCTTTTATTCTTTTTTCCTCTGCTGCAATAGGCTGAAGATAATCATATCTTGTTTTTCCATATTATCATCCCAACCAGCAACGCAGAGTACCTGGCAAACTTGATCAGAGGAGAAACAGGCACCGGTGGAACCATCTTGCTTCCAGAGCCAAAGCCAATAGAGTAGGAAATGATGCAGCTCTAACAAGAAATTAATCTATTTTAAATTAGGATTCTTCTGTGGAATCCAACATTTCAAATACCATGTAAAATAATTGTTATATTTTTAGAAAATGGTACAAATTCTAAATTCTGAAACTGTCCAAATAATTGATGTATAGACACACCTCTTCATAGAATACTACTTCACTATGGTAATAGTCCACATTGGCTATTAGAAGTCAGCTACTCTCCGATCAAATTGACTGTAAGTTTCCAATTGACTCTGTACAGCTCTCCGCTGCCTTTTGCTAGGCTTGTGTTATACAAATAGCACATGCATACAAAGTTCTTTGTCTTATGGTTAAAACAATTCCAGAAGTCTCTATTTGTGGGCTATTTCAAGGTGCCACATATGGTTTTAACTGCTGAAGCTCTGCTAGCACTACACTGGGCTTCCCTATGAACTGAGGCGTCCCTTGTTTCCGGGAGTGAAAAACCGACTCAGACTGGTTTTGACGCCCCTGGCGTTCTCAAGGACTGACCATGACTCTAGCTCTGTCTTCACATAAACAAGTCAACTTCCAAGTATCCTGCCTGTGTGTTGTCTTGCCATTTAGTGTGACCTACTACTGTCCTCTCTCATATTCCTCATGAACCTTCTAACAAGGCAGCTGTCCCAGATAGCCATTTATTCTTCAGGAAGGGTACGATAAGGGTTACTTACGCCTCATTTAGAATCGCTCTGGATACAGGGGCGGCTCCTCGGTAATGGCAGAGGAGCGTCGCCCCACTTGTCAGTCAGAGAAAAATAAAATGACAGTAAAATAATATTATCATTTTATTTTCCACTGACTGACTCAGCCATGGAATCAAGGGTGGGGCCAGGCCATGGCAAGGAGGAGGAGAGTTGTGCACTGTAGGTGCGCATGTCAGTTTGGCCGGCAGTCTTAGGATAGCCAAACCAACATGCACACTTACATTTCTCCAAGTGTGCTTCAAAGCCGGGTGGAGAAATGGCAAAGGCTCCCTATGCCTGAGCGTGCGTCATTCTAGCCTGCTCAGGCCAATCAAGGCATCGCTCTCATCCTTGGTATAGCATGAGAGAAGTCTGAATTGGGTTGGGATCCTGTTGTTTGTGTCCAAGTGACTGCCGGGAGGACAGCAGCACAAGACAGACAGCAGCGTTAGAGTTGGCGGCAGGACAGGTAATTTTTTTTAAATTTTAAGTAATATTTCCCTAACGGCCCCTCCTCCTCCCCACCCCACTACTTGGGATTTGCAGAAACCACCACTGTCTGGAGAGGAGAAATGGAATCAGTGCCTATGGAGGCAGGAAGACCATGGTTCAGGCAGCTATGACCAATTGTTTGATCACCATTAATATCAAACATCTAACTTCACCAATCATTTTTAATAAGCAACCAAGTGGAGCAAAGAGGGATTTTTAAGTTTCTTTCCTAACATGAGTCGATGTAATGTGAATAAGGACCCCTATGTAGCTGGAAAGGCTGCTTCCGTCTGTGCAGCAAGAACACATTTTTGAATTCTATTACTCCAGGAACACAGCATCCCTGTCTCACTTCATCACCTTATGCACCTAGGCATACTGGGCTCAAAATCACATGTTACAGTTGACCTAACTAAAGTCAGAAGAAGGTTTATTGAGAAAGGTTTATTCTGACAAGTGCTTGTTGCAGGTTAGCATACAGCGACTCCAGGTAAAAAACACTGTGGGACCACTCAGAGGAGAAGGACATTCCTACAATTTTTATTTCAAATTGACCAAGATAATAAATCTATAGGTATAGGGTTAGCGGGTCTGCATCCAGAGCGAGAGAATTGGGAACCTGGAATCATTTATTTTTAGAGCAGGCAATCTGTATTTCAAACCAGATTCTGGCATAAGTATAACATCGAAAGAAATACTGCTACGGGGCCAATTTCAATGTCTGGTTGAATTACTTCCGCCCGACACTGAATCGGTCCTGGGAACGACAGACCTCTGGTCGGCGGCCCCGACTGCCTCATCAGGATGCGACTGAACACTGTTCGGTCACATTCCTGCATTTCGCTATGGGAGCATGCATTACGGCCATAAACTCGCCATAATACATGCTCCTAAGGGAAATGGGAGGTGCTGTTCATCCCTGCACCCTATGGCAGGCATCTCAATGTGGCTGCCACGACGTGCAGGGATCAACTGGAGGCCGCGCACCCAAGGGGGCTCTGCTGTGGGCCCCCAAACACACTTTCCAACATAGTTTCCATTGTGCATCGTAATCCCAAGGGCGGAAAGGCCCGCCCTTTGGAAATACAAGCTGGTTCCGACTAGCCAACGGACTCCTTGGGCCCGTCGGAAGCCAGCCGGAATGACTGGCCACTTTAGTTTCCGACAGCCAATATTATAATGTGGCGGTCGGAAAGTGAACTGAGGAGCCGATTACGATGCGGCCCAGAGCGACCGCATCGTATTCCGCCCCTAAGTGTATAAATGCCACTGTATCAATGTTTTCCATTTCACAATTTTCTCGGGAATCTGAATGACAGAGTTCCTCCAATACCTTTGTAAATAATATTTAGTGCACAGAATTTATGTCAGAGATTCTGTAATATGCTGGTCATGATATTCTGGAACCTAATCATGGAAACTCCGTGGCTGGAGGAACTTAACATTCTTAATACACTGAGCAAGATCCTGAATGCAGTCACAGTCATCTAGCAGAAGCTGCGTCACTGGTGAAATATCTTCACAATCTCACTCTCTAAATCACTCACTCCATCATCCACCAATTGCCCAGATTGTGAAAACTCACTTACTCACCCTCCCACTCACTCAACAATTGCCAGATTATATAAAGTACAGAGAGTTTTATGAAAATTAGGAGCACTGAGACATTTGTTGTGAGTAAACATTTAGAACACACTCTTCATAACTCACATAGTGCTATAAATGTCATCACTTAGGGACCGATTCTGATACGGTTAGGAAAGCATTCCCACTTAGAGCCCGATTACGATGTGGTTAGGAAGGCCTCCTAACGGCATTTGCTCCTTCCGAATCGAATTGGGAACGTGTCTTCCCGACCGAGGGCCAGATTACGATGCAGTTAGGAACATAGGCTCCCATAGAAGTCAATGGGAGTCCAACCAAATCGTATCTGGAAGCATCTGGATGCATCATACTCGGTCGGTCAGACTCTCCCGATCCGAGTCGGTCGGTAACCATTTCCAAACCGATTTGATCGGGAAGATTTCCTAACCGCATCAGAATCGGGCCCTACGTTTTATTTCCTTGGTCTGGAGCTGCATTGTCTCATCTAGCTCTTTCAAAACATGAAGGTAAGTACCTGCATTCTCAATACAGTGACTCTGACCAGCAACCCATTCAACCACTGATTTTACTAAGTGTGACAACTAATAATAATCCGTAGTTGCTGCTCATACGAAACACACAATTCTACTTTAACATCTGGTTTTGGAAATGTGTTTGATCAATCTGGCGCCCTATACCATCTGTGATCAATATTCTCTTCTTTTATGAAAACATTACACACTAATTACATCACTTATTTAATCTTTGTCTGAAAGTCACAATTTCTCAGATTTAACTTAGACAGTCAGATGCAATGAACATTGGCACACAGATACTAAAAACATCCAAACACATGCCTAAGAATCATTATTTATTTTTACAGAAAAAAGATAAGTACTAAGTCCATCTTACAATTCCTCAGGCAGTTCTGCTATAAAATTGACTGTAGCTGTGTGCGTCTTAATTTTGTACTTTAGAAATAAAGGTTTTAAAAACATCGAGTGGGGTAGAAATACCAAACAATTAAACAATACATGGGCATTTAACATTCAGAGCACCCAAACATTTTTTATTGTTTAATTTTAAGCTAGACGCCATGTCTGTAAAGGAAAAATGTGTGAACTGCAAGCCTTTCTTTCAGTATTTCATCTCTCATTGATTGAGCTGCCAAATTATACATGTAAAAAAAAATTATTTCACCCAGAGTAAATCTGGTAAGATGAACAGCAGACATGATCTCCAAATACTCATTATATTTCCCCACT
The DNA here is from genome assembly GCF_964204655.1 of Triturus cristatus. Taxonomy (NCBI): domain Eukaryota; kingdom Metazoa; phylum Chordata; class Amphibia; order Caudata; family Salamandridae; genus Triturus; species Triturus cristatus. The sequence continues at coordinate 1,096,026,678 of NC_140593.1, read as the reverse complement.
GAGATCTGTAGAGCTGAATATTTCAAGTCCTTCTGGGACAGAAATGGATCCCAATTTCAAACCCCGCCATACCTTACATGCAGATTCCTATAATAATTTGTTTGGCCTAGGATTTGTTTGGTACAACATTTATAAGAGATTGAATCTCCTTCAACATCTGTATGGAATATTAGTTCGAGTTTATTGTTCCTTGCCTTGTTCACAGTCGTTTCAAATTAACCCTGTAAAGGCATACTTTGACTGACTTATTCATGCTCCTTCCATGTGGTGTTTGATTGCTGTTTTAATCGTGAGATATTATTTGTAGTAATCGTGTATTTTGACTATGTTTTTTAATTGCTGCAGGGCACTGTGGTACCTTGATATGTTTTTATCATGTACTTTATGTGATGATTTGATATGGTGATTTTCAATTTTGATATTTTAATAAAATAAAAAACATTTTTTATAAGGACTGCTATATTCCAAATGGAGGTGTTCCAAGTGTGACAGGGTGGATTGGGTGCCATTAGAGGTGTTGTATGGAGAAATACCAAGTACTTTAGTCCAAAGGGAAATTTTTATAACTTCATTGTTGATTTTGGTGTTCTGTCTCTTTGGACTTTATGAGCCCCTCTCCTTGTTTTCAAGGTTGTCACCTGTCAGCCATACTGGTCGGCATTATATGTTAAGAGGGCCTGGTCTGGAGAAACACAAACTCACGATTTAAAATGTAACACAGTAGTTGGAGATCTGTTGATAGCCCACTGTGCTTTTTACTCAAGGCCTGCTCTGATCTACTCTAACCTGCTCTATTCATGATCTACTCTTCCATCCATCATTCCATATTGAACATTCCACATCGTTAAGCAACCAGCAAATAAACCATTTTTAAGGTCGTGAACAGGCTGCATTGTGTGCATATTTATGTGCCCTTGCTGTCGGCTGTCCGTGTGCATGGTATATTATCCTCCCTGACGTGTGTCTCGTTTGCAGCAGCAATTCTTGTTGTCTAGGACAGGCAATGGCTCCCAAGCGTTATGGAAATAATGGTATAACTGTAGTCAAGTTTGGCATACTGGCGACCATGGCAAAATTGTGATTGTCTTCACACATAATGGCATCCATGGCTTAATAAAGGCCAGCCCTGGAATGTAATGTTAATAGATAGCATCAGAGGCAGAATCTGGGATTGTGACGGCTGTAACAGTAGTTAGGTGTAACATACTGGTGGCCCTGGCAAAATTGTGATTGTCTTCACCAATAATGGCATCCATGGCCTCATTGAGGCCATCCCTGTTATATGATCTTAACAGTAAGCATGGGTGAAGTTTGCGGAGTTCCACGTGACAAAACACTCTGCCAAACTATGCAGAGTTCCGCAAGCGGCGGAGTGGGTTACCTCGCGTCGTTCGCTCTGATTTTTAGTGCCGGATGTTTGTCCCGCAAGGTAAAATCCGCACAAGTGGCATCTTGCACAGTGCAAGAGGGCGCTGCTTCTTTCTGTCACTCGAGTACAAGCTCTACTTGAGCGGCAGCTTCCTCAACGTGAACTGAAGGTTTCTCAATGCGAGCGGTAGCGACCCTCCGCGACTCCCTGCGTTGAGAAATCTCACAGGGAAGTGGTCTGGTGTTGGATTTTCCCCGCTTGTGCTCACCAATTTAGCATTGGGAAAAAACTCCGCTCCACGGCAAGCTCCGCGGGGCAGAGTTCACCGCCCAGGCTTACTTTAAAGAAAGCATCAGAGGCAGAATCTGGCCTCATGATGACTGGAGACCAAATATTTACTTACTGAAAAAGAAAATGAGTACTTTGTGGGCTTACACAGCTGCGTTATAATTAAAAAAATAAGTTTATTGTTGGGAGTATTGTTCTTTTTTATCTAAAATGAAAATAAACTGTATTTTACATAAAAATATGTGTATTATCATAATCTGTTAAACTGATGTTTAGGGACTAAAGGATTGCATAGTCAGGAGAAATGTAAATCTAATAATGTGAATGATAATTCATGATGAGTAGGGTGGATTTATAGCGTATATTATTTCCTTGGTCCCAGAAGATACTTTGTAGTATGGCTGTTATTTCATTACTCGTGTGAAGGCACTCCAAACCGTAACCTTGTCTAATGTGACCCGTTAGTGTCACGGACGGTAATCTTGTAGAAGGTTTTTTTTTAACAACAAAGCCACATTACCAGAAATGTGCCATATCCTGTGTACAAATTTCTGGTTCATTACTCTTCCATATAATGTTAAGGCCTTTGTCTTGATCGTAATAAATGTATCTTTTCCTCAGTGAAGATTACATTTTTTGCAGGTAATTTTTTAAACCAAGCCTGGTTTAGTAGAAGGATTAAAGCCAAGAAAGTGACGTGACAGCATTTTATTGTAGTTCACTACACGTATCATTATTTCTATTTGCGTGAGTTTCAACCAAGGCATCATATCAAGTGGTCAACAACAGACAAAGATGGAAAGCTGTAGGAGCATCTCTGGGATCTATTGTGAAAAGGACAGAATACCAAAATAAAAAGGCAATAAACCTCTCCAAATACTGGGCTAGTTCACAGAATAAATCCAGTGCACAAACCTGGTTACAAATGAATGAGAAGAGATCTCGGTGTCATTACACTGCGGCGTATGTGTGTAATCCTAGCTAACTGCTATGTGCAAATTTAGCCTGGGCCAGGATGTTTCGATTATAAAAATCATAAATCATTAGCAAGTTTAACCGAGCTGTATCAGCCTGCTGGGTAGAATGGTTGAATGACGTAGGTGCCATTTGGGGTACAGTGACTTGGTAAGTACTGAGAAGAAGTCTTTTGAGGTTTTCTGGTGATGTTCCCTTGGAGACTGAATTCTCAGAGGTAGGTGTCGTGGGTAATGCCTAGTGGGACTGAAAGTGTAAAATCTGAGAATTTTATTATATAAATTGTGTTTCATGTACTTATTTCTTTCTTTCAATAGTGAATCCATAGGAACACTACATAAGCACATTTAACAGGTATAATACATAAATACATAGTAATTATTATAAAGATCCAAATTAATCACACAGCCAGTAAAAGCAACAAGATTAGCCAGTGTTTCATACAGGAGGCTATTACACGAGATGAACTGGGATGGTTTGAAGTGAAGGTGTGGCACATTGACCTTTGTCGTGTGAGCAGAGATTAGTGTCATGAACTGCAGGGTGGATTCATATTCATATGCATGCTCTTCTTGTTAACTCAATTTTTTATTTTGCTCAAAATAGTCAAAAGTAGATCATTTACAAATAACATCTTAACAACTTAGTATAATAAATTACCTACATATTAATTCATGAATGTAACATTAAGTCAATATTAACACAGAGTTAAAAGAAAGAAACACAACCAGGAAACACATAGAGAGGTGTGGAGGGAACCACAGTAATGGACTGTTAGGCACTAAAAGTAATGATAAAGAAGGTTTAACCTTTCTAGAACATTCTCTGACGTTTTCAGACTATCATTCCAAATATTTTCAGGTAAATATAGTTTAAGAGAGTCCCAGAATTGTTCAAATCTCTAAAAGTCATCCAAAAAATAAGAACTTTTCTTTTCAGACAATGTATATTACATAATGCATACCATAATGTCAGGGGAAGGATATGATTAAAGTCTTCCCAATTATATTTTTGTGGTTAATCCTACAGAAACCAGACGTCAAAAAGTTTGCTAAGATGGAATCTAAAAATGACTTTATGGCAATTATTTTTATTATTAAAATACTTCAATTCTGTCCAAAATATTTTTCAATAATATATGTCTTTGTGGATAGTAAAAAAAAAAAACCTATGCCAATATAAGCCAGTTATCCTCTGGCAGTGCTAGCAATGTTCAGATGTACATAGTTATACGTTATATAAATGTGATGGTACCCATAATGTTCTACATAGAAAAAGGTAAAGCGACTTTTTTAATGTCTGTGTCTTAGACCCATCTTTGTCTCTTCACTTTAAGGTCCATTTCCTGCTTAAATTACTAATTTTCTTTTCTTTAGGTATCCATAATCTTTGTAGTTTCATCTTCACGGTGTATCAAACGATATAGAGCAGCGTTTAATTGTTGCCCAAGGTCTGTGCAGGAATCGAGGAGTTGTTACCATGAGATATGTAGCCTGCATACAAACCTATTAGTATTATACTGGTTGTAGACATCATTGATTAAGCCACATTCATATTTATATTATTAAAGTGCTTCAAAATACTGTGAATGGTCATGTGATGAAGCAAAATACTTGAAGCGATCCTATCCAGTCAACTGAGTAATCGGGATTAATAGATAATTTCCGTACAGTGTCGAATGGAGGTGGGTTTACTTGAAGCGATCCTATCCTGTCAACTGAGTAATCGGGATTGATAGATAATTTCCGTACAGTGTCGAATGGAGGTGGGCTTTAAAACTTCTCATGGGTTTTCAATGATCTTTCTTTTCTAAGAGTGATGGAATTTATATTTTTTACCACTGCCCAATTGAGGTTTCTGTTCATAGAGGTTTCCTGTTGCTGAAAAATAAGTGTCTAATTGGATAATGCTACATCAGGAATATATGGACATAGATAATATTGGCTCTTATGATTAGAGGGGTTTATATTGAACTAAATGTGCCAGGCCCTTGTCTTAGGGCTTCAAAATAACACCTGGATTGAGGTTCTAATGTAACTACATTTCATTCAGGGTCAAGCAGAAATTCAAATAATGAGACTTCCATGTAGCCAAACTTCCAACTTACTTACTCGAACCACGCTGCCGAAATAATGAATGTACTTGTTTAAAACACCTCTCTTTTCTGCGTATTAGCCTAAATACTGTAAATAAAGCTGAAAGTTCCACATACTGCCTGAAGTTCACTTAGAAAGTCAGTAGCGTTCATTCCCACACTCTTCCTGAAATGTGTTCCCAACAGGCTGGGCTGAAGGAACACCACTCCCCAGTTTACTCAGTCCCTCCCCAGGCATCTGAGAGGATGGGTGACAGGTTCCCATCAGGAGGCTAGAACAGATGTGCCTGGAAGCAGGAACCTCTGGCACACCACACAATCATTCCAACACAGCTCAAGCAGGTGCGTTGGCAGGTGGCATTGCTTTTCAAACTGGCATGCAACACACACCCACCCATCTGTTGAAGTGCTGGAGGCAAAGGCAGATACAGTACAAGAAGCAACCTAGCAGTACCGGTTTAACCTTTCAACTTAAATTTGGCAATCACTTCAAAACTGTATGCAATACCTGCAATGACAGCAGCAGCAACTGAGTAACAATTAATGTATTCGATATTGTGGTTAAACTAGATTCATGCAGACACTGGTGCTTGTGGAATAAATTATCCCTTGCATTTCCATGTCCCTTTTTCTGGAAGAAATACTTTTCTTTTTAGCTCTCAATGGGTGCTGATAACTGGTCTCACTGAAATTAAATGAACAGAAAGCCAGGCACCTGGGACAAGCATTGGCAAATACAGTATGACTGACACTGGCAAGCTGGTGCAATGTTTATTTTTTTCATTGTAATCATAAAGTAAAAAAGAAGAAAGAAATGGAGCCTAAGGATTGTGGCCATATGCTTGCAAATTAAAAACAAATAACACTGCAAACAGTTTTTATAGAACAGTATGGATGCTACCCAGCAAGCAGATATTCTTAGAATAGTTATGAAAACCCTTTTTAGCTTTAGTTCACATAACAGGAAAAATTATACTTCCTGCTACAAACAAAATGTATCACTGGCTTGCAAAGTGTACCTTGAAGGCATAGTTTAAGTACACCAGGATGATTAATAAATAAAACAGGGATGCAATTCTTTTTAGGTGGATGTGCACATGATCAGGTGAAATGCTGTCACTCTCAGTGCAAGTTGGTCAATGGCTGACTTATTGCCTATAAAGTATGCAATGGTGGCGAAAGCAAAAGGTGAATGGCAGTTGAATAGACCAATGGACGAGGAAGGTTGATCTAAACCCATCTAGGCATGTATATATTCATATTTATATATATTTTTTTGATTACACAAGACAGGCAATACAGCTAAACTGTTTAGTATGAGGGCAGATTTAGAGGCAGTATTAAATTAATTGTGCCAATAGGGCATTATCAAACCTGTTAAACCTTCTTTATGGCTAACTCCGTTGGCCATGACTCACAAACGTAATGGTGATTTAAGAGTGTGCGTAGCCCTAAGAAGTCTCAAAAAAGAGATCTAGATGGATTCCATCCATTTCCCAAGGTCAAAGAGATACTTGCTGTACTGGGGGGAAGAGTGGAGAGCGAAAATGTTTACCAAGTTTGACCTAGCATCAGCATATCCCCAGGCCAAAAACAGAGATTGCAGATCAGAATTTGACTGAATTTGTCTCTCCCGTGGGATCATTTTAGTACCACAGGATATCATTCGGCTTAGCTTCAGCACACTCCCTTTTCAAACATGTGATTTTCTATTTGTTTAAGGAGGTTGTTTTCTAATTTATGGTGATGACAGGTAAGAACGTGACATTGACCTTCACACTGTGCTAAATCTCATGCTACAACCTGGTATTGTGGAAAAAAAGAGAAGTGTGAGATTTTGAAAGACAACGTTGAGTGTCTGGGCAATGTTATATCGAAAGAAGGTGTACAACCAAGACCTGGCCTTGTTAAAACTGCTCTGAAGGCTCCAGCATCTAAGGAGAAAGATGGATTGAAGTAATTTCAAGTTCTATGTGAATTTTATGTTTGATACATACCTGATTATGCTATGCTCATGGTCAATTTGAAACATATGTTGAAGAAAAATGTACCTTTAAGATGAGGTGATGGTTGTCAGTTAACAGTTGAGTGGGTGAAAAAGGAATTAGTAGCAACTAAAGCTTTGAAACCTTATAAAGCAAAAATACTGTTTCATCTTAGTACTGATGCAGGCAAGCACGAGTTCGAAGCCTGTTGATTCAGAGTAAAGGTGAAGACCGGCTCACTGGTCGCTTTGTATCTAGGACTTAGGAAGCAGAAACACACTGTTCCATCATCGAAAACAAATTACGGCACATTGCTGGGCAGTAAACTTTTTATACTTCTATATGGGGGAAAAGATTTAAGTTATAAACTGACCATAAGCCACTGGTTTATGTACTTAAATTTATTTTTCAGTGAAATGTTTTAGAACTATTTGTGTGTCAAACATCTCAGAAGCTCACTCTATGATTCCCAAATAAAAGGTCAGGTGAGGCGTATTAATAGAGTGTTGTCTGAGTATGTCAAGAGGGTTAAGGCAAGACCAATAACTAAATGTTATCATTGCTGTAAGGTCCATGTTATGGATGTACCACACCTAATCTAGTGACAAAACTATCACCATTTGTATGACGGTCGGGTGCCCAGCCAGCATTCAAGTTGTATCGTGCAAGCATGAAGTAGTGTGTCGCTGAATTAACTTGATGTTGTTGTGAGTGGGAATGTTGAAGCTGCCCAGTTTTAGAAAAAGGAGAAGTTTACTAACAAAAAAGTGAAGAAAGATGTTAGATTTGAGGTGGGTGGGTGATACCGTTTGGACTAAAAAGGTAGGTTTTATTAAAGGAGAAGAAAGCAAGTTTTGTAATACTTTGGTGATTGAGAAAGTGTCGGATGTGGCAGTCAGAGTGTCTGGAAGGTGTTGGCAGAAAGCCAAGAGAGTGGTGAAGGTGGATAGTTGAAAAAATGTTTTGTGAATATGGTTCCTGAGTGACTGTGTGGTTAGACGTAGTCTGGGCATATCTTTTTCTTTGCATAATAGTTGTGTTTTCTCTAGGTTTTCCTTCGGAAAGCTGGAAGGTAGTAACATTTTGTTTTGAATTTCATGATGATTTGGAATGTATAACTTATTGATGTAACAAAATGTTACAAGAACCTGTTTGAGCTGGGGTTAAGGCTTCTGTCCCATTATGGTCAAGAGCTTTTGTCGTGTTGTTCTTGATGCGGTGGTCATTATCCAGTGGCGTAACGAAAGTCTAAGGGGCTCCCCTGCAATGTACATGGAGGGGCCCCGCTCCAGATTTTATCCGGAGCGCTCAGACCTGAGTACTGTGCTGAGGGGGCCCACTGCAGCTGGGGGCCCCCCGCATCGCGTGAGCCTGTGTTACGCCCCTGTCATTATCATTTATACCACAGTAAACATTTGTTTCATCTCCATGTACAATCCTTACCTCTTGGTCTGCCTGATATTATTTTGCTACCAGTAGCCATTCTGGCACAGTGGGATTTTCCTGGTGATTTGCAATGTGGAGGGTGAGTCGGAGATGGAGGACAGTCGTTGATATGTTTTCAGTGCAAGATGGCCTCCCCAGTCTCCAAGCATTTCTCCATGACACGATTCTAGGCGTGCCCTTCTGTGGTATAAGGCTGGGTTGAACATTTTTGCTACGGCTCATTTCTTTTTGAGTTTCAGTCTGGCCCTGAAAGAGCTGTGATAATGTTGGCTGAGTAACTTGGTTCTGCAGTGAGGTGTACCTGGTGCGGAGAGGGGAAAGGGGGGGGGGGGGTGATTTCCTTTTTCACATAGGAAAAATAACCTAAAAAACAAACCTACAATTCACCTACAATGAAGAGGAAAGTAGAATCAATATTTCCTGTCATGAAAAACTGTGGATAAACCCTCCAGTAAGAGGTTTCTCTTTTCAATAGAGGGTTGAGTGGGGGGGGGGGGGGCTTTATACTGAGGATTTACTCTTTTTCTTCAGAGGTGCATCTCTGTCAAAGGTAGAAAGATAAGATAGAACTATCTTAGATCCAGAAACATAGTAGTTGAGAGGCTAACAAGTGTTCAGATTAAGATCTTGCATAGGGAAGAGCTTGCATCCTCAAGACAGGATTTAGTACACTGAACATTTAATCAACATATTCCTAGATGCAAATGTGCAATCCCCACACTGGAAAATTGTAACTTTTTGAACCAGTCACAGTTACATAATGCTATATGTAGCACACTGGAGACCCTGTGACGTTTCTTTTTCACATATTACTTTTTTTTTTTTTTTTTTTAAATAAATGGGACCAGATTCATAAGGGGAATAGAAAATGTACTCCTGCGGGGTTCCTCCTATATTTGGAGCTAATTTGATTTTTTTTTTTAATTCTCAAAGATTTGCACGAGTGAGCCCAAGCTGCGCCAGGCACATTTTACCATGTGTACTTCTGAAAACATTTGATAATTTGAATCAGGCTCAATATGACGCCATTTCTGCATGAATAAACGTAGCTTATGTACATTTAGGGAGGTGAAAATGTTTATCCTAAGTTCAATTGTACTTTCCCACTTTTTTCTGCAAAGTGAAAACATTTTTTGTTGCGGAGAAACTCTTTCCATGACACTCCACTAATTCTGAGATTTTCCCTTCCATTCTGATTTAGTGAAAAACTTCATTCTTGCCCTTGACAGCGGTAAATCTTGAACTGTTTCCATGGTGGAAAAGAATAGTAGAGAGGTTTATGAATAAGTATGACTTCCCAGGAACACCCACTTCCCTACCATGGGAAAATTACTCACATGAAAAACTATGTGAAAGTAAATCATTTTTCAAGTATAAAACTAAGCTTTGAATTCCACTTTGAAATCGAAAAAAGTCTTCAATAGTTTCCAGAGTGGCAATGGGCCTTGCAGAAGGTGTGAATATTCAGGCTCATAGTAGGTTTGTGGGTGTTCCCAAAGTATATAGTGAGTTTTTGTCCTGAAACATTCAGACCCCTAGCAAACGGAAGAAAAAAGACTAACATAAAAAACTTTTAAAAACTATGTGCGAGTAATTTGTTTGCTTTTTATTATGCAAACAATTCATAAATATGCAATTTCTATTCAGTATAGAGAATTCATTATAGAAGATAATTAATACATGTGAACATGAATAAAACCAAAAAAGAGGGGTAAAAAAGCCTTTTTAATAATAAAAATATCCCGTGCTTTCAGAAAACAGACTATTGTGCCAAAGAAGAGGAATATGTGTATAGATCACATGGAACATGAATCAATATCATAAGTAAGGCTTCCTGTTTTCCGTTTTTAACGGATTTGTACAGATAAATACAGACAGAAAACAATGTATTTTCTGTCTGCATTTATTTTTAAAAGTGGATAAATACATAAAATTGTGCTTCTTTTAAGTGAGACTTCGTGCTGTCTTTCATGAATTATAGCCCAACAACTGAGCAGATAGACAGCCTGGGAAATTAAAAAACAGGATGAATTTATTTAAATAACTGCATGTGTCAACATAAATTTGTGGTATAATGCTAATATTTACCAGTGTACTGTTATGTAATATTTGGCAGATTAAATAGCTAAAAAACAACACCCATCAAATTAGGAGTGCGTGTCTATCGGTTAAATAAATATGGAAATGTACAGTTTTACAACTTCATTTATACGCAAAACACAAAATAAATATGGATAAATACAGATAAAATGGGCAAAAAATAAATATGGATAAATACAGACGGAAATGTTAAAAAAATGATTCCATAAAACCGGGAGCCCTAATCATAAGATATGGGTTGTGTGGTGGATTCGCCAATTGGAATAAGCATGCCGGGGTACAAAGTTGTTGTGCTTATGGTCTTACGGTAATTATGGGAAAAGATTGGGTTTGGGGAACTGTGCAGTGGACTGCTTTGTACAGTTTGATAAATTCAATAAAACAGTTGTACATCTGGACTGGCTTGATCTTCCCAAGCCGTGCAACCATAATTGACAAGAACATAAATCAAGATATGAATAAGCTGTGCGCACCAACCTCATGAGCTGAATATCAAATCATTTTTTCCCTTAACAGCACTGGAAATCTATGTAACAACTACATCCCAACATGTCCTGATACTAGGGCTGCTGCCGAACATACACACAAACTTGGCAGCAAATAATTGAAATCTAGGGCAACTGGCATAATTTATTGGTGGCCACATGGAGATTGTGTATGTGGTGATCAATGAATTACGATCATGTTGCGTCCTATACTTTACCACTGGTGTATATCTTTTTATGAGCGTAAAACCACATTTTGTAAATTACAGATGCGGCTTCAAGCTCATTAAGACGCTTTGCATGTTTAAGCTCAACTTACACACACAAAGGGCTTTGTTACACAGATCCTACGTAATTGCAAATTTAATGTTTTGAAATGTAACACTGTAACAAGCCACAATGTAACACCAATTGGGATCCAACAATGTGACCAAGTATTGGTTACCTCCAATTGTAGTGAGTGAGAAAGATCAAGGTATAAGGAAGCCATGCTTTTGGGGTATTAGAGATCTATTTGGGCTCTCCCAGATACAACACTGTGACCCAAAACCCACAAACTGAGAAACAGAGGCTTAAGTAACGAATCAAGAGAATTGACCCGCAAGTTATCACACCTGAGTTATCACACCTTGTTCCTTCCTTAGGATAATCTGAGATGCCCCTGACACAGAGCCACTTTAGATATGTGTTAGTACATCAAACCAATGCACAAAGTGTGATCAAGCACAACAGTGTAATATCGCCCATTACAGCGCTGACAAGGAGGCATGCCTGAGGGTAGGAAAGGAGTGTGCTGCGATGGAGGCTCTCACCTGACTGCAAGCTTGGCTGATGACTCAGTCAGCATATTGTTATGTTATGTTAGCCTCCATTTAAAGCGCGCACAGCTACTCGGAAGTGTCCCGGCGCGAATGCCAAATGGTGGAAAAGGAAAAAAGGTTGGCCCGACACAAGAATTGTTCAAGGTGCCAAAGTCATAGTCATTCTCCTTTCCAATGTATATGTCTTTAAATGTTTCCTATTAGATGGTGTACACAGTGTACAGGAACAGGATAAACTGGGGAGGGCTAAGGGGTGCAATAGGTGTGTGTTGCATGCAGAGTTAACTTGACTTTACTCTAAGATAATTAAAACCATACAATTAATAACCAATCAAGCAGTAAAAGAAAACGAAAAAGATCCACGCGTTCACGTATGCCAGCCGTAAGAATGCGGAAACAATAACAAAGTTATGTTTTACTACACACAAGGCTAACTGCAAAGTTTTGCTGAGACTCCTAAAAACAACAAGGTAGACATGAGATTGCCTCCACAATTACTGAAATACAAAAACAAAACAAAAAGTTAGTTAGCAGCCCTGGTTAAAATGGTCAAACCAGCCCGCTCGCTTCCTCTCCTTGCGCAATCTCCCCCTTTCCATTCAACCATTCTCTCTCTCTCCCCTTCTTTCCCCTCTCTCTTCTACCTCTCTTATCGCTTTCTCTCTACCTTCCCCCTCCCTCCCTTTCTGTTTCTCTCTCCAAGTCTCCCTGGAGCTGCTGCAATGAAGTTCGGGCAGGTGGGGTTAACCCCAGCGGCCCTGGACTATCAAAACTGGCCTCCAAGGGCTCGGGTTTACTGGGGAAATGCCCGGAGGAATGGAAAATCTAACCGGCCCGGCCCACAGACACACATTGCGTCAAGCGGTTGAGCTGAGACTTCATGTAATAACCTCTTGACTCAAAGATAATCACTTAATCTCCCCGTTCCTGAATGTGTAAGTAACCGGTGCTCATGTACAGCGCTCCAATACCTTCGGGTCGAGTTCGCGCTATATAAATCTGTAATAAAAAAATGAATGAATACAAAAAATAGATGGCTTCCCGAACAGAGAGCTGACGTCAGGCGGACAGGGAAGCAACTATTCGTCGGTGGTCGGATAAGAAGCGCTGTAATCTTAATGCCCCTCAGAATACACACCTGTGGACGTTTACTGCCTTGTGTTATAGCAATCCAAAAACACTACATGTGACAAATGTATTTTTGAAGAAAACCGTAATTTTCCCCGAATGATTCAGCTGAGCCAATGGCAGAAAAATGAATAATTCATTGCAGATTACCTCGCAGATCGATGCTCAGGACAGCAATTCCATCAAATGGATCAATTTGTTTGCTTGGCAGAAGGAGATTGTCCCCCAGTTGTTCCTATACACGCAGAATTGCTGACTGCTGCACAGAAGTCAGCCGCTGAGCAGGTTCACGTAGTCTTTGCAGAAGTCGCGCAGCAAGGGTGCAATTAGCGGTGGCGCAGCGAGGGTGCAATGAGCGGTGGCGCAGCCAGGGTGCAATGAGCGGTGGCGCAGCCAGGGTGCAATGAGCGGTGGCGCAGCCAGGGTGCAATGAGCGGTGGCGCAGCCAGGGTGCAATGAGCGGTGGCGCAGCCAGGGTGCAATGAGCGGTGGCGCAGCCAGGGTGCAATGAGCGGTGGCGCAGCCAGGGTGCAATGAGCGGTGGCGCAGCCAGGTTGCAATGAGCGGTGGCGCAGCCAGGTTGCAATGAGCGGTGGCGCAGCCAGGTTGCAATGAGCGGTCGCCCAGCGAGGGTGCAATGAGCGGTCGCGCAGCAAGGGTGCAATGAGCGGTCGCGCAGCAAGGGTGCAATGAGCGGTCGCGCAGCAAGGGTGCAATGAGCGGTCGCGCAGCAAGGGTGCAATGAGCGGTCGCGCAGCAAGGGTGCAATCAGCGGTCGCGCAGCGAGGGTGCAATCAGCGGTCGCGCAGCGAGGGTGCAATCAGCGGTCGCGCAGCGAGGGTGCAATGAGCGGTCGCGCAGCGAGGGTGCAATGAGCGGTCGCGCAGCGAGGGTGCAATGAGCGGTCGCGCAGCGAGGATGCAATGAGCGGTCGCGCAGCGAGGATGCAATGAGCGGTCGCGCAGCGAGGATGCAATGAGCGGTCGCGCAGCGAGGATGCAATGAGCGGTCGCGCAGCAAGGATGCAATGAGCGGTCGCGCAGCAAGGATGCAATGAGCGGTCGCGCAGCAAGGATGCAATGAGCGGTCGCGCAGCAAGGATGCAATGAGCGGTCGCGCAGCAAGGATGCAATGAGCGGTCGCGCAGCAAGGATGCAATGAGCGGTCGCGCAGCAAGGGTGCAATGAGCGGTCGCGCAGCAAGGGTGCAATGAGCGGTCGCGCAGCAAGGGTGCAATGAGCGGTCGCGCAGCAAGGGTGCAATGAGCGGTCGCGCAGCAAGGGTGCAATGAGCGGTCGCGCAGCAAGGGTGCAATGAGCGGTCGCGCAGCCAGGGTGCAATGAGCGGTCGCGCAGCCAGGGTGCAATGAGCGGTCGCGCAGCCAGGGTGCAATGAGCGGTCGCGCAGCCAGGGTGCAATGAGCGGTCGCGCAGCAAGGGTGCAATGAGCGGTCGCGCAGCAAGGGTGCAATGAGCGGTCGCGCAGCAAGGGTGCAATGAGCGGTCGCGCAGCAAGGGTGCAATGAGCGGTCGCGCAGCAAGGGTGCAATGAGCGGTCGCGCAGCAAGGGTGCAATGAGCGGTCGCGCAGCAAGGGTGCAATGAGCGGTCGCGCAGCAAGGGTGCAATGAGCGGTCGCGCAGCAAGGGTGCAATAAGCGGTCGCGCAGCAAGGGTGCAATAAGCGGTCGCGCAGCACGGGTGCAATAAGCGGTCGCGCAGCACGGATGCAATGAGCGGTCGCACAGCACGGATGCAATGAGCGGTCGCACAGCATGGATGCAATGAGCGGTCGCACAGCACGGATGCAATGAGTGGTTGTGTAGCAAGGGTGCAATGAGTGGTCGCGCAGCAAGGGTACAATGAGCGGTCGCGCAGCAAGGGTGCAATAAGCGGTCGCGCAGCAAGGGTGCAATAAGCGGTCGCGCAGCAAGGGTGCAATGAGTGGTTGTGTAGCAAGGGTGCAATGAGTGGTTGCGCAGCAAGGGTGCAATGAGCGGTTGCGCAGCAAGGGTGCAATGAGCGGTCGCACAGCACGGATGCAATAAGCGGTCGCGCAGCACGGATGCAATGAGTGGTTGTGTAGCAAGGGTGCAATGAGTGGTCGCGCAGCAAGGGTACAATGAGCAGTCCCACAGCAAGGATGCAATAAGCGGCCCCGCAACAAGGGTGGAATGAGAGGTCACGCTACAAGGGTGCAATGAGCGGTTGCGCTACAAGGGTTACCCATGGTAATGATATGCAAATTATCAATCAGAAAGATGAAGGACTTATTTTGTTGTGTCTGAATTTAATCGAATGTCCTGCAGGGTACAGACAAAAGTCAGCAGCCGGGTATAAATTCAGTGCATCATCATGCCGGCAATGGTGTCTTCTGGCTCCAGGTCTTTCCTTTGAAACATAATAAACTACAAATCTGCACTACAGAATGAAATTATTCTAAATATCACAGCCTGAAAGTAATGGGATTTAAAAAGATTCTTCATTCATGTTATCAAGGATATTGTGTTGCTCCTGAAAGGGATTTTGGACTGTTATTGGTCTGTCATCTCTAGGTAGAGAGCCTTGATTTGAACTTCAGCCAGTGACTGCACCGTTAACATCTGTGATACTAATTAGGTGGTACGAACCCGATGGGGCATTAATATGCCCACACTCGCAAAAGCCACATCACCAGTTCATCACGCTGGGATATTCTTTGGTTTTGTGCCTTGATGGAAAGACAACAAGCAAAGAACTGTTGCATCTCTACGTCTTGTAAGGGATTACCTCCATCCAATGTTCTTCAAATCAATGAAGACCATGCAACCAAAGTGAAGGTTGGCTTTCTTTGTCACCGGGGATAATACCGAGCTCCCCCGCGGTAGGAGGATAGAGCACTATGAATCCAGAGCCCCCAAGAAAGTTCCCGTATTACAGATTGCTGATCTCTAAATCAGAATCATTCACGGTTGAAGCGGCAATAGAGGAAATGACCACGGTTCTCCATTATGTGCGATCGATTATCTGATTAATGTAAATAAGAGACTGCAATAGTGTGCTTTGTCGGAGTCAAGTTGAAACGTTTTATGCTTGCCCCATCAAAAGCACCAATCGAATACCCGGTCAATAAAATGGATACATCTTCCATGCCGCAGTCCCTTACTGAAATTGTCCATGAAGTTGAAAATAAATTCATGCTCCTGAGGCCATGCTGAAAGAGCAAACCCTATGTGACCTGTGCCTGGATAGGACAACAAACAAATAGAGATGCGTCACGTTGTAAAGCCCGGCACTACATTATACCTGCGTCAGGTATAATGTATGCAGGGTGGGTGTTCCGTCGCAAGGAAGCCCCGTAAAAGTGACGCAGTGAAATCTACAAGATTTCACGGAGTCACTTTTACGTCCCAGCTACGTCAAATCCTTACGCCTGCTTGAAGCAGGCGTAAGGAGTGACGCAGCATATAAGGTATAGTGCACCCCTGAGCAGTGCTGGAGTTGCGTCGCGCTTGTGACACAACTCCAGAACTGCGCCACCCTTACGGCGACAGATGCGTCACGCATCTGTCTATCCTTGCGCCACGGTGCACCGTATTGTAAATACGGTGCATCCATGGTGGCTCAAGGGGCTTTCTGAGTCACGCAAAATAACTGGCGCATCCCTGCTAATATGCAGGGATGCGCCCGTTATTGTAAATGTGGCCCAGGGTGTCTAATATTGTATTGCTGCAGATGTGGAGGAAAAGGATCTGTGAAGCTTCCTGGAGACTGTGATTCCAGAGCTATGGGTGCTGGGATTCAGATGACATTCGAGTGGGAGTCACTAAACAACAGAATGAAGATTCCATGGAAGTCCGCGGGACTCGATTGGATCTGAAATTTTATTGTCGGTCAATGAGAAGATAATAAATGTCCCTGGCCACGAGATAGAAAGGGCACCTGCTTATAGTTAGCTAATTTTGAGGAAGTTCTTGGAAATCTGCTCTGATACAGAGACCTGAAGAAAGAAATCTGTGGAAATCAGGAAGGAGCTAGAGTTATTGGAAGTCATGACCAGGATCTAATTTCCTGCAAAACCGTAGGTTATAACAAAGGAAACAGGACGTGTTTTGGAGGTAAGAAAGGCAAAGAACCTGTTCTTCTTTTTGAAAAAGAAACCTAAGGGCTGGCTAGCGGACATGCCAGATATCGACTTGTCTACTCTCCCCTTGTCTACCACGCTGAAAGCGAGCTGGCACCCCACTTGCAGGTTTATAGTATGGACCCAGAAGAAGCCCTACCTGACGAATCTGGTCCTTGCACAACAGTCAGTATGCTAATCCTCTTTCCCTAGCAAGCCTGGTGCACCGCCTCAGCTGTGAGAGAGCGACCCCCTGGATCCCTAAGTCAGGGACATCTTAAGGATTGTGGGGGCCCTGGGCCAAACATTATTTAGGGGGCCTCATGCTCAGAAAAATTCTTAATTTATTATCCATTTTCAGATCATAAAATCCCTCAGCAGCTATAGTCTGATCATCAACAACCATCTTTGTTGGTTCAATTTTTTTAAGGGGGCCCTAGTCCTTCAGGGGGCCCCCATTCAGTGCAAAGCCTCTGAATATTTATATATAATATTGGAGACCTGGGAGCCCCCTTTTCATACTGTGTAGGTAGCCTTATCATTTTTGCGTTATGCCACTGTCTGGGACTGTCCTGGATGCTTAATGATGGGGCCCCTAGAAAGGTGGGGGCCCTGGACCAGAGCCCCCTTTGCACATGCCTTAAAACGTCTCTGCCCTCAGTGGGTGTGCAGGAGTTTCCCTGGAACTCTAACTTTCGGGTCGTCTTCCCCTTGCAATGAGGAACTGTGCCACTCTCATTCAAAGATGCACTTGCTCTGGTTGCTTTGTCACTGTGATTGCACATTATCCTGGGCTACTTGGTGGAAACATATGACTGCCTGTGCTGCACTGTTCATTTTACTGTTGTAACATGCACACAAATAAATGTGAAAAAAAGAAGGAAAAAGAAATGTAGTACAGTACAGGCAGGGAGAAGGGACCTTGGAATCTGTAACATCATGGTTTATGTATTCATTTTGCTCTTTCTCATCTCAGCCCTCTCCACGCCTCTCCCACATGATGAGCAAAGATTGGATTCTGCTGGCTTGAGCAGCAGACCTAAAGATGGTTAACAGAGGCGGGTGGGACTGGAGCAATTAAACAAGACGACAGGGTTTATGGACCTAAAATTCCGAATTCTTGATTCTATTTAGCCATAGTGAGTATTGATCCGGCTTATTTTGTTAACTCGCCCGATATCTAGGTTTCAAACTTTTAAGAGACAAATGTCATAGAACACTGCACTTATGAAATTAACAAACGTAATTCACTTTATGATTCGAAGTGCTGTCTAAATTTCTGTAGGGGTTTCTGAAAAGGTTTCATTAAAAAGTAATGAACAGAAAAAGAGGGCTTTGCCTCTGGTTGGAGGAAAAAAGGACAGTGCATTGATTGTCTGTACCTTAGAAAATTCAAAGCGCTGTAAGGTACAGCAAACTGCCTTCAAACTACAGGCACTGGGCCAGAAAAAATGAAAATAAATTACAAGAGCTCCTTAAGGGGCAGTAAAGACAACATTGAAAGCCACGACGCAGCAACCAGAAGACTAAGAGAAAAATGAAGATTGTGACCAAAGTCAATGACTACAACTGCTTCTGGATGGGAAGAGAGCAAGCTCTATTTGTACCAAGAATTCCATGCATGTAGAATGAGTTGACAAGTCCACCAAATGTAGTCAAGTATAGTTCACATGTATGTTTGATTTGATATTTTGGTACTTGAGTCCAAATTCTTATTATCTAACCCACTGGTAACATTTGTGTGACTTTCATCAGATACGGCGAAAACATACGGGCTCCTCCTATCCCTAGTGTACGTCAATATTGTGTCCGTAGGTCATCCTGGAGTCCCTGATGTACCATCGCATTACCTATTGAAAGCCAGAGCACAGAAGGCTACCTTTTTTCTATTAATGCGGAAACTGGAGCAACCAGCTTTTGTACCAGGGCATCACTTCTCCCCGGTGTGCTTCTGTGTTAACTGTCATGACGCGCTAGTTCAACAACACTGCGCTTTCTGACCAAAACCTCTACACTTTGACTATCGAGTGGATTCTCCTTTGCGTTTTTGCTCTTGTGCGCCTACAATGTGATTGAGAGGCAGCACGAGTTTTTGGATAGTCCTTGCCACACACAGGCAAAATATCAGGAGTCTCTAGATGCACCGTTATAAATTCTGGTGTGAAATGCCAGCGCGCAAGGGACGATGCTGTGATAGCTGTTCCATCATGCTGTGATCAGCAGAAGGTGAAAGTTCCTCTGGGAGCAACCTTGCTTTCGCTAATACGCATGGGCAGCGGCAGCAATGAAATGGTGGACACTGCCACATCACACCAGTGCTTCCCACCATTTTCACAGTGACTGTGATGGATTTTTTAAACCCCATTCCACCTCTACCAGAGATCTTCACTGTACGAAGTATTTAGCTTGAGCTATAATGGCTTTACGTCTCACCAAAGTCTAGTGTTTTACACATACCACTCTCAGAGCCCAAGGCAACACAAAAACCATGGCACTGCCACGCTTGAATTCCATACGCCTTCTCATGCTTCATGACCAAGATTTGGAAGAACATTTGACAAGACACAGATCTGAACTTCACTCCTCCACTTCAGAAAAGATTTGACAACTTGACTCTTGAAGCATAACCAGATCTGTCACTCATAGGGGAACTTTGAAACTTCCTGCGTCTTCTACATCGAGGCCAAATAATGGAGCGAAATCCCCTGGCATTCCTTCCAACCCGCTTTTGTAGAGGGTCTTGAATTGTTCCCTAACCCCATTATGTATAGTGCTCACTGACTTGGTTTATACCATATGAATTCTGGTGCAAAAGTACAAACAACTAAACCCCTCAGTACTGTGTCCACCTGATTCACAATCTTTTTAGGTCTTGCCTTTGAGACAGGTTTAGCCTTCTTACCAGACTGTTATTTATAAAAAAAAAAATCATACATAATTTACAACCTGGGGCGGGGGGTCTTTTTTCAGCGGGCTTCATCTACTGTTCTTTTCAATTGTCATTCATATTTCCGCCCACTGAAGCTTACAGCATGGGACATGGGTCAGCCTACTTTCCTCACTGGCTGTCTTCACTTTGAGTGGTTGCACAACGCCTGTGGATATTGTTCACATCCGCCTAAAAATAGTTCCTTTTTCAATCTGATATACCTGGATCAGAATGTGTTTTTTTGTGTATTCAATTTTTCAATTTTTGAATAACTCCTAGTTAGTGTTCCTGCATTTGGGGTGAATTTCATTCCATCAACTTTTTAAAGTTCATATTATAAAACGTGTTGGTGACATTGTTGTAGCCTACTGCGTTTTGAGAGCTTGGGTAGGTCTTTTTGTATTCTTGTCTCAATCACAAATACATATAATAAAATGCATGGCGTAACTGAAAGGCTTGTCATAAAAAATAAATTACTAGCAATTCAGCGACATTAGATAACGTTTTTTAAAATTTCAAACTTTTATTACAAGCACTTGGCTGCTTTTATTTGCCAACATGACATTTTTATTTTATTAGAATATGCTTGCAATAAAAAATAGAACAATTAACCACTGCACCACCTTGCAAAGGTCACACCATATATCTTTGCCAGTGCTTGTTTTAGAACTACAAATGTATCGATGAATGTGACGAGGATAAAATGCATGCTCAATTACGACTTTATACCTTGTTAACTGTTAATTGAAAACATTTTAAAGCATTTAATTTTTTTAACTTTTATTTGCAGTTTTGAATCGTCAATTGCAGTTTTATCACCGGTTCAATTCTCCTTCGGTTTTGGTCACTTGATGTCACGTTTCTACATCTACAGAATAGTACCTCTACATTCCAGTACTATCAGTGCACAGTTACTTATTGTAAGTTCAATATTGTGTAAATAGTGGAAAATGTCAGAATCAGGAAATATATGAGCCTAATTTTGATAAAAATGCCCTCAATGTTTAAGACCAAAAGGGACAAGCACAATAGAGGAATCTGTTCAAATTTAATTCATCCACCTCAACACATTGTGAAATTTGTGACCAATATCCCCCTAGTGAATATACATTTAATTGCGCGTCTTCCAAACAGCCAACATAACGCAAGCTCACCCAAGGTAACTTAACGTACAATAGCGTAACATAACTTAACCCAACCTAGCCCAAACCAATCTAGCCTAATCTATCTCATCCAAATCCGGGGTAGAGTTTCCGTATCCCTGTCACAGTTCCTAGGGTTACGGGTAGGGCTTGACATACAAAGATAAGTCCAACTACTCTGTCTCTCTCTAGAAACTAATTTCTAATGAGAGGTAATGCTACTCTCTTACTAAATGTATAGAAATCTGCTAAAAAAGGTTCCAACCCTTTTTACTGGGACAAAAAAGAACTACACGCACTTCCTATAAACGGCCCGTCAACAACACTATATGTATGCCACAAGAGGTCTTTCGATCAATTAGCCTCACTATCTGCTTCCACAAGCAATTCAATGCAAACCAGAAAAGCACCACCTGCTGTCTGAATGAGGGCATTACACAACATTTCAGAGTAGTAGGTTATCTTTTGGTAGCCACACAAATACACAAACGAAAGGTAGGATCCTTCAATATTCCTTCAATACAGGAACCTTCAATATTAGAACAGTGACCTTTCCCTTCAACACCCCACTGCTAGCCAAATGCATATCATGCAAATACCTAAAATTTACAATGTGTACCTTAACTTTACCTGATGTAGAACAATATCTTACATTAACGTATGGCACGTTAGTGTGCTGCGGTGGTTGTACAGACAAGCAAGACTCAGATGCGCTAACAGAAACGTCGTAGGCGGTACTGCTTCCAGGAACAATTTCTTTGCATTTGCAAGCAAGTTATTTAGTGATGAGGTTTGCTAGAGCTATTTAGAATGAAGATAAGCCAATTATACAATTGACTGCATTCACAATATTCAATTATTTTGATGATGTTGTGAATGTGAATTAAGCAACTCATTTTAATGTTTAGCTCATCAATGTCCAAGAGGCACAAGATGCTTTGAGAATCAATCAAGGCATCTCAAGCTGATGGCCTCATTACCTCCACAAAGGTGGCCTTCTTAATGCTACTGATTAGTTGGAATATCCAGCTGTTTATGAATTTATTTTTAACACACATAAATGTAAAGTAACTAAGGGACATATGTGTAAACCCCTATTGCCACCGGAGCGTCACTTTTTTTTTGAAGCTCTGGCGGTCTAGCGCCATTTCCCATATTTACAAGGTGGTGCTAAGCCACTTAACATGCGTGTTGCAGTGAGCGTTCCACCGCAACACCCATTGCTTTTTGTTGCTGCCCCAGATTTACAAGGGTGAGACAACGCTAAAAACTAACGCCAGGGCATACCTATTCTTAGAATGGCAATACAAGGAGAAATGATTAATTTCTCCTCGTGTTTTGCTCTTTTTATGTCTGCAGCACACATAGAAAGAGCAAATTTCCATTATTGATTGTTTATGTGCAGGAAGGGACACCTAAAACAACCAATAATGGACATTATCCCTTCCTGCACATAAACAGTTGCCCCTGCAGGGCAGCTGCCCTTGCAACATGGCGGCAGGGTGCCTGCGCTGGCGCTAGGCAGCTTTTTTTGCACCAGTGCTAGAGGATATACAGGGGTGCGCCGTATTCTTGTGAATACAGTGCATCCCTGAGTTTTAAAAATATCGGACCGTGGTGTTGCCAAATATGGCGTAGCACCACGCTCCGACATTTTTTTGTAGATATGCCCCTAAGTTTTTATCAGTGTTTTTGGGTTGTATCAAGCAGCCCAATACGGTCAGCAGCATTCTGGTGATCCCCTATGCAGTAATATTGGAAAGGATGAAGGATTATTAGACGGAAATGAGAATTTGTTTCCCCACAACCAGCCCCTCAGCGCAATAACAATTAAGAGAACATGCACTGGCAAAGCCAATCAGTCTCACCTTTAAAAAACTGAGTGACAACCTGGTCGCGATGCTGTTGCTGTTTTGTACTTGTGCCCTTGCAAACGTCATCATTACTTTGTAACTTGCTGTTCTAAGAATGCAATCAGCCAAGCTGGGCGCTGTGAGTACACATGCATGTGTATGCATTGTAATCCTTTAATGTCCGTTGTGACGTTTACAGTTTACCATTCCAACATGGCTAATTGGCATTTTAGAACTCTACATTACAAATGAAAAGTAAAGTGCCCAGGAGAGACAAAAATGGAAGGAAATGGCCAGGTAGCACCATGCAACTGCTGGTCTCATGCGGAAAAAAATATAAAAATAAAACAAAATTAAAAAATGGGGAGTGGATGGGTGGCGGATCATCGGGAA
The DNA here is from genome assembly GCF_964204655.1 of Triturus cristatus. Lineage (NCBI taxonomy): Eukaryota > Metazoa > Chordata > Amphibia > Caudata > Salamandridae > Triturus > Triturus cristatus. The sequence continues at coordinate 1,096,003,570 of NC_140593.1, read as the reverse complement.
GGAATGGAAGAGCAGGGGATGAAAGCAAGAGGGTGGGCCGGGGCTAGTAAGGAGAGCAAGGAAAGAATATGTGTGCCTCCATGCAGGGCCCTCTGAACAGCATTATAGGCCCCCGGGCAAAGCAGTGCACTGGGCCCTGCCTACACAACCACTCACAGGAATAAAAATGTTTAACAGAAAATTAGCGCTAAATTCTTGTCTACATGTGGCCCTTACACTGGTGGGGGTCCTGGGCAACTGCCCGGCGTGCCCATGCGTTAAGACGGCACTGCTTCCATGGAATGTTAATAGAAAGATAATGCCCTCTCGTCAGCAGTGGCACATTGGAAGTAATGTGAATTAAAGCAATGAGAAGTAGCAATGCCCTAGGGGTGGGACAAACACAAAAATACGGAGGACAGCTTTTGAATATGGGGCAGAGAATTGAGCGAGACAAGGGGGCCATCCTGCTATGCCTTTACCCAACTCCTCTCTATGTGTTGTATCGTAGATAGGTTTTCAACAACAAACGCTGAAGCAGCCCGTGTGCAAGAAAGAAGTAAGCAGCCTGGCAGTTGTGTGCAGTTGCTAGAACCTTGCAGAAATAAAAATAAGAAAAAATAAAAGTAAAGCGGGCGGCAGGAAGGGGCGGGGCCAATGGATGGGTAAGCAACCAGTTCAACAGCAGTGTGCACCGCCCAAGGCCCTCCATAGAAGCTGTCTGAAAAAATGTAACAATATTTTTTTTAAATTATGAAACAGAAGAATTAGAAGAGAAGGGGATGGGGAGCAACTGAAGATCAGGAACAGAAGAGTTGACAAGAGAGAGAGTAAGGAAAGCAAAGTCGTCCCATGGAGTGCTGAAAGTGTAAAAAAAACAAATACTGAAGGGTGAGACGAACACAAGAACTGGAGTAAAGAGCAGGAAACTGAGATAGACGTTCGACTCTTGAGCAAGGAGCTGACCCAAAACCCTTTCTATCTATACTGTATTGTAGAAAAAAGAACTTTAAAAACAGATGGTTACTGCTGTTTCCCCACACAAACCTCTTTGACTGCTGTCATCTTAATGAGCACTGACACTGAAGGGGAAGTCAGCTTGTGTTTATGACCTCAGGCATCTAAACCCTCCCCAACCAATTCTTAGTTGAACAAAATAAATAGAGGGGCCAAACGATTTTCTCAGAAGCTAGGCGCAAGAGCCAGCATATGCCGGAGTCGCCGAACCCCACGGCTGCTTTGTCTCGGTCTCTTTTTGCCTATCTTTCTATTCTTCCTTCTTTTTACGTTTGTTGTCTTTGTTTCACTTGCTCTTGGTTAAACTCTGATGATGAATAAAAAGTCCTGGTGTCCACCACTTGAAAAAAATGCCCCAATATATACATTGACCCCATCAAGGAAGAGAAAAATAGCTGGTTTATCCACGAGCTCAACACACTGACCTCTGGCATCTAAAGTGCACCAATGGTTTAAAAAAAAAAAGAGCTAGCCTCTCTTCCATCCCTGCACCTCTGACGTCTTGATGTACTCCAAAAACTGAAGCCAAAAATAGCCTTGCCTACCCACTCCACCACGGTGACATCCTCCATCTTAAAGTCTACCAACACTGGTGCTTGGATTCATAAGTACCTTGGTAACTCTTTATGAAATTATATCTCAGCAGTGGCTTTCAAGTAAATATTTATTCGTCTAATCTCCCTGTAAAAGAAGGCTACATGTTATAGGCAATGAGGTCATTGATTAAAACATTCTTTAAAATGTACAAAGTCTACAATGACATGCCCTTCATTTCCTCACAAGGAAAATCAAAGATATATCCCAGCAAAAAATCTCAGATCTGCAAATAATGCCAATTTCTTTGTACAAGAACTTGGAGGCTGCACCTTCTGAACTCTCAGACCGCCTACTTGGAAAACATTCCCCTCAAAATATGCTCTCAGGCTGCCAATCTAAAATGTAGGAAAATGCTGAAAGCCTGGAGCTTTCATGAAGATATTGAAATTTAGCCATCTTTCTCTCCATCCGAGATACTAGTGCGACAAGACTCCTTTGAGGTGATCACGCCCTTTATAAAATCCCAAGAACAAATAAACAATATGCATGACAAGGTTAATCCAGAGTCTTGCTCTTGTCTTATCCACAGTACTTTTTCTGTACTACTGTTCTCTAGTCAGACAAAAACACCATATGAAGCACTCAACAGAGAGTCTATTACCGCCCCCCCCCCCATACTGGCTCCCAGACACTTTGAACAGGCCACACTTGTCTACCATTGTGGCCCTACTTACCATAAGGGGGTCACACACTTCTTCAGTGGTACATAACAACGTGCACTTTGGTTACTTATCTAGTCCAGTCTACCATGTGCTACTAGTATTACTGATGCCCTGGAAAGCCAATGACACTGGTCAATGTTCTCAATATCCTTGTTCTTCTTTGCCTGAAGCGTGGTCCCATAACTCCAGCGATGTCCTCTTTATTATTACGTGTGAGGATACATTTCTGGTATTCGCAGTGCAGTTCGCATTCTTATAGTGTCCTGCTTCTTTCTCAATGGGTTTATTCTCTAAAGTCAGTTACATGCAGTACAAGTTGATAACCTCTTTATGACCATTGTTGAGTGTGGGGAAGGGTGGTGAATCACATTTAACCTGAAACCCGTTTGCATGGGGTTAACTTTGTGGGTTAAGGTAAAATAACTTTGAGGAGACACTAGCACTATAACGTTCTACAGTTTGTGTAGCCACAATATGGCACCGTGTAGGGTTTCCTATGCAAATACTAAATGTATAAAACTCAAGTTATTAATTAATGTAGTAAGAGTGCGATTAAACCAAAACTCAACACATCAGGTGGCCAAAAGTCAGATATGCGTTTAATGCAAAAATAGCGAGCAGCGCAGCAAATAATCAAGAGAAAATTGTCATTTCAACCGACCAAAGCTATAGCCCCCAACTGCCTGTTGGACATGTAGTGCTAAAATGCATATAAAATTTAACAGTTTATATGCATTTTTCTCTCAATATAAGACTATTAAGTGCAAACGTGACAAATGTATTTCTTGCAGCAAAACTTCAGCGGCGGCTCCTCTGCTAAGGCGGAGGAGCGTCGCCCCACTGCTCTTTGAGCAGTGCAAAAAGGAAAAATAAAATGATAATAACACAGTGTAATTATCATTTTATTTTTTCGTACTGAGGTAGTTTTGTTTATCTTATGGGGCGGCACGGGGCTGTCGTAACAGCCATCAGGGGGTTGGTGCACTTAAGTGCGCATGACTGTTTGGCCAGCCGTCTTCGGGCCATTTTCTCTATTTAGGCTGCATGCAACAGCCTACATAGAGAAAAAGGGGGAGTGTGCATGACTGCTTTGTACGGCCCTGGGGCCGACCAAACAGTCAGTACCCACAACAGTGGGTAAGCTACTCCCCCCGGCCCTCGAGCAGGACCACCCACTCGGCCGCCCCCAACCAGGCACAGAGGCACTTCTGCTTTCTCGCAGTGCAAGAAGCAGAAACATAAATGGTAGTTTTTACTGTTTGTTTCTGCCTTCTCGTACTGCGAGAAAGCCGTGAGGCGACGCCCCCACTCCCCAATGGGGGAGCCACCATTGCAAATAAGAGTATGTAAAGTATAACGCCTGCAGCACTCCTTAACGTTCTCTTCCATGCATTTTGGGAAATGACCCAAAACGTGTAAAATGGGAATGTTTAAGGAATATTCATATACAATTATTGCAAATACACCGGACTCCACCCTCTATTCAATTTTACTTATAAGGAGTTGCCTGTTTCAGGGCTGATTCAGGAAGGCATGTAATAGTATGTAAAAGCATCTCTAAGTACTACTTTCCGAACTCATAAATGTGACTCAGCACCTATATTTTCTGTCATCCAAGTCGCCACCAGATTCAAGCTTGTCTGGCTGATATGGGATGATACCCCGAAACCAGTCCCAGGATGCTTGCATCTGGTCCATGGAGGAACTGGCCTGGCAGTTCGGGCTGGACAGTTCCCATGGGGAGCAGGGTCAAGACTGAATTGAATATGGCTGGGTCCAGTGGCGGCTGACTCTGTACAGGGGTGGTGTGAGGCATGAAATAAAAATAAACGTACCTTCTTCGCCGTATGTCTCTCCTCAGTCCTCGCTCTCTGTCACCAGATGAAACCCAGGCTCTCCCAGCCAATCAATACGTTGCAGGAGCAACGTCGTGATTGGTCTGAGCTGCCTGTTTGGCTGCTCAGGCAGTACCTGGGAGGCTGGGCATGTTCTCCACTGGGCTGTGCAACACAGCCCAGTGGTGAACATGCTAAGTGCACATGACTAGCCGTCATGTGCACTTGGAGAGGGAGTGCAAACCACTCCTGCTCCCTCTGACAAGGTCAAGCCCAGCCCCGCCCGACCTGGCTGGAGTTTTGCACTGCTCAACGAGCAGTGGGGCGACGCTCCTCCGCCTTAGCGAAGCAGCCGCCACTGGCTGGTTCTAAACTGGAATGGCGTGGTGTGCAAAAAAACAATGGATTTAACCCAGATCTGTGACTGGGGGTGAATGTTTGATTTGTTCAGCATTCCATCCATCATCTGTTCTTTTTGCATTTTCTGATTTTATGGCGGGTGCCATTTGTCTATGGTACGGATCTTACGACTATGTAGCTGACACCCATTATGACTCACTAATGGGTCTGTAGGAGGTGCACTCATCGAGCATAAAGTGGTTAATATTAATTATAAAATAAAACATTAATGGTTTTGTTATTTGGAGGCTTGGCAGAACCACAAAAAACATAATTTACTCACGGGCAGCATAGCATGAACATTTTAAAAATAACTAAACTAGGGGCATCTGTGTAACTACTGAAATTAATGGAGAAAAACTAAAGCATACAGCATGTAAACAAAGGTGTGAGTACGAGATTGCATGTGCATATACGTTGGAAGTGTGTATGAGAGAAAGTGTGTGTGTGTGTGTGCTTAAGTACATTTTTCAGCTTTTTAGGCTTGATTGACAACACTAATCTGTGGAATAGACCTAAATAGTATGGTGGTTGTAAGACCCACCTAGAAACAAATAACGTGTTGAACTATACGTACATTCTACACGCCCGAACATCTTCATTCTAAGCCGGAGGTCTTGTTGACCTGATAAACCACTCTGTTGCCGACTTCATAGAATGGCATTATAAATGTCATGCACCACCCAGCTATCCTTTCCTCCTTGTTGGCCCCATAAAACAGACACGAGGCTACCATAGTGCTTATTGCATATTGATGGATCCCCAAGTCAAAAAGGAAGATCTTCCTGGAGTCATTCTGAAGTCATCCGATGACTTCAGCAGGAGCACACTCGGGGAAGAAACCCACAATAGGAGAAGTGATATAATGTCATACTTACTTGTCCGATTGCAGGTCTTTTACGCAGGTGTACACCTCCAATGGCATACCTGAAAAGAGGGATTATTTAATAATACTGTAGGGTTGAAGGAAACCTCAGTATTTCCACACCCTGCCATACGCATTTATTTGCTGCACTCAAGAACTGAACTGACCCCTGCTGGCACAGTCGGGGCGATTCATTAAATGACCAATATTCAATGTCCTCAAAAAAAGTAGAATCAATGAGCTCAAGGTAGTGTGCAAAAACGTTATTGTATTTTATCTAAATAACCAGAAAGAAGAACTTTAAAATCTACATTTCAAAGTCTGAACAAGTGCATTTAGAATTAATATAGATTAAACAGCTCCTTGAGAGAGGATTACAAGGGCCATCTGAAGAAAGGCGAATTGATCAGCCATTCTTTGACTTCAAAGACAAGATGGAACGACTTCTGCCAGGCAGTGTCCACATAAGGGATTTTAGCTAGACGGTTACAGAATACTTGAGAATAGCAGGCTTCTATTTGCATAAAATTAGGAATATTACCCCAAACCATTCTATGTCCTAAAACAAAGAACACCCCCATCCTCCCAGGAAAGGGAAGGACGCATAAAAAAGAAATTGTTTCTGATCATGTCTCTCATTTTATGAGGTAGAATCCAATTCTCGTTTTATTGGATTGTAATTTTTAGTTGTCAAAGAACAACATTGCTTGCACCATATGCTGCAACTTCAAACGCTGACAGTAAAAAAACACTGTATATATTATATGCATATATAATTATGAACTGTGGGGCACACATTGTGATGCTGCAATTGATTTAATAATGGAATTGAATTCTTAATGCTATGGAGAGCTAGTGTTTATTTTTGTCTTTGTTACACTCCTAAAGAATCATCAACTTAGAATTAACGCTTCATTAAATAGAAATAGAAGCTTTTTTGACTAAGAAGCAGCGGCGGCTTCTCTGTAATGGCGAAGGAGCGTCCCCCACTGGCAGTCAGCAAAAATAAAATGATAATAAAATGCTTTTATTATCATTTTATTTTACTGACTGAGACGATGCTAGTCTAGGGCGGGCCATGGCAGGGAGGAGGAGTGGTAGGCACTTATAAGTGTGTGTGTCGGTTTGAACAGACATGCGCACTTAGATTTCTCAAACCCAGTTGTATTCTACAGTCGGGTGGAGAAACGGCACAGACTCCCTGTGCCTGAGCAAGCGTCAAACCAGTCCACTCAGGCCAATCCCGGTGCTTCTCTCATGCTCGGTACAGCATAAGAGCAGCGTTGGGATTGGGTATTAGGAGTCTGCAAAGCCTGTTCTGTGTGCTGCGTGGCAGAGGATCACCGAAGTGGCCGGCAGAGTAAGTCTTTTTCATTTTTATTATCCCCATGACTTTATATGGCAGCAGCCGCCACTGCTAAGACTGCGTTTGAATTTGCTTGACTGTTAAATTTGGGTAACGTCTGAGGGGGGAATATCGTATTGGTATTTTTTCCAGCCATGTTTGTCACAAATTAATGGTATATTCAATTACAGATAGATAGATAGATAGACAGACAGACAGATGCACATGTCTATAAGTTAAAAAGTTTCTGTCTTCCTTTATTTAATTACATTAAAGTCCTCAGCCGGTAACGGAGAGGTGAGCATCTCCACAGCCAAGAGTTTTTGCTGTACGGCTTTGTCATGACGGGAGTGGAGGACAAAAAAGGGTTGTATATGTATATATGTCCTGTTGACTGGGGAAACCTCTTTTTTGAATGGCAGTAATCATGGTGATACAAAGAAAAGCAAGCATCTAAGAGTCTTGTGTATCCACATAGATGGATATGCAAATGCTCGGCAGAGAGACTGTGGATGCTGTGATGTAGTCTATGTATTAACTGAAACAAGCATCCCCATTCAGCCACCAGCAGAAAAGAAATTCAGAAATACTGTATCCATGTAGGTGCACCTTTGAAAAACAGAGACAGTCTTATCTGAACTTTCCTTTTATTTTCAAGACTAGACCCACCTATTGACGAACAGATCTAATACCCCACTTCTTTAGCAGTGGTTTTCCTTAAATCCAGGACCAAAGGGGATAGAAATAACACACCACAAACCAGCTAAATTTCTTATCACTCGTCAACTTTATGCTTGTGTTTGACGTTGAACACCGCTCTGCTCCCTTTGGCCAAGTTTGCACTATAGAAATACCACATATATACATACAGACATACATGTCCCACTATATCCTCCTTTCTCGATCGACAGAGGACGCCACTTGCCAGCATTCTCAGTTTCTAACCTGGTGCCTAGACTTAAAGGAATCATGCTTGGCGGGAACCAAGTTCCTAAGTAGTTTATGGTGCAGGGCGACCGGAAAGTCTCCTTTCCAACAACTTTGGTTGGCAGAATGCAGCCCCAGAAGCTTTTTAACTATCAAATAGGAGATAAATGCGTCTCTCTCAGTCCCAGACTGAATGTGTGCTTATCAGAGAATAACTATTATGCAGAAATGCCTTGCAACTCAACAAGTACAATCAACACTAACAAAGAGGTGCCAGGGCAGCTTAACTCAATCCAGACCTTGATCGCTGGTTTCTGCCTAGCAAAGGCGGTCCCCAAATTTAATACCAGATACAATGTCTCCTCAGAAGCCACTCTGGGGAAATATGGAGCAAAACACACTTAACAAAGGCCAGTGAAGGCTATTAGTTAAGTACTCAAACCACTTCTCTGTAGGCAGCATTTGGATGGAAAAATAGGACATTTTCTTAATAGACATGGGGAAATGGAGCAGTTGATCACCTGGTTAATGCAATTGAATAACAGTTTGTGTTAAATGTCACTTTTTTGTTTCAGTGCTCCTTCAAAGCTTCAATTCATGAATTTGAGGGAGGCGGAACCTTTTACTGTTCTATCAGCTGCGCTGCCTTCCTACATCCAGATGTTGGCCATTGGATTTGGGGATCCAGCCGAAGATGAGGCTGAGCTCAGGCAGACATCAGCTGAACAACTGAGAGCCACACATCTACCAGAAGTAAATTTCAGAAGAGCACCAGGCACGCCACCATAACCTGGATCAGATAGGGCAGGTCACGCAGATTGAGAAATTATCAAGCACCAGATGCCTGCAGTATGACACGCAAAACCCATATCATCACGAGCCACTCTGCTAGAGATGCTTCCTGTGCGCCGCTCTGCTTTGCAGATAAGGCGTGATAAACCATGTAGCAGACTCCGCATCTGCGAGCTACAATCACTTCCTTAGTCACGAGATGTCTTAGAGGACCATATCAAGTTCTTTTTAGACAATATTTGCAACTGTAAAGAGAAATTGAGTGTTCATTTCTGTAGGATGTCCCACTAGTGGCAATGCTAACATTAAAGACACACTTGACACATGTCCTCATGCCCAAGGTATGCATACATGCAAGTCAGGGGCGTAGTTACACTGGCACCAGTGATACATGTGCATCAGGGCACTGGCATTGTGCTTGGCAACCAACCATGGCTTTCATCCTTTAGAGGGAGTCAAAAGGAACCAAGAAAGACTTAAGTGCTAGCTAGAGAGTTTGAGATCTGTTCTTTGACTCTCAGACTGGTCACTGTTGAGCCTGGTCAGGCTGCTCAGTTTCACTTTCACTTTCCAGCTGAGTTCTGTGAAAGCCGCCTTCCCCCACCCCTCTAAAAAGGTGCCTCCTACCAGGGTGCGCGAATATTACATCATATAAATCATCACTCCTTGAGTTCAGTTGTACTAAAAGCTATCTGTTCTAGAAGCTACTGACAGACAATTTGAAAAGGTGTTCATTCATCTGTAATTTCATAGTCAGCAGGCTGTCTTAGTCAGATTGTATTGAGCAGAATTTGTTACAGGTTTTTCTCTATTTGACATTAAACTCTGTGCATATCCTGTTTTATTTGCGCACCAAATAAAGCTTATAAAAAACACCAACAAAAACTTGGAAAAGATTCCTAAGGTAAGAAAAAACATTATTATTTTCAAACCTAAATCCAAAGGAAAATTCCCTAAATTGCATTTTGTTGAAGCAGCAGATTTTGTATCCTCACCACGCCAGTTCTGGATCTCTTTGCCGGCTTTTGGGACAAAACCCTTTCAATGAATATGCCTAAAGGAGTGCTCCATTTTCCACAAAACTATGTATGCATTTATTTTTTTAATGAGATGTTAAATGGAGTGAAGTGCATTGACTGGATGTGGACTTGTGCAAGTGTTTTGTGTTAGAAGGCGAGGGAATGTAAGAGTTATTCAAATGCAAGGCTGCAGGTATGCCCTTTTGATTCTCTTCGTGAAGCAAACATAGTTCAGTGTTGCCCTCAAGTTCAAAGCACATGTCTACAAGACAATATATGGGGGAGTTCAGTGTACATGAGGTCTTGGCTGCAGTCCAGGCAGATGATGTGCTTTGAGTCTAGAGTTCCTTTGTGTTCCAAACCATGAGTGTGACCATTTGTGTAACGCGTGCCTGAAATGAACCTCCCGTTGCACTGTCCATCAGTGTGATCAAAGCGCCTTGAGACCCTCACGGGTGAGTAGTGTACTATAAACCCCTGATTGATTGATTGATTGATTGAAAGCTTGAAAGAGATACGCTTATCAGAAAAGGTAGCGCTTTAGATGTCATCTACAGATGGTTTGATGCTACTCGTGTTCTCCGAGATGGACACTGATATTGAGAATGGTCACTGCCCTCCCCTGTCCAACCATCTCCCTGCCAAGCTCCCATTTCTAGTGCTGGCCATGTCAAGGACACACACGTTGGGAGATCTGAAGTAGCAGTATCAGAATACCTATGCTTTTGATGGATTAATAGTATTACACATACGTGATACACAATTTTCAAAATTCCCTCAGTGTGTGGCTTGCAAGTCGCAATGCTATATAGGATTTCACATTCACAAATCCTGCCGCTTTGAGCAATGCAGGCTTTGTTGAGCTCTGGGAGGGCATCCTGTTATCGGTGAGTGAAAGAGGAACCATGTGTCTTTATTCTAGATCTTTTAAGAAAGAGCAAGAGTTAGATGAATTAGTGAAGAGGCAAAAGGCACAGGGCTACTCCCACTTTAGTGTGATAGTCCAGTGGGGAAAGAGAAGCTATAATGCACCCAGCAAAGCTGAAAGGATGCTGTGAGGTTGCTGAGTGAGTTTACAGTGCTTAATTTGAGCCAGTGTTTTCCAGAGCTTGGTACTGGCACTTAATTGACAACACCGGCACTTAAGACAGTCTGTCACATGGAGGCGCTGACTAATTTTAGAAATGAGCATAACAGCAGTTGTTAACTAATTCAATATAGATTTAAAGGGAATAATTCCTGCCGCCCAAGCCATTCTTATTGTATTAGGCGCCTGAAATAGTCACACTTGTAGCAAGCAGTGTGATGGTTAGTAGTTGTCTCGGTCCTGGGGCAGCGGGTGGTGCAAGCTGCAGGGATCTCCAGACGAGGGCCCTGGCACTTATTTTTTGTTTACAAATCAAGCACTGGCTGGCTGTGGTTTTGCCAGAGGCAGAGGCCAAGAGTTTCTTGATAAATGACTTGGGTTTGGGATAAGCACATCTGTCTTCCACCACGTTCACACCACAGACTGCCTCTCCTCCCCCCTCCTGCACGGAATCTCCTCTACTTGATATTACACTGTATAATTTTCCTTCTTTTGTTCGCTTTCTCCAACACTGAAATTGCTTTTTTAAAATTATGTGTTAATTTATTTCCGAAACGCACAGCCACTGTATTGTATCTTGGTGGCTGGGAACCAGCATGCAGACAAGCTAATAAGAGGGAAAATACAAGACATACAACACCTAAAACAAGAACAAAGAAAACTAACAAATTAAATGGGTCTTCAGTTCCACACAAAATAGTTGGTAATTTTCTCTGAGGCAGAGGGCCAACGGCAGCCTCATCAAAGGTCAGGCCCTAGTTTAGGGATGGCTGAGCCACCAAAGGGCATTGGCTCAAGGCCTGGAGCTGGAAGTAGAGCATGTGAGCTCCAGTGCAACAGCCTGGCAGTGGCGGCTCCTCCGTTAGGGCGGAGGTGCGTCCCCCCCCGCTGAAAGTCAGCAGAGGCAAGGACAAATAAAATGATAATAAAACGTTTTTATTATCATTTTATTTTGCGTCCTGCCAGCCGAGCCGAGGGAGGGGCGGGGACAGCCACAGTGACGCTGCAGCACCAGGGAGGAGGTGGGGGAGTGGTGGACACTGCTAAATGCGCATGATGGTTTGGCCAGCCCCAGAGGTCAGGCCAAACCATCATGCACACTTAACCTTTCTCCACCTAGCTGTGTTGTACAGCTGGGTGGAGAAACCAACATTGGATCTCACTCTATGTCTGAGCGCCGAACGGAGGAGCTCAGACCAATCCCAGCACTGCTCACATGCTGCGAATAGGATTGGGAGCCTGCGCAGTGTGCACCAGGTTCTTGACACGGACGCGAGGATCGGGAGGAAGGCTGTGGCCGTCGTAGCAGGAAAGTGCAGTTTTATTTATTTTTAATTTGTCTTTTTTTATGTTCCCCTCGCCCCACCTCTTCACAGTACCAGTTGCCGCTCCTGCGTGGCAGGAACACTGACTAACAGACAAGAGAGAAGAAAGACTACGTTATGTTATGTTATTGGGTTTTATAATGCGCATAGCTACTCCTAGGAGTGTCCCGGCGCGAGCCTGCGAGGTACCAAATAAAAGAAGAGTTAAAACAGAAAGGTTTTGAGCTATCCTGACTATCCTGATTTATAGCAAGTACAGCAGGTCAAGCACAGGACTACAATCACAGCCTTTTACCACTTGTGTCCTGTGACTTAACCATACAATTGAGCCCAGATCTGAACACCAAGCACACCTCCTCATCACATGACCATCACACAGTCTAGCGGTCCAATGCTTACTCAGGGAAGAGGTGTTGAGTTAGACACTCAGATTTCAATAAACCAGCCAATACAAGTCAATAGCTCAATGTCCAGTCAGTGTTTAGTCTTTGAAACAGAAACATACTTTATCTAAATCACTCACAAAGCAACACAACAACAAAATAACAGTCTGACCCACCAAAAGGAGCCGTGACACATCTGAAAGAGCCCTTCAATTCACATCTGCTTCCTGGGTTTCGTCCAACCACCCATCTTATGTACCACTAGGATGCAACAAACACAAAATGGATTCTAGCGACTTTTGTCACATGTATCACATACACGCATACTCTATACGTGCAGGAAGGTATACACATACATGTCCTATCTACACTAATGGGCAAAGGACCAGGCTGCATGTGTCTGGCCGACCAATTTACAAAAGGTGGGAAAGGTGGGTAGGTGAATCTCCGGGGCACTGGGAGGTAAAAATGCTTGCATTACCACTGTAAATGGTGCTGCGACCACCACCTTCTGCCCTCTTACAGCCCCATGTGCTGAGAATAGTTACTCTAGATAAGGAGGGTGCCCACTGTGTGTCCTTTCCAGACTCTACAGCTCTACATTGTGTCTTGATCCGTGTCACAACAGCCTTCAACACACAGGTATGAGCAATGTGTGTGGGTTGCAAATTTAGATATTTGCATGATGAAGTTGAGGGAGAGGCGCACACTCTCCAGCACCATCATGGGACCCTTGTCCATCTTTTTCAAAAGGCTAGCTGCCATCAACCATGAGTGGTCAGGCACTCTACTGGGAATTTGATGAAACACGCCTAAAACGTATTGAACTCAGCAAAAGCAGAGGTTGATGAAGACAGCGGAGATCGCAGACGCATGTAGGTCTCTGCAGGATGTTGGGCGAAATGGTGAATTAAATAGGTGGATTGACACCTCCTGCTTTTTACAGCGTATAAGCTACCCAAAAAGCTGCAGGGCGGAGCCCAGCAGACCAGCTGCAGAAGGACAACCGACCAAAATTGCACTGTCGGCGTTATCAAAAGTAGCAGCAAGATTGAACAGCAGCAGCCCACCCTGAAGGCCCATGTCCCTCATGCAGTCTATTTTGAGTAAGTGGGACGGCTTAACCGTGTGATAAGGTATGAACGAAAACTGCCTGGGGACCTTATCCGGAACCTTTTGTTTCTCCAAAAACCCTGATGCCTATTTTGGTTGATGTCTCTCCATGGTCCTGGATGCAGCTAGGAGTACAGTAATAGGCCAGTAGCCCTTCCCTACTTGGGATTTAAGTTGACTTTCTCAATGGACAGCTATTGTGCATCAAATACATACCGTTCATATGACAATCAGGGGCTGTCCTGAATAATGTCACCAAAGGCAGGAAAAATAAATAATTTAACAAAACTATTTGAATTTGCAGCTAAGACTTCATGGAATGGCGTGAGAAAAATACACGCAAGAACATTTGCTTCTGCACTAAAATTCTCAAATGTCCCAGCCCACAGTGTTCTGCATTTTTCCCTTTTCTTCACTGTCTATGCTTTTGAGCTTTACCCATTTGAACAAGATTGGCCGTTCTGCCAAGATGTGGGAAGGTCCTTCTCTCAATATCTGCCATCTTGTTGTCCTATTATCTCGCGTGTCACATACATGCCTAGCTCGTGAATGGACCTTGGTGGGTGAGTTCAAGACTGTGGAACGACCTCAGATCAAGCGTCCAAGAGATAGATGTGCAGCCGACTGGGTCTTGAAGTATCGCTGGATCTGTGCAAAGCCGGCAGCGCAACCCGAACAATTCATGCTGATGTGCCAGATGTGCTAATCGGGTGCAGTATAATTAGGCCGTTCTTAATCACAACAGAAATCACTGCTCATTAATACTTACAATGCAGAAGTCCTTACGTGAGTGGCTGTGAACCATGGATGTAGAGAGGAAGGCCCGCAAGGGACAGCAGACCAGTGTCAATGCATTGACTCTTGAAATATGATGACATAGTGACGCCAGTCTCTTAAATGGTCAGGGTCTCAATGTAAAGATAAAATAAAGGTACATCATGAAATAGATATGGATGGCTCGCTGCGCCTCTGGATTCAAGCTAGCCTGGCTGATGAGGGGTGATACCCCAAAACCGGTCCCAGGATGCTTGTTTCCGGTCCAGGGAGGACCTGGCTTGGCAGTTCGGGCTGGACTGTTTCCATGAGGCACAGGGTCAAGACTGATCTGCATATTGCTGGGTCTAAACTGGGGTGGCATGGTGAGCAAAAAAACAATGGATTTTACTCAGATCTCCTGACTGGGGTGAGTGTCTGAAAAGTTTCAGCACTCCGTTCTGTTGGCTTACAGAAGCCTCTGGGGCTGCGGTCAGCTCACTGACACCTGCTGCCGCCACTCGGACAGTGGGACCTGCTCACGGACAGCTTCCACTTTGTGAGTGGTTACAGTCTGGCAAACGCGGTCAACCTTCCAATGCTTTGCAACTGCTGGCTCCATCTCCTTACAAATTGAAGGAAGGAGGGAGCATCCCTTTGGTCTCCACATCTGCTTGCAGTTTGCAAGTGCTAGCAGTGGGCGTCCTGCAAGTAGCAATGATAACTCTGATGTGAATTGCGCTTTAATGCATTGAAATGTACGTTTGTCCCTTCGCAAAGCCAGCCTGAAAATTCTCCAGTTTCCCAGGTCCTTGTGTGAGTAGCTTATTCAGTCCAGGTTTTTTTTGTTACTATCTGGGACCTGTAGTCCTGGTTTTATAAGTCGCAAATGAAAAGCAAAAACTGGACCAGGGTAAGCTACTCGGTAATGGACTTTGGAACTTCATGAGCACCTTCAGTAAAGTGAGGGCTTTCCAAGTGGACACCCCCCCCCCCAGGGTAGATCTAGCACTTACTTTCTCAAATAATCTTTTTTTGTTAGTCTGGGGAATTTTTGAGAGTGCTAAAACTTTGTGTGTTACAGTTTATATAGAACCCCTGGTCACTTGTATTTATTGCACTTGATAACACTTATACTCAGGGCCCCTGGAAATATGGGATTTTGTGGCCGCTGTATTTTACGGATAATTATAGATTTGCCGCATGTTTCACATAATCCATCATCAGCCTCTTAATCTGGTGTTTTTAACCCCAAACATATTTCGACCTCAAACGAAATAAAAGTTAATAAAAAAATAAAGACACATGTTATCGCACAGTAGAAGGCCCTTTGCAAAATTTGAATAGCCCCCTTCCTATAGATTTTTGAGAAGTTGGGAGTTAAACTGGTACGAATGAGACGAAAACTTTGCCAAGGCAGGGGTTAACCTGTGTAAAAATGACAAAACAAGGAAGTAATTCTATCACAAAATAGGCTGTATTACGCCACATAATTTGTTTTTTTACCACATGATTTAGTCAACTGTGCCGCATAATTTGATCCTCTTCTGCTGCATAATTCCAATTGCCGCATGAATAATCTACCCTTTTGGTGGTGTCAGCAGACATGCGAAGTCTGAGGTTGCTTAGAGACCAAGGTTAACGCTGCAGTAAGTGCCACTATATCATATCCCCTGCTGATGCCACCGTGGGCAGCAGGCTAATACGGTTATGTGCCAGAAACTGATGCCGTTGTAGAGCAAGGCTGGGACACATCAGCCAGGATTCGGGATGGAAGACTTTGCTGCAGTGGTGTAACAAAGGCCCCCGCAGCCCCTGCAGTGCAGGGGCTGAGCTCCAACAGGGACTCCTCAGCACAGTACCCTGGCCGGAGAACTTCCTAGCGAGTCCGGAGGGGGGACCCCTCCATGTACTTTGCAGGGGAGCCCCCTTAAGTTTCGTTCCGCCACTGCTATACTGCAGTCCTCCTGATAGCATCTCTATGAATGCCAACAACGCAGTACCGTTTTTAAAGGCATCAAATTCAAACACATCATAAAAACTAAGCAAGGTAACTTTACTGAGAAAACAAAAGGCATGAAACCACAGGGGCGACCATCCCGGCACAGCTGTCTAGAACAGACTCATGAATATTTTAAAGCCTCTTCATTCATCTGGCCTCCTGCTTCACCTTCACTTTTCACAGGCTGCAGAGAGTGAATTGACCCATTTCATACATAGTTGCCAAGTTTCCCAGGTCCATGCGTGATGTGCTGCTCCAGTCCAGGTTTTTTTTCCTTTGAATTATGGGACTGATAGTCCTGTTTTATATTGGAATAAACAAGACTTCAAGTCCCAGAATTCAAAGTAAAAACCTGAAGTGGGGCAGCAGGGACGGCTCTAAAAATTAGTTTTGGGGACTGACACTTATTTTTCCTCATCAGTCTTTGACCCAGAGCACGAGAGAGAAAAACATGAAGGGGAAAACAAGAAGTTAGAAGAAGACAGAAAAACAGTGCCAAATGGGGGTAGCAGGGATTAAAAAGAATGTGTAAGAGCGAGTCAAAGGGGCAGGGACAGGTTGGTGGTGTGTGAAAGACGCAGGAAGTAGAATGAGGAGAACGCAGTCTTGGTATTCAGTACCTTCGACACTTGGTAGTAGGGACTGCAGGCTTTTGAGCTAAACTTTGGGGCCTACCACTTGTTCGTTTACAAATTAACAGTGGCGGCTCCCCCGTTGCGGCGTGGGGGCGTCACCCTACTGCTTTGTCGCGGTGCGAGAAGGCAGAAACATAAACTGTAAAAACTACCATTTATGTTTCTGCCTTCTGCCTTCTCGCATTGCGTGAAAGCAGAAGTGCCTCTGTGCCTGGTTGGGGGTAGGGGTGGGCAGTCCTGCTCAAGGGCGGGGGGGAGTGGCTTACCCACTATTGTGGGTACTGATCGTTTGGTCGGCTCCAGGGCCGACCAAACGATCAGTACCCACAATAGCCACTCCCCCCCTGTACTCGAGCAGGACCGCCCACTCTCCCTTGTTCTCTATCCAGAGAAAATGTCCCGGCTGGGGCGCTTTACTGCTGCGCCTACAATCACGACGATTGGCTTGCGTACGGGAGGGAAGCTGGCTGTTTCCGGTTCCTGCAGCAGGAACACGTGGACCCAGCTGAGCTGCCACTGCACCAGTACAGCGTGACCGGCCAGCAGCGTAGGCGGTACCAGGTCTTTAACTGTTTTATTCCCCACCCTCGACCCCCCCCTTCCTCCCTCGAGCATGCAGGCAACGAGGAAGACTGACACCCTTTAAAACAGGACCGCACAATGAGAAAGAACCAGCACTGGCGAGCAACACGCAACGCAGGAGCAGCTGCTTAAATCCGTTTATCCAGAAAGGTTTTTGAAATGTAGTCTCTCCCGTGTTCCACACGCCCCCGCCCCCATCACCAATCCCTCACAAACATAATATGCCTAAAACTATGGGCATAGTTCAGTTCACCCCACCCTTTAACACGTCATTTGTCGGAGGGCAGCAGTAATATGGTGGAGGGCGCTCTGGGATGCAGGTTGGACGCCTCCTCTTTAGCAAAGAAACATGTCCTGGTGTTTTCAATTAAATTGAGGTAGATATTCAGTTAGGTGAAGATTATGCGGTGAGAGGGGGCGGGGCTCAAGTACAGAGCCATAAGTGCAAACAAGGAAAGTCATAGCTATCCTGTAAACGTCTATGCCTTATTCAGTATACGCAATTTGATTGTCTATAAATACGTAAACAACCCGCAATTGAAAGGCACGCGAGACTTAATTTCAGTGAAATTTAAACATTATAGTAAAAATGCAATCATCATTTAGCTGACTGCAACCACAGGCAACACTGATTTTCTTTGATCGGGCTGCTTTTGTGAGTATCTGCCTCCAGTGAAGTCATATAGACGTGAAATGAACGTCACTTCTTTATATCCGTGGTGTCTCGTCAATCATTTTTAACTACGTTTTCATTCCCTGTCTGGTGTCTGTAATCAGGCTGCAAAAAGCCTGCAAGAAATAATTGTATTACATTCCAAAGGTGAAGTGGGTAAGCATAGCGTTCACTGTGTTTCCATTTACCAATGCAGCGCAGCAAATACTGTCAAAACGGCATACACGTAGGAGCTGACTGACTGGTAAGGGGGCCATTAACTGGTGTGAATGTTTATGCCAGTTCTGGCAAGGTCTGTGTGCCTTTGTGTTTTTGAATTATTGCTGCTTTGTCAAAATGCCGAGGACAGGTCAGTTGTAAATGCGAAGTGGAGAGCAGACATTACAAGTTTTGCGTCGGACTGATGCAGTCAAGGGTTGCTAATGTACTCTGGTGATAGGAGGAGGAACACGCAGTTAGGGTCTATTACAGTGTTTGCATGTGTCAGCGCAAAAAAACAAGGAGTTGGCGTCATTAAACACTTCTATGCATTACCTATAGGGATTATCTTTCGAAGGCACTGTAGTACACTCAGATACACTACAACTTCGATGGTCTAGTAAAGGTACAATAATATTACTACACAATGATAAAAGCCCTTAGTGAAAGCTACATTATCTTATGTACAGTTATAGCTCAAAGTCGAGCATCTCTTCACGAGTAGGTAAAGGTAATATCCCAATGTCACATATGGGAAATGATACTGTCCTGGATAGAAATGATTGAAAAGCTTGTGTGCAGACACCCTTCTGCCTTTCTTATCTACTGCTGTCCAAATGATTTAAAGGCGCAAAAAAAGAACTTCCCAAATCAAAAAGCACTGCCCCTCCCTGTAATAATATGTTCTCCCATAACACAGTAGGCGGTGAGAACGTTGAGAGACTCAGCGTGCATCACTAGTCGCTCCGGGTGACAACCCTCAGCCCCTCCACCCCTTGCACCCTCATGCACCTCTTTCTCACCCTAACGTATATTTTTACTTTTTTATATAAGGTTTTAAACTGTCAAGATGTTAAAAGTATAGTGCTATTTTATGCTTCTAACTGAAGAGCTGCTGTGCTGAGAATACATTTGTTTGTGGCTTGCCAGAAATTTCTGCTGTTGCGATAACATGGGGGGGTGAGTTTGAACGGAGCGATAGATCTTAGTGGTTCGTGTGGAAAGCAGTAAAGTACATTGCGCAGTGCACTGACAGGTACCTAGAACTGCATGTTAGATGTTAAAATGTCATTTTATTCGCTGCATTCTGCTTTAAATGATAAACTTTTACCTTTTAAGATGTTGGATGGATGTGTGCGCCTTGAGGCTCTTTTTGACCAGCGCTTTGTTAACTCTTGCACTGTACCGTGTATGCTAGTCACGAAGGCAAATGATTACCTAAATTCATAACATTTTGTTTTGGAAGGTCAAAGTTCTCCTGCTGTGCCTTGTTTCTCAGATGTAATGCAATCTAGAAACATCTGTCTTTGCTGGTTAGCTAGGCTTGATCGTGTATTCTGTTATTTTTATTGTGTTGAATTTTTATCAATTTACCATAGCAGAGCAGTCATATTTTTTTCCATTTCCCAAGGTTATGCCATAACCTTGGGAAATGGAAAAAAATATGACTGCACATGGGATTGTGACAGCTGCCTACTTAACCATGCAGTGGGTGCAGGCAGATTTGAAACAAGCTGTCATGGTTCAGAAAGTCATGGATGGGAGCAGATATTCGAAGTGCTCGTATTGCTCTATCAACCTTCCTGCTTCCTCAAATTTACTTGAAAATGCACCATTTATCCACACTCTTTTTCAAAACTTTCAAGGGGGAGATCCCCCGAACCCCCCCCCCCCCCCGTAGGTTGTTCGGGCTCGCTCGCCGCGGTGCAGTACGGCAATAATTTTACACCTCACCACTTTCAAATGTCACCAGCCACCACTGCAAATTAAGCACTGCCTGCCACCTCCCAAAATCTCAGGGGGCCCACTGTGCCACTCCGGCATTCATTCCCGGGGACTTCATCACCTATTTTCAAGTTAAAATGTTGTTTTGGGATCGTTTACAAACTAATTTCCTCATTACGAGTGACCGGTTAATTGCGATATGTGGGAAATCTCCCATTACTCCATATATTGCAATTATGAGTTTTGTGATAAATATCAGCAGGTTAAACCTGGGAAACATAAACAATATTTACCGGAGCATGCAGACTTTGGTTCGATACGCGCCACAATCCGCATGTTATTCCCCCAAAAGTCGTAACTGACTGGTATTTATCGCGCCAATAAATTCCGATTTGGTGGAGTCGGATTATATCAAGTGCTACAAATATGACACCATTTATCGGGCTGCTCATAATGAGGGTCTTAGTACAAAATCTCTGCCCGGTATCCCGTTGCTCTGTTCCGCTACAGTGTGCCCGCCGCAGGGCGCGCAGACCACACACAAGCTGGGTTGACCACAATGGACTGCTCCTTTTGCAGTGTGGTCAGACTGCTTTACATAAAGTAGATCCTTTCTCGGGGTACAAGAGAACAATTAACAATTATGTGATGCCACTTAGGCCCTAAACACAAGTGCTGTGTAAGGGGATGAGATAATTCTCAAATTCTGTAATTCTCAGTTCATCAGGTGCGATAATCTCGTCCAATTATGAGGTTTTGCCTTTTAAATGGAGCATAATATGCCAACTTTGCAGCTTTCTAACCAAGCTCTGCACCTCCTGGTATTTTCAATGCTTTTCCCCCTATATTTTTTTGTAGGGGCTGAGTTATCACACCTGGTATTTACTAGGCATAGTAAATTCTTCACAACTTGTACATTCGTATCCCTGCACAATCAGTACCTTATTTACAGTGAGTATTATACGTTTTGTGACTAGAAATGGTTGTGTACCTGTTCCATTTTGTCTGACAGAATAATTTAAATCAATTAAAAGTATTAATTGCATCATTTCATAATAATAATGGTTATAAACCTTAGAACTGTTTTGTACTTGAAGAAGACAAACACTGAAGGAAGAATTTAAACTTTATAACAATATAATCTAGATTGAAAAACCTGCTAGTTTTACATTGCATATTGCCATCTGAATAAAGTCTTTGATATTGAAAAAAATAAACACTCACAACTGGTTTGACAAGTTACATCCTACCTGCGTGTGTTTTAATTGCATAAAATGTAGCAAACCTTTGTTCTGTTGCATTGTCAAATGTCATTTAATTAG
Source organism: Triturus cristatus (assembly GCF_964204655.1). NCBI lineage: Eukaryota > Metazoa > Chordata > Amphibia > Caudata > Salamandridae > Triturus > Triturus cristatus. Next base: position 1,095,982,335 of record NC_140593.1, on the reverse strand, counting down.
ATGGCAACTTTGGAGGCCGAATTAAAGGTTTTTTCTAGTACTGGTAGGACAAAAGAGTACTTCTGTCCCCTCTTAATTACGATAAAAAAATATTAGATTCTTGAAAATCTCGAATTCCAATCCTGGATGAAATTTCAGTATGGCTTCTGGTACTACTGGCAACGTCTGCCAGACCTTACTAGACACGCGTGCTATGATTATAGGGCTGTTTGTACTGATTTACCAATATCAAAACTGGCCTAGTTTCTTGTCTTGCTGAAAGAGGGCATCTGGGAGACAACGAGGAGGAGAAGTTAAAAAATGTATGGGCAAAGGTGCATAAAGCTTATGCATAGGGCCTTCAAAGAAAGGGGTGTTGTCATTAGCCAATTAGCTACACTGACATAATTTTCCTGACTGATCTGAAGACAGAGGTGGGGGTCTAGAATAAGGAATAAGACAACCAATCAAACACTAGCATTGTCTGTCTTAACAGAGGTGGAGTAATGCCATTCATTCAGGATAACCACAAGGTCAAAGATTCCTCTTTACCTTCATAGTATGTTCATCTTTTGCATGTAACTCGCCTAAAAATCTGCCATGGATCTAAACATTTTGGGCCAAACGGGTGCTTGTGTCAGCAAACGCACAAGTCTAGTTTTGTACTTTTGTGAAATGGTCAGACGCTTCGGTGTCCATGCTCTGGACCGGATGGAGAAAAGATTGAAGAGAGCGTTGTAATCTGGAGGCAATCGAATGAAAGAAGGCCCCTCTTGCGGGTTGTCTAGAGACAGTGGCGGCCACCAGCTAGGGAAATCACTGGGGCAGCACGAGGGGGAGAATACAATTTTTTTTTAACTTGCCTGTCGCCTGCCGCCTCTTAAGAAGATGCTCACATGGGCTTCAGAGTCCCCTGCGCCAATCCAGACGCTACTCTCATGCTGGTTTTACCCCGCATGAGAGAAGCATAGGGATTGGGCGGAGCGGGCTGGTTCCACGCTCCAGCAGGGACTCGGAGCCTATGCTCCTCAGCCTGCCGATATGTCCAAACAATAGCCTGGAGAAATCCAAGTGTGCATGTCGGTTTGGCTGTCCTAAGACAGTCGGCAAAATATACATGCGCAGTAGCAGTGCTCTGAGCCGTCCTGATGGCCCCGCCCTCAAGACTTGGCGGTGGCTCGGAAGTAAAAAAACATGATAACGAAGCAGTTTTATTAACTGCTTCATTATCATTTTATTTTACATGCATCTGCTCGTTTCGGCAGTAGGGTGATGCTCCTTTGCCATAAGGGAGGAGCCACCCCTGCCTGGAGAGGTATCCACGCGTGGGATACTGCTCCCATCAACTACACGTTTTGCAGTGTCAACGCTCCGGGCCCGCCATTATCGAGCCCACAAACTTCAGACCCAATAATACTGTCCCGGAGTCACTGGACCCGGAACGGTCAACCCCGCCTTCGCGCATATTTCAGGATAGGGAGCAGAAGAAGCTACCCCCACCTGAAGAAAAATAATAACTTCCTTTCCACTTGCCCCCGGCCTTCCTTCGCCTGCCCACAGGCAAGAGAAAAAGCCCAGGTAGTATTTACCACCCACTCCAGACAGGTGGTAATTGTTCACGGATTTGGGCCTGTTGTTTCCCTGTGGGAGAGGGGGAAATATGAGTATTTGGACCTGGTATTACAAATGCCACGTTATTCCCCATTCTGTGGAAAATAACTTTTAATCTCCATTGTCTCATGAGGAAATACCACCAGATACACTAAATTCCGGACCTGGAAGGCCCCCATGGAGGTAACAGGGAACTCGTAAAAGGCCCCTAAGTGTTTTGCAGACAGGTCATTTTCTCCTGCCCTTTTACAAACCTATCCCCACGACTGTCACCTGCCCTATAAGCAGCATAAAAATGCCACAGCATGTCTTGGATCGACCACCATGCGACAGGTAAAAACACAAGCATTTAGCAAATAGTGTTCGATTGTGATTTATTGCTGCTGGTGAGCGGAGTGACATTTCTAATCTCTGTAGCAGAGCCATCACACAGCAGGCATGCTCCAAAGTGAATAATCAATGCCTGCACATTAGCTTGTGCTCCATGTGCCACTGGCTTATTTATGACTTCAATGTGGGACAAACAGGCAATAATGGCCATCACCGTCACACCGTCGCTTGAATTGGCTAGGGTCTCCGTGGAGTTCAGGAGTGTGGCGGGATGGTGGATCAATACGGTGCAATGTACCATACCAGCAGCTAGGCGGCGCATACATCTCTCAAGCTACGCCATCTCTCAAGATGCCCGTGTCTCCAGTTCGCGCTTGCTCGTTCAGTGGGCAGACCAGCGGTTGAAGTGCATTAAAAAAAGTAAGAGAACTGTGATGCTGTGCACAATGGGGGCTGGGCGAGTACGCGTGGCGTTGGGGGTTAAAGGCGTGGCTAAAATAAACAACAAAATATTCTGTAACTTTCTTGGGTCTTTCACCTTCAGGTAAGAACATATAAAATAACACACACCTTAAAGGTATAATAAAAGCAAGTTTCTGTGTCTGCAACCAGAGAGCCACGAAATGTAAACCTGCCATGGAGAAACGTTAGGGGTGTAACACAGGCCCCTACTTTGCAAGGGCACTTTGTAATGCTCTTTGAAAAACCAGACATTTCACAGCTCACCTGGTAACTTCTTCCCAATACCACTCAAAAAATAATAAATCTGTGTCACCAGAAAGTGTCAAGAGATTCCATTTATTAAAGCCAATACTGGCTTCCAAGCTCCCTTTACATTTGCAGGTTGACCCATTGAGCATATTTACATATCTTTCAGGCAAACAGACACCCTGGAAAGAAGGCTTGTTTTAGCTGCTGGCCGTCTATGGTTTCACAGCACAGGAGACTCCCTACCTTACACTGCAGCTGAAGCATTTCCCAGGACAGTTATTTTTTCACAGAAAGTAGGGGAACTATTTTCCTTACATTAAAAAAGAATGGGCATGTTCCGCTCCTCCAATCCAACCCACTTCGACCACTGGGGCTGACCCAACATGTGATTTACACTATCAACACACCAATGGCCGAATGAGGCTGACCTATTTCCCTACTACATGTAGACTGCCCTGTAGGCCGAAACAATATTTGACTGGACAGAGCAGTGGCTGAAGAAGTCTAATCTACAGCCTCTCTTTTTGTATTTTCTGTATTATGTACAAGCGATCAGTGGAGACAGCTAAAGCTGCCTCCAAACCCAGACTTAGAAATGCATGGTGAAGAGACAGCCGCCACTGTCTCCAAACCAAGGCCATGTCTGCTCCAGTGAGGATGCAAGGCCCCTACCTTTAAATTAAGAGTTGATGAAATGGGCAATGGAGAAACCATAATGGTAGCCTGAGCTCTCTATTGTAGTCAATTCCAGGATCATTCAATAAAACTCTTTCTGGGCCTCAGTGCATGCCCGAGCAGAGAAGCATGACTTTGGAGGAGTTATGGAAAAAATGAGGTATAACAATATGTTTTGGGCCCTGCAGAGTGGAAAGCAATAGCAGTTATAATATGGCAGCTAGTGCACAGTTTACTACAACCGATGGGATTGGGGGCAGCCTATGGGGTTTGGACTAGCGGCCTACTAAGGTAGGGTGTCTAGTCATGAGTTCATGAGGGCCACAACCAAGCCACATTTTCATTCTAACCAGTGTAAATGGTTTACATTTAGATTTTTATATGTAAATTGTCTCATGACAATACCTTAAAAGTTTGCTATTCAGCAGGCCCTCGCGGACCAGTGATGGTCAACTCTGCACCATGGGAAGCTTCTTTGATTGAGCCGTCTAGGATAAAGAGAGAAGGTGTGGACCATGGAGTAAAGGTGGTCTAGTGGCTGATCTTTAATGAACTAATTGGGGGTTTAATCAGGCGGTTGCTCTATCATCAAAGTGGTGTGGCAACGCGAACAACGGGTGGGGGGGCAGGAGGGTGAGGGAGAAATAATAAATTAAAGCACTTACCTGCCGCTGCAGCCGCTGCCCCTGTGCTCCTCTCCTGATGCTGGGCACACTGCACAGGCTCCCAGGGGCCAATCACGATGCTGCTCTCCTGCTGGTGATACCAGCAGGCAAACAGCTCTGTGATTGGCCTGAGCGGGCTGAACTAATGCTCGCTCAGGCACTGGGAGTCTGTGCCTTTTCGCCACCCGGCAGTGCAACACAGCTGGCTTGGAGAAATGTAAGTGCGCATGTCGGTTTGGCCGTCCTAAGACAGCCGGCCAAAGCGAATTGCACACTTACAGTGCACAACTCTCCTCCACCCTGCAACTGAGTGACGCTTGTCAGGATGGCCCTGCTTTCGACCGAAGGTCGGCAATTGGCCCAGTAAGCAAATTAAATGATAATAAACTGGCTTTATTATGATTTTATTTTTCAGTGGGGTGACGCTCCTCCGCCATAATGTAGGAGCCGCCCCTGGAATTCAGTATTTGACCTAAAAAGAGTGCCATTCCATCTACCACATCTTCATCTACCTGTGACTTGATTTGTAAATATGTGCAGTGTTATGTAAATATGTGCAAACAGGTAAATATGCTAAAAGGAATTGGTCCCTCTGTGCTGATTAAGGCTGTTTGCAATTACAACTGACAGAAGAGCAGATCTCTTTGCCTTACTTGATAACAGCGCTTCATAGCTCGGTCTTCCACACAGCACTTCGGCCCCAGCTCAGGTTTTCACAAGCCCTGTTATCATCAACTGGGGCTACCGGGAGATAGCAGCCGGTACTCCTGGCTTTCCCTTGGGTACCCGTGGCCACTGTCCTGCAATCCCGGGTATCAGGAGTCGCGAAGGCAGCATCAGGGACTGAAAGTAAATAGGACAACAACAGCCATGTCCATCTCTCTAGTTTCCGCTCTGAGCCCCCCTTGTTGTTCTCCTTCTCTGGCAAATGATGGGACAAGGGGGTAAACCTTTCAATCACAATCAAACGAAGGAAAATAAAACCGGGTGGGCTATGTTTAACGAGGTCCAGTATACAAGCCCTGAAGTAGTTATGCGAGAAGGGTATACCGTTCCTCCTAGTCTGGGGAGTTAGTGTGAAGAGTACACTTACCCCTAGGATTGAGACAAAGTGGGGGATAATGTCTAGACAGCCTGGGAGCTAATAGCATGTGATGGGTGGGGGAACCCACACTGGTGGAACTAAAACCCTCACACACCCAGCAAGCTAGGTGTCATGCTTCATCATCTGGGTTTTGCTCCTCGTCGGGTCGGCGCTGCAATTCCCGACGGGCTCCCAAAGATGGGGCTCTTTAGCGGAGATCTTTTGTTCCTTGCCGAAGGTGAGTGCAAGTGAGGGCCAGGTAAGTGTAGACGTTGGTGAGTGTATTCTAAAACAGGGTTGGTTAGTCTGAATAATGAATTTTATTCGGTCAGTAAACCACCCTATTAAAAACAAGATGAGTGGCGGTAGTCTGGACACAATGGGTCAAGGACTAACTCTGCTCTACTCAGATGGTCAACATGTTTCTTGCCTCATGGTCAGGGGGATCCAGCGGCAATTCATCAGGACCAGTGAAAGGTGAACTATCTACAAATTGTGAGGGTGTAAAACAGGATTTTAAATTATTGTGGTAGTGCCTGGATCAAACTACCCTAGGGAAGTGTCTGGAAAACTTAACACTTCCGCATTGGAATGGCCTAAAGTTATAAAAGGTGCCGCTCCAATCGGTACGTGGCGAGCCTCTTGGGATGGCGTGTTAGCCTAAGTTCTGACGCCCAAGGGTGGTCTGCAAACCTACCCCGCTCCGCCGAAACCGGGTTTCGGCGGAGCGGGGTAGGTTTGCAGACCACCCTTGGGCGTCAGAGGCTTGCCACGTACCGATTGGAGCGGCACCTTTTATAACTTTAGGCCATTCCAATGCGGAAGTGTTAAGTTTTCCAGACACTTCCCTAGGGTAGTTTGATCCAGGCACTACCACAATAATTTAAAATCCTGTTTTACACCCTCACAATTTGTAGATAGTTCACCTTTCACTGGTCCTGATGAATTGCCGCTGGATCCCCCTGACCATGAGGCAAGAAACATGTTGACCATCTGAGTAGAGCAGAGTTAGTCCTTGACCCATTGTGTCCAGACTACCGCCACTCATCTTGTTTTTAATAGGGTGGTTTACTGACCGAATAAAATTCATTATTCAGACTAACCAACCCTGTTTTAGAATACACTCACCAACGTCTACACTTACCTGGCCCTCACTTGCACTCACCTTCGGCAAGGAACAAAAGATCTCCGCTAAAGAGCCCCATCTTTGGGAGCCCGTCGGGAATTGCAGCGCCGACCCGACGAGGAGCAAAACCCAGATGATGAAGCATGACACCTAGCTTGCTGGGTGTGTGAGGGTTTTAGTTCCACCAGTGTGGGTTCCCCCACCCATCACATGCTATTAGCTCCCAGGCTGTCTAGACATTATCCCCCACTTTGTCTCAATCCTAGGGGTAAGTGTACTCTTCACACTAACTCCCCAGACTAGGAGGAACGGTATACCCTTCTCGCGTAAACCTTTCAATGCCATTGGAGGTCAAAATATGTGCGACAACAGTTTTGCTGCCCCGCCATTTTAGTTCATTGTGGTTCATGAGTGCAGGCCCCCAAGATCCTCTCAAAATAATGTTTAAAGTCTAGAGGGGAACAATCAACTAACACCATTCAGCCAGGTTTCACATCACCCATGTACATTACCTACACATATTTTCTATGCTTGTTATGTTATGAGAATGTGTAGAGCACGGCTAATCACCCGTGAGTGTATCCAGGCACGACCCCACTTGGAAATCCAAGAATAAAATGTATTATAATTTATAACACTGAAAACCTGATATTCTTTTGCGCAGTGCTTTGTTTGTAAAAAAATAATAATAAGTGCCCGGGCCCTCATCAGTGGACTAACGTCGCTTGCACCGCCCATTGCCACTGCTGCCAACGACTGTACCTACACAACTACTAACCATCACACTCCCAGAAGCGAGACAATTCAGACTCCTCGAGGCCCCCAAATCTATACAAATGGGTTGGGAAGCAGGTTTCAGTTGTTTTTGAATGTATATTGAATTAATAAACAAATGTTGCTCTGCTTATCTCTAATTTTCACAAACACGCCACCATGTGGTAGTTGTCATAAGTGCTGGTGTTGCAGCACATCTGCTGTTCAGCACTGCTGCAAGTTACTGAAAGCCCAGAATCACAGGATGTTGAGCGGATGCCGTCTCTTCTAGACAACATGGCTAAAAGAATTCACGTTGACAAGGCCAATAGCTCGGGCAGTGCCGAAATCTACTGGCTTTGCCAATGCTTGTTCGGTGTTGATGGGGTCTTGCAGAACAAATGTGGAAGTGATAGTGAGAAACAGTCGAGGAGCTTTGAAGTGAAGCAAGGATGTGGCGTAATGGCTAGAGCTGCCAACAAGGGAACTGGGAAATCAGATTTGAATCTCGGGCCGGCTGAACAGTTTGTGATCCTGGGCAAATCATTTACACTTCCCCCTTCCTATGAGAATGAATGTGTCATTGTGTAATGTAACTGGTGAGCACTTAAAGTGCTTCAGTACCATTGGCTTGTGTTCGTGGTATGGTAAGACGGACGACAAAGCGAGCACTCCAATACCTTTGGATCATGCTGTTTAATAAATGCATTTGTTTATGTACACAGGCATGCATTTTAGTGGTATGTGTGTATGTGTATAAGGGAGACAGCCTGAAAACACAAGTACCCCTTTGAACTGCTTGAAAACAAAGAAAAAAATAGTTCTGCAAACCGTGAGTAGTGTAAGGCCATGATGAATGGCACCAAAGAAAATGAGAGTGGTGCTGTGGTTTGCCAGTGGTAGGAGATGGGCAGTCTGTAAGCCCACAGATAGAACACAACACGTCACTTCGAGACAGCACATGCGCTGTCTAGCCGAGACCTAAAAACCCGGACTACATCTCCCACCTATGCCACAAGTTTGAATCCTGGCAGGGCCAGCTCAGCTGCCCATCTTTCTTAAGTCGGTAAACTGAATACTTTTAAATTGGGTAATTGTATCGCCTTTTCTTAGACTAAATAGAAACTGAAAAAGTGCGGCGTGAATCAGTGTGTACAAAAGTATTACTATTAAAAATATAAATACAGACCACAAGGAAAATGTTGCAGTACATACATGGAAAAAGGACCCCACAAAAACACAAAGGGACTGACGAGAAATGTCCAGTAACCGAGGAATTTATGGCAAGCATCAGGGCCCTGCTATAAAACGTAAATGTTTGCCGAAGCTAAAAAAGCAACGCGCCTCTTTTTCTCAAAATTGCAAAATCCCTCCTGACAGCTGGGGATCTACTCTTTACCGTCGGAATGAAGCCGAGACAACGGCGGGGCGTTTTCCAAATGATGGCGCTGAGTTAATGCCTTGACCCGGGTGAGCCCTATTAAGCGCACAATGAAAGGAGCGGGCATCGAGCTCTCCACAGCTGCAGACGGGATTTAATGTCTTCTCATTCGTGGGACTGATCGTGGACTGAGTGCTGGCCTTCATTAATCAGAAGAGAAGCTGCACTCACTGACTTTAATGGGCCTGCCTTGGACGATGAGCTCATCAGCGCATCCAAACCTTGGTCCTGATTCGGCCTCTAAGACGCCACGGGCGCAGCACTTAATTTGCGCCGGTGGTTACCGGTGTGCAGGCGCGCAACACCCATTGAACTCAAAGGGCTTCAGCCTCCCCCCCCCCCTCCCCCCTCGTGTGTGGCAGCCCGGGATGAGACCGCTTCCCGGGCAGACACAAAGCCGCGCCCGAGCACTTCACAGGTCTTTAAAAAGACCATTTGCCTGTTAATGAGGCCTCGCTGTTGTTTCACCCCTTCTAAGAGCCCCTGCAGCTCCACTCTGCCTAGATTCAGCCCCCCCCCCAACCCCGAAATCAGCGCCACTCTGCCTACTGTTTAAAGATTCAGTCCCCTCCCCCCGAAATTTTTGCTTAGCATCCCCCCCCCCCCGATATTTGGCTCTAGTTGCGCCTCTGCCGGTGTGCACTTGCTTCATGGGCCCAGGACTCCGTGAGACCCGTTGTCCTGGTCCACGTCTGCAGATGCTTTCTTTCAGAGCGACTGGTGTGCTTCCTCCTGGTTGCGGTGCAAGTTGCTCTCCGACTGGGCAGTACATGCTGCTGCAATAAAATGCACTTTGTAAATAAAGGTTCCATATTTTTCATTGGTGGCAAATGTTGCTACTCAGAGGATGTTATTTTTTGTGATGTTTAAAGTAGAGCCGCCGAAAGCTCGAGCCTGGCTCTGGCTCAGCTCGAGGTCCTCCTGGACCTTCGAGCCCAAAGCGAGCCGAGCTTTAAATGTGGCTTCTGTCTGCCACCTATGCTCTACCCACGTGTGCCAAGAATTAAAGGCATGGATGGATGTGAAGCAGGCGAGATACTCATTTAGTAGCTGAAGTGCACATGGTGGAACAAGAAAACCTGGGCTCGACCCCAGCAAATCAATCCAGCTTCCCGGCCTCCTACAATTGTGTGACTTTTTGACAAATATTTTATTTTGCCCAGCCTCCTTTTTATCATTTTCACATATGACATCACCTTCAAATATGCCGGTTTGGGATGTCCACTGTACGAAAAACCAGCATCGGATTGGTAACGCAGGCACTTGGGCAAAGCCCGAGGGGCCAGTGTCCAAGTTCCAGGTGTGGGCTGCTTTTTAGAGCAGCCTGGGGGGCCGATTTGGGCGGTTTCTGTGTTTTTCGGTGCCGCCAGCGGCCCAGTGGGTGCTTGAGTGGCCTTTCTGGAGGCAGATGGGCGTCCATTACCTCCCTTTTATCAACGACAGAGGTGTCACTCCCTTTCTCCCGCTGGCCTGGTCCATTAATATATGCATATTGAGCGGGGGCAGGGGGCCTGAGCAAAAGTGGCCTCACTTGTTTTCAGGTGTGTTTCACCAGTGCATTTTTTTTAACCCCCCCCTTTTTTGTAAAATTTCGCAGAAGCAGTGTTTTGCAGAAAGGCAGTATGCAAATGTGGGCCACTTTTATTTAGTGTGCCCCTGACGATTTTTAATCCCAATCCAACCCTGCGGAAAACTCTTGCGTTTGATTTGATAGATTTTAATGCTGCTCCATCTAAGAGCCACTGGAGTCAAGCTATCCGGGCTGAAGAGGGGTGAAACCCCGAAACCGGTCCTAGGATGCTTGATTCCGGTCCAGGGAAGACATGGCTTGGCAGTTCGGGCTGGACTGTTCCCATGAGGCACAGGGTCAAGACTGATTTGCATATGGCCATGTCTGAACTGGGGTGGCATGGTGAGCACAATAACAATGGATTAAACCCAGATCTGTGACTGGGGGTGAATGTTTTGCCAATGTGCAACATTCCGTCCATCATCTTGTGTGTTTTGCTGTTCGCCCTATGTGGGAAGGGTATGCCCAGACGTGGGTCCCATGCTCACTACGCCACTGGAGTCAAGCTATCCTGGCTGAAAAGGGGTGAAACCCCGAAACCGGTCCTAGGATGCTTGATTCCGGTCCAGGGAAGACATGGCTTGGCAGTTCGGGCTGGACTGTTCCCATGAGGCACAGGGTCAAGACTGATTTGCATATGGCCATGTCTGAACTGGGGTGGCATGGTGAGCAAAATAACGATGGATTAAACCCAGATCTGTGACTGGGGGTGAATGTTTTGCCAATGTGCAACATTCCGTCCAGCATCTTGTGTGTTTTGCCATCTAAGAATCTAGGCAGCATTCTATAGCGGGGGCCACTGGAAATATTATGTGGCAGGGCACCTAATTATGTGGCAAGGAAAGGCAAAATATGCGGTATAATGTAGTTCATTTTATGATAGTGTTACTTCACTATTTTGTCCTTTTGACACTTGTTAATTCTGGGCATAATTGGCACCTCACTAGTACCAATTTAATACCCAAATAGTCATAAGTAACAGAAGGGTGACCAGTCAAACTTAGCTATGGGCATTCCACTGCAAGTCGTGTCGCTGACCTTTTATGAACTTTTGAACCGTTTGAGCTAGAAACAAATTGTTTTTGTTGTTGAAATCTCCAGATTGCAGCAGAGTAGGGAAAATGCGCCAATTCCAAATGCATAATTATGTGAAAATCGCTGTTGCCACACAATCGCATAATTCCAGTGGCTCCGACTATAGCGCACACATGACAATTCACTTGCACCTTAGTTCACCAACTGCATTGTTGTCAGGATGGGAGGAGAGGGCGCGAATTTTTAAAAACTATCACTTTCATTAAAAACCTCTCAAAGCAGTGATATAAGCAGATGTACCGAGGCGACACTCCTCTGCGTGTTACAGAATCACACTTTTTGAATTTTGAAGAAACTTTATCGCATCTTTACATAATGTCCGTGGTATTATTTACATGCCAAATATTTCCAGGGCTCCGCCTTATTCGCCGCCTCTTGGAGCCCAGCCCGACCCTTAGCTCCGCTTTGGCTTGGCTCTCCCTGGAAATTTGTTAGCTCGCCCCCTTTATCTTAAGTATGCACCGTTGTGGGACAACTTATTCAAACTTTGGAATTTTCCTTTATTTCAATTGTTATTGTTTGATTTGTAAAGTTTTATGAATTTTATCAAATCTGGAATAAAAGCATCTGTTCTACTGGAGGCAAAGCACGTCTGTCTCCTCTCTCGTATGTGAGGGTATCTCTCCATCACAACGACTCCATAGCTGCTGCAGCCAGTCTTCCACTGAAATGCACTGTACTCGGATGAGGTGAGTGAGGGTCAACTGCTCATGACTGACCATAACTGAATTCACTTCATATGCTCCAGTCTGTTACTGTCACGTCCTCGACACCTGCGGACTAACTCTACACTTGGAATTAGCAGGCGGAAGTGTGAGGGAGTTCAATAAAGTAATCAGGTTTGTGGCAGTAAAACAATCCGGTTGTTACATACGAATTGTGCAATATACCCCGGTGTTTAGATATAAGGCTTAGTGGCGATAGTGTGTTGCTATCCCCTCAGGGAGAGTGGTGCCGGAGGTACTTGGGGTAGAGGTGTGATTGGACAAGCACCTATCATCATGGGGGTACTGAGGGATTATAAGGGACACCCCACATGTCTGGTCAGGGAACACAAAACCATTAACAGTCCCTTGACACAACTTACAGAAACTAAATCATAACAAGCATTGGCATAGCCTATAGGTCTCGCATTTGGGACCTTATAAGTGTTTAGCCATGCAACAGTTGCATAACTAAATACTTATAAGGTCCCAAAAGCGAGACCTATTGGCTATGCAAAGCGGTCGCAATCACGATCAAAAATCAAAGCGGTTGCGCGCGCCCGCGCACATGCACTGTAGCTCTAGGCTGGCCTGGTAGCACTTTTTGGAGCCCTCTCAAAAAGTCTCGCCAGACCAGCGCATGCGCTGGGTCAGGCGAGACCTAAAAATGGGCATTTCTGTCAAGTATTCTAGTGTCATTGGATCAGCAAAGAAGATTGAAAAACACATGGACTGCACTGTAATTAGACCCAATAAAGGGAGAATGGTTGTTTAAACCCCAGAAATTGCACAAACACTCTAAAGAAAATCATATGCACCTCCTCAAGTGATTCACACTATGCCACATGGATTTTCTCACAATTATTGATAGGAGAAACTCACAGAAAAACTGCAAAAGTAAGACTCGTCTAGTCCACAGTGGCAAGCCTCCTACAATCAAGATGGCTGCTCAGAGAAGAGGGAGGAGATGTTTATGACCTGAGAATCCTGTTTGACGAGGAGGAAAGTAGGAGTTTAGATCCATGAACCCTTCTGGAATCGGAAGGGCATGGGGGTGACTTCAAACCACTGACTGGTTACATGCAACGCAGGGACATGTGGAGGTGGTGGCTCCTCTGGAAATCACTTGCACTTAAGAAGATCAGGAACTACCAGGACCACACGTGGGACCTGCAAGAGGTATGAGGCAGAGGCCTGCACCAGCTCTTTCAAGTCAAGCCGTATCAAGGTCACATCCACCTGCTGCAGGCAGAAGATGCTGGCAGAGGCTCAACATGGAATCCAAACTTCCAGGGTCACAAAATGGACCACCATCCATACAAAGGGGGGCCTGCAAAAGCTCTTCCAAGGCAAGCTGTGTCAAGGTCACATCCACATGCTGCAGGCAGAAGATGCTGGCAGAGGCTCAACATGGAATCCAAACTTCCAGGGTCACAAAATGGACCACTATCCATACAAAGGGGGGCCTGCAAAAGCTCTTCCAAGGCAAGCTGTGTCAAGGTCACATCCACATGCTGCAGGCAGAAGATGCTGGCAGAGGCTCAACATGGAATCCAAACTTCCAGGGTCACAAAATGGACCACCATCCATACAAAGGGGGGGGGGCTGCAAAAGCTCTTCCAAGGCAAGCTGTGCCAAGGTCACATCCTCATGCTGCAGGCAGTAGATTCTGGCAGAGACACAACATGGAATCCAAACTTCCAGGGTCACAGAATGGACCACCATCCATACAAAGGGGGGGGGGGGGGCCTGCAAAAGCTCTTCCAAGGCAAGCTGTGTCAAGGTCACATCCACATGTTGCAGGCAGTAGATGATAGCAGGACATGATTTCCTCACCCAGCTACCTACAGCTGCAGGTTGGAATGTAATCCGTGGCACGACGACCTCAGCACACCTGTGCCGACAGAGTTCTGAGGGAAAAGAAAACTCTGGCATCCCAGGAAGCTGCAGATACCATCTGAGGGCAACTTGCACATTAGAATATTCTGAAATTCACAGACGTCCAGAGACCTTGGCTACCAACCTGCCTGCATGCCTGGGTGCATCTAGCTTGACTACCCAAGGAAAGTGTGGAGGGAATACACAAAAGCTGGTACACACAGTGACGTGGCACATTCATAGCTGCTGGCTCGAACTCTGAGCAGCTCTACTCACCCAAAACAAGAGGCAGCCTTAGGTATCACGGCCAACAACATACAAGGATTAAAAAAACACACAATCACATATACGCATAGGTCTCACCCACGACGATGCTGTGGTCAACAGCTAGTACTGCCCAGCACGGGTTATGCTTGTTGGTAGTACGAAATTCACACACATCACCATACATGCCAACACTCCTGATTCAGGCGTGAGACTACCGATTTGAAGGCTAGTCTCCCGCCTCCCGATTCCTGCAAGCAAAAACCCGATTCCTCGGGGTTTCAGCTGACAGGGCTTGGTAATGTGTAACGTGCTAATTCTTCCAGCAATAGTCAGAATGGCGATGCAGGGGCTCTAGAAGGGGTGAAAAACCAACAAAGCCCCATTAACAACCGAATGGTCTTTTAAACACCTGTGAAGTACTGGGGGGGGGGGCTGTGTGTGTGCCCGGAAGCTGTTTAAGCCCGGGCTGACAGGGGAGGGAGGGGGGGGGTGTATGCACTGACCGCAACCTGCCAGGCCAGTGCAAACTCTGCCTGCCTGCCATTGCGCTCCATGCTTCTGAAAGGTGATAAAAAAAAACACGTGAATTTGCTTTCAAATTTCCGATCCTGCAGCAGCACACTTCCAAAGTCCATACATAACAGAAACCCGATTGAAGGCCCCATTCTCCCGATTTTTTATTAAATCTCTCACTTTGCTCTTCTGAAATGTTGGCATGTATGCATCACACTTAGCAGTCCTGCATGCAATTGCCGCAAACACTCATCATAAATTCGCTCTCCCACACACTGGATGGCCGCACGTGCCGTGAAACTGACACCACGCCGAGCACGCGGAGGGCGCAGGCAGGAGAGGGGCCAATGCGCATGTTCAGCTCCCTTCCACAGGCGCCATATGCATGCACGCGGCGGGACTGCGGCATCAGATTCATTTAGCTAGCTTTTCACCGAATTTACAAATGCATTCAAACCCATTTAAAAGAAATGACATTAAAAATGAATACAACAACATTGTGCCCTCTGGATAAAGAAAAAACTATAGTCAGAACGGGGACCGCTGTGGTCGAGTTGCTGCATATGCATTTCAGTCCAATGAGACCAAACTCCATTGGTTAGAGCTAAGTTTAAGGTGCAAATGCAGATTTCATTTCACATTCCATAAATCCTGTATGCATTTCTGCTACTTTAAAAACAACTTCGGCATTCATTGTAGTATTTTCTTAGGAGGTACCCAAATTCGTAAGTTACAGGCTCTGTCATATATGATCAGGCCACAGAACATATTCCTTCCCTAGAACACAGCAGATGTTGTGTAAATAAACAAGCCCACCTGCCTCCGCCGCTGTTATTTCGGTGAAGCGTCTTCGATTTGACCTAATGTACAGAACTCCACTTCAGCGAAAGGATTAATTACTGAGTCACGACAGATGAGATAACGGTTTCTTTTACTGCAGCAGTAGCCAAGTAACCGAGTTTACTGTTTCAGAATTACTATTTAATTTGTGTTTATTTGAAAATGACCATGACTAAGGTCATCTCAAAGCTGGAAGCGTGGCAGCGAGGCAAAAATCAAAATGTTTCTCAGACAATGTATTCTTCACAATATGAATAGCAGCAGCGTGGGCACACCGCGTGCCTGCCCAGTGCTGACGTATGCAATTTACAAATATTTTTGTCTGCGCCATTATAATATATCCCTTCCTATTCGCTGCCAGAAAGTGGTAACGGAGGAACATCTGTGCGGATGTTTGCAGAGGCTCAAAACACAGCCAACCATCGCACAGATGGCACCCACAGTAGGCACCACAAAATATCGGGTAAGAGTACTGGCATGGGGAATAACAAGTCGCCTCCATTTAAAATGTGAAAAGCAACCAAGGACATTCATTGAATTGACTCGAAGCCGGCACGGTTCCACAGAGGTGTCTGCAGTCAATCAAACAATTAACCAAGCAGTAGATTTGTAGAGCGCCACTTGTCACCCGTGAGGGTATGCAGGCGCTGGATTACTAGTAAGATTACTAGGATACATTTTGAAAATATTTCCGAGATAGTAAAGGATTTTCGCGCAGTGTTTATCAATAAAAACAACAGACGAATATTCAACAACTCCCAGGGGATGTTGGGAACAGAAACAGGAACTATGCTTTATCTACTGTTGTGATTCAGACAAAAAGCCCCAGTGAATGCAAAAGCTAGAGTTGACCTGTTCAAAAGAAGTCAAGATGGCCTCTGAGTTTTCAGGGTGAACAGTCATCCTCGTAGTCTCTGGTCAAGGGAATGAGTAGGAGGGTTGAGTCAGTGACGAAGGACTCACGGGGGAGAACCCTGCAGGCCAAGGCGGATTCCAGGAAAAACCCTGCATTGCGTAATGACTAACATTCCTAACATAGTGACCCTCGTTTACGAGAGTGATAGTATTTTTATAGGAAGCGCAGGGACAGACGTCATTTCAAAATAGTTTTTCAAGTTTATATTAAATCTGTTAAAAGAAATAACCTCCCTTTGTAGGAACAAGAGGCGCTGGTTCCTCCGAGTCACAGATCCTTGACTTGTGTGTCTTTTAAACTAACTACAGAGTGGGAAGGTTGGAGTAAGGGCAATGGAAGAAGGACTACGAAGGAATGAGCAGAAGGGGGTACTTGCGTTCTAGTGTTCAGAGCGAGACCATGCACCTGGGATTCTGCAATGGGTGTGCAACCTCACACAGCCAATTGTACTGACTGCACCTTAAGTGATCTTCATAGTTTAGGATTTACAATATGCATAAAGTTTAATATACATACACCAGCTCACCCGTTGCTGAGATTGTTTATGTTGGACTGTATCCCCGCGGTTTTATCAGGCGGGAGAGGATTTTTCTTCCTGATGGGGTGCGGTTGTTGCCTGGGGGTAATGCCATGTTTGTTGGCGATCTTTTGCGCGCCAATTTGTCTGGTGGGTGGTGAGAGGTCCAGATGGTCGGTAAACCATGCTGGCCTGTGGCGGGACGAGTTCATGGTTGGCAGGGATTTTCCAGGTCACCCTTGCAAGTCACTAAGTAAAACACTCATGAGAACAGTGCCAGTGGGACCTCAAAGGGGCGCGACTGCCGCACTCCATAGAGAAGCCGCCACTGGAGGAGTTGGGAGGGTCGCTTTTGCGGGCCCCGCCTAACTCAACACATGCATGTTGACACTTTTGGGACACTGGGCCTTGGGGGACTGCAGGGTGCCATCTGTGGCAGGGGACTAAGGCATGGCCCGGCTGCACAGGCTGACTATCTGATGGGTGTCGGGGGGTGTCCTAGGCGTGTGCGCTCTGGACCTTCCGCATTGCGTTAAGATCCAATACCTCACAGAAGCAGTATTTCGAAGAAGCTCAGATATTTTTCACACAAGAGTGAAAACGCCTAGATGGGCCAGGGTGAGCCGTGGAACCATGGACTAGGAGCTCACAAAGCTAGTTGCTGGAGAGGTAGAGGGGTTAGGTGACTCGATGTATAGGTGACTCTGTTAAAACATATGGAGAAATGTAAAGTCATGTAAACATTTGGATTGTGCTGTGTTTGAAATGTTTTTGCTATGTTTGGTTAAAAATTGTAAATAGAATACGGCTTGCGATGTTTGCAATCTCTAACCGGAACAAAAGTTGGGTCTCAGGCTGTCTCACTGGGGCAGGAACGAGGAAAGTGGGGTTGGAGAGGGCGTGTGGATCCATGGGGTTTGGTTGGCTGTGCGAGAAGGGACTCACCATGTCCCCACTTACAGGAAATTTAACAAAGAGCTTAGATGCTGCCCTCGTAACAAACAATAGCAGCAGTCGTTGACTTCTCTGCAGTCTCCACGTCTTTGCTGCTTGGCGGCAAAACCACTAAAGTACCAAGAATAATCATTTGTGGCAACCGTGTTGTCTTTGTACTTTTACTCAGTTATGAATTCTATATTTAAAACAGTTATGTTCATGTATGTTATCTCATCATATCTGTACACACAACACTTATCAGGTCTCAATGGAGGTGAACTGGATCCATCTGCAAGTAAAGGTGGATCAATTTGAAAGATCCCCTTCTGCCAATTGTCATTTCTTTTATCTGCCTGTTCTGCATGGTTTTGCTTTCCTACCTACTCTTATCATTTGTTTCTTTCTGTCCTTCTCTTTCTGACCATCTCGCCTTATTCCCCTCCAAGTCACTCCTAGATTTAATGTTGTATAAATGCCACAGGACATGCATCCAAGAAGACTGGATGCTTGAGATATTCTAAGAAAGAAATGAGTTGTACTTCTGTTATTCTTGTCTATGCCTGACCCATCACAGTCATATTTGAGGGGATGTGCACCGCCATTTTGACACATTTTCTGCTGGTGCTCACACTAAACCGTGTATTGGTTCAATGTCTGGTTAAATCTTAATAATTTGTGCTAGATCAGCAATATTACCCATTGCTGAAAGTGCTAAGTGCTGCTGTCCTCTCCTCCTTGGTATTAACAGCTGTTAATTGCTCGCTGATACTTTAAGGGCCCCAGCTAATGGTGAAGACTCATAATAAGGAGAGTGGGCAATTAACACTGGTTAATTACCTGCGCCTGTGGGCAATAAGGCTACTAGCAGCCATTCACCAATCTTACCCAGATAGCCACAACATCCTAGTCTTCACTGTGTGCCAGCTTTAGGCTTTGACGTCACATAGAAGGCAGGTAAACTACAGTAGGCAGTGCCTACAATCTAGGCACTCTAATTGGCTGAGCCAATCGTAGAATTCCATAGGAAGTGCTAAAAGACATCAAGGCCTACTAGGCAGCATAGCATAGTAGGGGGCTAAACTGTGTAATTAAAAAAATGGCATCTGAGAATTTAAGGAAAAGGTGTCTATTGCACTTCAATTTATAACTGGAAGCAGTATTTCACAGCTTAGAAAAACGAAAATAGCAATTTCCACTGGCAGCTAGATTTCTAGAGATAACCCATGCCAATGTACCATGTCTTCTAAGAATTCGGAAATGCAGGATGCGGCAGAGAGGCTTACCAGGCCAGGAGGTCCCTGGTGGACAGTAAATGGGCAACGGGCAGCAAGTCACCACTGTGTCCTTCCAACCCCATTGATACGTTACTGTTCCCCAAGAAGAGTGCATATTTACTGGAGGGTCCCTTCCCCCCAGATGCTGGTCTACAGCTAAAGCATCACAAAGTTGTTTTTCCCATTCACGGATCATTGGCAACGGCCTGGCTACCTGGACCCAAGAGAGACTTTAAGAGAAATAATTCCCTCACCTGCTCGCAAGACAAGTTGCGTGTGTATGTCAAGCTGTGTGTCACTATTCACACTTCACTCCATCCGCACCTGTTTTCTGGTCCTGCAGCCTGATCTGTCAAGCTCCTGCATTCTGTGATCAATAACCCTAGTTAACTTCAAATGATTCCATTGGATTGAAAAATCAAATAATTCAAAGTTCAGGCTCGGAATTGGAGCCATCAGCAACCCTAGAAGCTTCTTGTGAAGGACAGTGTGATGGTGTGCGCTTGTAGAGTCATCTGGCCTCAACACTCAAGTAGCTTTAACAGTCGATTGGCAGCCTTAGGTCACTGTTCCCGGCAAGGTTACAACAGGAGGCAGCCGGATATTAAGATATTTTACAACTAGAATATCAGTGCATCATAAATACAGGATACATTATCAATATTTGTATCTTATTGTGTCTTAATAGGAATATTATGATTTAGTGTTGTCATCTGCGCACAGTTACTGGCAATATCTCTTTACTTGACTGATATTAGTGCTATGAGGCTGTACAAATAGTGGGCTGGACCCTACACAAGTGGCAAAAACACAACAAAAGATGCTTTGAGAACACAAGGCGTGAAACCAGCAACAGCAGCATGCTATGGAGAGGCAAGTGCGGACTCAATGTACATTATTCTGAATCGATAACTATCAATAACATTCTTGTGTGGGCGGTTCGGGCACGTTAAGTACAGTCATGCACTGTGCACAATGAAATGCAAGGAAATCTCATAGAACAAGTAGTGTTAACAATTAATAGTAGTGACATCAGTACGTACGCCCATACAATCAATAACTATGATGTGAGTTCCATTCACATAACTGGAAACCACATTTTGTTGTGCTTCGTGAAGTAAGCTAATGTTGCATTAAATACATCAGAGCCATAAATAACTCTTGTTATTAGCTCTCACCTTATAATGGACCATAGGTACAGGGGGGAAATAAAATGCGGTTCAGTAACTTTATTGACTGGCTCTTGGTCAGAACGCTACTGATTCCTATATGATCCGAGGTCAAAGAATTGAAGGCAAAAACTAGATTATATTTCATCAAGACTACATTGAAATCATCCCCAAGAGGGCTATGAGAAAAATGAGGGATTGGATCCCACACACCATCCACCAAACCACAGGCATTGATGGAGGAGAGAGGACCAAGCCTCAAATTAAAAACTCCCAAGAAAACCATCACATAGCTCCTTTGTATGCCACTGATGCAGTTATCAACGTCATTAAGGATAAAGGTAATAAGACCTCCCTTAGCCCTGGTCATAGAACCTGGGATAGCTGGTGTAAAATAAGTGGCATACCCATCCATATATACAGGGTCAGTTAGCTATGTCTCCTGCAGACAAATGGCTACTTAACATTCAATAAACGTATGCCCGTCATGGCAGCCCCACTTGCTCGCCAAGCCAGTCGCATTCCATGAAGCTATAAATAATAGCTTGGCTGTGCTGCTCCCAGAGTCCACGCTGTAGATGGAGGTATCACTGATGGCAAAGGGATTCGTTAGACCTGTTCCGGGCCATGCTACCCTGCCGCTTGTGGCAGCCAATAGTAGTGGTGAGGGCGGAGAGTCAATCCAGCTGATCCAACTGCGAAATAGGTGCAAACCTATTTGAGGAGGAGACAGAACAACAGAGAGGCATAGGGACAGTTATCAGACCAGCTGGTGGCATATAGAAGAGACATAGTGAGAGTGCCTTCTATAGCTGACATGGATGGCCCAGGGAAGTTAAGTTTAGTCTAAGTGTCTTTAGCCACCCTTATGTCTTTAAAGTTAATGACGATGCAGTTGTTATCAGGTTTTGGGATGTTTCCCACCCAAGAGACTCTGTGGACAAGGTTGATCTGGCTAAGAGATAACTCAGGTCCACCCAGTTTACCATTGGCCCAGTGTACCACTTTGTTCGTCAGTTGATCTTGGTCTTCATGTGAATCAACCCTCGGCGGGGGAACATTTTTCAGAATTATAATAAAAGGAGTTGCCTGGGGGGTAGATGCAGCGTGGGGAGCTTGGTAGGCGGTGGTGTCGGAAGGTGCCCAAGTCTGTTGTTTCCTGGGCCACAAGGCCCTCTACGTTGTGTGGGCACCTCACCTCCCCAACACAGGTACCATGCAGGCGCAGCCCATTGCCAACATCGTTGCCGCTACCCTCGATTAAACAGGCAGCCCCCCCAAAGGGATGTTCACCGGATCCTCTGGAGCAAGGGACTGGACAGATGAAGCAATGATGGTTGCACCAGAGCTGGACGGAAGTAGCCTTGCAGGCCCTGTTCCAAAAAAAATCCTTCAGCTTGACAATGCTTTCTCAACCTTCTCTAGGCGGGCCAAAATTGGCCCTAGCGCACACGTAAATGAGATCACCACCTCTTGCATAGTTCCCCAACTATATCGGGTGTGGGGATCCCGGTGTTGTCAGTTGAGTGACTGCCAAGGGCGACAACAGGAACTGGGCTAGGCGAAGCCATAGAGGGACCAGGGCATTGTCTTTTGGATTTTGCTCCTTTCTCGGCTCTCTTCCTCTCCCCCCCGAGGCTTTTTGTCTTGCCAGTGTCGCCTGTACTGGCAGAAGTTTGAGCCCTCACATAGTGATCAGCAAACCTGTAAGCCGTGATGGAAACAGTGTTAATAGAACCGGTGGGGAAATCAGGGGCACCAGAGCTCTCCGTTTGTTGAGGTGAGCTGGTGCAAGTGGCAGCCGTGCTGTGCTCGAGGAGGACCCGTGATGCCTCAAAATTCAGCTCAAGTGGCAATGACAGGGACAAGTATCGATCTGCAAGTTCCATTTCCCTGTTAATTATCCCCACAACCCGTTGTAGGAAGCCGTCCAAGGTTGTACCCGGTATTGGATTCAAATGAGCGGCTCTGCGTTTCCCCATAGCGAGAGGTAAAAAAAAAGTACAAAGACCTCCCACCAAGGTTTAAAGCGCAATGACTGCTAATGGATAACCAAAATAGAAAAACACAGAACCTCTTTAGAAGCAAATAAAAGGAGGATGGCTCAGCCAAGCCTCCTCCGGGCAATGACACAGTACAGGCCCATCTTGGTCCGGGCCCGTACTGCTCTGTGAGCTGCTGGCAGCGCTTATAGCGCATTTGGCAATGCCTCGCCCCCTCAAAGCACAAGGTAGGCTGGGGGATGAAGTCCCACACCAGCCAGGTGCAGGTAATCCAAGTGGTGATATGCAGGCGGGTGAACCCCCAGTTGCAGCTGCTCCGCTAAGGTGGAGGAGCGTCGCCCCACTGCTTTTCAGCAGTGTGAAAAAGGAATAAAGGAATGATAATAATACAATGTTATTATCATTTCATTTTTCCCTGTTGAAGCAGTTTTGTGGGGCTGGGCCGCTCTGCTCACAGACCAGGCGGAGGAGTGGAGAGTGCACTCTGTCAGGGCGCATGACGGTTGGGCCGGCCATCTTAGGCTGGTCAAACAGTCATGCCCACGTTGCATGTTCTCCATCGGCTTTAATGGACAGCCTTAGGTAGAGAACATACACTGACTACCACTGCCTGTTTGAGCGCGAACCATGGCTCTCAGACCAATCACGGCGCTACTGACAGCAGTGTCATGATTGGCTTAGGGGAGACTGTGTGGTTCCTGCTTCCGTTCCAGCTGGAAGAGATGCGGAAAAACGACAGAGGAGAGACGCGGTGAAAAGGTAAGTGCATTTTATTTTCTGCCCACCACCCTCAATCTGTGCCAGCCACCACTGGAAACAGCCTTTGAGGAGACCCACGCTGCGGGCTGCTGACAGTGCTTATATTGCGTTCTGCAATGTCCCGCCCCTCCAGGCGCAAGGCAGGCTAGGGGACGAAGTCCCATCCCAGCCAGGAGCAGGCATTCAAAGCGGTGAAATGCAGGGAAACCACTTTTGTGGAGACTCGCACTGCGGTCTGCTGGCAGAGCTTATAGACTGTTTGGCAATGTGCTGCCCCCTCCAGGCGCAAGGTAGGCTAGGGGACGAAGTCCCATCTCAGCCAGGTGCAGGCACATTTAAAGTGGAAGGCACATGTGCCTGTACATTCTGTAGCCATCAGAGCTAGATTTGCCTCTGAACAAGAGCTAGATTTGAAATGAGAGAGTCAAACACGTTTGCAAGGTGAAATGAAGCATGGAACACAGATCCAGCCAGACCTTACAACTGCTACTGACAGCTCTTGCATGAGACTAATTGGGCCATTACCTCCTGCTCGTGTCAATAATGCAATTTCCATGCGGAAACACTTCTGGGCGACTTGGCACACTTCATCACCTGCTGAGAGCAGACGCGTGCCAGAGCTCACAAGCATCACACACCTGTATTCCTGAGATTCGTTCATATCCAAGCACACACTGGAGTTTGCACCCCCCCCCACTAGAGGGCCAGGCTTTTAGTGACGGGCAAATAACCAGTGAGAAAGTCCCTGCTCCGCCTCGCACTGCTCAAGACTAGCGCATTGTAAATAAGCATTGGTAATGCATCAGGTTCATCTATGTAATGAATAAAGAGCTGTTTTAATCAATCATCGTCCGGGAGAAGGAAAAAGCTCCCTGACAGATAACACGGGAGTGGAGAGGATGTGGCGCAGTAGCAAGAGATGCTGACTCGAGAGCTAGGGATCCTGGTTCGAGTCTCAGTGCACCGTGCAACATTCTGTGATTCTATGCAAATCACGTAATCTCACCAGTGATAAATTGTTATATAAATATGCTGCAATAGTAAAAGGCAAAACTTTATGAAAATATAGTTCCACCAAAGTGGATTTGGCGGCACGAAACTGATAAGAGAAGCAGACGAGGAACAAGCAATGGTAAATTCAGGAAAATATGCTACAGCCAATAGAAATGGAGGAAAGGTAAGTGGCACACACAGGAACTAATAAGAAGCCAGGAAAGAGAGGAGGCGGGATGTAATTCCCTTTTAAGTTTATATATGAAAAACAATAGATTTCTCAAGCACAACACAAGCGCTGTGCAGGTGCAACCTAAAAATGTGTTGTGTGTGTAAGCTCTGGTAACAAATTCAGCACCCTGTCTTTCAACCAAGATCGGTGGTCTCTTTTCTAGGCCTTCAAAAACAAGTCTGTGGCCCACTTGTAATGAGGTGGTCACATTACAAAGTGGGCATCTGACACTGTGACAAACACAAATTCTTAATTCCCTTAGGAAGTGTGCATTAGTCTTATAATTACATTGATTACATCTTGTAATATGATTAAATAATGCCACAATAAGTTGGCAATCTTGCATCTAGATGCAAGATCGCCTTTATGAATGGCTGCACCTCAGAGTTTTTTGTCTGCTTGGGAAGCCGAGAGTTAACCATGGGCAGGGAATGGCTCCAGTGTAAAGGCCAAGGAGGCTTCATTAATCGGCTGATTTTGAGTGCCCACATTTCTCCATATTTCAGTATAAAATAAGATAACTGATCCTATTCTGTAAAATAATGTGCAGCGGGGCGGGTAACCAAAGATGGGATGAGTAGGTTGGGAAGTGGAATTTGCTTGTGGAGGAGTTAGTTTTGAATTTGTAAGGAATATGATGATCCCTGTAAATCATTGTCTCTTATCATGAAATTCCTATTTTTAAATGGCAAGTTCTCCTCTTGTACCTCACAAATCTCATGAATTTAGCAGTCAACACGTTTTGTATTTATTTCCTAATATTGCAATCCTTTTATTTCTAGTGCTATTAATTCCCAACAACTTCCATGGTTTACGTTTCTGTGGTGCTTCTATTTTTCTTACTCCCTCTCTCAATTCGCATCTCTCTTTCTCTACCTAAGTAATCTTGAAGCTCCTTTAGGGACATGGCAGGTCAGACATGGGGTTGAACACTCTAAGGGCCCGATTACGAGTTTGTCGTTCCTAGAGCGGACCGACATGCTAGAGGCCCACTCCAGCACTGCCAAACCCGTGGTCGCCTGCTAGATTACGAGTTTCCTGGTGTCTGGCAGGCTGTTTTTGGCATTCCCACAGAGTGCCTCTGAAAAGGGTCACCGCAATGGGAACGCCAAAAACAGTTCCTGTACGGCATGGACTATAAAGTCCATGCTACCAGTGGCGGCCGGTAAGTTTAGGAGGGAGGGGGTCGGACGGGACACACATGCACATTCACAGCCATGAATTCAGGTGCGCACACACAAACACATCCATTCACAACACTCATTACCAAACATTCATACATACATGCATGCACCAAACATTAATTTAAAAAAACACACACACTTACCTGCAGCTTTCTGTCTCGGAGGTCCCAGGAGGCTTGGGACTGCTGCCTTCCCTCATTGGTTCAGCCAATGAGGGAAGGCAGCAGTCCTAATGTCATCACAGAGTGGGATGGTGTCAGTGAGACTGCTGACCCCTCCCCACTCTGTGATGAAGTATCACTAATTGATACTCAACCCTGGGCAATTCACGGCTTAAAACTGAAGCGCCCAGGTGCGAGGCAACCAGTGACTCTACCCCTTGTCACTGAGGGGAGGGCCTCAGGGTCCTTTGCTGAGCTGAGGATGTCACGCCCACAGGAGCTGTGACTCCCTCAGCCCAGCAAAGTCCAGCTCAGGCAGCTAGGAGCCTGCACATTTAGCGCATTTAGGCATGACCGGTGAGGGTTCTTCGACTGACGGCTGGTCGTGTGATTCATAAACTCTTAGAACTGACAGCAAGAAGGATAAACAAAGAAATTGATTCAGAGGCCCAAGAGGTTTTCCTCGTGTCACTCCACCTAACATGTACCCACCCATGTTACAGGGAGTAACACAACCTCCTCCCTTTTTTTGAATGGCATAATCCTTACCCACCCCACTGGTTTCCAGACCCACAGAACAGGTTTCCTTAGTTTTAGAGAGGTTGTGGGAGGAGAAGAATATAAAGAAAAAAAGAACCCAAAATACAGTTGGAGTATCAGACATTGAGATGCACAATCAGGTATGAGTATGTCGACAGTCATAAATTTGTCTAAAGAATCCTTCTCAGAGGATCACCTACGAGTACTGAATAAAGGACTAAGTTTTGTACTCACGCCGTTAGTGTATACATTAATATGCGCTGTGAATTAGCAGAATTCACCAGAAAATTGAAACCAAAATTCTATTTTTTTCTGACAAACATGATGATACCCAGCAATGTGAATAAGGGCTGAGAAAACAGTCAACATTTATCCCACCCTTCAATACTGTCCTGATAGAAATATTGAGGTTTGAACAGGCGGAGGTGAAGCATTCGCAGGCAACTGACACATCATAAAATAATCCACAAGAGCCATGCTGAAAAGTCAGAATTGAGACCCCTATAAAGTGAAGATGAGATAATTATAAAATCTGTGGAGAAGACTACAGACAGGAATGCCTCCGCCATTTAAACGGTCCGAGAAATTACATGAAATTGGAATCCAACCTGACAGAAAACTTTAGGTGGGAAATAAACACTTGAATTGAAGATGCAGAAATGAACAACGGGATATCTAAAAAGGGAATCTAACTTCTTGGTAGCAGACATTCCAGTGGTACCAGCACTTTACACACTACCTACAATACACGAGAACAGAACAGCAGTACCGGGCAGACTGATTGCGTCAGTCATCAATTTTATTTTGCAACCGCTTTGCAACTTCAGTTATAACTTTCTCCACCCCATGGAGTGAAAGATTGCATCTTATTTAAAGTGCACAAAGGAGCTTCTAAAACTGTAAAAAGACATCCATATGATCCAGATGAGAATATACTGATTGGATTTGACATTGAAAGCCTCTACACCAGTTTACCTCAGGAAGAGACCATGTGGGTAATGGAAGACGTATTATTTACAGAGGAGAGGCCACACAGTCCCTCGAGACACACTGGACTGGCATGCATGCCCTTGACAAAGATTGTTTTTGAGTTTGAGGATACCATGCACCTACAAGTACGTGGCACCTCTATGGGAAGTACTTTTGTTCCACGTATAGTTTGCCTTTATGTCTGTCATTTTGAAACAACAAACATTATGTCCAACACCCATCCTTTCAGGAACCAGATTTTCTTCTGGAAAAGGTATATTGATGATGTTTTGATGATTTGGAAGGGTGACCACTACAGTACTGTGGATTTTCCGAAATGGATTAACACAAGGAATCAATCCCTGCGGTTCACTTATTCTATCAGTACGGATACAATGACTTTTCTTGAGATTTAAATCTATCACAAAAAATGGGGGCCTTTTGGACTAACACTCACCATAAACTCACTGATACAAATATTCTTCTACGGTTTGATAGTTTCACCCACGTCCACTGCAAGAAAATCTACCGGTTGGTCAATTTCTAAGGTTGCGATGTAACTGCAGCCATACATAGGATTTCAAGAGGCAAGCAGAACAACTCGGCCCCAAATTAAAACTATGGAAATGCCTAGAAAATATCATCATAAATCCACCAGAAGGAAAAAATGAACAGCTGGTCTGTGATACCACCTATTCGGTGCTGTCAAACCAATTAAAGATATCAATAAACAAACATTGGCGGAACCTGGATACAGGCAAATGACATTTTGAAAAACCCCTGTTTGCACACAAATGTACAAGGAGCATCAGAGGTCCGTGGTGCATCTGAGAGAACGACAAGCGAAGAAACAATAACATCACTGCTTCATGGGGTCTACAGACGGTAACAGGACACCACCCTTGAGGCAGCAGTAATGTTTGCCACCTCACAAAAGCATCACAAACTCTGGATCTAGTATCAACTAAAGAATGGACCCACTAATTGAAATTCTACTCATGTTATCTACCCGATTACATGTCCCTGTTTCTTACATTATGGAACATGACAAATAGAAAAGTTAAAACTCCGTGCGGAGCGTGGAGTTGCGCAAAACGGTGCGAAGTGACACAGAGCAGAGATTTTTCTCTCGATGGGGTCCACCAATGTGAAGTTGGCAAGCGCTTGCGAGATAAAAAAAATCGAGCGCTAACCTCCTCCCGGCAAGTTTTCTCAACACGGGAGGTTGTGGCAGGTTGCGAGCGCTCGCGTTGAAAAATCTGCTGCTCGTGTTGAGGAAGATGCCGCTCAACATCTACTGGAGCGGCAGACAGAAGCTGCGCCTTCTTGCACTGTGCGAGAAACTCTCAGTGCGGCTTGCCAAACTCCGCTGAACGCGGAACTCCGCAGAGCGCAGCAGAGTTTATGCATCACTTCGCAGAGTTTTGCGGAACTCCGCCCAGGTCTAGTTAAAACCTGGAATGGAGAACACAGGAGCAATATAAGAAGCAGTAGAACAATGAGAAAATGGCAAGCCACTTCATAAATAGTAGACACACAGTAAATGTTTTTTGGTGGGCAGTGATTAAACAAGTGATGGCATCGGAGACATCAGGTTTTGGATTCTGCTGGAGAAAGCGCAGAGATGGATTTATAGATTATCCACACATATTGTTGGACTTAATAGCGGACACCCCTTGGTTAAGTCTGCAATCATTACGCAGGATTTATTACACACAGGGGATACTGTAGTAAAACTTTCCTCACCCTTTATTTCTCCTCCAGTTGTGCTGTCGGTGATTGTCTAATTGATAATGATGAAAATGATAATAGTTGTGCTGAGTACCAGAATGTTATCACAAATCTAGCAGGGTTTAGTGTGTTTAGTTTTTTTATTGCACTGACATTGTGTACTCTTCTCGTGGCACAATTCCACTTAACTCAAAATGATTTAATAATACTTTGGGGCTCGACCGGGGGTCAATCCCAGCCCATTGCTAGATTATTCAGAAGAACACTTTTTCATCCATGCAGTAATGACCAAACTTTAAACAGATGTGTTTCAGATTGGCAGAATCCCCTAGAAATGACATCCATCAGCTAAAAACGCGGTGCTACTGCATTGTGATTGGTCCACGCGTATTACGATGTTATGACGCGGGCCATGCCTGATGCCAGATACAGGGAATTTAAAATAGTGGTCCGTGATACATGCTCCAACATTCAGGAGTAATGGGGCCATAATAGGTTGAGAGCTGGGAGGGATCCCAGATGCGGTAAGTAGGACTCCAGTCCACACTGACCACTGGGTCTTATTTACCTCTGAACTTTGTTATGATTGATGATTGGAGGGGGTATTTGCTTTGTCTTTGCAGAATGTAACACGTGGACCTACTTTCCTGTAATATTTCCTGGGGCTAAACTAATGCCCATCCTCAAGCATGCATGCCATTTAGTAATATGTCCACTAATCTCTAAATTTCCCTGTTTTTATCTGTAAAAAGAATTAAAAAACATACAGAGATATATGATGGAGTAGGAATGGCAAGATGGATGGGGTGCTTTGCATGAACCAAATAAATCATTCACACAACACTGTATAAATACTATGTTTACTATAGAATATCAGAGAGCACAGTTTATCACAGGTGTTACACAGTTGTGTGTATTTGACCAATGTGCAATATCATGCCTAGGACGGGCTTTTGCCTTTTCTATTTCGTTCCTGTTTTATATAATAGAAGAACTAGGCAGGTCCAAAATCGGGTATCTGCGTATGTGTTGTATATATGGCGTGAGTGTGGTTTAAGTGAATGCCAAAAAACATTGTGACCCAGTAGGTCCTGAAGAAGGCTGAGTGACCCAATGGAAAATGCCTAAACAGCTGAAACATGCTGACCTATGGATGTAGGAGACATTGTCTCTCCATAGACATCTCAACTTGCTTTTAACCTGTTCCAAGGTACCCTGTGAATAAATGACTACTAAGACCTGAGAGACACCTGGAGGCATTTTACCCTGTTTTTCCAGGCCCCAATATCCGAATTCCTCATAACAACAAAGTTCTCCCTCCAAAAGAGGGGTTGGTACTCTTTGAGGACGCGATGATGAAGCATGCCACACACAAATATGTGGGTGAGTCCTTAAAGAGAACGTATCCCCTGCCACTGGTAGGTTAAAAAGAAAAAGTATAGGAGGTCGCCTCCCTTTGTTGACTATGTTCACAACAAGGTGAAAGATCTCAACAAATACATCAGCATCTTGTCAAACAGCCACTGCTTTTGGATTGCAACTTTCAAAAACTAAGCTGTAAAACTCTGAATGTGGATGAAACCTGGCTCTAGAATGCCTTGGCAACTTCTGCCAGTCGTCCTCACCGAGAGCCACATGGAGACCCTGCGAAAAGTCACTTTCACAACAGATTACATTTCTTATCTTTGAGGTCGAACCACAGTCGTGTGAGTAGATTTCTTCCAGCGGCTACTTACTCCTAGTACATTGGACTGTTTGAGAAGTACACAGTAATTTAACTGGAGCAACCCCTGCTGGACCAAGGTTTGCAAGCAAAAGGCAGATCTGGCCAAAATTTAAATTATGCTTGTGAAATGAAGGAATTTAAAAAAACTTAACATGCATTGGAAGACTACTGTTCTTAAAAAAAAACATACATGATATTCATTTGGAGTGGGGCTTTGGTCAGTAGCCTCCATCCGTTGATCCGTGAAATTGTCATCCACAGTTTGGTTTCACACACCACAGCACTCACAATGGATCAGCTCTCGGTTCCCACTGACTCCCTTCTTTCTGAGTCACTAAACAAAGCCTGTGCAAATTGTTCACATCCATCTAAAATAGGTAATTTCTCTTTTTTAATTTTACTTTTATAAATTCTTTGCACACCAGCTATTTAACTTCCCTGCAATTCCGGTACCCGGTTACATCTGGTTTTATAAGTTGTTGGAATGAAGTCATGTAGCAACATTGTAACATCTTAGCTGCCTGAGATTTGAATCCTTTGTCAGTTGGTGGTTTATTCAATATACACAAATGGGGCCGCTCCTATTAGAATGACCTAAAAGGTGCTCAGTAGTGTTATGTGTATTTAGTTATGCAGCACAATATACTTGGTGCAACAACATCAACTTGTGCATGGCTAAACACTTCTAAGGTCCCAAAGGCGAGACCTATTGGCTATGCCAATGCTTGTTTAATGTTTGTTTGGCGAAGGGGGCTTGAGACGGGGCTGGAGCAAAAGTGCCTTGTAGGTACTGCTCTGCATTAGGCCCCGCCCCTTTGTGGCCCCTCCTAACACAGTGAATATTTTGTTTGAGTTCGCAGGTCTGTAACACAGACCTACAGGGAGGCCATGACTGCATGCAGCGGAGGTAGTTCACTCTCTGGTGGCTGTCGATCAGTGGCGTAACGAAACTTGAGGGGGAGCCCCCTGCAAAATACATGGATGTGGCCCCCACGGTCCGGACCCAGTCAGGAGCTCTCAAACCAGGGGCCGGCTGCATGTGCAGTGTTGGAGTGAGCCCCTGGAGCTTGGGCCCTCTGTACGGCGGGGGCTATTGTTACGCCACTGCAGCGATTCTGATTAACAGATGAAGGCGTGAGATCGCGTTGGAGCTTGGGGGGCTGCCAAAAGTAATCAGCAAGTGCCCACTCATGTCAACGGTCTAATATACTGAACACCACCAAGTACGCTAGTATTTTACTTCAGTGCGTTCTCTCTTGTGTGAGGTTAATTTGCGCTGCAGCTTTCTCTGGTTCTCCTGCTGAGTGTTGAGCGGCTCGCGTCAGCGTGGCTGACATCAGCTGATAAAACTCAGCGATTGATTATAGATTGAAGCGAAAAAGATGAACATTCGCATCCATCGCAGCGGTAGCCAGACCTAGCAGCTTGAACGTTTATTACACAACTGGGAAAGGAGCGACTGATGTTGCAAATTAAATCCATTTATTTTGGTGCATGAAGAAAAAGTCCTCTTCTCTATTGCATCCTTGTTATTTAAAGCTCTTGTCGCATCCTATCTCCCTCCCAGGAGGCCCATTGGAGCATCTGCTGGTACCACTCTCAGCTGGCACAGCATAAGATGGCTTTTACAGGCTCCCCTTGAGCTCATTAAACTCCTCAAGAGCCCATTAAAAAACTTAACCCAACAGCAAGGCAGAACACATGAAGTAGTTGAAAAGGGAATACGTTGACATTCCAACAGGGAAGTGTGGTGCAATCAGCTGCGGCCAGTGCAGGTAAGAGCGGTAGGGCCAGGTGTGGGGGATTTCGACAGACGACAACAAGGGAAAAGTAATTATTAATTTAATTTTCCCTCGTCGTAGTCTGTCGAAATCCCCCCTCTAACTGCACGGGCCACGGCTGGGTGCAATCCAACGTTAAAGGTACAGCATGCTGGGATCTTACTGTTGCCTGTATGCTGATTTGAATTTATAAAAATACTTTCATATTGCTATTTGATAACTGGTTGCAGACAACATGGACGCCATCTTGAATTCAGGAAGCCAAGGCGACCTGCTGGAAATGTATACGTTTTGAGAGCATGGGGCTGACTCAAACATCCAGGGTTCGATTCAGAAAGACACTTGTGTACTTCAAAGTATTCATAAAAGTGGTCATGCACTCATAAATCCTTTCACTCATATGCAATATCACCCTGTAATTATTAAATATTAACCATGAATAAATCACTATTATGAGGTGTGGTGTGGGTGATCGAGAGCTTGCCGTCCATGACAAATCTGAGGGTAAACTCCTCTCGCTCATTTCCATCTTGGAAATAACAGGAGGAAATTCACTTCTAGCATGGGAGGTGAAAGGGAAAATCCCCAAAATTGCTGGGAGTGTAGGGAAAGAAGGTTGTCTCCCTAGACAAATATTTATCCTATGGTGAGAAAAAATAAGGAAAATATGTAATATTTCACAAAGATGCTGCATTCCAGCAGATGCAATTTTGCACCATCTACAATTAGACAGGTGAAAGTGCATCACAATAGGTTAATAAAGGAATTTACAAGTGTTTTCCAGGAGTGTGCCTGGGAGCTTACAACAACTTACTTCTGGAAATGTTTGTGAATATAGAAGGTAGTAAACCTGTACATGCAGATTTACAACTTTACTTCTAAATTGGGCCCCCTCTGTTTGTGCCCATTTACAATGGGCGGTTTAAATTTCATCCACTAAATAGCAGTATTGGCAGCTACCAAACGGGGGTGGTGAGGCGGGAGGCGGGAAATTGCAGGGGGGGAAATAAAAATAAATAAAAGCACTTACCTGGGAACAGCCGGCCGCCGCCTCTCCTCCACCCTCTTCTCTTCTCCCAGTACCAGGAAGCACACAGGCTCCCGGAATCCCCTAGCCAATCACGACACTGCATGACAGCAGCATCATGATTGGTCTGAGTGCTGCAGTCCGTTGCTCTGACAGGGGCTGGGAGGCTGTGCATGTTCTCCACCCAGGCTGTGCAATACAGCCCGGTGG
The DNA here is from genome assembly GCF_964204655.1 of Triturus cristatus. Classification (NCBI taxonomy): domain Eukaryota; kingdom Metazoa; phylum Chordata; class Amphibia; order Caudata; family Salamandridae; genus Triturus; species Triturus cristatus. The sequence continues at coordinate 1,095,948,965 of NC_140593.1, read as the reverse complement.
AGAACATGCTAAGTGCGCATGACTGTTTGTCCAGCCAAACTGTCATGCGCACTTAGAAAGTGCCTACCACTCCTCCCCCAGCTCTGAATAGCCCAGTCTCACCCCACATCCCAATCAACTAAGACAGTACGGTAAAATAAAATGATAAAGTTGTGTTATAAAATGATAACGTTGTGTTATCATTTTACTTTTCCCTTTTAAACAGCTCAGCAGGCAGTGGGGCAACGCTCCTGCGCTGTTGCTAAATTGGATCAGTCCATATTGCAGCAATGTGAATGTCAGTTCAGTAGAGGGCAATCATAACATAACATGTGTATAAAGCGCACGTTCACCCCTGCAGGGGTATCTTGGCGCTGAATAACAGATGTTTATTGTTACCCAACTCCATGGTACTCATTTTATCGACCACAAATGAATGACAGGCTGAGTGGACTATCCGGGATTTGAACCTGTGACCATGAGGTCGAACACAGGCCCCTGCAATGGATGCATGAGTCCACTGAGCCACCAGACCGGGCTACTCATCATGGGTTAATCGTTTCACTCTCAGACCAAACCAGCATTTGTCAATTTTGGTTAAATGAAAAAGAAGGGTGGTCTCAGCTGCCTGTCATTAGCAGTAATAGATACTGAGATAAGAGACACTGCAATAAGATTATCAGTGTACAGAATAATGCACAAAGGAAGGTTTAACATGGCCTCTCACAGATTCCAGAATCTCGAAGAACATGCCTGATGGCTGTCTGCACTTTTCAGATGTGAAACAGTGTCTCGTACATTCCAACGGAAGTACTTCTTAGGGGATGGAAGGATACACAAAAAAGAGCCAATAGCTTGACTGTGAGAGTAAATACTCCTCTGGGCTGATCCAGAATGTGACTGACAATATCTCAAGCCAATGGCTGTAGTGGCTGACCCAAGCAAACCACTGGTGTGAAAAGGACAAAAGAGGTTGGCCAGACATACAAAGTAACGGAACAGGGATGGGGAACATTGATTAAAGGGACTTGAGCAGGGAAGGCACCATAGTACCACTCAAAAAAGCAATGCTTTGAGGAAATACAGTATTATTACTAGGAACTGGCAGTTTGTCCTGACGCAGAGCTGAAAGTGAGTAATAAATATATATATTTATTATATATATATTTATTTGAAACATCAATCAAAATTGAATATTTATACATTGCTTATCATTGACATAAAATCTGTTGAGTTGCATACAGAACTAAAGAAGCAATACACTTAATAAGCACAAATTAAGTCATAGATAAACTCTTACAAAAATCTATTAACAGTGTTCAGCCCCTATTCAAATCTCCAGAGTAATTATTTTCAAACTTGGATGTTTTTAGTCTATTGATCTTGAAGAATGAAAGCCATTTACTGGCAGTACAATTGTAAATACACCAACCCACTGACCTGGCTTCTTTTGATCGCAGTTGTGGTTGGATCTAGATGAACACAGTTAAAGTAGTGCACTTTTGACAGACACTAGCTAGCAAAGTGCAGGGTACATGTCTGCAGGAAATGTCATTTTTAGTAACTCAGGAACTGATTTGTGTTCGTAGGAAGGGTACGAGGGTCAGTAATTAAGAGGCTTCACATGTTTGTACCCACATAGTAGAATTTCTTACATGCAGAATGGGATACAGAAGAGAATCAGTGAGGTACCAAAGAAGCGAGTAGTGGTTATAGTATAGAGTTAATTGACAGAACACGGTCAGCTAAGCATCATCAGGATACTTTATTCGGTTTCAAACCATCAAAGGAACAAAAAGTCCATATAATACATATAACACATTTTGCTTCATTCAATAACTTGGTATATAAATATAATGTAATAAATAAAACAATCAAATGCAATCATAAAACTTGGCTCCAGTAACCACACACAATATGATTTCATTACTGATGTTGCTCTCAAACTATCAAAATAATCCCTCAAGTTATAATTTTTCTGCAAAAATTGTAAAATTCTCCCTAGTTCCTAATGGATAAAGGGCCAGATGTACGACACGTACATTTTGCAACTTGCAAATTGCGTCGCTTTGCGACTTGCAATTTGCGGCTCGCAAAATGCAATGTTCAACAGTGTCTCAGACACTGTTTGCGATTCCCAATGGGGTCGCACATTGCATGCCTCAATCAATATTCATGAGGCAAGCGCAATTTGCGACCCCATTGGGAACGGCTACCACTCTCAGAGATGGTGGCCTGCTGGCGTCAGCAGACCGCCATGTCTGTGGCTGCTTTTTCAATAAAGCAGTTTTTTTTAAATGCAGCCCGTTTTCCTTAAAGGAAAATGGGATGCATTTGAAAAAGAAAAATGAAACTTTTCAGCTTCATTTTTTAAGGGCAGGCAGTGGTCTGAATATTTCTGCACCCATTCGCTCTGGGGACCCCTTCCCGTTTGCGAATCGTTTAGCACCTACTTGAAGTAGGTGCTAAACTGCAAGTGTTTTGCGACCATAAATGCAGTCGCAAAACAATGGTACATACCATTTGGACTCGCTATTAGGAGGGGACACCCTTGGCACGCCCCTTCCTAATAGCGAGTCGCAAACGCTATTTTGAGAGTCTGTGACTCGCAATATGGCGGTACATACCACCACCGTTTTTTGCGGTCGCAAAAGGGTTGAATACCCTTTTGCGACCTCAAAAAACAGTTGGACATCTGGCCCTAAATTTGTTATGTAAGTTCGCTAAGCATTAATGAATGCCTTATAGACCAGGTTGCAGACACTACACGTCCATTTCTAGTTTTCGTACAGACCTTTCCAATAACGTAGGAGGCATCACCTAAATTACTCTGCATGATCCCATCATGATTTGCAAGATGGTCTGCACATTACATTTTACTTGGTATGTTTACCTGGTGTGTGTGGACCTGCCCTTAACATCAACAAGTCTGTCTTTAGGCACACCAAACGTTGCACCGCTGTGCTACACACAATCCTACTTTAACGGTGGTTAAGATGGAGCCTCTGACCAATTGTTCTTTGTGGAGAAATCAGAACTAGACTCTTTGGGAAAAGGGACGTTTACTCCCCATATTATTAAAAAAATTCTGCGATTCCGCAATCTGTGGACCTGTATGTAGATTCTAGTTTGACATGGGTTCATTTTGTAGACAATTCACTGAAAACCAGAGCCTTGTTCATAGATCTAGAGTTTTGAAATGTAGCACAGGTTTCGATTTGTTCAATGACATCTTAATTTAATATCACAAAGTCCGCCACAGTCTACTGTTGCCCTTACAAAGCACTCAGAAGTCTTTAACTAGACCTGTAGTCGAATGCCAAAATGTTGCTATGCGATGTTCCTTTCTGAACTATCTAAGTTGCTGTCTTATTCAATTTTCATTTATATTACATTGTTTAAGTACTAAATATAAACAGGGGCGGCTCCTAAATGTGGGCGGAGGAGCGTCGCCCCACTGCTTTCTCGCAGTGTGAGAAGCAGAAACATAAAATGGTATTATAAATACCATTTTATGTTTCTGGTTCGTGCACTGCAAAAAGGAGGAAGGGTTTGGTTGGAGACGGGCGGGCGGGTCTGCTCGAGGGCAGAGGAGTAGTGGCTAGCCCAATGCTGCAGGCCCTGACGGTTTGGTTAGCCCTCTTGGGCAGACCAAAACAAGTCTTGTGCACTCTCCCTTTTCTCCATGTAGGCTGCATGCGGCCTACATGGAGAAAATGGCCTCCCCATAGACGCCTGTGTCCCAACCAATCACAACACTGCCATTGCAGCATTGTGCTTGGCTTAGGAGAGGGGAGGGAGGCTGCCTGCCTCCTGTTCCTGCAGATGCAGGGAAGTAGGAGCAGACCCAGCAGTGAAGACACAGGACCCGGGAAAGGTACGTTTAATTTATTAATCATTTTTATTTAACCCCCCCTCCCAGCGCGACCCCCCTTCCCTCCTTTCCACTCGCCCGTCGTACCCCCCACCCCCCCACCCGTTAAATCTCATAACAATAATTCTGCTTATCTGATGGGGAATATTAAATTCTAGAAAACCTATAAATCAAACTCCTGAGATTCAGATTTGTTAAAAAGATTCTAAAGAGCAAAAAAACAAGCTTTCTGTTAAAATTGTGCTACCAAAATGTGGAATGATCTCTCCATCTAAATTAAGATCTCTCCTACGCGACTGCTGCTCAAAAAGGCGTTGGAAACAGACTGAAACATGTTATCTGTTAATTTCTTGTTTTTTTATATGCTGTTTATTGTGAACTCGAAAGTTTGTGTATTTATGCTACTATACAAGTTCTATTGTTTTGTAAAAATCTCTTACACCCCTGAGCGTGGAGTCCAAAGTGTACGCGTTTGCACGACGACGCGTTCCACCCTTACTCCCACCTTGATTCACCACTTGAATGGATAGGTGATTCTACAACCACTCCTATACAAAACATACAAATTAAAATCAGGTTTATGACCCCTAACCCTACAAATATTTGCTACAAGGACCTGTACAGATGCCTTTTAAAGGAGGTCACCATTATGCAGCATGTTGCAAGCCACAAAATACACACCAGTGGGGTTCAATCCTGTTGTGGTGGCCTCATGAGGTCCACGTAGGTTCCACTCATGGTTGACACAAACAGAAAAGAGGCACAATGACACATGAGAACTTTGCTAGCAAAATAGGACACATAAAAACCTGCCATTGCAAAAGGTACTCAAAGGAGTCTCTTCTGTTTCATGTTGTATATTGTAGGTGCCTGTTGCAATGGAAGTTTCACACGGAGACTCAGCGTTGACACTCTGCCTCTATTTGGGCATTTTTACTGCCTTGTATCCTTTCAGCTCAGTGGCCTTAAATTTCACAACCACAATTATTTTCCCTTCTTATGAAAATCCTATATTGTTTGGGTCCTTTCACAGTGATGGCCATTGCTTAATGTGAGCCAGTGATTGCAGTTGGGGCCCATCTGCACTCTCTTTTTGGGAAACGGGACTCATTTCTCAGCCTTTGACAGCTAATAAGAGACAGAAAGTCGATCAAGTGGAAAAGAAGGAGTAAGCAGAAGACAGAAAAAGAGTGACTGAGGGAGAAAGCAAGGTAGAACAAGAACCTGAAACATTGAGCTAAAGCGGCAGGGATCATTTGGTGGTAGAAGAACAAGGCTTGAGTTGAAATCAAGACTAGGCAGCCTTGGTATTTGGCACACTGACATCCAGCAGCAGTGCTGGGGGCTTTTGAAGAAAACTTTGGGCCCTGCTACTGATGGTTCTACAAATTAAGCACTGGTTGTAGCTCTCCAACTCTAAAAACAAACCTCAAGCACCAGACATCACGACCAAAACATCTAACTTGATCACTTATGGTACAGCTGCAATAGAATCCAACACTGAAAAGTGACATCACTCAAGGGACAAAAAACAGACTTGGACATGGACCTGAAAACTACTTTCGCAACATATCATAGGTCTACTCATAGCTCGTCAGCGATGAGTCGCTGGAACTATACACTCTGGGACTCACCACTAGGCCATGAGTTCTTACTCACTAAAGTAAACTTTGTGGTAGAGTCTTAGGGCCTGATAACAAGTTTGGCGCAGTGGCATCGGCTAAACGCCAGCTCCGCTGTGACAAACCTGCACAATGACCACTGACCGTATCACGAGTTGAACTCGTGTCACACAATGGAACGTCACAAAAGTTCCAGCACGGCATAGACGTGGACATGCCGTGCTGGATCTTTGTGGGGATAGAGACAGGGGGACATATGTTGTGCCCCCCTGAATGTATCCCCATGTCGGGTGCTACATAGTGGCCCTGTAGGGCCCCCTTTGTTACTGCTCCGCCAGCCTTTTCATGCCGAGGCTCCGCCATGAAATGGCTGCCGCAGCAGGAACTTAAAATATGCAGAGAGGGTCTGCGCCAGCCCCCGCTCAGCGTATTGTGTTGTGGCGCTCCTGCGCCACCACCAGGGAATAACTGTTCCTTGGTGCAGCAGGCGGTCTACCCCCGATAAGACTTACAAAGTCGTAATTGGCTAAACGGTGGACGGTCACTCGTGTGCCACCATGAGTCTGGTGGTTGCAAGACTCGTAACCAGGCCCTTACTAACAGTATGAAATGAAAACACTGCTGCATAAGTCACATGTCAAGCATGCCTAGAGGTGGGGTCGGCCCTGGAGCCACCCAAAGACCAGAAAGACAACCTTGGTCTTGCACGAATACAGTCAAAGAGCAAGTTCACTGTGCCACAGGACCAATATTAGGGACTCACTGTAGAGTCCAATGCAATGATTTACAAGAAGCAGGTCAAAGGCGCCAGGAGGGATTGCTTCATAGCATGTGTCTTCATTGTTGTCCTGGTTAAACAAGGGAGTAAATCTATATAACGCGCACAACACATAGATATGATGCACTAACATACGCTGCACCAACATGGCTTCCTAAACAGAAACAGATTACTGCAGAAAAGATTGTGGGGGGATTTGTGGAAAGCTATGTCAAGGGAGCATGTTACCAGTAGTTAAATATGAATGTGCAATACATCACCACACACTGAACATGCCTCTTCCAGTAAGCAAAGGCGCATGGAAACACTTATGAGAAACAATTAGAAGTAAATAATGGGAGAGGCGGGTATAGCTCAGGGAGGAGGCACTGCGAAATGACCTCATTGTGGTTTATCTCACTATTTTGTATTTGTAATCAGCTAATTAAGGACACATTCAATCCATCGTAGTAGAAAATGTGTGCACTCTAGTGTATGTTATGCAAAACCAAGGAATGAGGTCATACTGTTGGAGTAATGGCTCTATTTATTGCCTGCAATTACAGCGTGAAGCAACATAACCTTTTCTGCATTCAACCACCAGCAATCAGGTTGGCGATTCCAAAGTGTCACTCCACTGTTAATTCAACGTGACTTTTTCTCCTTCCAGTCAAATGGCTGGGATCATAGTTTTATTTAAAATAAACATGAAGTGCAAAGCTCTTCTTTTGCCGAGATTAAGGAATGTGCATCAAACAGTCTTATCAGAATTCATGATTTTGGAGAGATCCGGAATGTGCCACAACGTGCCGCATAATTTGCCTTTTCCTATCGCATAATCTGATCCTCCAGTGGCTAATCATTCCAGTGGCCCAGCTTGTACTGCTACCCTCAGTGAATCCTAATGTAGTAGGGAAGGTAGCCATCAATGGCCCTAAGTGACATGGATATAATGTTGAATTTTGTATTTTAAGATAGAGGGAGGAAATGCAGTGTCTGCCTGAACAGATCTTGCATTCCAGTCCAAACAGGAGCTGTAGCTGGAGGTGCAAGGGGAAAGCTAGTTTACCTACAGTGACTGAATCTCATATTTTCAAGATCTTAAAATATTGACAATAGTTTCAGCACTGATGCATGTCAAGATGCTGAAATGTGGAACATGTTCAGGCAATGAGATCCATACGGTAATTAGAACGTCGCAAATACAGACTCTGCTGACATCGATCGAGCTGCCATTGGTAGACACCAACCCTATATATGCGCATTAGTCATAGAAAAGGTTATGACAGGTCATTAAAAGTTGGTCTGGGTTAGTGTAATAAAAAGCAGCCTCTCTTGAAATCTGCTATGTAGAGCAGAGTAGTCGCCGCACTGTTCACAGTCCAGTGGTATATCCATGGGTTATAGTGGGAATCCCTCACTCCTCTGGGGTATGTTTATTCCCTCTGAACAGCTTTGATGGAACTAGCTACTTCCATGGGAAGATCCTCCGTGAACCTCCCATCCTCTAACTCTGACAGGAAGTGACATTACTTCATCATCTTCCTGCTTCTTTAAGCATTCTTATTTTTCTCTTCATCATACTTGAAAATCCAATGGCCCCAGTCTGCCACTGATTTGAACCCTGGTGGATGAACTAGGTACTAGTTTCCCGCTCTCAACCCGCCGTGGTCAAATTGAAGAGAGGAGGGGTGGGTGACTGGAATACTTTATGTTCTAAAGAACCTTCGGCCTCTTTTAGGGTAAGCCTGAGAGAAGCCACATATACTAATCGCAATTTATGACCGTCTAAGGTCCTACCTCTGTGAAGGCATCCTCGGGGTCTCCATCCCAACAAACGTAGCTTCTGGCTTCCACACAGCGGCGTAGCGTGGGTTGCAAGTGCCCGGGCAGGCAAGTATCCTTCCACTTTTCTTTTAAATGTTTGCACCCCTAAGAATTTTGCACCTTGGGCAACCGCCCCTTTGCCCCACCATGCTACGCCACTGCTTCTATCCTTCTTTTCTTCAACACGTAACTCCCAACTCCTAGGCCGCAAGCATTCGTATTCATCTGACACCACCGTCAGCATTCCAATGATAAGTGGCTTTAGATCTGGCTGCAGCTCCCACAACATTGACATTTTACCCCCCCAAAGAGTCCACGACATGCCCAGAGCTTTGGTTTTAATACTGCCTGGATTCCCATTTATCAGCAGATACCTTGAGCTTTGCCTGGCTTTTCTGGGCTACTTCAGAGGCCAAAAACCAGCAGAAGATGTCTGTTCGGTTCTCAGTAATGCAGAGATTTGCGACGCCTGATGGCATCCACATGTAGACAATGCACCCTTGTATTCGCCCAGAGTGTGGTCTAGTAAACAGGTACATTTTAGTAGTACTGATAAGGGATTAAAATGGAGTCAACATAGCCTGAATTGCAACACGCCCCTCACTCTGAGATGGTTAGGCTTTCTTGCCAGTGCTAATTATGGGCCTGGAATTCTCATCTTCCCAAGAAAAGGCAATGGAAACCAAGGTTGTGCCAGCCAGAAAGCATGTTATGGTCATGAATGGCTATTTTTGGGAGTTATGTAGTTTGTGTCTGAATATGAAACATACAAAAGTGATAGGAGGGATGCTTGCCATCACCTTCTGTGAGTTTCTGTCTGATCACCTTGTGCCATATTACGTATAAGGCAAACTTTCCCTGTTTCCACCACGGCACACCTTCAAACAGATGCCTTAGGCGCAAACAGGGAAAGTGCAGCCTAATAGGTTGAATGCACTGATCTCAGGGCACCCGTGAACTCATGCTGCCTTGGGGGCAGCATATTCAAGTGAAATTTGGGGCAGCTGTTTAACAAACGATCTGTGTTTCTCTGTGCAGGCTTCACCCGCCTGCACTTCAAAGAAGAGACAGGGATCCCCTTGCAGGCAGGTGCAGCGAGAGAATGCACCTGCCTGCAAGGGGAGGTCTGGGTCCATAGGACCCCCTTGACCCCCTCCAGAAGGCTGCCATCCGGGGGCACACTGAAAGTGCACCATCTTTTTGGTCAGTGCGCCTCTTGACAGCTTCTTTACCTCTGTGCCCAAGTCCATAAAACAGCCTACGCACAGAGGTACAGAGATTCCCCCAATTGCAAGGGGCCACAACCTCATGCAAATGAGGGAACGCCCACTTGAGATAGCGCTGGAGCAATATTTGTATTACAGAAGGAGACGCACATGCCCGTCGTAACCTTGCGGCACTTCTGTAATGCAGGCCCTGGATGGCAATAAAGTCAAATTGGAAAGAAGCCATGTAGCTCTGACACTATTCAGTGATGTTCAAGGATGTAGGGGAAGAGTATCTTGAGCTTAAAAGTTCTTGGAAGGATGTTAGACAATATGTATTGTTGGAAAATGTTGCAGGCATATTTAAACCACTGGAATTATGCTGCAGTGGAGGGCCGAATTATGCGGCAGGGTTGAATAAATTATGCAGCACGAACAGGCAAATTATGAGGTGTAATGCGGCGGCACATATTGTGATAATATTACTTCATTCTTTTGTCATTGTTCCACTTGTTAACGCTGTCTGAGCTCTAGTTACACCTCATTAGTACCAGTTTGACACCCAGATATAGCAATAAGCAACAGAAAAGTGACCAGTCAACCTTTGAAAAAGACTTTAAGCTGCGTGCCAACACGTGTCACTAAGTATTTAGCAACTTTTAAACAGTTTGAGCTAGAAACATTTTTTGTTAAAATCTGCCGATTATGCAGCAGATAAAGGATAATGTGGCAAATGCTGTAGATCTAGAATTGTGTAAAAAACGCCAAGGCCGCACAATCGCATAATTCCAGTGGCCCTGATTAAAACCCAGTGGCTTAGTTAAAAGTGAGATGATCTTATGGCAATCACTGACTAAACAGACACCACGTCTTTCATCATTACCTGCCCTTTTATAGTCTGACACCACAGCAAGAAAGAGACACAAAGCCACAGGGCTTGACATGTAAGCTGAGGTTTCCACGGATCACTGCAATGTCCTATTATTGTGCTTGAAGAGGCTTATGCAAAGACTTCACTTAAACCAGGGCCACCTAAAAGTCTTATATAAAAGCTGTCATCTACCGCATTTGCAAACTCAGTTTGTGAGTTCATCTCTTAGAAATTTCAACATTTGTAATCAGGAATGTGATGTGTTACAGAAGAGCTTTCCAAATGTCTGTCTGTGACTGGCTGATGCTTGGGTTTTGGACAAGCACAGAGATTTCGTCAGCATCCTCTGTCTGGCCGGTGAGTGTCCCCTTCATGGGCTTTGTATGCTTTCCTCATCCTCTTCTAAATACACTCACACTATAAAGTGGACATGCAGGGCTTCTTGGGGCCGAATTATGGAAAGGGTGCACTGGTTTGTGTGGCCTTGCACCCTTAACTAGGTGCACCGGGCGCAAACAGCGACAGTGTGACCTATTATAGAACAAGCGTTTCCCCCCTTTCACAGTCAGTCCTCATAGCTGCCCTGGGAGCAACGCATTGTTAAATGGCCGAGTGGCTTTTTGAAGCAGTCGCTCTGTCTTTCACAATGCAGGCAGCAGGCCGGCAGCTTTTCAAATGGAAACAGAGATCCCCTTGCAGGCAAGTGCCGTGAGTGACTGCATTCGCCTGCAAGGCATGTCTGAGGAGGTCCGTGGGATCCTCGTAGCCACCTCTTTGTGGCACGCAGCCAGTGCTGCGACAGCCTCTTCGCCTCTGTGCATTCATAATCAAGCAGATGCAAAGAGGCTAGGTGTTCCATCATATGCATGGGGCTAAGTCCCCTGCAAATGAGGCAACTCTACTTTAGGGTCAAGCTGGCGCCATATGTAGGCCTGCATGATCTGTATTACAGAAGGTGCCGCAAAAGAGTCTACGACCCTTTCTGTGAAACTAAAGTCCCTGGTGTGTTACATGGGCCCTGGTTTTGGGCAGAGGCAAGGCACAACCAAATTTGTAAAATGACACTGTTGGCGTCCAGAAGAAGTAGTATTTCCTGCCTTAAAGCACTCACGTACAATATAGAGATTCTGAGTTTATCACTGTCAAATACTTCTGCACACATGCCAATTGGAGTCCGAAAGGGAGGGATCATTGATAATAGAATAATCGGAGACTCAGAGCTTTAATCTGCGAGTTTCCCCTGGCAAAAGTCAGTGGAGCAAGCTTGTAAATAGAAGGCGAGATGTCAATTTACACCCAATAATACACAAAATTCGAGTTCAGTCATGTCGATTTCTTACAGTAAGTGCTAGTACGAGTCTAGTCTAAAACCACGAGAATGAGAAAGAGGACTGCGTTCAAATCATTAAAGGTTAATAGTTTCAACTTGCCTACAAAGCTCTCCACAACGTCGGACCTGCATGCCTCAACCACCGCCTCTCCTTCTACACTCCCACCAGACATCTCCGCTCCGCTCAACTGGCCCTGGCCACCATTCCACGGATCCGCAAGACCGTTGCTGGAGGAAAAACCTTCTCCTACCTCGCAGCAAAGACCAGGCAATCACCATCGCTGCTGCAATTCAGGATGACCTCATGACCTGGCTCTTTGACTAAACACTAAATCCTCCCCCCACCAATCAGCGCCTTGAGACCCTCGCAGGAGAGTAGTCGCGCAATACAAGAAACATGATTGATTGAGTGAGCGGAGAAAGATTTCATGGTTTTGGTGATTCAAGAGCATAGATTCAGACACAGCTTGATGTCAGAGATTGCTACTTCCAGTAGGCAATGTTAGCATGAGCAAGAAAACATGCCTGAAGTAGGATATGGCTGGTCAGAGCGAGGACCCTATGACTAGAGGTGGGCGAGCAGACACATTAACAGGGCGAGCCAATCCAAGGGTCCATCTTGCATCTTAGAGTCTTTGCATGAGCCGAGCTCAGAAAATATTTGTTATGCAAATTATACGACAAGCCACGTAAAATATGATAAAATCTCATCAACACATGGAAGCTTAGACATTTAAAGGGCACATTATAGCAGAGATCTGAGAAGGTCTCATTAAAAAAGAGAGTTTTGTGCAACTGGTAGTCTGAACTCGCATACTCGAAAGTGCTTCCATACGCGACAATGAAGAAAAAAGTGTTTGGTTGAAATAAAATATTTGTCTAAGATCACACAATTTAAGCAGCGAAGCCATGATTTATCCAGGTTTTCTGGTTTCACTCTGTGCAAATCAGCCAGTAAATGGATACCGATATGTCCTTCCTTATGTTGAGGCTTTGTTTTTACCGCTCAGTGCATTCTTCTGCACTTTTTAAAATATAGCGCAAAATCGACCTTAAGGTATTCGAGCGAGTACCAGTTAAATTACACATGGTCACATGCATTGTTTTGCGGCATAGGGAGATTGAGTGATTTGCCCAGAATCTCATGATGTAGAGCCGATGCGGAGGCTCAAACCTGGTTGCAGAGTTCCATAGTCAGCAGCTCGGGCCGTAAAACCACATCCCGGGTAGAGAGAAAAAAGCTGAAGCCACATGAAAGCTCAGCTCATTTTGGGCTCGAGGCTCCAACAGAGCCTCGAGCTGAGCCCGAGCCGGGATTCAGGCTCGAGCTTTCAGTGGCCCTCTCCCCTACATCTATGTCTTCTGCATAGAATCTCAGGAACAGACCCTGGGCAAAGGAGAAGTATTGACTCACCTGAATTACACAAACAGTGGTTTCCTTACACTCCTGATGGATCCACGTCACTGGCATGGTGGCGCATCACCAGGGAACATGAGTGGATCGATAAGACAGTTATCCTACCCGGCGACCTGGCTGCATTAGAACTCCCTGCAAGGATATATGGAGCATCGGTCCAGCAAGTGAAGATGCAAACTTTGTACCATGCCTCATTTACAGAAAGGGCAGCGCCCAATACCAGCAGAGGAAGTTTCCCTTTCATCTAGAACGGCTACAACACTTGCATAGGAAGACAACAATTGATTGTGCACTGAAGGAGATGATGGAGCCCCAGAGGAGGTGGTACCCCCTAAACTGCACATAACATATTCTAAGTAGAGCCTTCACCAATGCTGCCGTGGGGGACACGGGTGACTGACTATCCTGGGCGTGAGACGTCTAGCTGTTGAGATTGATGAACAATAATACATCGTAGAGCGGCAAAGAAAAGTCTGCAGCATCCCTGGCTGAACAAAAAGAAGAAGAAAAAAGCAAAAAAAAAGCGGAAGGAAGAGCATTGTATTAAATTAAAATGCAGCCCCCATCCCTCTCTGCTGCCCACCACGGATCCAAGCGAGTAAAAAAAAAAAACCTGCTTTGTTGAATGAGTCATCCCGCCCGCGCGCGCCAGGATGATGTCATTGAGCAAAGGACAGAAGATGGATCCCCGACTCCCATACTGCATGCAAAGGAGCTTCTTCTGCTGGTCAATAATGCAGAAATGGCTCGGCCCTACTTCCCTGGGAAACACTCCCTGGCGCGCGGAGGCGTCCCTGTGTGCTACAGTCCGGGCAATGCTGCGCTTGCCAATCTTTTGATCTTTTACAATAGTTTGTATAGTTCTGTTTCAGATTCACTTTAAACCACGTGCCACTGAATGCTAAACACCAAACAAAATCCCTGCTAACATCTAAACTTACTTCAGTAAGTATCAGTGGCAGCGAGCACAGAACAAGGTTTTGCAGCAGAGTTCTTGGCTGGGTGAGAGCCTGGGGCCAGTGCTTAATTTGTACCGGTGGTTTCCGGTGCTGGGCACTGGCACACGATTGCCAGCACAGGCTCTAGTGACAGTCCACCCCATGGTAGCGCTGTCTAATTTTGAGATGATACAACAGTGTTTCATGAGACAATATACATTAAGAAAAAAATAATAGCTCTCGCTCATGCTATTAATATGGCTTTGGGTGCCTGGAATAGTTTGAATTGTCAGACTTGTAGGAGTGTGATGGTTAGTAGGTGTGTTGGAATGATCATTGGCAGCGCTGGCGGGGTAATGGTGGTGCAGCCTGCAGTGGCCTCCCAAGGAGGGCCCAGGTACTTACATTGTTTTACAAATTAAGTACTGCCTGGGGCCAAAGGTCAACACAGAGTGTGACAAGCACACACAGGTGAGCAGTGATAGGCCTGAGAGCAGAAGGTAGGCAGTGCCAGGGCCGTCCTCGGAGCCAACTGCAGGTTGTGACATCTATGGGCCCTGCCAGCGCTGCAATGACAGTACCAACACAACTACTAACCATCACACTTCTACAAGTGTGACACTGAAGACTATTCCAGGGCTCCAATGCTATAAGAATGGCTTGGGTGGCAGGTATTATACATTTTTGCAGTATATTGAACGAATAAACAACTGTTGTGCTCATCTCGAAATTAGATATACAGCGCCACCATGTGACAGACTGTCATAAGTCCCGGTTTTGACAAATAAGTGCTGGTGCCGAGCACCAGAAACCACCTGCTCAAATTAAACACTAAAGGTAGGGCATGGGAAGGGACCCAACAGGCAAACTATACTCAGAAACATGAAAGCAATGAGAGCCCTCGTTAGGAGTGGTCCACTAATCCAGTTTATCCTGAAAATGCCCACAATAGGACCATGTGTTACGAGGGGTTACTGCATCCAGCAGCAGCTCCTACGCAGTGGTGGAGGAGCGTTGCCCCACTGCCTGGCGCAGTGCCAGCAAATGGAAAATATAAAGATGTTCTAGCATCATTTTCTTTTTTGTTTGCCGGCTTTGAGGCCAGATTGTACAGGGAGGGGCGGGGCATGGGAGGGGAGAGGAGGAGTGCTTGTGCGCTCCCTAAGTACGCAAATGTGTTTGGCCGGCTGTCTCAGGCCGAACAAGACACACATGCGCACTTAGGTTTCTCCAGCCCGGCTGCATTCAGCAGGTGGGCTGGAGAAACCCCCACAGACTCCCTGACCTGAGCATCTTTTCCTGCTCAGGCCAACCCCGTGCTGTTCTGCCGCACGGGGATTGAATGGGAGTCTGTCTCAGGGGCTGCTGGGACCAGGAAGAAGACAGCAGGAGCGACGCCGGAGGCAGCCGGCGGCTTCAGGTACGGTTTTAAAAAATGATTATTAACGCGCCCCCTGCACGCTCCCCCCCTGCTCGCCTCACCACCCTTTGTTAGTGGCAGCCGCCACCTGACTGCATCCAGTGTTCCTGGGTGCAATGATCCTGCCTTTAAGTAGCTAATCCTTCAGGTCTTCCCTGGAGTATTTATCCATGGATAAAAAAAAACCTGGAAACACGGGTTTACTTCCTAGAATTTATGTGGAAACACCAATTACAACACGTCAACAAGGAGGAGGGCGGGTAGGGGCAAAGTATCCCAGGCAGTTAAGTTAAAGTGGGAAAGATGTGGTTCACACTCTCCTATCAGTTCTCCAGCAATGCATGCTGGGAGATGCAGTTCGGTTTGCTCACATTTCACTTCCATCTGCAGTACAGTTCATGCTGGAGGTCTGCGCAGTGACATATACACAGCAGATGGAGGAATATTCTCCTCCAAAGAAAGGCACAAATCGTGCTGGAATTTTCCAGCATGACTGAGCAAATAACTGACTGCAGAAGAAAACTGGAATTGAGTAATTTCGGTTGCATTTACCGCAGAGCAGGAGGACTGAAACATGTGAGCGTGGACCATGCACTGCACATTGAAAGGTTTCATTTGAAATGCTGGCCTGTAGGAGAAAGTATTTGCTCAGGATCACACAATTAAGTGAAGCAGGGAAGCAGAACCCATGATGCCTGGTTTCATTCGACAATGTAGCACCTACATCAAAGGGGAAGAGAGGACAGCAATACTAACACGGTTATTAACAACAATAATACTAACAGTAACATACATTTCCCTCATTTTACCATTACGTTTCACCTAAATACGCCTCGGGTGATTAGCCGCGCTATACAAATCCTGATTGATTGATTGATTGATTGATTGAAATACACAGATAACAGAAAATAGTGAGCAAACCACGGCTGTGGCAAATTTGTCAATGGTTTGTTTTTCGGGTGCCGTTGTATTACTTTTCTTTTTGTGTTCCTAGAAAAAACAATATAACTCCCCTATAAAGGACATGCTGTTCGTAATAAGATGTGCAGGCACACTCCTACCCGTTTCATAGCGCTACCTGCTGAGCGTGTAATGGACCTTCAAGGAGAGGAATAAATAACCCATGCATGTATGCATGTGATATTTATAAAGCGTGAACCTAGTCACAAGGCAGCAGAGTGCCTGCTCAGTGGGTCAATGCGGCAGTTGCTGTGTGTAGGTTTACTTCAGGGCACATGATCAGATCCCACGGGGTGGGCTCAGCGTGATATTCTGCGGCGGCTGAGGAAATCGGTGCCAAAGTCGTTTAACTAGCTCCGTAACAAATTTAGTAAAGCGCCTAGAAATCTGACTGGAGTTTGGTGCACTACATGTTTCTAGCTATTTAGGGTTTTATTGGCAACTCTCAGGGCCTTAACCCATTGCCTGCTGTTAATTAAACGCTTCACAATAGCAGGTCTAATGGAAGGCGCATGCGCACAATGAGAAGGAAAGGTAATGAACAGCTGCCAGAAAACATTGGGCCAGATGCATCAAAGGGTTTTACCCATTCTGTGTCTATGGGAATCTGTGTTCATACATATGTCCCACTGTCATGCGCTTATTCTCACTAGTACTCCTAATTTCACTCAAAGCCTCAGACAAACTTGCTGTTATTGACTGCTCTGTGTTCCTGCTTCACACTGAATTTATCATGCAGGCAGACAGCAGTGAAAGGTAGATTTCCAAGCATTTTGATTGCTGTTCAACTTTCAGCATTACATACAGGTGCTAAATATACTTAGTTACGTGTGACGTGCGAAGAGGCCTCGGCCACCATCTTCCCCTAAGTGCACTTAGTTTCAGACACAACTTCTGAATCGAGGCAGAATCCAAATGGGGATTGGCCTCGGGCTGTATCATCTGCAAACCAAAATGCAGCTTATAGGGCAACGTTTTGTCCAATCAGGCAGCTTTGTTGACCAGTTCTTCAACCGGTTTGTTTCATAATCCCTTACCGTAGGGTGTGTAGGCACTCACATCGAGCTTCAACAAGGCATCATTGACACCACGCATTCCATTGTGGTTTTCAACATTCTTTAAAGACAAGCATTGGTAAAGCCAATAGATCTCGCTTATGCAAAAGTGAATGGCTTTGCCAATTTGTTTTAGCCATGTTGTACACCAGCGTGGCTGCTGTTCAGCATGGCTAAACGTTCGTGGTGCAGTGGAGAGTGGCATGGAGTTGACTGTTGTAAAGTGGAGTAGAGCGGAGTGTTACGCAGAGGTGCAGAGTGGTGTAGAGTAGAGTTGAGTGGCGTGGAGTGAAGCAGAGTGTCAGGGAAGAGCGAGGAGTGTTGTGGAGTGTCATGGAGGGAGTAGAGTGTCGTAGAGTGGAAGGGCGTAGAGAGGAATAGAGCCGAGTGGAGTAGAGTGGAGTTGCACAGAATGTTGTGGAGCGGTGTAGAGCAGATTGGAGTGGCCTAGAGGGTGTTGTGTAGAGTGGAGTAGAGTGTTGCAGAGTAGAGTGGCATACAGCTGAGAAGATTATCGTAGAATGGAGTGGCATAGTGTAGGAGAGTGGAATGGCATAGAGTGGAGCAGCGTGTTTTAGAGTCGAGTAGAGTGGAGTGATATAGTGTATCAGAGTGGAGTAGAGTGTTGTAGAATAGAGTGGAGTTAAGTGGCATAGAGTGCCATAGAGGGAGTTGCATAGAGCTTCACAGAGTGGAGTAGTTTTGTTGTAGAATAGAGTGGAGTAAAGTGGCATGGAGTGCCATTAAGGAAGTTGCATAGAGCTTCACAGAGTGGATTAGTGCTGTAGAATGGCATAGAGTGGAGTAGATTGTCGTAGAGTGGAGTGGCATAGTGTAGGAGAGTGGAATGGCAGAGTGGAGAAGCGTGTTTTGGAGTAGAGTGGAGTGATATAGTGTATTAGAGTGGAGTAATGTGTTGTAGAACAGACTGGAGTAAAGTGGCATGGAGTGCCATAGAGGAAGTTGTATAGAGCTTCATAGAGTGGATTAGTGCTGTAGAATGGCATAGAGTGTTTTAGAGTAGAGTGGAGCAGAGTTTACTGGAGTAGAGCATTACATAGTGGAGTATCGTAGAATGTAGCGTTGTTGAGTAGAGCAGCCTAGACTGAAGTGGTGCAGAGTACATTGGCATAGAGTGCAGTGGTGTAGAGCGCATTGGTTTTGAGTAAAATGGTGAAGAGTGCATTGGCATAGAGTGACTTAGAGTGCAGTGGCTAGAGTAGAGTGGTGCAGAGTAGAGTGCAATGGCGTAGAGTGGATTGTTACAGAGTAGAGTGAAGTGACAGACTGGAGTGGTTTAGGGGAAAGTGGAGTGGTACAGGGTAGAGTGTAGAGGTGTAGAGTAAATTGGCGTAAACTACAGTGGCGTAGAGCAGAGTGGTGTACAGTGCAGTGGCGTGCAGTAGAGCAGAATAGATTTGAGTGGCATGGAGTGATGTAGAGTGTAGTGGCATAGAGTGCGTTGGTGTAGAGTGCAGTAGGGTGGGGTAGAGTTAAGCCGTGCAGAGTAGAGTGCAATGGTATAGAGTACAGTGGATCAGAGTAGAGTGGTGCAGAAAGCAGTAGCTTAGAGTATAGTGGTGCAGAGTAGACTAGAGTGGAGTGACGTAGAGCGCAAGTATGTAGAGAGGCGTAGCGTGGAGTGGCGTAGAGTGCAGTGGTGAAGAGTAAAGTGGCACTGAGTTCAGTGGCAAAGAGTGCAGTCTTACAGAGTAGAGTATCGTAGAGTGCTGTGTCTTAGAGTGCAGTGGCGTAGAGTGCAGTGACAGAGAACAATGGTGTAGAGTGGCATAGCGTGCAGTGGCACAGGATGCATTGGTGCAGAGTAGAGTGGTGTTGAGTTCAGTGGCAGAGGGTGCAATCTTGCAGAGTAGAGTGTCATAGAGTGCAGTGGCGTAGAGTGCAGTGACACCGAGTAGAGTGGCGCAGAGTAAGGTGACGCAGAGTACAGTGATGCAGAGTAGAATAGAGTGGATTAGCATGCAGTGGTGTAGCATGCAGTCGTGCGGAGTGCAGTGGTGTAGAGTGTTGCAGAGTAGAGTATAGTGGCATAGAGTGCAGTGGTGCAGAGTAGTTGGCATAAAGCGCAGTGGAGTAGAGTACATTGGTTTTGAGTAAAGTGGTGTTTAGCACATTGGCGTAGAGCGCAGTGGTGTAGAGTGGTGCAGTGTAGAGTGCAGTAGCATAGAGTTTAGTGGCAGAGAGTGCAGTGTTGCGAGTACACTGTCAGTGCAGCAGTGTATAGTAGTGTTGTGTGGAGGGCAGTAGGATAGTGTGGTGCAGAACAGAGTGGCGTTAGAGAGCAGTGGCATAAAGTACCGTGGTGCAGAGTAGAATAGAGTGGTGTAGAGTGCAGTGACGTATAGTACAATGGCATAGAGCGGAGTGGGATAAAGTGTTGCAGAGTAGAGATTAGTGGTATGTAGTGCAGTGGTGCAGAGTAGATTGTCTGAGAGTGCCGTGGCGCAGAGTACATTTGTTTGAGTAAAGTGGTGTTGAGTGCATTGGTGTAGACTGAAGTGATGCAGAGTAGAGTGCAGTGGCACAGGATAGAGTGGAGTGCGCAGAGTAGAGCAGAGTGGTGCTGAGTGGAGTCACACTGAGTGCAATGGTGCCCTGTGCAGTGGCGCTGAGTGCAGTGGCGTAGGGTCGTTTGTTTCAGAGTAGAGAGAAGTTGTGCATGGTAGAGTACAGTGGCATAGAGTGCATGGTAGATTAGAGCGGTGTAGAGTGGGCTGGAATAGATTATACTGGCATGGAGTGGTACAGAGTAGAGTGCATTAGCATAGAGTGCAGTGTTGCAGAGTGTAGTGGCACAGAGTGTAGGGGCACAGAGTGTAGTGGCACAGACTGGAGTGGTGAAGAGTGCACTGGTCCAGAGTGTAGTTGTGCATACTAGAGTGGAGTAGAGTGCATTGGCATAGAGTAGAGTGGTGTAGAGAAGGGAGATGCGGAGTGGTGCAGAGTAGAGTGCAGTGACGTAGAGTATGCATCTTTAAATGAAATGACCATTATATTTGTACAGACTTATAGTTTTACTTATAAAAGTATACACCGCACAAACAATAATGAGTGGAAATGTCATTACCTAGTGTATTGACTTGTTTTGATCTATTAAAATATTTGTTTCCATCACACTTCAGAATTACCCAAAAATGTGCTTCACTTGCACTTTTATAATTCTGATATATTCTGAAATAGCTGCACAGTTAATTTACAGATACTTAAACTTTGTTGTGTGGCAGAAAAAATAACATCATACAGCCTCCCTCAAGCATCTCCCCATTAGCCAGCAAGATTGTCACATAAAGCCTCTCACTTTGAAGTCATAGAAAGAAAACTAAACACCAAGCTCCCTGGAAGACAGAGCCTGACACTTGACCTCTGTCTTTGAATACGAAGCAAATGTGACAACATTTAGAGGCTTGTTTACAGAAATCCAGAATGGGTGGAAGAGTACAGGTAATAGGGTTTGAGCATGGGAAGGGACAACTCAAGCTAGACAGCCTAAACAAACAGAGCCAGCAAATAGAAAGCAAGCAAATGTGAGTTACAAACCACAAAGTCAATGCTAAACAATGGGCAGAATGCATTCCCAGGGAAGCTTCCCAAACATTCCCAAGATGTTTTTAGCAAGGCAGACAGCTGTGCTGTCTGATAGGCTTCGAACTAAAAAGATCAGTTTCCCCGCAGTTTTATATTAGACACGACAACGTGACCGGGAGTGACAAAAATAGGACTACTTGATAAATTCCAAATTCCCTTGTTCACCAGATTACTTTAAAGTTTTGACAGTACAGAGCAACCTTAAATCTCTCCAGCTGTGGTGAAATCGGGATTTAATCTCTTCAGTTATTCGGAGAAAAGAAAAATCGCATTTCTGCATGAAAACACAGGTAACACAATCCATCTAAAGAGTGGAAAGAATGCATCCGTTTGATCTGTGCTACTCTGTACATGTCAGAGAGAGATGTAAGTGTAAAGAAAGTGTAGGATTACGCCCTTGTGCTTTACAGCACTCTTCAGACTCACTACGTCTGATTGATGGCTGGATGACGGCATTGGCTTGAAGAGCCAGTAATACACATTTTATAGAATGGAAAATAAATCCAATTACAATCTGATGTAATCCTGGAAGAGTACATCTCTGTTTATCAGCGGGTCAGGATTCGGAAGCGCAGTGAAGGAGGCGTGAGCGGAAGAGGTTACGGAGCGATGGTTTTTTCACACCAGTCTGTGGCCTGCCACTTAGAATGTTTTGACAGGTGAGCCCTTAAAGGCACCTCATGTTCCAAAAGTAGGAAACACAAACATTATCAACAGAGCCTTCAACACTGCCATCCTGCCCTCATACACACCCTGAAGTCTAGAATGGAATTTTTGGTCAATGCCTTTCACTGGTTCTCCTTCCACCGACCCAATCAACTCCAGGTGGTTCACATGGACACCACCAGGCCCCTTAAGATCCCTATAATGTTCAGAGGCCCCAAGTCTTGCCCCCTGTCATCTTCAGCTTCTACATGCAATCCTTTGGAAACTTACACACCTATAACAGCACTAAAATTTAATTAACCAATATGCAGAGAATAACCATCTTCACTTGAAAGTCTCCTTGGTGCAGGATATCCAACACTTGAAATACAACCTGCAACTCAATCACACCTGGATGTCCATCACATACCTGAAGCTACACGCTTCAGCATGTCTCCAGGGCCAGAAGAAATAAGGCCACACCATCCTACTCACCTTCAAAAACGCAAGAAAAACCAGCTGCATCATCTACAAAGCCATCACAACCAGCACCGCCGCCTGGCTGGGTGATAAGTTTGCTACCTCCGGAGGCTATCAGCGCATCCACAGTGAGGACACCATCAGACTGTAAACAAAGAAGTGTAAAAACTAATATGGCTGCAGCGTATCTTTATCTATACATCTAGGACTGGTATGACATCCTGTAGTCATCAGGACCAACCCAACCCTGTTCCAATTTAGGACCCGCCTCTTAAAAAAGCATCGCAAAGCAGTAACCATACACTTCCCCTTTCAGAACCGAGTTACTCCTCCAATTACTCATCGACTGTTTCTTTGCCTTTGACCCTGTAGAGCACTTGTTGTCATACGTCTAGCTTTGTGTTATGCAAATACCACATACATACATACATAAAGACCATACCAGCGGTATAGGCCTAGTCTGAAATCCCTGTAACAGCACATGGCTCGGGCAAGGAAGAGGGGAAATGAATGAAGAAGGTTGTGGCAATGCTAGTAAGGTGATGTGCTAAAAGTATTACCTATTTGGGGCCAGTTTGCTGGTTACTGTCTGTAGCCTTTTGTAGGCGCTCTACTCGTAGCCACTGCTAATTGTGCAGAAAGGAATTCCATACAGGAATTCTGTTCCACACCACTTGTAATGAGCACCTATATATTGGGACACTTGCAAACCCTCTGAGAGATATTGGTAGTATAATAAAAATAACTAGGTCATAATTTCTCCAAGTAGGTGCTTGACACTACATACATGTTTCACAATGTGAATTTTGACTTCCGGGTCACCCGCTCTTATATAGCTGTACTGTTTGTTGGTTTATTTAACCAGCGAGTGCTGTCAATCATATTGCCAAACGGCAGGGGTCACCTATGAAGAATGAATCTTGGTGCCTTTTGTTTGACTGTTGCATGTGGGGACTTGCACTATGTGTGTGTCATTATGTGCACCTGCCTGAGGTGTGAGGAGTCTCCACGGTGGTTGCTGCTGAAACTGTGATCATTCCTTGTGTGTCGGGTATTGGTGGGTGAGGGGACGGTACGTTGACGCTGGACCACTGGCGATGTGTTGTTTCCCAGTTGTAGGGTACATTGCTCAGAAGGGCGCATATCTGTGGCTCGTGCCTGCCATCTGATCATGCCTGTTACATGGAGTCTTATGGAAGAAGCCTGTGTATTTTGTGTGGCTTGTGTTTCCCACCCTGCTTTGGTCATGGGTTGTGGAGATCTAAGAGTGACACACTGGTGGTGCTACAGGATGTCCTATGGATTTATCTGCTTGCAAACGAATCAAGGGTCAGGTGTATGATGCAGGTTTCAAAAAGTGTTCACAAACTGTGCTCCAACTTATTTGCAAACTATCTCTGACTTTGCAATCTGACCTATGAACTAATAGGTTGTGTTGCAAAATCTCCAGTCACAGGGGGTCGCAGAATGACTTGCCTAATGAATATTAATTAGGCAGGTAGTCATTTGCATCCTCTTGTGATTGGCTACAAACACAGGGATGGGGGAATGCTTAGAACACCAGACTACCATTCCTGTGTTTTCATTCCCAAATTGGAAACATTTATTTATTTTAAAGCCGCCTGTTCTTCCTAAAGGAAGGGGGGTCCTTACTATCTGCAGATCAATTCCACATATTATACTGAGTTATTCCCCTTTTATGCCCCTTTCTAACTGTGATTCGATGGGTCACAAAAACATTTTATGTGTAAGAAAGACTCACAAAATAGGTTTTCTATATAGGATATAGTCAGATTGTGGCTGTTGCAAATCCAGTGATTTAGCAAATCTCAGAGTTTGTGATCACAAAATGGCTTCGTATATCTGGAACTAGGTTTCAACTTAGTTACATATTTAGTGTTGTATGCTAATTTAAATTTATTTTAGTTACTTGGTTTAGATGGTCTGACTGTTGCAGAAACAAACATGTGCAATGTTTGCTAATGGGTGTGGAATAGTAGTTCTGTGTTTCTGCCATATGTTCACGCTGAACCTATGGCTGCGTCTGTAATGAGTGCATTAGAATCAGAATGTGCTGTAGGGTGTATGGCGGAGACACCGCGGCCACACGTGAGTACTGTATGAATATGCAATTGTGGTTTCAACTGTAAATCACGTGAGTTGTGGCAACTGTAATTAATTTTGCATAGATATCTTGGGTGTGTCTGTGCTGAGTGCTGGTATTATTATGTGGCAAGTGAACTCAGCAGGTGTATGTCAATAGGCTGGATTGTGGGTTGTGATGCAGTGCTCTGGGTGTATTTTGGGTGCAGTCCTGGTATTCTAAGGTGTGTTGAATATGTTGAGGCTACCGGTGCATGAGTGGCGGGGTATGTGAGCAGTGGCGGTGTATGTGAGCAGTGGTGTGATGACCCTGTAAAAGTGACCGCCTGGTGCGCCTTTTGCAGTGGGCGTGACGGCAGGAGAGGGTGAGCTCTGGCCAGTGGTATGGCTGCTGGGCGTCCCGCGACCTTGTAATTTCTGTTGCAATGTTGTTTTGTGTGACGGACAGCGATGAATGGGTCTTGTTTTGGTGGTGTCTACAAGGTAAGTCGGCTTTGGCCAGTCACAAAATGAGAGCTCCATGCTGAAGGTGAGTGCAAGGAAGAACTACCATATATTTCATACCAGACTAGGGAAGCACCTTTACTCATGACACCTACAGCACCTTCAGGATGCCATGGCTTTTTGTTGGCAGTCCTTATGCCTACTTCACTTTATTTTTTATATATTCTTTTTATTGGTTTCTGTCAATTACATACCACAAGCAGAAAAGAAAGAAAAGGAAAAAAAAGGATAACAAGCTTGGCAGCATGTTATCAACAGTGCTAGACAATGACAACATTATATTGTGTTCTTATGTGATCATGTGGTGCACACAGTCCAGTATCCACCAGGTAGCGTAACACAGGCTGCAGGGGGGCTCCCTCAGCACATTACCTGGCCTGAGAGCTCCTGACTGAGTCCAGGAGGGGACCCTTCATGTACCTTACAGGGTGGCCCCCTCAAGTTTTGTTACGCCACTGTATCCACAACGGTGTAATTCAGGCCCTTGCCTTAATGGCCGGGTCAGCATATCTGTCTGTGACACCAACTGGTCCTCCAGTCCTTTACCCAAACACCGGTGAAGACACAGTGCCTCTGTTTTCAAATATAGTTCTGCGCTCTTAGCTCTTGCCTGTTGCTATTGCCACAGTGTCACCGATATCATGACTTGATAGCTATGCTTGTAGCAGGTCCCAAATGTCCCTGGGGCGTTGAGTCTGGAGAATCAAAGTGTAGTGTAGTTCCAACTGATTGTAACAAAATGACATATCTTGCAGCCAGCCTGGTACCCTATGTCTGCGATCCCCGCCCCACAAAAGGGACATAAGTCGCATTGGAAGCAACAAATCTTGACTCATGTTTCAGTCCTTTTGATGTCTGAGTGCAGTGATTATTAGTTCTCAAGGTTTTTCCAGCAGGAAAGTCTAGTTTGATGGTGCTGAAACTGCTTTGCCTAAGGTAGAAAGAATACTTTTGTCTGTTTAGGGAAGCAGCCATCTTGGTTTATTGTATACGGCTTAAGATGGCGTCAGCATTGGTACGCAGATTTCATTTGTAAGGCTGGCTGTAGCATGACAGCCTAGAACAGACGTTTTCAAATTGATGGGGTGAGCCCCCCTGGGGGGCCTGATTTAATCTCAGGGATGGGGGGGTTCTAAGCACTGACCAAGAGGAGAATAATGTTGGAAACAGTTCTGTGTCTTTATTAAAACAAAATCGAGCGGCAGTGACCTACTCAATAATAGACCATAAATATCATCTTTTGTCATTCAAACTGGATAGGCGTGGGTGTTGGGGAAGGTGGGTCCAAAAAATCCTCAAAGACTCTCACCGTCATTTCTGATAAAGTATCACACTGGGGCTATTTTTAGACTTTGGGGGGACCACGCTTTCCATAGCATTTTCGCAAACACGTATTTAATTGCATTTAAAAGTGATAACTGGACATAACTGCAATATTTGAATTGTTAAATATGTTCAGAGCTGCTAATTTTATAGAATAATTGTGAAAAAAAATATGTTTGCCATTCTGGAGCCCCCAATGACATTTTATTTTTACATGACTGGTGGGCGCTGCATTAAAAAGTTCGAAGGCCACGGGTCTAAAGAGTATGGCCCCATCAACCCTTCCTGTACAAGTTTCAAGCGGACTCTTCTCACTTCAGTCCACGTTTTCATACACAATACATCTCAGTTCCAAAAACGCTTCCAGCTTCTTGGGAGGTAGGGAAAGCCAGAGGAAACTTCAGCCACAACTTCCCCAGCCGCATGCCTTCTGGCAGGCAGTGTTGGAAAATCCAGAGGAAACGTGAAGTAACTGAGGTTCTTGAGAACATGGTCTCGAGCCAACACTTCCATCACTTGACAGGGTCTGTAACCAAAGTGCAGAGATGTTCCAGTAATATCTGACAAGTAAGCATTTTCTTCAAAGGTCATTTCTTATCCAATTGCTTCCATTTTGGTGTTTAGAGTGAGTTAGGGGGCACGACACACTCCAAGTTTACATGCCCACCTTTAAGCAATGGCAGCGCCGGCAGTGCCAGTGAATGAATGAACATGACACGTTTATTTATTTATTTTATTTATTTGAAGGTTTTATATAGCGTGAACACGACCCTTGCGAGTATCAGTGCGCTTTACAAGGTAAATATCGCAGATACATAGGCATATGGTAAATAACATATAGGTCCATCAAAATCATGGATAGTAGAATCAACATATCGAAGATACATAGGCATATGGTAAATGGCATATAGTTCCATACAAATCAAGTATAGTATAATCACAATATCGAAGATACATAGAGAAGTAGTCAATAATATATAGTTCCATATAGATCAAGAATAGAGTCGTATAATCACCCATTGCTCAAGTGAACTTAGCCATGAGAAGGGATTTCACTTCTTTTTTTAAGGATGCAGTAGAGGGATTAAGTCTAGTTTCTGGGGGCAAAGCATTCCAGATCCTGGGTGCCATCCCCGAGAAGGCTCGGTTGTATGTTTTCTTCTTGTTGCATCTTTGCGGTTTCAATAAGTGGTTATTGGCACTTCTGGAAGCTCTGTTACCACATGAAGACACCAGTTTCTGTGCCAGATAGCTAGGAGTGTTGTGATGAATGGCGTTATGCGTCATGTATGCTATTTTTAGTTGGATTCTGGCTTCGAAAGGTAACCAGTTAAGGGATCTTAGGTCCACGGATCTGTGGGAGTTTCTTTTGGAGCCAGTAATAAGTCTAGCTGCTGCGTTGATTGAAGCTCTAAGAGGGGCCGTTGAGGATCTGGGAAGGCCGCAGAGAGAGACACTCCCATATTCCAATCTTGGGATAACTAGCACTTGTACTGCCAGTTTGAAGTCCTTTTCAGGCAGGAAAGGTTTAAGTTTTCTCAAAGTATTCATCTGAAAGTTTGCTCCTTTTGTTGCGGTGCTGATGTGTTTCTGCATATTGAGATTTCTGTCCAGCGTTACTCCCAGCGATTTCGCTTAGTCAACGATAAGAGGTTGGCAGTTGAGTGCTGTTAGGTGTTTGATCCAGTCTTGAATTATGGGTACTTGGGCGGGAGGAGCGATTAGGAGGAATTCGGTTTTGAGGGTATTCAGTTTGAGATGGTTTTCGTCCAGCCAGGTCTGAGTTTTTCCGGGAGTTGTGTTGAGAGATTTGATGTCTTCTAGTGAATGGATCTTTAGGTATAGTTGTGTATCGTCTGTGTACATAAGGTATTGTACATTAGAAGAGTTTAGAATTTCAGTGAGTGGTTCCATGAATAGATTGAAAAGTGTCAGAGAGAGGGATGATCCTTGTGGGACTCCTAAGGTGACTGGGACGGGTTTGGACAGGGAATGATTAACCTTGAATCGTTGCGATCTGTTTTGGAGGAACGAGGTAAACCAGTTTAGAACTGATCCGGACAGTCCCATTCTGTGTTTCAGAAGGTCTAGCAGGTTGTCGTGTTTGACGGTATCAATGGCAGAGGAAAGGTCGAGCAGGATAAGTAAGCAGGCTTCGTTCTGGTCTAGGATTTGTAGCGCATCGTCAATTATGTGGGTCATGGCTGATTCACTACTGTGTCCTGCACGGAAACCTGATTGGAATTTGTTGAGTAGGTTGAAATGGTTTATGTGTCTTACCAGCTGGAGGTGTACACGTTTTTCTAAGAGTTTTGCTAGGGTAGGGATGTTGGATATTGGGCGGTAGTTATTTAAGTCCGTGGGGTCAACCATTGGCTTCTTTAGGATGGGGGATACCTGCCCGGATTTGAGGATATCAGGGATGGTTCCTTGAAGGAGGGAGGTATTTATAATCTTGGTCCAAAGAGGCAGTAGTAGCAGGATGAAGTCTTTTATGCAGTTTGCTGGGAGAAGTTCAGTGAAGTGATTGGCAGGATTCAGAGCCGTGAGCATTTGGAGTATAGCTTCTTCATTATAAGTATTGAAGGATGACCAAGATGCATTATTTTTTAGGTCGAACTTTGGTGAGCTCCGGTGTGGGGCTCCTAGAAGAGATGATGAAGAGTTAATGTGTGTGTCAGTATGTGTGATTAAATCGTTAAGTAGGTCCTTCTTTATGTTTTCAGTCTTCAGAGTGCAGAAGGAGGCAAACTCTTCAAAGTTGGGTAGTGAGTCTAAGTTATCTTGGCGGAGGTGAGGGGCATCCTTAGATTGTGTTTTGATTAGCTCGAAAAGTTTTTGGGGACGATTCTTGGCCTGGTCTAATTGATAACTGAAAAAGTCTGCATAGATCGTCTGATCTTTCTGTAGTAGGCGTTTCTCTTCCTTCTTGGCATCTTGAGGTGGTTGGCAGATGGAGCCGATCGCCATCTACGTTCAATTAGTCTTAAGGATCGTCTGTCCTCATTGAGATTTCCATCGTACCAGGGATTTGAGTCTTTTGTGGAGACTCTCTTTAGATGTAGGGGGGCAACCTTGTTAAATATCATGTTCATGGAATTGAAGTAGTGGTTGGTGAGATCTTGAACATCAGATAGCCCTTCTGGGGGAAGAAGGATGTTGGAGCTGGAGGTTGTGATTATGTCAGAATCAATGTTTCTCAGATCTCTCTTCCATACTTTAGATCTTGTAGGTTGAGCCGAATTAAGTTTCATTGATGAAGAAGGTGAGGATATGATGGTCGGACCAATCCCATGGATGGATCGTATCTAGCTGAATGGAATCTGCTTTAGAGATGACTAATTCAAGAATTGCTCCTTTATCATGTGTGGAGCTGTTGCAGATTTGGGTGAGGTCGAGGTCCGAGAGGAAGTTTTTGAGACTATTGACCCCTGAGTCATTGGGGTCATTTCAATGGAGATTGAGGTCTCCAAGAAATATTTGGGTATTTTGATGTCCGGCATTAGTAGAGACTATGTCCATGAAATGCTCGATGAAGATAAGGCTATCACCTGGTGGATGATAGAGAGTGTGCAGAGAGCAAACTGGTTTGCTAGTGATGTCTAAGCATATGTATTCGCAAGAGGGGAATACTGGAGATTGGGATCGGTTCACTGAGAGATTGTTCCGGTGTATGGAGGCAATGCCACCCCTGGCTTGTCAATTCTGTCTAGTCTGATGATGTCATGGTTTGGGGGTACCGGTATATCAAGGATGGGCGCCTTGACAATGAATACCCACAGACGCGTCTCTCCTCCATACCACATAAATTAATTAATGACATAAGCGAAACCTAGAGAACTCTGCTCATGCATTTCATAACTTGTTTTCTCTATTGTAAATTTGGCGCTGTTTGATGGACAACTCAGCACGGCTCTTGTTTGTTTACTGACTTGTTTGACTCCAGAAGTGGTTCCCCGAGCACCAAGATAAATATATGCATCCATCCCAGAATCCTGACCCTGCAGCTCACAAAGAGATCCGGCAATATCAGACAGCGAGGAGAAGGAAAAGGTGCAACAAAAGGGGAAATGCACGGTCTTGAGATCATTACTTAAACCTAGGCCAGTCCCTGCCAAGTGAAACCCGTCATTCACCTTATTCAGACGTGGTGTCTGTCCAGGGAAGATTACGTTTTCCCAACAACCAACCCACATCCAGCAGCAAAGGTCATATGTAGACAGGGACGTAACTTGGTCAGTAAGATTGGGAGGAGTGAGCCTCAAATCTCCCAACAATCACGCTTGTTTATCAGAGTTAAATACATTATTTGAGCAGTAGAGCATGTGCGGGCTTAAGGTGCAGAAAGAAGGCATAGCTGTGCTGATTTTAGGGTTACTTAAAAGACAATATGTTGTAAAATAACCAAGAGCTTTAAGAACTTCAAAGCAGAGAGGAGAGAGAGTGTGTGTTTATGTTTTTGTCTGTGAGTGCATGTAGAAATCCTAGGTGAAATCTGACAGCCACCTTACCATAAACGACTGAAAGCACCTGTACTCAACTATTAGAGAATACATTTATTAGGGGGGTGCAACACCCCTCGAAGCTAATCCCCTGTATGTAGCAGGAAAGGTGGGATCCACAGGTCATGAAGTGGGGGAGCTGCAGAAGTCTCCCAAGTGACTCTAGACACGTTGCTTTAATCGAGCGAGAAAGGCGACTTGGCGGGCCGGGGACGCCTTTGAACCAACATACGGGCCTTCCTCTTTGGGTTACATTTAATTTGCTGCTTTTGTGACAGAGGCAGGATTAGCAGAATTGTTGCGTGTGACCAATGTCGTAACGAAACTTGAGGGGGTCTCCCTGCAAAGTACATAGAGGGGGCGCTTACTCTCTGGAACCAATCAGGGGCTCTCAGACGTGCAGCCAGTCGCCCTAGCACAGTGCCAGAGGGGCCCCCGCACCGCTGAAGCTATTTTTACGCACAACTCATGTTGCATGGACCAAGTTCGCTAGGCCCACCCACCAGTTGGTATTGTCAGGGCAGGGCATACAAACAGAGCCCAATAGGGACCCGTTTCGATGTCACCCTTTTTAAAACCGCCAGTGCTCAGCACCGGCAGGACCCGGCCCACTGAAAGCCCCGGCTGTTGGTTTCTAGCAATGCAAACTAATCAACCATAAAACAAAACAAACATTCAAACGCACGCTGGCCCCAAAAATTTCTAACAAAACTTGCTGGGTTCCTTCAGCAAAATGTGCTCCATTAATGAACTGTAAAGTGCGCTCCTGGGCTGAAAAAAAATCCGAGGCTCTTAGAGTTGGATATTCACTGAATGCAAATGCGGTCTGAAATATATTCAGAATTTCAAGCAGTGACATCAGACTGAAGTCTTGATGGCTGAGGAGGGCTGTCTCAGGCTGATCCCTGCTGGGTTTGTCTTCATCACATCTGCATGGATTGCTTTACTTCAGGCGGAATAATGACGCTTCTGTTTTGCTCTGGCTTCTGTTTTGCTCTGGCTTCTGTTTTGCTCTGGGTTCTGTTTTGCTCTGGGTTCTGTTTTGCTCTGGGTTCTGTTTTGCTCTGGCTTCTGTTTTGCAAACACAAACAAGATCAAGAAATGCTGATGCTTCTCTGACTTTGTTGCGTTATTTTAGAGCATTCGGTGAATGCATGCAAATGTATTCATTAATACGCAATAAGGAAAAATAGTGATTGAAATGAACAAGTCGACACACAATGGGTTCAAACAAGACTACAGAACGCCCAACACATTGTTTGAACACAAAACGGAGTTTTCGATATCATTTATCAAATAATTCACACTCCAGAATATTGATTACCAGTATATTAACGATTATGTATAGGTATGTATAGATTTAGGGCCACATGCGGCAACCTATTTTGCATTCGCAAATGGTGCGAATGCAAAATAGCCTTTCAAGATGTATGAAAGGCTTTAGCAGTGCATTTTAGGTTATCACAATTTTTGGCGATTACCTAAAATTGCGATTCCCTAAGCACATGTACCAAGCATTTCCTAAATGCAAACTGGGCATTTGGGAAATGCTATTACCATCGACTCCAAGTCGATGGTAACCATGTGCAATTTTTGAAAATGCACAAAAAATGCAGTTTACAAAGTGCCATGTAACGCA
The DNA here is from genome assembly GCF_964204655.1 of Triturus cristatus. Taxonomy (NCBI): domain Eukaryota; kingdom Metazoa; phylum Chordata; class Amphibia; order Caudata; family Salamandridae; genus Triturus; species Triturus cristatus. The sequence continues at coordinate 1,095,916,908 of NC_140593.1, read as the reverse complement.
CACATGCCCTATGGACATGTGTGCGCTTTATATGTGCACATTATGTTTTTTGGGGTGGTTCAGGGGGGTGATCGCAAATTAGGTAATGTAAAATAATTCGCACCCAGGGCCTTTAGGCTCATGGGAACGAATGGAGTAGAATTTCCTAACCACGATACCCTAGCTGTGACTGAGACTCTGTAGGAATTGCTATTAGGGAATCACTATTTTCTTACATACCATTTTGCATTTCCTACATAGCGATTACCTAAAATTCGCTATTTAGGGAATGCAAAATGGAACTTTGATACAACTGTCCCTTACTGTTCTTAATTCTGTATCTATGCACCTTGGTGAGAAATATCTTCAAGATACGTAGGCCTGAGGTTAGACAGTCCATCTATACTTACTTTGACGATATACTGGTAGTTGATATCCCCAAGTCGAAATCCGCAGAATATGATATTTTGTGTCTGGATACAGTGATATACAACTATCCAGTGCTTAATTTGTGAAAGAAAGAGTGCCTGTGCCTGAGGCTTTGCACAGAAGCGCGCGGCCGGTGCAATTAAACGTCAGCGTGCCCAATACCAAGGCTGAGTACTCGTGAATCCACACCAGGCCTCTTTAATCCACTACCAGAGACTGCTGCCCCTTTTTCTCGTGCTCGCACGCTCCTGATTCTCCCTTTGTGACGGTTTTGCCCTTTGTTTATTTTTCCCTCTCTTGCGGAAAAAATAAGCGCAAGTCCCCATAAATAAGTGTCAGTGGCCCCCACCGGCTCAAATTAAGCACTGCAACTATCCAATTTTTCAGGGCAAAGAAGTGACAAAAAGTCCAGCGCTTCATATATTCCAGGGTTTCATGGACAAGCGAATTCTATTCATTTTAAAAGAAAGATTCTAGTCAGTGTTCAAATTATTTGTTTATGTGCTTTTTTTTAATTAACTGTACGAATGAATGTAAAACTGAAATGTAGATGATATAATTTATCATTGAAAGTTCAATTTCATGTATGTTCTGACTATAGCTTACATGAACGCGAGACCCGTGCTTTGTAAATATTCCTTCTGTGAAGCTACACTTAAGTGGCTCTATGGGCTCTTGTTTTGTTACTCCAACGAAGGGAGATTCCCTGGCAGCTGCACAGAATAAGGATAACAAATGCACTTGAATAAACTTGCAAAGGCCACTCTACAACTTGGAGACAGCCGAGGAACCGGTTAAAGAGACAGACAGTCCCTCTGATGTGTGTTAAGGTGCAGGCTTCCAGCCCACAATGAAAGGATGGGTGGTCTGCAAAGTATGTAAGCAAGGGTGGGAGGTCTCACTACCCATAGGAACATGTGAAGATTCGACCACCATGAGTCGCTCTGAAAAAAACAGGCGTATAAAGACCAACAAGTAGCAACCAGGCTCATTGTCCAGCTTAAGCTACCAAGGATGACTCTTTCCACTAGAGGTCTGTGATCTAAGCACCACAGAACTCAGCGGCTGCTCCTCCGTTAAGGCAGAGGAGCGTCACCCCAGGGGCGTAACACAGGCCCCCGCAGCCCCAGCGGGGCAGGGGGGCCCCCGAGCTGCAGGGGGCACCCTCAGCACTGTACCCAGTCCTGAGAGCTCCATAGTAAATATGGAGTGAGGGCCCCTCTATGTACCTTGAAGGGGGGCCCCCTCAACTTTCGTTACGCCAGTGCATCACCCCACCTACTGCAAGCACAGCAGGTACAAACAGAATAATGTTATTATTCTGTGTGCCACCAGCCGTGCTAGCGTAATGGTGGGGGCGGGGCAGACAGATTCCTGCCTCTTGCAGGATGACAGCCGGCCAATCTGTCATGCGCACTTGAGAGCCGGCAGTCCCAGTGCTGTAAAACAGCCGAGGGATTGCAGGCACAGGCCCCCAGCCTCAAAATGAGCGTTGGGTTACCTTGCTCCAACTAATCCTGGAGCGACTGGTTGGATTTGCATGCAGGAAGTAGACCACCCTTGTTTCCTGCTCGTCGTTGTCGGGAGAGGAGAAAGGCAACATATCGGTGAGTTGCACGGGATGCCGCACCCCAAAGATTTTAAAAATTGCTAGCCACCCCTGACAGAAATCTGAGACCAATGCCTCACCACCTCGCTGGCAGCTTTGTCCAGGCTTGTGTTAGACTCGGTGGAGCATGGTTGCACTTAAGACTTACTTGACTTCCTTTCTGCATTTTAGCCCCCAAAGCATGGGTCTGTGCAGGCGGTGAAATCCAGAAATGATGGCCTAGGGCCAGACAATCAGTTCAGAACCCCAGCGAAGGGAGCCAGGCAATACCTGGTCTCTGGTACTGAGGAATGCCGCTTGGAAGTTAAACTCTGCCTAGCAGCAGGAGATAAGTTGAAACACATCCAACATGGCTGGCGGGTCTCAAAGAACCTGTAACCATAAAGTGTTCGGCGGCTGGCTCTAGGGAAAAGCTCCAGTGACAAGCCTCCTTCATTATGTGCAGCTTTCCTTTCACTTCAAGGCAACAGATTTCTAATCAAGGGCTGCCAGAAACTGATTTACTTTCCTTACTGTGTTTAATTTATGAGTCTGGCTCAATACATTGATATCCTGCCAAAACAGAGACCATAAAATCTGAGACAAGCACAAAAAAAATCACAGGGATTCCAGCCAAACCATATGAAAGCAACGTGCAGTGAAGGTGCACGCTGGACTAAGACGTGTACATTTACTGCAGCTGGGCATTCCTTCTGAAACTACAATAGTTGTGGCTTGTAAGGGGCCTTGGAGAGACGCCATCTGAACAGAAGTTGCATGTTCCCCTCCTATTGTGTCCCCTGGCATGACATAATAATTGGATTAGCGTAAAAAACAGGGATGCAAACCGAGTCACTTGATACCTGCATGTTCGAAGTAGGCCCAAAGGTATCCGATCGCACGTTTTTCAGGCGTGTGCGCCATAAACACGGCTACACGTTCACTTTTTTCTCTTGCCCTCTTTATTTCCAATCTTTATTTCCAACAGAAGATCTGAGACACCCAACCTGTACGACCAGGTGTGTTACTGACCTCTGCTCAGGGCCTTAACTGTGATTAGTGCCCTCTACCCAGGGTGTTAACTGCTTTTAATTGATCATACAGCAATGACATACACAAAATGAAGACGAGAGTGCAAAATGTAGGAAAGGACCATTAACAGCTGTTAATGCCCTTCTACCTAGGGCTAATAAGGCTGCCAGGAGTCGTCCCACTAATGTTACCCAACTGAGGCACATACATATGTCCCTTGCCTCGGTCTGCTGCGTTTCCCTGCCACCGAACCTAGAATGCAGACAATGAAGCTTGCCACGATGTGTTATGTTAGGTTATAGGACTTCTGTAAAGCGCACCATATACAAAAAACCTTGGCCTCTTAGCACTTTAGCTTTTGTGAGCGGACTCAAACGGAGCAGACGGGTATTGCGGGGTTTACCCCAATGCAGGTCTCCTGGGAGGGGAGGGATGCAATTACCTTTCCCCTAGCCAGAGTACATATGGGTATTGTTGAAAGAAAAGGCTTTTCCCAATGATAGTGTGTCATAGGGTAAATTGCTCAACATAACCAGTGAGGGTGGAACATATTGTCATGGGTTTGATCTGTAGGCTACACAGACCTAAGCAGCAGTTGCAATCATTTAGGGAGGTATTCCACTGGACATTATTGTTGATTTTACCCCCAAATCTTTTTTCAAAGATGTTCCAAAGCCTAGATTCCGACTAGGCACACGGGTAGAAAGGCTGCTGGGGGGGAGGGTTGGGGAGTCGTGGCTGCATCAGGCCACGTTCTCTGTTCATAACAATGCACAGGATGGGTGGGGAGACATCTGCAAGGGCCTGCCCAACACACTTGGTTTTTCACACTAGAGGACCCGCTCCTCGGCAGAAAAACTGGAATCAGGGAGCTGTCGGGGCCTTGGTAAAAACCACCCAGGATAAGACCACCCACTTGCTGATCTCTTTCAGGGTCATGTTCTTGAGGATCATCTGTGGCTCTGCCATAGTCATGTCCCAGGGACCCCAATTTATTTATAAAGCTTTATATAGCGCGAACATGACCCACGGGGGTATCGGAGCGCTTTACAGTGCACTGTTATCACACAATTTTACATACAATCGGAAATCGCATACAATACAAAAGAGGTAGACATTGGTGTTTGGATACTATCGGTGGCAAAAAGTGATCAGTGAGGTAAAGTTTTAGGATGTTAATTTGTTCCTTAGAAACATTTTCGCTTCTTTTTTGAAGGTGGTAAAGGAGGAGATTCTGCGTACATCTGGGGGAAGGGTGTTCCAAATCTTCGGTGCGATACCCGAGAAGGCTCTGCACCCAGTTCACTTTTTGTGGAAGGATTGAGGTTTTAGTAGTAGTGAGCTCGAGCTTCGCGAATGTCTGCATCCTCCCGACCACTCCAGCTTTTGTGCTAAATAGCTGGGGGGTGTTGCTATGTAGGGCTTTATGTGTCATGCAGGCGATCTTTAGTTGTATACTTGCCTCGTAGGGTAGCCAGTTCAGAGCCTTCAAGGCCGGGGTGATGTGGTTATTTCTTTTTATTCCGGTGACCAGCCTGGCCGCAGCGTCAAGCGACGCCCTGAGCGGTGCTAGCTTGTATTTTGGAAGACCGCATAGAGTGGTGCTTCCATAGTCCAGTCTCGGTAGTACTAGTGCTTGTACCGCCATTTTTAGATCAGTCTGTGGGAGGAAGGGTTACAATAACACTCAAAATGAGCCCTGCTCTCGGGAGAAATTTTGGGGCATCCACCTGGCTTTTCGGGTGACCCCAGCACTCATCGGACCCGCTTCCTTACCCCCAGCGCCTTGAGACCCTCACGGGTGAGTACTTGTGCTTTACCAACCCTGATTGATTGAACACGGTTCCGCTACGTGGATCAAGGAAATTTTCAACCAATGATTCACAGGGTGGGTGGGTGGAACTACGAGACAGGAAGGAGAAAGGGCCTGTTTCAGAGGTCACATGGAGAGAGCAGAGGTCACTTTTGAACTTCCCCTCTTCTGCACTTAGCACCCAGCGGCAATGCACACTTTCTAGATCGAAGACCCTGATGTCAGGTCTCAGGTGAAGCATCATGTACGCAAGTGGCAGGAAATGCTAGAATATGGGCCAGTGGAGATCAGGAACACTAGACTGCTAACTGCAGAGCAGCCACTCACTTCCTGGGTTTGGGGTCAGTGTCGGCTAAAAGGTGGCACAGTCATACGTAGGACCTCATTTTGTGTTAAGTACTGGCCTGGCACACACTTGTTTGTTGCATTGGTGTTTCACCTTTAGTACCAGTTTGCACCAATATTGTATCCCTTAAAGTTTGTTTTTCTCCCTCTCAGATTTCTCAGTTCCCCAGTTAGTCGCTCCTTGCACTGTCTTGTTGTTTGCTCTTCCGCCCTCTCATAGTAGCTGACTGGTGAGTTTGAGGAAGCATCCAGGGGTCTTCCACTGGTTGCTTGGCCAGCTCCAGCTTGTTACAGCGCCACCTGCTGCTGAGACCAGTAGGCTTGTTTGCATTCCTTTTACATTATTGGGCCAACTGTTTGGCATCATATTCTTATCTACTGTCCTCTGTCTTCCAGCCAGTTTAGAAGTATCAACATTTACAACATCAAGTCAGGGCGGTGCTGTTCCTTGAATCAATGATTACATGACGGACACTAAGCTCCAGTCCGGTGTTTCTCTCTCTCACTGCCATTTCCCTGGTTCTTTCCCCAGATCCCTAAAACTGGTAGCACCTTCCTCTCTGGAATCTGATGTCCGTGCCTGCCCACATACAATAAGGCATTTTTTATCGGTTCTTGTACAGATCATTTCATAATTGAAATTACAGAGCAACAGTGAAATTATTTTTCTGATGCCTCCAATGTCAAAGACTCTAGCCTTGGAAGAGAAAAGCAATTTTGCAAGTACCCTCATTGGCTTGAACAACTGCTTTGAGCATTATTCAAATGTGACCAACCTTTCCTAGGCCCACTGAACTCAGAAGTGAACTGAACAGCCCCTCTTGAACAGGAATACCACCTGGCAGGACGGCCACAAAGGGAGGATAGCCGGAGCTCCTTCACCCAAGCCATGTGCATTTTAGAGCCCTACTCTCCTGTTACAACATGTTTTAGCCTGGGGTCCGGGGACCCCTGGGGGTCTGAAAGCCAACTCAGGGGGATCGCAACTGCTTAGAAAATCAAATGATAACAACACATTGATATGGTGTATAAAAATAAAGAAGCAAAATGTACAATTAAAATATTTGAAATCTTCTGTAAATGTGAATGAATTAGAAATTGAACGCTAAAAATTAAGTTAGTATTCTCAGATTGATTTGTGAGAACAGTGCAAGTGCATCACACAGAACATGGCATGGACGGTAAGTGGTCTCAATTGAATTTGGAAATGCTCCAACTATCCAACTAAAATGTTGATTTCATTTATTTGTTTGTGAATTAAATAATATATTTGATCATTTGTGAGTGTATGTTATCAGAACTTTTGTTTTTGCATTTTTTGTGTACTGTTTTGCGGTTCAAATTATTGAAAATGCTTAGGCCGGGGTCCTGGGCTTCCACTAATGACTCACTGGGGGTCCCTGGACTATAATAATGATTCATTGGGAGTCCCTGAGTTCCAGTAATGCCTAGGAGGGGTCCACAGAAGTCAAAAGGTTAAGAGCCACTGTTTTAAATAATGAAACAGAAGGCCTCACCTGCTACATGACCATTAGGTGGCACGAAATCTTTTGTTTCACTTTACCTGGAGTGCATGTCTTCTAACTACACAAAAGAAGCAGAGAACTCTGGGTAGTTCTCAAGTTTAGGTGGAAAATAGCTCCTGTATAGAGCACTCTCAACACCAGCGACACTCAAAGACTTAAGACTTTGCTGTAGAAATGGCAAAATACTTTGTATCATGGAGTGGATGGCACTGTGCTAATCCTAGGCTTAAAGACTTTGATAGAAAAGCAGACATTTGAGGTGAGCAGATCTAGAGTGTCGCTGGTGTTGCGAGTGCTCTATACAAACTTGAGAACTACCCAGAGTTCTCTGCTTCTTTTTTGCATAATTTATTGTCACTCTATGCCTGAAAGGGTTTTGTTTTGACTTCTAATTACAGCTGCTTTTCTGGGCACAAACTTAAGAGAGGCCCTTGGGCTGACCAGAGCTTCTGCATACTGGTCACTATGATACCTTAGGTATCAATTGTGCTTTATATAAGCTTAGAAATATTTAACCCCTTCTGTGCCACGCCCTTTCCCCCTCCTGTGCCGGGCGTTACATTAGTGGGCGGGTTTCATGACGAGATAGTCTCGTCATGGGCACAGCGCGACCGTGCTCCATGACGAGACTACCTCGTCATGGGCACCGAAGAGGTTAATCAATCAATCATCACTGAACCTCAGCTACTGAGTCTGCATTATTACTATCAGAGACTCGATGGAAACAAATTTCTGAACACACAACAAAAGTGACATTTCGACGACAAGAATTTGACTTTCCTCAAAGAAGCAAGACCATCTCAAGGCAGAACTAAATCCATTGCTGGGCTACGCATGGAACACAGGGTTAAGATTGCACCATTGCTCCGACTACCTACGGAACACAAGGGTGGGATTAAACCATTGCTACGGCTACCCATGGAACACAAGGTTAGGATTCAACCATTGCTATGGCTACGCATGGAACACAAGGTTAGGATTAAACCATTGCTACCGCTACCCATGGAACACAAGGTTAGGATTCAACCATTGCTATGGCTACGCATGGAACACAAGGTTAAAATTGCACCATTGCTCCGACTACCTATGGAACACAAGGGTGGGATTAAACCATTGCTACGGCTACCCATGGAACACAAGGTTAGGATTCAACCATTGCTATGGCTACGCATGGAACACAAGGTTAGGATTAAACCATTGCAATTGCTACGGCTACGCATGGAACACAAGGTTAGGATTAAACCTTTGCTACGGCCACGCATGGAACACAAGGGTATGATTAAATCATTGCTACGGCCACGCATGGAACACAAGGTTAGGATTAAACCATTGCTATGGCTACCCATGTAACACAAGGGTATGATTAAATCATTGCTACGGCCACGCCTGGAACACAAGGTTAGGATTAAACCATTGCTATGGCTACGCATGGAATACAAGGTTAGGATTAAACCATTGCTATGGCTACGCATGGAACACAAGGTTAGGATTAAATCATTGCTACGGCCACACCTGGAACACAAGGTTAGGATTAAACCATTGCTATGGCTACGCATGGAACACAAGGTTAGGATTAAACCTTTGCTACAGCCACACATGGAACACAAGGGTATGATTAAATCATTGCTACGGCCACGCATGAAACACAAGGTTAGGAATAAACCTTTGCTATGGCTATCCATGGAACACAAGGTTAGGATTAAACCATTGCTACGGCCACGCATGGAACACAAGGGTTTGATTAAACCATTGCTATGGCTACGCATGAAACACAAGGTTAGGATTAAACCATTGCTACGGCTACGCATGGAACACAAGGTTAGGATTAAACCTTTGCTATGGCTACGCATGGAACACAAGGTTAGGATTAAACCTTTGCTATGGCTACGCATGGAACACAAGGTTAGGATTAAACCTTTGCTATGGCTACGCATAGAACACAAGGTTAGGATTAAATCATTGCTACGGCCACGCATGGAACACAAGGGTATGATTAAACCATTGCTACGGCTACGCATGGAACACAAGGTTAGGATTAAACCATTGCTACGGCCACGCATGTAACACAAGGGTATGATTAAATCATTGCTACGGCCACGCATGGAACCCAAGGTTAGGATTAAACAATTTCTCCGGCTACCCATGGAACACGAGGTTAGGATTAAAGCCCTGTGAACTAGTAAACAGTAATTTTTACTTAAAGTTTTATATAGTGCAAACTTGACCCGCAGGTATCGGGTATCACAGCGCTTTACACGAGCACCAGTTGAGTTACATGAGGACACATTAATTTTTATTAGGCACGGGGAGATTAAGTGATTTGCCCAGAATCACAGGATGTTCAGTGTCATTGCCGAGACTCTAACCTGGATCCCCAGATTCGAGGTCGACCGCCCTAGCCGTTAGGCCAACGCCTTTAGGAAGACTCTTTAAACATACTTATTTGCATCTTACTTGTATTGAAGGCATGGGTAATTTAGTTCTGTGGTTAATGCCAGAAGTCTCCTTGGAATAGCTGGAGAGCGCTATAAGTCCATTAATTTATGCATTCAATGTAAGACGAAGCCATGCTCTAATAATTATTCATGCAATGTACAGAAATGCTGGCTGTGGTGGAGGCTGTACGTGTCAAGAGCATATAGCTATTGAACATTACAGAACCAATCATAAGTGAAGATAGTGAGGCTAAAATAAACAGACACGTGAAATATCTGGGATAACTTAAGTTCAATGCATTCAATTTACAAGCTGAAATGACTAAGGTCTCTGCCATTATAACTCATGCCTTAAAAACACATACTTGAGACTTTCTGTAGCGTAGACCAGGCCCTCATGGAAATAAATGCACTGAACTGGAGTTACTGGGGCACATGCATCAAAGCTGCATTTTGCAATTACCAAATAGCAATTTTTAAGAAATCGCTATTTGGTGAGCGCAAAATGCAATGCATCAAAACAGGCGGCAAATAGCGATTCTCTAATTGCGATTCCTTAAGAATCACAAACCCAATTAGGGAATTGCTATTTGCATCTGTGACTCCATTCTTTCCTATGGGCCCATAAGTGGGAATGATCTTGCAAAGGCAAGGGTGCCCGAGGGCTTAAGGAACCCCCTTAGGCACCCCTAACAATAAAAGTTGCACATGTAAGGCACACACATGCCCTATGGGCATGTGTGCGCCACATGGCAGTTTGAAAAATGCAGTTTTGTGCATTTTTCAAAGTATGCACATATTTTATCATCAACTTGAAGTTGATGCTACTTAGAGTTTCCTAAATGCACAGTTCACATTTAGGAACTGCTTCTTGGATATGCAATAGGGAATCACAAATTGTGATTCCCTATTTGCATTCGCAATTTACCTAAATGGCGAATCCCAAAATGTTTCATGCATTGCAAAAGGCCATTTTGCGATCGCAAACGGCCGATTTTTGCAAATCGCACTGTTTGTGATCGCAAAATACCTTGAAGCATGTGCCCCACTGATACCAGGGGCATTGGCCCCTATAGTGGAACAGCAGAATAACTGGGGACTGCATAGTAGGATCGCGAGGGACCGATTGAAATTACTCGGGGAATCAGGTCTTCCTCTTACAATTCCATGGCTCATTCCTCATTTTCCCCAGACTCTCATCCAGAGCTTCATCTGCTTTCAGTCAGAGGAGTCTTTACGAGATGAACCACAGATCTGCATGATGCACCACAGATCCGTGTGATGCACCACAGATCCAAGAGAAGCACCACAGATCCGCGAGATGCACCACAGATCCAAGAGAAGCACCACGGATCCAAGAGATTCACAACAGATCCAAGAGAAGCACCACGGATTCAAGAGATTCACCACAGATCCGCGTGATGCACAACGGATCCGCGTGATGCACAACGGATCCGCGTGATGCACCACAGATCCAAGAGAAGCACCACAGATCCGTGTGATGCACTGCAGATCTGCGTGATGCACCACAGATCCACGTGATGCACCACAGATCCAAGAGAATCACCACAGCTCCAAGAGAAGCACCACAGCTCCAAGAGAAGCACCACGGATCAAAGAGAAGCCAAAGAATGACTGAGAAAAGCAAATATGATGCTGCAGTTTCTCAGCCTGGAGTTTTATACTATGGACTTGCGGAAAGAAAGACTTTGAGGACCAATAATGAAGAAAGCGCCTAACTCTTTACCGACGTCATCCAATGGAGCGGCCTTCAGATGTGCAACCTTTAATGGCCTGTATATGTCAAAAGCATTACATTTCTACCCTTGGTATAGGAGCAGAAATGTAATGCTGTACAGAAGAGGGCTTGGGCTTGCAAGGCTCACAGTCACCTGCAGTTTTGTGCATTCTCCAGCAGCAGACCTGTGCATAGCAGGGATACTGCTGTGGAATGGGGGGTGTCCCCCGGGGTAGATCTCATCATATTCCTCCGTAAATGGGGCATGAAGCAAAAACTGCACCTGTCACACTTCCAGGCCCGCAGAGCAATTTATGCAGAGGATATATGCAGGTTCTGTATGCAAAAAGTGCACTCAGATGTAGACCTGGCAAATATTTTAATTATGCCGGAGAATTTTGTGAAATTTCAGAATTTTGGGTTACGTAAAATTTGCACAATTTCCCCAAATTTTGCATAATGCAATATTGCATACTTTTTGGCCATGGTAGACTCTCACTGAGAGACATTTTCTTTTCAAACCAGTTGCCAGTATTTCTACACGATGCCAAGAAAATGACAAAGCACATTTCACGCTGTTTAATTCATGTGCAAGTAAAATTTCATATACTTTTATGACATTTTCATGAAATTTAGCATAATTTGGGAACATTTTAATGAAATTTCCCTTAACACTTTTTGCAGTTTTGCACACCTTTATCCGCAGGGTATTTTGTGCATGCATAAATTAATGTCATGATTTAGCGCATGCGCCAAATGAAGTTTTTCAACACTGATCGGGAACATATCTTTGTGAATCTGTCCCACCACGGTATATGGTTCTCTGCGCTCTCGGATGGGTGATGGGCTTTAAGAATACCATGGCTGTGTGGAGATGGAGAGAAAGCTGTGTGTGTCCGACAGAACCTCATAGTAGCTTTTTAGGTCTTGCCTGAGCCAGCGCTTTAGCGCTGCTCTGGCGAGAGTTTTAGTAAGCCGGGTTTTGGAAGTGCAAACTAGTGGCTTTTCAGGCTTCCAGGTACAGTGCATGTGCGCCGGGCGCGCGCACCATTTGTCCGCCTGCGTGATCGCTTTCGCGGCCGCTTTGATGTTCTCAGTGAGCCGCGCGGCCACTGAGAACATCAAAACGGCCGCGAAAGTGCCTCTCTCCCCGTAGTGCGTGTGACTGCCCTACCCCCCTCCCTTATCCCACTTCCTGCTTGTTATTGTCTTCCTGCTATCTGACCCTCGCCGCTGCAGCTTTCTTACAAAGTCCCTTTAAGTTAAAAAATAAAAAAAATTAGAAGAGCGTGCCGATGTTGATTCCTTTCTCACCTGAAGTGACTCGATTTTTATGCTTGCCAATGGCACCAACTCACATACATGTAACAGCATTTTCGATCCAGTGGCATACAGCGTCCTTGTGAGCCACTACATCAGTTAACTTCCCTCCCTCCCATGTGTGCCTGCTCACCTGCGCAAGGTTGCCAATACTGAATAAAATGTAAGCAAAACATGTTCTGCACCAAGAGGATCAGCCACCTTTGGGTCTGATTCCATGTGACTGCTGTTGTTTGCAGGTCCAGCACATATTGCACTTCATTTGCCAGCTCCATTGCCACAACTCACCTACTCAGTCACCACAATTCTGCCACATCTCTTGCACTGACTTGCAGAGTAGTCACAAGACTAACTATTGTGGGGCTACTGACATCCTTAGAATTAGCACTATCAACATGCGTGCACTCCTCAACCCCTGTCACCACCCACAGTTGCACCCCCCAAATTCTTTCCTTGGCTCAGCCAAGCTGGGCAAGTCTGGCAGAGCTGATGCAGTTGGACGTCACCATACTTTTCCTGTGAGGGGTTGGCCTTATTGAGTTAAGAGGACTTGTGTCCATGGGCCAGTGGCCTCATAGCCTACCTTCTAAGGTGCCTAAACACCATACCAAAGCGCATCTTTGTGGCAGCCTAACATTGTCTGCATAAGTGCACCATCTCATCTTTAAAGTTCCCTTTAAGCAGGCAAGGAATGACCACTCTAGAGGAAACAGCAATGACGAGGCTGCATTTAGGGCATATTGAAATCGGTGGTGGTTGACCACATTGGTCAGAAATGGCAGAAGTCAGGGTTTGCCACGGTTTATTGATAGAGGTCCCGTTTCTGTTTCATACAATCCTTTATTGCCAGTTGCGACGGATATGTGAACTGGGGTATTTGAAATATAAGAAATATGCCCAGGATTTCACATTGAAATCAAATACGTAGGCCGAAATTACAAAGAAAGTATCTTAGTTGGACTGTGGCCAAATTAGCTCCCACACCACCATTCTACCCTGAAGAAATGGGCGAAGCTGTCTACACTAAAAAACAGACGAAGACAGTGGATATAGCGGAAACTGGGAATTACACAATTTGAGTTGTAGAACTAATAATTACACTTATTGGAATGTTGAGGGGGGGGATAAGGTGTTCAGAATTCAGTCCATAATTACCAGTTTTTGATTGGCCGCATGGTCATATTCAGATTTTGATAGCATTATTAAACTTTTAGCCAGTCACTAACGCACGCTCCTGTGCACCCGTCCCCCAGGGTCAGGTCCACAAGTAAAGAACTGATGTCTGCAGTCAGGAATGCTTCACAAAGTACTTTAACAAGCATTGGCAAAGCCAATAGGTCTCACCTTTGGGACCTTATAAGTATTTAGTTATGCAGCACAATATCCTTGGTGCAACAACATCAACTGTTGCATGGCTAAACACTAATATGGTCCCAAAGGCAAGACCTATTGGCTATGCCAATGCTTGTTTACAATATGCCATCCACTCCACAGCAACACAAGTCACATTTTTTATTATTAACTTTTGATGTGTTTGAGCTACAAACAATTTATTAGTTTACATGGTCAGATCATGCACCAGATATTGCATTATGAGGCAAATATGGCAGAGCCATAATTATATAAAAAACATTTGAGAACTAGGATATTTTGCCATTCATGTTTGAACTGCTGTTGTGGAAAAAGGGAGAAGTGCTGATAACAGAAACTCCATGGCTCGGAGACAAATGGCTTGTGCTTCCACATTTTGTCCTATTTAGGACATTCTGTGATTAGAAGTATATCCCACTTTGTGAATGTATTTTAATGTCAATAACTCATTATAACGATAAATAATCATGTGCATCCATTGGTTGATTAAACTGGGCAGTGAAATGCCAAACAAATACTAAAAATTGGTATGGTTGCGCATTCTGGCCACACCTCTGGCTCCGCCCACTGATCCAATACTTGGGTTATTCCCGCCCTCCGATTCTCCGCCCACAGTTCCCCTACTTTTTTTCCCCCACTTCGACCACTGGTGGAACCACATTTTGCCTTTCGTTCCAAAGAACCTTTTACCAATGGATACTTGTCGCGTGCACACATGCAAAAATGATTCTTGGAGCTGTAGAAACGATTGCCTTCTCAGTGCAAGTAATGTCCAAGACTTTCTGGGAAAACCAAGGAAGGTTGTAAGTAGATTTACCTAAACGTAATCAGAGAGTGTGCAAGGTGAGTGATCTGAAGCTTACATGCTGCAGAAGAAAAAAAATCTACTCTATGAGGTGCCATCCACATCTTGGAGATAGTAAGAAAAAAATATGGAAGAGACAGGAGATCGTCAAACTGTATACCAGGAATATGTTTTGGGCCAAGAATCCATTCTAATAAACAGCCAATGGGCAATCAAAAGTCACTCTGCAGCATTTTAGCTGCTAGTGCATTTGCTTGACTATAGGGGTAATTGATGAAGGTTTTCATTATTTTTTTTCCTGGAGCTACAAGCATATCCTGTTAATTTATTTGAAGTTGTTCTGTTTTATGATTGCAACCCCAGGGCTGGTGTGTCCTGTCATCCATAACTAACAATGGTGTACAGGACAAATGGAAGAATAACCAGTGATGGATGGCGACATCTTAAAGTGGAGGAGCGCAAAACAGGCAGAACAAAATGCATCAAGAGAACAAGTCCACTACCCACCACCCTCCGAGGGGTTCCTGGGGGGTCGACCCCAGAGAAACTATTAAATGATATCAGTCAAAATCGGACATGTTACAGCACATTTTTACAAAGAAATTGGAAACAATTGTTCCAAAAAAAGTCCTTACATGGCACTCTCCAAACTCCAATGACTCCTGCAAATGCACAGAGGTTTGTTGGTCGTTCATTCGCACGATTTTCCTCGGGCTGGACCATCCTTCCTGATGTCCTCGTGGAATTTCAACGTAATCACTCATTTTGTAGAAAGGCGAAGACTTTCCACTGTTCATGCACTCATTGTGTCTACCTTCAGAGATCAGGAGTCTATCCCACCACAGAAAAGATCAGCGTAGCAATGTGCCTGACTCTTGCCACAACAGGAACAAATGATGGACGGAATGCTGAACAATGCAAACATTCACCCCCAGTCACAAAGATCTGGGTTTGATCCAGCCTTCTTTTGCTCACCACGCCACCCCAGCCATATCCGTATCAGTCTTGACACTGCTCCTCATGGGAGCAGTCCAGCCAGAACTGCTGGAGTCATGAGTCTATCCCCCCATAGAAAAGCTCAACATGACAATGTGCCTGACTCTTGCCACATGCACTCGTATATTGCCCCGTTACAATACAAGCCAACAGTATCTCAAAGTCGCTGCCCTCTAAGATTATTGCCTGGAAATCTGCATTTGCACCATGTCTTTGCAGCCGAGGCAGCATTAGATCCTATCCCTCGATCAAAGGAGTCGACACCGCCCCATCACTGGTCGGAATGCACAATGACGTGAGAGCGGTGCTCGTTTCTCCATATGCCCCGTGTTCTAATCCAGCGAATCTAACGCTGCCATGTCTTGATAAAGTGATGGATGGCTGTGCTCATCATGCATTTTCAGCTACAATCCTCAATATTCAATATTTTATTCATTCTCTGTTGAAATGAGTGCAATCAATCAATGTGTCATAATTTGTAATGGAGGATTACAATGTGATGTTTAATACCTGTGTTCCAGAGCAGTTATCATGGTGTGATATGAATACCACAATTGATTTATCATTCTTCCTACCGGTGTCTGTGGGGAACATATCAATATAGTGCTTTGAGTTTAGCCAAAATACATAAAAGTGACTTCTCCTGACCGCCCATGGTCAGGAGTCATCTCTGTCCTTTGACAGCACTGGAAGTGGAGTCCGTTGAAAAACTATGGTCCATGCACTTATGTTTTTTATATATTAAGCCTAGCTTCATCCTGGTCTATCTGATGCTGAAGATAGAGGCTCCCCTTTAAAGAGGTACTTTCTTAAGGATGGTGAACACTAGTCCGCGACAGGGAGGTAGACTTTGGAAGGAACGCGGCTGGAAATGGAGGGGGTGAAGAATCCGATATCCATTTGTTGACAAAGTATTAAGTGTCATGAAAGGATCATGCAGAGGAGTCCTGATTGGTTTAGGATTTCTACTTAAATTTGTGATTTTAACCTTTTTTTAAAAGGTGCTTTTGGATGGGCTTCCTACTTCACTTCTTTACTGCAATAAATACATTGTGCTGTGTCTTTATGGCAGGTTAAGGCATTCTATACACAAACACAGAATCTATAAATCAATCATGAAAATTAAAAAGTAAGTAGACTGAAGAAAACAGGCTGCTTTTTAAATCACAGCTACACATTAAGTCCCTTCTGGACCCTAACAAAAGGATTACTTGATGTTGTATTGCTAAAACATAGTCAAAATATATATTTTAAAATAATTGATGACTAGAGATAACAAACAGCCAAATCTATCTGTAGCTAAGCCCCCAAAAAAGATGTAGGGGTCATAAGGTTAAATAAAAAAAATGTGGAAAGGGATGAGGAAAATGGTAAATCAGAGCATACCCCTGATAGAAAAAAAACAAGTAATAAAATAAGAGTTGCATAGAAAAACACACAAATTAAAACACCCATTCAAAAGGAGAAAAGACACATTGGGAAGAGAACAAAGTCGACGTAGAGGAAAATAAAATAAAGAAAAAAGAGATTAAAATTGGTAAATAAAGCAAATTCGAAGTATAAACACTTACTTTTATGAGATAGATTCATCAAAAAACAGTGTCCACATGGTGCACACGTACAGGGGTTCATTCATTTTGAGAAAAAAGAATCATAGTCGTGATTTAGTACAACAAAACAGGAGCTCCTCAGATACTATCGGGAGACTGACCAGCAACAGTCGCCATGTCACGATACTCTCAATCAAAGGTATAACAAGCTCCTAAAGTTGATGCTTAGAAAGAATGTGACAAATGAGATGCCCAAGGACCATGAAGTAATTTGTATAGAGTTCTAAATCTAGTGCTCTAGGGTTTAGTTAGAGGGACAGGAAAACACTGTCTGGTAGCCAAAATGCCGAGTGGCTGATGGAGAGTCAGGCGGCGTGGAAGCACCTCATGGAATTCTGCTGTGCCTGAGTCCAAGTGGGTCGTTTTTCCACACCAAATTAATTGAGGGTGTGGGAAAACCAGATGTGATATTTTACAGTCACCAGCCAAGCTTCATTCCCCCTTTTAATTTGGGGGATGCTGGGAGTCTTCCCCTGCCAGAAAACACCTTTCCCATCAATCCTCTACTCCACACACAATTCTCCATCACCCCACCCCGAGGTCCCCGCTTACATTTACCACCAGCTCAAAGCAGGTGGTAAATGTATGCATTTAACCCCATGGAACTGCGACTAACGTGGTTTTAGAAACTGAAAAATCCGCCCCACGCGGTAATCCCCATTCCAGGTGGTTTCACCTGCAATTGCACGGTACTGGCCAGATTTACAAATGAGATAAGGCAACCCCCTAAGGAAATAGTTTGAGGTCAGGGAACAGGGGGAGAGAAACAGAAAACTAAAGTACACAGTATCCCTCGAGACCTATATTGCTTTATATCAAGCTTATGTGGGCTCACATATGAAAAGCACAAAACACCCTTATAAACACATTTTTATGGTGTCTTTTTGTTGTATTTTATTTCTTTTTTCATCATTTTTGCATATGAGTGAAATTCATCTCCTTTTTTTTAAACATAAACAAATTTTTATATACAAAACAATCCAAGCCGTACAAAAATATAACAATCTTTACACATATATACAATATTTGAGAAAGCAAAATTTATACCAAATATGAAAAAAAAAATTGTATCTATTAGGACCAACATACAATTATTGAAATTAATTTAGGATATCTAAAGACAGAAAATCCCCATACCATTTACACCTCTACACACTTCACATTCATATCACTGTCATCCATAACATACATACTACCCACCCCAGAGCCAAAAAACATGCACAGAAGAGCCACACAGGGGTGAAGAGCTCAACCCTCTGATGCTGTGCTGAACGCTGGGGTGTGTCATTCAAACTGGTCGACGCGCGTTTCGATGGCTTAGTCCTCTTTGAATGCCATCTTCTTCAAGACCTGTTACTAAGTGGTTTTGTAACGGGCAAGATGAAGGGGATAAGTTTTCCGTTTTGTATTACTGTGTGGATAACTGCAAGTGCTTATGACGCTTTCTGTAGTTACATTCATATGCCAACTGCTACTGTCTGGCTCTGCGCACGGCTTTCATACTGCTCAGTGATATAAAAAATGTGATCGAATTATCTTATCACAGCCTGAGTGCTCTGCAGCATAGCTCTAAGAATGCAGATTAGGGTGCCATGCTTCGTGTTATCATCTAATCATTTGCCACATATATGTCTTTTGGTTCCTCCTTGTGATCTATCCTTTATTTCCTTTTTTTTCTGCAGAATCGTCACAACGCGAGGGCATGCCGGTTGGGTGAAACTCTCCATTCTCCGAAGGGTCACCCCAAAGGAGGGAACCATCTATTCTTATGAATAGGCCTTAAACGTCGTGGCCCCAAAAAAAAGGAAATAAAGGATAAATCACAAGGAGGAACCAAAAGACACATAAGCTTGATATAAAGCAATATAGGTCTCGAGGGATACTGTGTACTTTAGTTTACTGGCCAGATTTACTGCACGGTAATAGTAAAATCGCATACAGCTGTTTTGGGGGAGGGAGTTTTATTAAGCACAAACTCAACCCAAAGGTATCAAACAGGGCCGGACTGGGAACTGAAAGCAGCCCTGGCAAAATTTGCCAGACCAGCCCCCGTCCGGCGCGTAGCGCGCGAGCGCGGTGAGCGTGCACGACCGCTACTAGGGGGTTTTGGGGGGGTTCTTCCCCCAAGAAAATTTTGGAAAACAGACCAAAATGATGAATTTTAAAGCACATTTTTCATTACATATTCAATTGTATCAACTTTCAAAGCACAGTAAATAGTAGATGATGACCTTAAAGAGCACCAGGTTACCCATTGTGGTCCCCGGACCCATGAAAACTTCTGGCATGCCTGAGAATCTGTGCATTTTTTAAGGCCTCTACATGTTGGTGCATGCAGATAGAAACAATGCAGAGCTGCTGTGCAGTTGCGGTTGACATGCATGATTCGCTAATATTTAAATAAAAATATTACGAGGACTGCATGTCAGAGATTGTGAAATACCTTGCTGTGCGTGCCAGAAGTTGTGCTCAAGTTGTAACTACGAGGCGCACGTTCCGAAAATTTCAATTGGAAACAACAGCAAATAAAAATGTGCAAGTATGTGTACAAAAAAGTGACCACAGCAGAAAAAACACCAATGCCACATGCTTTTGGGCTGTATATTGCTTTCAGTGGCATCAGTGAACACAAAAACAAAACCTTTAGATTAATTGTTCAGACAGTCCCTTTATAGCAGGCCGGGGAGCCTTGGGTTCATTAGCTCTCAATACTTCTTCACTCTCTGACCACACTTCCACCCAGGAGGAATCGCGTTAGCACTCAGAGGCTGCAGAACATTGATCCCCTCTAGAGATCTGAAGGATCCGCCAGTCATCTCGAAAAAGGAGGACTGTCTCCCACATGAGGGAAGCTTATGTCTGGAGAAACTTTAAAGGGTGGTTTGTCATTCTCTTTCCTTGGAGAGATACTATGAAACACAGTACCATCAAATTTCTCATAAGAGGAATTATTTATTTTCACTGGGATTAGATGCGAAGGTGATATGTGTAGAACCACAGCACCCACCTTTAGAAAGGTTTTCACCTTTTCCTAATATTTTTTGCCCGAAGGAAATATGTTTTGATGTCAATCGTGAAGACTATTTTGATTTAGAAGCTTTCCTCTTTAATTTCATCAGGGGTGTGGCGGAGTAGTTTCATGTGTCCTGCGGTAGCAAAGCACCTCTGCTGCGTACCCCAATACTGATTGCCTAATACTGTAAACAAGGGCACAAGCTTGCACACCATTGTACAGTATTTGCCAAAGACTTGGGCTCTAGGTGCAGGGTCATTTTCAGGACAGTTGGAGCACAGTTTTGAGAAAGGAGCAATCGTCTATAGTATTGCTCAGGTTCAGTTAGACATGAATAGGCCATCCGATAACATTAAACCAGAACTTGGGGTGGGGAGGGGTTGTACGATATTTACTAACAAGAGGATGCTCCCAGAGGTTTCGCTCTGAATCATGAAGTAGAAAGCCCTAGAACATGTGGAAGCTACCATCTTAAAGAGCCAGACGTGTTTATGGCTATGTGACTGTCCCTAGTATAGTCTTCTTACATTGCAAGTTCTTGGAAGATGCAAATCAACAACAGAAATACCATTTAAAGAGTACTCTTTTGAAGCCTGAAGAATAACAAAAGAAAAAATTAGTTCCACTCAAAGCAAGGGATCACTAGAGAAGCCAATCACTCTGTACTGATCGATCGATGGAGAAAGTGGTGAAGTGGCGGGTGACATGACTAGGACGCAAAGCTCAATTGTCAAAGGGGATTTGGACTTTGAGGGCACATTTATTTTCTTCAAATTAACAGTGTTCATTATGGGGACTCTTTTTTCAAGCCCAGTCTGTTATTGCTGCTTATGACCACACAACTTTGAGCTTCTCTGTTATTGTTTTGTCTACATATGACTCTAAGTGAATCACTAGTCCAGTTCTTTACATTACTCTTCTAATTAAAGCACCACACAGCCCTTTTACAATGTTACTATCATCCACACTGTGCACATGCACATAGGTATGTATACAGACCTATTTCCAATCACAGAATGTCCCAAATATGCTTAAAAGTGGAAGCACAAGGCATTTGTCTGTGATCCATGGAGATTCTGTTATCAGCACTTCTCCCTTTTTCCACAAGAGCAGTTCAAACATGAATGGGAAAAATATCCTAGTTTGCAAAAGTTTTCTATATAATTATGACTCTGCCATATTTGCCACATAATACAACATCTGCTACATTATCTGACAATTTTAACTAATAAATTGTTTTTAGCTCAAACGGATCAAAAGTTACTAAAAAATGTGACTTGTGCTGCTGCGAAGTGGACGGCCCTTTGCAAAGGTTGACTGATCACCTTTCTCACTGCTGTAGTTTTATGTTACACTGGTACTAATAAGGCAAAATCTTTCCAGAGATTGATAGCATGTGTAAAAATGTCAAAATAATAAAAAGTGTCAGAAAATATACTGCATTACGTTGCAGCCTTTTTTCGCTGCATAATGTAGTCAACACTGCGGTATAATTTTGTCTTCTTTTGCTGCATAATTCCAGTGGCCCCGAAGCAGGCAGCACATCTTAAAAGTGCATGTGCATGAAGCAGAGAGAATGTGAAGTTTGTGAACTTAGTTTAGCGTGCGTGCAAATCCTGTATTGCCAATCACTGGTGAGTTCCAGCTACTACTGCTGAAACAAGGCCAATAGCGATACCACTGGGTGAGGCAGACTGGCCTCAAGGGCAGGGCCGGCTTTAGCGCTGGTGGTGCCGTGTGCAACAGTGTTTGTTGGTGCCCCCCAATGACCACCTCCACCACAAAGTCCCTCAATTCCAGCCTTTAACAGTGCCCCTCAAGTCTCCATAACCACTCGCTCTCTCAGATGCATTTAATTTGATTTACAGCGCCACTCAATCCAGTGTAGGGTTTCAGAGCACTTTACATCACACAGACTACACAGAGACCATCAATTATATATGTGTAAATCACTGTATAGGAAATGTTACATAAGACAAAGGACTAAAAGGTGTAGAAGTCACATGCCAACCATACTAGTGGGCAGTATAGTTTAATAGTGATTGGTCTGGACAAACACAAACTCAGAATTTAAAATGTAATACCATGGTTGGGGGCTTTCTTTAATAATCAGAATTGATTTCTATCCAAATGAACACTTTTTGCAACATTAGGATAATCAAAGACTGGGGAAAAAAGATAATGCTCTAATTTGTACCTTGCAGTTTGCATGCAGCTCTTAGATGACAATAGCTCACTATTCTATATTAGGATTTTAACTTCTAAACTACAAGCAACCAAAGATCTGTCTTTAAAAATCAGTAACCCACTGACCTATTTACATTATTTGCACTTTGTGATCTACATAGTACATGTTCTTTGCAGCAGGCACATTAACTTTCTGCGCAACCTTTCAATGAATCAAAATTTCCAGTAGACAAAACTCTGATCTCTCTCTAGGAAGAACATTAATCAACGTAGTTATCATAACATTTCTATTGTTGCCAAAAATGGCTGGAGGCCAGGAGGTAGGCAGCAAGCACTTTTAAAACCATAATATACTTGCCACCCAAAGTCAGCACCCGGTGCAAAACACCGGTTGCACCACCCTAGAGCTGGCACTTCTCAAGGGTCCTGTGACCTCAGTGACAGAGTCACTGTTGCTCTAGGGTGTGCTACTTTATAAGCCTGTCCGCAAGACTAGAGGTGAACTTCAGTATGGATTGTGGTGGACAGGCCTCCAAGGTTAATCCACACTTACCCCCACTAGGGTAAACCTGCTGGTGCTAAGACACCGGGGCTTCTATGGCCTTGTGGGGCCTTCTTAGGCCTAGCATGGGAATGTGCTCCCTCAGGAGAGTGGTCTGGGGGACTGGTCATGAAGGCTGAACCTGGTTCCTCAGTTCTAAATCCACAAGCTCTGACCACAGTGCCACATCCTCTCCCCCACTGAGAGAAACTCGCACTGCCTTCAGCTACAACCTAATTGTGCCCTGCTATAAATACCTGGATGTGACTCAGTTCAAATTACGCACTAGACAAGAGCAATATATGCTGCCTAAAAAAAGTAACACCACCCAGAAAAAAGCAAACACCCATAGGGAATGCAAGATTAAGTAAAGCATGTAAAATGTAAGCAGGAACAAGATGGACTTGAAATCGCTGGGAAAGAGTACTGCGGCAACATTGCTAAGCTGTAGTACATTTTAGTACGTAGCGCGCTCACTTGGAGCAACATAGTGTATTTTAGACTCTCCCGTTTTGTCATTTGTGTTGGATGCATATTTTGCCATTTGCCCCTTGTTTTTATCTGTCATCCCACTGCCGCATACCTGCATTTTAAAAATTTGAATTCACCGCGTTTGGAGCGGGCCCTTACTTCCATCTTGAACCACTCTGTGCCTGGCTTGAAACAACGGCGGACATCTTGGGTGAGGGTTGAGCAGCGGAGCGGTCTAGTCGTCATAAGGACGCTAGGCCGGTATTTAAGCTGGGAAAATCAGGCGGCTGGTCACTTGAAATCGCTGGGAAAGAGTACTGCGGCAACATTGCTAAGCTGTAGTACATTTTAGTACGTAGCGCGCTCACTTGGAGCAACATAGTGTATTTTAGACTCTCCCGTTTTGTCATTTGTGTTGGATGCATATTTTGCCATTTGCCCCTTGTTTTTATCTGTCATCCCACTGCCGCATACCTGCATTTTAAAAATTTGAATTCACCGCGTTTGGAGCGGGCCCTTACTTCCATCTTGAACCACTCTGTGCCTGGCTTGAAACAACGGCGGACATCTTGGGTGAGGGTTGAGCAGCGGAGCGGTCTAGTCGTCATAAGGACGCTAGGCCGGTATTTAAGCTGGGAAAATCAGGCGGCTGGTCACTTGAAATCGCTGGGAAAGAGTACTGCGGCAACATTGCTAAGCTGTAGTACATTTTAGTACGTAGCGCGCTCACTTGGAGCAACATAGTGTATTTTAGACTCTCCCGTTTTGTCATTTGTGTTGGATGCATATTTTGCCATTTGCCCCTTGTTTTTATCTGTCATCCCACTGCCGCATACCTGCATTTTAAAAATTTGAATTCACCGCGTTTGGAGCGGGCCCTTACTTCCATCTTGAACCACTCTGTGCCTGGCTTGAAACAACGGCGGACATCTTGGGTGAGGGTTGAGCAGCGGAGCGGTCTAGTCGTCATAAGGACGCTAGGCCGGTATTTAAGCTGGGAAAATCAGGCGGCTGGTCACTTGAAATCGCTGGGAAAGAGTACTGCGGCAACATTGCTAAGCTGTAGTACATTTTAGTACGTAGCGCGCTCACTTGGAGCAACATAGTGTATTTTAGACTCTCCCGTTTTGTCATTTGTGTTGGATGCATATTTTGCCATTTGCCCCTTGTTTTTATCTGTCATCCCACTGCCGCATACCTGCATTTTAAAAATTTGAATTCACCGCGTTTGGAGCGGGCCCTTACTTCCATCTTGAACCACTCTGTGCCTGGCTTGAAACAACGGCGGACATCTTGGGTGAGGGTTGAGCAGCGGAGCGGTCTAGTCGTCATAAGGACGCTAGGCCGGTATTTAAGCTGGGAAAATCAGGCGGCTGGTCACTTGAAATCGCTGGGAAAGAGTACTGCGGCAACATTGCTAAGCTGTAGTACATTTTAGTACGTAGCGCGCTCACTTGGAGCAACATAGTGTATTTTAGACTCTCCCGTTTTGTCATTTGTGTTGGATGCATATTTTGCCATTTGCCCCTTGTTTTTATCTGTCATCCCACTGCCGCATACCTGCATTTTAAAAATTTGAATTCACCGCGTTTGGAGCGGGCCCTTACTTCCATCTTGAACCACTCTGTGCCTGGCTTGAAACAACGGCGGACATCTTGGGTGAGGGTTGAGCAGCGGAGCGGTCTAGTCGTCATAAGGACGCTAGGCCGGTATTTAAGCTGGTCATGCTAACGCGCAGCGGGCACGCGCTGCGGGTTCGCCAGAGCATCGCCGGAGTCACGCCAGAGTCCAGCCCGTCTGCGCCCGTCCGCGCACGGTCGGGCCCGGGGGCCTGGTCATCTGGCAACAGACGTACATATTCCATAGAGGAGCTGCGCAGGTTGGATAATGGGGGATGGTGTCCGGACCACGAAACTTTGCTGACCATTACCAATAATGATATATCTCGCCCACACAAGTTCACTCCCTCGGGCCGGTCCTCCGGTCTGAGGATTGTTAGCTTAAACACTAGATCACTCCAATGTCATCATGTGGAGGTCTATAGTCTGCTCCAAGACAGTGACATCGATATCCTGACCCTCTCGGAGACCTGGCTGGGTGAGAATTCAACGATTGACATCATTGCCACTCTCCCAGGGGGCTATGATGCAGTATGGCATAACCGCCCGGGAGGAATGCGAGGAGGTGGGGTAGCGATCTTATTTAAAAAGAGCCTGTCAGTAGAAAGATTGTTATGTGAATCAGTAGACTTAGCTGACCTGCTCGGGGTGAAGATAACTATGAACAATGTCTGCTGGGTGGTGTTGTCAGTTTATCGCCCACCAAACTCAACCCCACTCTTTCACGATCTCTTCGGGCCTATTATGTCGGACCTATGTACCCGATATAAGAACATTTTGGTCACTGGAGATTTTAATTTGCATTGGGACAATCCCCATTGGGACTTAGCTACTCGCCAATTAGATACCATGATGACTGCCCTGAGGTTTAAACAACTTGTGGAAGTTCCCACTCATATTAAAGGTCACACCCTTGACCTTGTGTGGACCACAGGTACAACTGTCACGCTTAAAGATGTTGTCCCATGTATATGGTCAGATCATCATCTAGTGTCCTGTGAGATACGTATTCATGGCCATATACATAATTTATCGTCGGAAATCAGGAGAACCCGCAAATGGGCAGAGGTTGATTTAATAAATTTGACCGAGGCGCTACCCCCAATTGTCCAGTCCTTTGATCCGGAACGCAGTCTAGATCGGGAATATGCGGATCTAACGCAGAACTTAACTCAGGCCATCGACCAGATAGCGCCAGTAAGATCTCAACTGATAAAGGGACTGGGTAAAGGGGCTCCCTGGTTTACATCAGCACTTAGGGAGCATAAAAGGAAGCTTAGAGCCTTTGAAAGAGGTTGGAGGAAAACTAAGCAGGATACTGCCAGGAATCTTTATAAAGCCTCCCTCCACCTATATAAAAAGGCTATTGCCCTAGCCAAAGCAGATTACTATGAGTCGCGCTTGAGTAGAGCAGTCAACGTTCAGAAAGAGACATTTAAAATTCTGTCCGAACTGAGCAGTAAGCCCGAAAACACCAAGCCCCTTATTGACTGTAATTCCTTTCAAGGTTATTTCTTAGAGAAAGTGAAGAACATCATTAAGGAAATAAGGGGTGGGATGGTTACTGGGACGGCTATAACTCTGGCTCCTTTCGGACCAGTTGACTGCTCGATTACAGTATTTCCAGAGCTGGATACGTTCAGCCTGGAGAAACTGATGGATAAAATTAAATCTGGCTCTCCAGCGGATCCGTGCCCACCCAGTGTCTTTCGGGTAGCCCGTCCGGTACTGGAGGAATGCATCATCTCCCTCCTCAATAGGTCCTTGGAAACAGGGTATTTACCGCTAGAACTCAAGGAGGCTCGTGTAAGGCCTTTGTTGAAGAAACCTGGTCTGGATCCTGCAATACTGAAAAACTACAGGCCCATCTCCCAGCTGCCTTTTTTCTCAAAAATATTGGAACAGCATGTACTAAAGTCCCTGTCTTTGTACCTGGAGTCTCATCAACTACTCCATGAGCGACAGGCAGGGTTCAGAGCTCATCACAGCACCGAGTTGGTGATGCTCTCGGTGCTGGATGAATTAAGAGGCATGGCTGACTGTAAGACACCGAGCGCCCTGATCTTGCTAGATCTATCAGCGGCGTTCGATACGGTCAGTCATGCTCTTCTCCTGGACAGGCTGAGCGATTTTGGGATCAAGGGCTTAGCATTTAAATGGCTGCAATCCTTCCTTTCGGGTAGGACACAAAAGATACAACTAGGGGATGAAACATCTGAGGTGGGGTTTTTAGAATGTGGGGTGCCACAGGGCTCCGCCCTGTCCCCACTCCTCTTCAACCTCTACCTACAACCTCTAATTGCATCATTGGCCTGCATGGGCTGTAGAGTTTTTAATTATGCGGACGACACGCAGCTGTTACTGAGTGTCGACAACACAAGGACTGCACAACTTAATGCCCAGAACATCTTGAGGCATACTGTTCAATGGATGACTGAAAATCTGCTGAAGATTAACCCAGACAAGACTGAGGTATTGGTGATTCCATCTACCGCCTCACCTTGGAATGACCTCTACTGGCCAGCAGAGTTAGGTCTTGCTCCAAAACCAAGTTTGAATGTAAAGAGTCTGGGGATTAAACTGGACTGTGATCTCTCAATGTCCAGTCAAATCTCCTCTGTGGTGGGAAGCTGCATAAATGTGATCCGTCAACTGCGGAAGCTAGCCCCTGTCCTCTCTCAATCAATGATGCGCTCAATCGTAGCAGCAACTGTTATCTCAAGGCTAGATTATGGGAATGCCCTCTATCTGGGACTCCCCAAAACCCTGACAAATAGACTACAGGTCGTGTTGAATGACGCCGCACGACTGATTTTTAGACTCCCACGGAGAACTAAGGCCTCCCCTCTGCTTCATAGCCTGCACTGGCTCCCCATTAAAGAGCGTGTGGAATTTAAGAGCCTATGTACGGCCCATAAGGCAATTTATGGCCAGGCTCCCGCCTATATTGCAGATCGTTTGGTTGTGTACAGCCCAGTGAGAACACTTAGATCTTCAGATTCTCAGCTACTGGTCTGCCCCCGTTACAAATTAGTAACCAAGGGAGGCAGAGCCTTCTCTGTGTTAGTCCCTCAGCTATGGAACACGCTGCCTGAGATGCTGCGCAGGGAAGGGAACCTCCTGCGGTTTAGGAAGATGCTAAAAACACTGATGTTTAGAAGGATTCTGAGTGTCAGCTAGACCAGGGAGTGTTTTCTTGCAATGTCTGCCAAGCTTATTGTTGTAACTAGAGATTTCGAGCGCCTAGAGACCTGCAGGTGATTGGGCGCGATATAAATCCAAAATAACAATAACAATAACAATAACTTAAAGCAGTGTTTCCCAAACTGGGGTCCGAGGACCCCCAGGGGTCCGTGGCACATTCCCAGGGGGTCCGCAGGCAGCAGTTTTAAAAGCGCTGCAAAGTTCCTTGTAAAATTTGCAGTTTGAGCAACTATAAAAGTATCAAGAAAATGCCAGTGATTAATGTACCTGCTGGAGAGAGATGGGACTTTTGTCTAGTGGCAGCTTTGACTTATCTAATGTGACACAGAGGGTTAATCTGCCTACTGCAAAGAACGTGTACAATGCATTTTAAAAAACAGTATTTTATGTGCATAGGTCAGTGGGCTACTGATTTTGTCACAGAGATTCTTTTGTCACTGTGCAATTCATAAGGGACAATCGTAATCTAGCACAGTGTCCTATAAACTGTCAAAGAGCTGCTTGCAAACTGCATGGTAAAAGTTAGTAACATATGTTTATTTCTAGTCTATCATTATCCTGATGCTGCTATGTTCCCACTTCCTGTACATGAACAATTTTGTAATGCCTTTTTGTCACTTCTATATGTGCTGCCTAATGCAACACACATGGAAGTTACAAAACGTCATTTTTATTAAAGATTGTTTATGTGCAGGAAGGGTCACCATCCTGAACATAAACAATCAAAGGTGTTTTGCTTTTTCCGTTGGAAAAAGCAAAAACGAGGAGAAATAAGGCATTTCTCCTCATTTTGCCAAGTTAAGACCAGGTTTTTCATGGTCTTAATTCTGGTGCTGTCTCCTATTTAAGCTGACCTTGTAAATAGAGGGCAGCGTCAAAATCAGTGGGTGTTTGAGTGAAACGCCCACTGCAACTCCCACTGCCCACCTTTTTCACGCCAAGCATTGCGTGAAAGGGGTCCTTATTTACAAGGCAGCGTTAAGCCACAATAAGTGGCTTAACTGTGCCTTGTAAATAAGGCAAAGCCCCTATTGCCACAGGAACATCGCAAAAAGTGACGTTCCCATGGCGATAGGGACTTGTAAATATGCCCGTAAGATCCTTAGTAATTTGAGTATTTGTTTTGTGTACACACGTTTATTCTTTTCGAATTACTGTTTTAATGTTTGAAATTTAAATCCTACAAATTGCTTGGGGTCCCCGGCTTCCAGTGGTGACTCAATGGGGGTCCTCAGGAGTCAAAAGTTTGGGAACCACTGACTTAAAGCATTTACACTCACTATTCAGAAATCAGTGTGTGCTTGTGCCTGAAAAGTTAAGGACATGACTACAGGGCCCGGAAGGGACCTGCTTCAATGTCCATTGCTTATAGCCTTACAAAACGCAAGCAGTGTGGTTTAAAAAGACCACACCCATGACCACCGAGCCGCAGTACGCATTTTGTTTTCAAATCCACCCATCAATCCGGCATTGCATTATCTCCAGGAGTCTTGCACTTCCTCATTCAGGGAAAACAATGCTGTTTAAAGAAAAGATAAAACAAAAGCAGCACTTCACTGGCAAACTCTGTATAGTGGCGCTAATGTGTTTGGGTTTGAATAAAATCAATCTGGCTGCTTTGTGAATACTGTCTCGCTTTATTTAGTCAGTCATTTATGTTTCATAGTTGAACCTTTTATTTCTCTCACTCCTGAGTCTGTACTTTGGAATAGATTAAAGTCAGAAAAAGACAACATTTGCAGCAAAAGAATTTTTGGATCCATTTCACAGTGAAACAAATAAACTAAAGGAGGAAAGAGGGGGTGAGAAGTAGGCCAGCCCAGCCACCACCTCGCTCCCTGCTACTACCGACACACAACAAACAAAAGTCACTGCTCTGCTGAACCGGCCAGGGCCTAGGCCCTTCTTGCCCCTTCCTTAGGCCCCGGCCCTTTTGCTTTTGATTCTGGCCCCGGCCCAGTTGCGACGCCCCCCGGCCCCAGACAGCGCCACCACTGCCACCAGTCACCCATAAATAAGATCTGGCCAGGAACAAATAGCACTCACCTGCAGACTGGGGGAATTAAATCACGGGGTGCCGTTCTCTTTCCCTATTGCTGACTGTCTCCCTCTCGCCTCTGAATGCCTGCCTCGACCTCGCCTCAGAGCCACGTCACGTCCCTTCACGTCACGTCACTTCACGTCACCGGACCATGATGATGCTGTAGACGTGCGCAGCGTGACAGGTCAGGTGGTGTGGGGGGGGGGGGGGGCGATGGGGGCTTAATAAAATCATAATGAGTAGGGCGGCGGGTGGCGGCTGATCATAATAGCCTAGTAGCCTGCCTGCACACGCGTCGGAGCACGATCACCGCAGCAGAGAATCCTTGTCCTGCTCACACCAGGCCTCAGTCAGACAGGCAACTGTAAGCACTGTGTTCTGTTGTTGGGGCCGATTTGGACCGACCGTGACTCCGTCGGTCCAAATCGGCACCAACAACAGAACTGGCCCCCTGTCACAAAACCGGCCCCCACCCCATCCAGCCTACCAGGGGATTGCCCGGTGCCCGGAATCACCAGTCCGGGCCTGGTATCAAAGTGCTTTATATGAGCACCAGTTGCATTACAAATAGAGTCATTTTGTGAGGCACGAGAAGATTTTGTGATTTTTGCCCAGAATCACAGGATGTTGAGCGTCCCTGCCGAGACTCAAAAAACTCAAACCAGATTCCCCAGCTTCGAGGTCACCCGCTCTGGCCATTAGGTCACATCCTCTCCTCAGCTTTACCCTGCTCACAGCACTGTGCAACTTGTAATCAGCCCTCTAGTGCTCCCTTCACCAGTATCATTCAGGAGAGTCTGTACTGCCCCATGGTGGCATCACCCACTATGGTTCATCTTGCTGACTGGGCCTTAGTATGTGGAGGATCACAAAGCTAAGATGGCCGCCATGCTCTTTACATTCCGCTAAGCTTGCTCTTCGTGTAGCTCACGTACTGCTGATCTCTTTCAACTCTTTAGCGGTGATGTAGTACAAAAGCTTACACTAGAAGTCTGCCTTGTAGCACACTGCTCTCATTTTGACTACTATATCCTACTCAGCTGAGGAGGCACTCCTGCAAGAATCATGGAGTTTTCCTAAATTGCTTTGCTGAGAATGACACTTTGGAGATGTCAGGCTCTCACTGAATGTTGTATCTTTTGGAGTCTTACCAGACTGGTCACAAGCATATTCAAGATTTCTTATTATTAAGGGAATATATACGGGTGCTTGTCTTGTCGGCAGCTTCCTTCAATATGGATACTCATTATGCTGGGGTTCAGCACGGTCAGTTACACCCCGCGGCTGGTCTTCACAGTGGTATACCGTAACCAATCGATTAATAAGGAAACATGACCAAACAATTTTTGTGTCCATCTTGTGGGCATTAGCTGTCCATTCTAACGGTGTTACCCTTGTTGCAGACAACAGCAAAATCTGGCAGTAACAGAAAGTGCAAAACTTGAGTGACAATGTGTACTCAGCTCAAAATATGTGCTACTGCAAAAATAGGGTACAAATATCATTTACACTGAGTTTTGCACTACACAGGGGTCTAAATAAACCAGCAGGGCCATCAAACATATTTTGGGCACAACTAGTGTATGAGAGAACTCCCCTGCCCCGTCCATTGTATTCCAAGTGCTTGACTCATGATTTGGTGCCTCATTCGCTTCAGTAGACCCAAGTCCTGACTGATATTTTGTGCATCCTGAAACCTCACACATTCAGAACTTCATTCATAGATCATCAAACCATGTTGTGGGGATACAATGATTCTTGTAATTGGACCAGTAACCTTGAGAATCCTGCCCATTTAGAATTAAATGGAGAACAACAGATAGAAACATGTTTTGCATATTTATCTGCTTTAATGGTGTGATAGTAGCACCAGCTTTTTCTGTATCCAATCAACATTTTTTTTGTGTGCAGAGAACTCATTTCTTTCTATGGTACCGCCACTTTTCTTTAATTACAAAAATCGTGTTAAATAGCTGGAAATCTGCATTTAACGATTTTAGCACCTTTTTGTGCATCCCAAAAGTCTCTCAATAATTGCCACTTGTCAAATGCCCCTCAAATTAACTATTTAAAGTGACCACTGTCCTCAAGCATGCGCGCCTCTCTCCAACAACAAATTCCCCAAGCTGTTTACCCGTGGAAACAAAAGGCCTCCATTGTAATCCTTCCAAACTGGAGCCTGGCACTGCTCTGTGCTAAAATCAATTGTAAGATTAAAGTCCCAGAACACAGCTGTATAAAACAGCCTATTGTTGCACTCTACCCCCACCCCCACCCCACAGCCACAGGACTCTGAATTGCATATTAAGTGGGTACCGGCAAGAAACGCATGAAAGTGGGTAGAGGCAGAAGGCATACCTAGCATCATACTCATCCAGGAAGAC
Source organism: Triturus cristatus (assembly GCF_964204655.1). Lineage (NCBI taxonomy): Eukaryota > Metazoa > Chordata > Amphibia > Caudata > Salamandridae > Triturus > Triturus cristatus. The sequence continues at coordinate 1,095,884,461 of NC_140593.1, read as the reverse complement.
TCCTTGTCACCGGAAGTAATTGGCAGTCACCTTTACTCCACTGTCAATTTCTTCTACATCCTGATTATTGTAGAGGCTTCTCGCTGCCCCAAAAAGAAATCAGTTGTGTGGATCTTCAGCAAAAATACCACTATGTCACAATATTGACTCACAGATTTTTGACATGCACAAATATATACTCCACAGTATAATCTAGGTAAGCATGTATATGGAAGTATACATTTACTATTCACACTTTACATCTACTTATCTTGATGATGCAGAACAAATCAATATTTGGAGTCAATATTATTGCATGTCAACACTAAGGGCCTTATTTAGATCTAGACGGAGGGGTTACTCCGTCACAAACGTGATGGATATCCCGTCTGCCGTGTTACGATTCCCATAGGGTATAATGTTGACGTTTGTGACAGAGTATTCCCTTCCGCCAGGATCTAAATCAGGCTCTAAAACATAAATGTGGTAACTCCCAGACTTATATATAACATGGTCTCCTTCCTTTAGCTGAACCAGTTTCAGTTTGCGTACTTAAGCTCACTTATTTGCCGATGAGGTTCCCTGGGAGAAAGGTTTTCAGTACTTATGCAAGCTCCACGCGTGCGATTGTTGGCACAGCCTGGTGATTTACCTTGGTGAGTAGAGAATGTGTCAGGGTTAAATGCCTGTCGGTTTTAATGAGCTCCCTAAGTGCTGTTTAGCTGCACATCAGCTTTCCAACGAGATCTCAGATAAGTGTTTTGCGTTAGTGGTCGCCAGTGGTCTTGTTAGCCGCGTAGACACGGTGCTCTCCGCAGAGATCGCATTGCGCACAGCGTTTCCAGCGAGCAAACTCCGGAAATCTCCAGTTCTCGACTTCCATACACAAAAACTCAACATACCTATCAAAAAGATCCTTTGTTTACTCAGTGATGGAGACATTGCAATGTATGGACAAGGCACTTACGTACAGGAGCACCTAATGGCCATGCACATGTTACACTTAAAGGGCAAAGGTATTCTGCGTTCACAGAGCCAGCGATTTGCAAAACACAGGGGTATAGGATTGCAAAACAAATGTTTACAATGTACAACAATCCTTTAATGATTTGGAAAACTCTTTCTGAATGTGCTTTTGCCAACCTTTCTGAATCACAAATAGGATGAGAAATGAAAGGGCTGTCTCCCTTCCATTGGCCAGTTGCAAAAAATAAGTAATAAATATCAATTGCTCGAGATAGCACTAGCAAACCATTGATCAGTTATTGACACCTGAATTGGAGAGGGAACTGATTCACAAAAGAGAAGTTGTGCCTCTGGGAATAGGCTCCTGCAGCCTGGAAGGGAGTCAAGTGGCGTCGGGGGAGCAGACTGTGTGGTCTAGGGGCAACTGAATCCTAGCCTTAAAATCCCCCCAGCGTGTCAACATTTTTTAAGGAACAAAGGCTGCTTTCGAGAAAGAACAAAATGCTGGGAACGGAAACCCAGGACCAGGGTCTGCGGTCCCTCGCACACCTCCACCACGAGATTGCACCCACGCGCCGAGGGTTGCAAAAGGCAAGCCGCCTCTTTAATACTCATAAGGAAACCCCATAAGAATATACATTTTGAAATGCAACTGATGAATACACAGGTCATATTGCAAAAAGCTTGCAAAATTCTCTCAGCTGTGATCGCTGCAGAAACGTGCAGGCATGTGCCCTTTCCAGTACAAGAAGTGTAGGTGCTCGGAGTCCATAGGTGCCTGATCATGTCAGCAATGGGTGGAAGAAGATGTAGCGGTGCAACCCTGGTTTCCAAGGCGTGCAGCTGCAGATGGTTTTCTATAAAATCATAAGCAATTCAAAAGTCAGAAAGCAGATTACCAGTTTAAATCGGAGCATATTTGCTTTCCTCTGACCTAGCAATCAGCTCCTTACTAAAAATGTTTTCAAAATGGTTTTGATTACTTTTCAAAAACATCTTAATTGTATTGATGTATATATCTAATACATTTGGGAGGCAAAACAGTAGACTTTACGTTTTTTTGCTACTTGATGGAACTATTAGGCTCACAAGAGGAGCCATCTTTTGCTAGCTATATAGATCAAAATGCTTATGATTATTGACAGAAAATAATGGTTAGAGGTAATATGGGTCCGGCGACTCCATCAATAGGAAACACCGTCACTGGTTAAGAACCACTGTGCTATGGAACCCTTAATAAGACAGACGTGCTATCCATCACGTTTATGACACAGCAGCACCTCTGCCATACTCTGTCAGGCCTTAGGTTTTGTTTTTTTACGAACACCAACCCTCTGTCCATATCAAGCTAGCTTTCGCTAAAGTCCTCTCTTTCACTTAGTGATACAATTTAAACATAATCCTTGTGCTAGCAGCAGCGACATCGCACGTCTTATGCTAATAACTATGCCACAGGAAGGGACATCACATAGCCTTTAACTCTTTAAACCATTGTAAGTTTTCATTTCTAAACAATATCTGTTGACACCTTTGAAAACTTAAAGCAATGTAATATTAATAAACAATAATTAGTAATAGGTATACACAACCATCAACTAAAAGTTTCAAACTCTTAAAATAGTCTTAATTTTGATATATATATGAACGTACAAATTACTTACACCACAGGGACCTTAAGGCAGGCAAATGATGTGGCAATGCCTTTCCTAGAGATCATCCAGATCATGCCCCAGGGCAAACCTAGTCCACAAAACCCTGCCCAGTATCCTCTTCTTTCAGATCTAGGCTGTCCGTGCCAATGAATGCAAGAATAACAAGTGATAGACAGAATGCTGAACAATGTCAAACATTCACCTTTGTACAGAAATCTGGGCCTAAATCCATCATTTTTTTGCTACCCATGCCATTCCAGTTTAAACCCAGTCATATGCAAATCAGTCTTGACCCTCAGCCCCATGGAAAGAGTCCAGCCTGAACTGCCAAGCCAGGTCCTCCCTGGACCGGAAAAGGCTTTCTGGGACCGGTTTTGCTGTATCACCCCTCATCAGCCAGGATAGCTTGACTCCAGTGGCATGGAGAGCACAGGACCCATTTCTGGGCACAACTGTCCCACTTGGGGTGACAAATGCAAAAAGAACAAGTGATGCCCTAAGTGCACCGGGTATGCCCAGACGTGAGTCCTGGGCTCACTGTGCCACTGGAATGAAGCTAGTCTGGCTGATAGTCCCAGGAAGCTTATTTCTGGTCCAGGGAGGACCAGACTTGGCAGTTCAGGCTGGACTGTTCCCATGAGGAGCAGGGTCAAGACTGATTTGTATATAGCTGGGTCTAAACTGGGGTGGCACAGTAAGCAATAGAATGATGGATTTAACCCAGATCTCTTGACTGGAGGTGAATGTTTGATTTGTTCCGCATTCCGTCATCATTGTGTCTTTTGTTTTCTCGCTCTAGGTGCACCGGGTGTGCCCAGACGTGGGTCCCAGGCTCACTGTGCGACTGGATTCAAGCTATCCTGGCTGATGAGGGGTGATATCCGAAACAAGACCCAGGATGTTTGTTTCTGGTCCAGGGAGGACGTGGCTTGGCAGTTCGCCTGGACTGTTCCCATGAGGAGCAGGGTCAAGACTGATTTGCATATGGATGGGTCCAAATTGGTGTGGCATGGTGAGCAAATGAACTATGGATTTAACCAAGATATCTTGACTGGGGGTGAATTTTTGATTTGTTCCGCATTCCGTCCATCATTTGTGTACCTTTTGAGTTCATGCCAATGAAGTCACATTCTCCATCAACATACATATTCCCAGACAGTAAATGGTCAAAGCGGACCAAAAAGAACCAAAACCAGATTTGGATTGACAGCACTGTCCATACACTGCTTTGTACATTTTCAAAGATGTCATTTTGCCTCCTGTCTGTCATAAAACTGGATGTAGCATTGGTTCATCCTATTTCACGCCCCGTAGCACTTGTACCCTGCGGTTCATTCAATGACCATAGAACTGTCCCCACTTCTAAACGTGCAAAACGAGACACTTTATAATATGGGGGCCCTGGCAGCTCTTGAACTAAAAAGGAAGCAAATGCTGTCTAAGAAAGACATATTACAAATGCACAAAAGTGCACAAACGCTGGCAGAGCACTAACACGCCCAGCTCCAAGGAAGCACTTGTGAGCAGATGTGAATTTGCCGAGTCACAGTGCACAGGCAAACTCGGCTGGTGCAAAATGAATAAGTGGGAGCAACGTTAACAGTGTTAAATCTAACACACTGTTGACGTTGCGTGGCCTCAGCAAAGCAGGTAGAAGGAGTTATTTAAGCTTCTCAGGAACATTTCGAGGCTGTTCCAGACCATAACATCTCAAAATGAACGCCTCTTTGAGGGAGCCAGCAAAGTGGACATTGATCCTAGAAAGACCTGCAGAGCTGGTCAAAGCAGCCAGCATGATGCATAAAAAACCCAGAATTGCGGCACGTAGTTGCGCAGTATATTGTAGCGCGAGTATGTATGTCACAAAGCTGCCTCAGTATTATTGCTAACAGACCTGGAATTTTTTTCCACCTTAAGCAGAATTTTTCCGATTCAAAAGCGCCCCCCTTTTCTTCTCATTCCTTATCTTACATGCGGGGGGGGGGGGGGGGCGGACAGCGAAATGACGTCCTTCGCATTGACGGATGCTTAGGTACGCCACAGCCCGATGCGAGAAAAATCTGAATAAAATATACTCCGAGATTCCTTAATCCTGAATAAATTAAAGTCTAAATGAGGATAAAGGGAGACAGATACGGAAGACCTTGAGGCCCACAGGCCTCGTCAGCAAAGTTAATGTATGTTAAACGGAGACGCAGGATAACGAGAGAGGCTTTTACAGCCTGTCAGTACAGATGGAGCTGTCAGGAGCAGTCGTGATGCGGAGCGCGAGGAACAAGGCCCTGAGCGCGCGCTCTTCGCGTCAGAATCAGACGCTCGAGGCGAGAGCCTGTCAGGGCGCCCAGAGGGAAGCCGTGCGCGTGAAGGGAACACTTCACCACAAAATGACTTTCTGATGTGGGATCTAAAACTGCACAAGTTGGGCTCGTGACTGGCGAGTACCAGCACGCTACATGCAAATTTGACAGAATAGGGGGAAAATTCCACCTCAGATGCAACCTGTCATTTGTCTTCTAGAGGGAAAAATTGGTAAGAAGTTTGTTGGCAAACAATGCAAAATTCAGATTTGTGCACCCGCAATATGATTTTATAAATTCATTTTAAATCTATGGGCGATCCTGGCGTCGGATACAGCAATACGAAGTGCAGTGGTGTTCGAACTAGAAACAAAAAATTACTCTTCCCTGTTTAAATATAATTTAAAAAAAGAAATGCTAGTGACCCACGTTGGGCAGGCAGGGATATTATTTCATGTGAGGCAAGGAAATGCATCAGGGGCGACACAGATCCACCACTGATGAGGTGTCTAGTAAATAGTAAGGACTGACTGAAGAAGGAGATTCACTAGTACTGCTCTTAAAGGGAGTTCAGTACATCTTTAGGAGGAGTCCAGTGGACGATAGGAGTTAGGCTGCCTAAGATTCCAACGCAAGAGGATCAGCTCACAATCTCCATTCTTAGACCATCATCATGCTATGTACGAGATGAAGGTGGACCTACCTAATATAATCGCAGCCTCTGTCTTTTGGAGGAAAAGTGAGAGAGCGCATTTTCATAGATGAGAGCTCTTGCTATGTCACATGAGCGTAGGTGGCAAGGCTACCACAGCTTAGCAGGCAAGATATATCTGTGGGTTTCCACTACTACTCGGGGAGTCATGTGGATTGCCAAGAGAGTGTACAGCATCGGTGACATTGCCTTGCCGCCGCTACATATATGCACTTGGCCAGGTAGATGGATGGGTGTGCTTTCAGTCTGCCTAGGCAAAAATCTTCTCTGAGAGCGAGCCTATTTGTGGCAGCAACAAATGCCACTTGAGAGGCTGGTGGGGTGCATCCTATTTAGGTACCATGGGAAATCCCGGTCTGGGAATTCCTCGCAAGGTTTTGGTGGGACACAGAAGTAGCCAAGAGTTGGGCCAATGGTGGGCGCCCTTCTGGGATCCCCAGTCTCTTCCACTCACTCCAAAAGACAGAGTCGACTTGGATCCATTGGCCACACGGGTCTTTGAAATCCAGAAGAAGAAAAATAATAAGTTGGCAGGCACACTGGGTCACAACACTGGGGTGCCAACCCAATCGATGGCCCTGCTCCCCAGCCAGCACCCTGCACTTGTCCTGAGATTTCCCAGGGGCTTTGCTTGGTCACGATCCTGGACAAAGAGTCTTTGCTGTTAAATTCTACGGTGGGGTCCCCAAAACTATAGGAATGTTACTGCCTCATTGCAGACTCACTCTGGCAGTGGCCACCCACAACACTGCTTTGACCTTAACCCAGAGAAGTGGTCAAGTTTAGGGAAGTGGGGCAAGTTCAGCATGAGGAATAACATTAGGAAAGCAACTGTGGGTATATTTACATCTGTGTAGCAATTCCATAGACGGTGTGTAGAAGGCCTGGATGGGCATTTTACCCCTGAAAGAGATGCTTCATGTATTTTATTCCATTTGGCAATTCAATACAGGCACACCTGTCACCCAAAAAGAGTGCAGCCCATTCAGTTACTACGCATGCTCTCGTTTGGGGAGCTGATATTTTAAAATGTTTTTTTAAAGCTCTCATCCATCATAGGTTCTAGGCATTAAAAGACTAGCAGCAAGGAGACCGAGGCGCTAGAACCCAAACTGCTTTGGAAAAGAGCCACAACTTAACCACGGTATTAGTTTAGGTTTTGAAATTTCGGAGGTACTAGGAAGTTGCTAGGTGCAGAAAATAGAGCATATGAGGGCAGGGCCCTTTAATTCTGTTCTTTATGACGAGTGGATCTTGTCCATGGAATGCTTTGTCTACAGGGCATAGGGTCTTTAGTATGTTCTCTTATGGGAAGCCCAGTGAAGTTGTTTGAAAATTAGGTGGGCATGGGAAAATCTGTGTGCTCCAAGAACCCGACGTGCCGCTCCTTTCGCCTTTGAAATACATTATGGTAAGTCCAAATACAGGGATTTGGCGTCATCCAAACAGGAGCCGTTCAAAGCCGATAGTGCCTACCTGTTCCCACTTTCATTCAGAAAAGGTATTAATTTTCTCAGCAGCTTTAAGGGAAAGAAGGAGGTTGAAATAATGTGGTGTACCATGGATGTTTCATAGGCATTTTCTACACCCAAACGTCTGACATTTATCTGGATGGGGATAAGCCCCCATCACAACAAGTCAAATGGAGTCAGCCCAGGAATTATACCTCCGTTTACCATCCAGACATCGGTTTGATCCATGATGAGTTTAAGCCAGTGGCTTCTCATCCAGTTCCATATGGTTCTCAAGCATAGCTGGAACTGCTGGCTGGAGGTAAGTCCGGCTCGAACCAGACTAATAACGGAGTGTAATCAATAAAAATGTATAGCCCCAGGGCCTGGAGTTGCTTGTCAAATGAGTGAATTAATAATTAACAGAAGAGGAGACAGTGGAGCACTATGAGTGACTATATTTAGGAGGTGGCTCTGGGGTGCAGTATGGAGGCATGACAGATTGAGGGTGAAAGATTTAAACAAAGCTGGGCCAATATCAGAGATATCAGCTGTTCTTAGACAATCGCATCAGGTGATATGGTCTGTGGAAGCGGCCGTTAACTTGTGGTCCGTGTACCCTGGAGGTCCACAACGCCTACTCAGTGAGTCCGTGACTGTTTGGAAAATTAAATCATATTAGCAGATTGATGAACTATATACACATAAAGAACCGAAATGTTAAATTTCGAATGTTAAAACGTTCTGTAAATGTGTGGAAATTTGAAAATGAAGGCCAAAAATTAAGCTGATATCCTTAGCTTGATTCGCGAGAGCAGCATAATTACAGTAAATGGAGTCTAGTATGGATGATTGGTGGCCTTAATTGAAGCACAGATGAAAAGAGAGCACACATTTGGAGCAAAAACGACAAAGTGGTATGCTAGAATCTAGCATATCATTTCGTCCTTTAAAAATAACAACTACATTTAGAAAAGTCCCATCCATCCCATCTAAGTTAAAATTTCGATTTTTTAATATTTTTTGTTTGAGAACTAAATAACATTTATTTTGTGTATTTGTTTGATTTATACTTGTTTCCATATTTTTGTGTATTGAGGTACAAGTCAAAGAAATGTTGAAGGCCCCGATACACAGCTTCCAGTAGTGATTCAGTGGGGTCCTGGATTTCAATAATGATTTAGTTAGGTACCACAGAAATCAAAAGGTTAAAAACCGCTGGTCTACGGTATCAAATGCAGCTGATAAATCAAGCAGTATCAAAGCCATACCTTGATCCACCCAATTGCTGCGAGTAGTAATGATTCAGTGCTGTGGCAGGCTTGAAGCCCACTTGTCAAGTACATTGGTTCCATTGATTCATTGTTTTGTTACATGGGCTTCTTTCAATATAGCGGCTGCCTGCAGGTGGGATATTGGATGGAAATGTTTCATACTAGCAGGGAGATGGAAGCTATGCATATCATGGCCCACTAAAACACCAGGAGGAGGCACCAAGATTTGATGTGGTTATCTGAGAAAACTGTGCATAAGGCACATGGCTGTGCACATATAGACACTTGTGCTCGACCAACCGTACTCCAGGTCTAAACTGCACATTCGGACATCGTTGACCGCTCCAGGGGACAGAGACGTACTCCACACGAGTAGACCAAGGAGTAACGCAGACCTAAATGAGAATGAAGGAGGTAAGGCAAGTAACATAATTTCGAGTTAAGGAAAGCTGATCGCGACCATAACTAAAGTGATGCACCCTTTACTCAAGGAAACGTGTTATTTTTTTCTTAAGTTCTCAGTTAAGTGTTTTGTGCTTCACTATGTTTCCCTTTCTGATCATTGCTCCATTTCTGATTGGACCTCTTACCATTTCTGTGTCTTTTTGTTTGGTTAAATCAGAGGAAACTCTTGTACACGCCGCATTTTGCTCCTGGCGTGAAGGGTAGAATATGCACCATGAATTGCTGCGAGCCAGCAATAGAAAAAACAAGTGTATGCAGAAAAAGGAAAGGAGTTAAAAGCTCTGTCTGGTTGGAGAGACACCCGTGGAGCTCAGGTCAAGGCGCTGCTGCTTCTAAGCCTGCAGCCTTCCAATTCCTTCACTCCCATCCCCTAACACGGGGAGAAAGCACAACAACATTTATTTTTAAGGAACAGTTGTGAAATATGTGTCCAGGACAGAAGTTTCACACCACACAGACCTCTCATCAGTTTATTGTGCTGCTAAGCGCCGTGAGGCGTTCTGCTTTCTGAATGGTGTAGTACATTGTGCTGTACCCACACTATACACCCCCCCATCACAGGCATCACCGGTCAGGTGACCTTGCTAATAAAAGGGGCCGGCACACGTGCCCTGGGCCAGTTCTAGTATTACAGGCATAGTGTGTGCATGCCTTTTTCCCCCTAAGTATGTGGGCCTAGCGTCCACTACTTTACAAATGCACATCACAGCGGACAGAAACAGTGCTCGAGTCTCAGCTCCTTAAGTTCTTCCCCGGAGCCTATCACAGGAAAAGGTGTGGCGCAGTGGCCAGGGTGTCTGATTCCGGACCACAGGGTTCACGGTTCGATCGATTCCGGCACCATGTGACTCTGGGAAATAGCTCGCTTAATCTTCCTGACGGCCCCCAGGCCCTTGACACCCTCGGGTAATTGTGCGCTTTACAAATACTGGATTTAATTTCATTTCATTTCACTAAGGAAAATGCCGCACATGGTACAGAGCAGACGTAGACACTTTGCAAAGCTAAATTGGCCATCTTTAGGTCACTAAATGTAGTATTGAGGAGTTATACTGGTATAAATATGGCGAATCTTTTGCCCAGGATGTGTTTTGTGTGTTAAAACGACAAAATGGCAATATAATTCTGCAAGAAAATTAGCTACGTTATAACGCATAATATGACTTTTTTAAAACCAATTTTAATTGTTTTGTTCCAGAAAAGCAATTAAACAAAAGCTTTGCTTATATATTGAGGAAAGAACCGGTCTGTCCATGGATCCAGCAAACATCCTAGGACAAAGGGATAAACCTTCAATCACCCAAAGTGAGAGGGTTAACTCCCCCAGCTGCTGTACAAATACACATATATTTTACCACCCAAAAAGTAAGATACGCCATCCTATCTCCCAACAATTCCATATTTTCACCTACTTCCTTGGACAGCACATCCCCTCATATATTGACTCTTGGGTACTCTTACATAGGTCTTTCCTTGGACCAACTAATTAACTTGACTCCTGCCCTACTAAACCTCACCCCCTTCAATGCTGCCACAGCGCTGCCCAACTGGCCAGACAGCTGAAGCCAGTCATGCTGCAGTCCTCCCCTCTCAAACTTCACATCTGCACCCCACCCATAATCCAAGAACCGAGGCCTGCAAGCCATTCATAATTGGTGACTTATCATTATCAAAGTCTGTCCACTCTGCACTGCTTTTTTAGCAGGCCCGGTACCTTCAAGCAGCCATATCTGCAGACCACCCGCTCTAAAGTCTCACACCATAGATTGAACATTCATCACCAATCCACAGGCCAAGCCCTGAGGCAAACCAGTGAGCCATAGCTACTATTCTTCTCTCATTAGGCTCGGACTCCCATTTGAAACTCCGTCACCCAATCCCACCCACTGCCAAAGCCTAAGGTTAGCCAGCCGGGCACGGCTGCTGTCCTATACCTTGTGTGAAGGCCATGCGCCCCACCCTGAACTTCCACACCCATTAATTATAACGAAAAAAGCCGGCTAGCCAACCCTAGCGGCTTACCCTCCCTCTCAATTTCCTCTTCGCTGCCTTCAAGCTTGACAAACCTCTTGGACCAGCTAGATTTGTTGCAGGGATTTACTAGCCCGTGTTAGCTTACTTAACTTGATGTGGGACAAAGGGAACACACATTATGACAATATGGACGCACAAATGTTTTTTTCTAGTTAATTTCTCAGGGGACAATTGTCTCAATCAATGGGGAGCAATCTGGAAGCCTAAAGTTGAAAAAGTTATTAAAAGGGGGTGGAGGGAATACGCACGGCCATTGCTATCAATAGTGCAGCAGGTGCAACAACACCGGATCCCAGGGGAGTGAGTGGCCCATGTACCCCAACTGTGGCTGAATTTCACCACCTAAATGTGTTAATGGCCACCTATTTCCACACTTGCCTTAGAACCCATGGAGCCCTTTTTACATCACTGAGGACACAGATAAAGGAAATTGGGATCTGCAGGGTGGCGTCCATGTTTTATTTGGCACTGTTGAACTTCTTTACCTGGCAGCTTTCATGCTGGCTGATGGATGCACTGAAGGAAGACACAATATGAAACATATTTACTTCAGGGTTAATCGTGTGAAACTTTGCATTTTTGTTGACCTGCCAGAGTATTTATGAATAGAAGACTACAAAATATGAAAAAAACAAAATAGTGCTAAATAGCTCTAAGGTGCTAGGATAAGAGTTTCTTATTATTATTAAGAGACTGGATCAAAAAGTAGTTCGTGAGCTATAGGTAGTTCTTCAGCTACCTGTGAGTAGCTCTCCTGTCTGCAGCATCGCCTAGTAGATTAGAAGCTTTTGCTTGGTTGAATCAACATATGTATCCCCAAATTTAAAAGCATATATTTGAGATGAAAATGTCTGTATTTTCAGAACTCATGCGGATGTTTGAGGAAAATATATTTAAAGTTGATATTTGAGTGATAAATCCTGAGGTGCTGGAGAAACCTATTAATAATAATATTACCTTCGTACCAAGGGCATTGCAACAATGGCTGGTATGTATTACCCATGTAGAGGTGGCATTGCAAATTGACAAAGCTAACCCTGCTCGGTGAACTTAGGCGATCACTGCTGGTAACTCTGCATGGGGTGGCCACTGCTATAATCTTATCTGATGTGGTCACTATTGACACACTGATATTTGTAACTCAGTGTGATTTTCATTGAACATTAGTAGCTCTTACTACTGAAAAGGTTGGAGACCCCTGGACTAGATTTGTTTGTGTCTACCTTGATACTAAGATATTTGTGCAGAAAAGCAGTGGTCATTGTGTGTCTGGAAATTTCGCTGCTGAGCCATGTGCACGCGTATGAAGGTTAGAGCCCAGGCGTATATATGCGCTTGGGGGATGCAGACAGTACTGAAACGCAGCAGAAACGCCCGAATGCCTGTTTTTAAGCTCTTGCAGGATCACAGAATTTGCACGATTAACATCTGTTCAAACCTTCCTAGTTAAAAAAAAAAGTCTTGAGAGACCTACCCAATATGTGTTATCTGTCGAAAGTAAAGTACAATGAAGGATTGTGGCTAATTATGATAGAGCAGGCGATTAGAATAATTACATTTGAAGTTAATGAGCACTGTAAGGGCCGGGATCACCAGCATCAAATTGTAAGAATAGGACATTTGAACATTTGCAACTTTTAATGAAAGTCATTTTTTTATCTTAAAAACTATTTAGATATTTGACATTGGATCTCTACCTGGTTTTATGAAACAGTTGTCAATGTTTGGTTCAATGTACACCTTTTTCATTTATATAAAAACATTATGAAAAAAGAGTGGCACTGGTGTGTTAAACTCTTCATCCCAAATGCGGACACCTCCCTGGTTTCTCGAGCCGATTAATCGCAGCGTTAATCTGTCGCAGATCTTTGGCTTTCAGACAGTGGGGCAGGGAACAGTCCTTTTATGGGGAGGGCGTACAGGGATGTCACCAAATGTGGTAGACTGTGGTGAGATGTAGGATTAAGCATCCGGTATCTGTTGTCATGGGTCTCTGAAGGCCAACATCAGTTTGACAATGTTCTTGGCAAAATGTCCTTTTAAATGGGAAAGCTGATCATCTATGAAAAGTTTGCTATATTAAGGTGGAAAACAAAGTAGACATATTTAGAAATAGATGTAAATTATTGTCAAAAGTTGAGACAAGAATACCCTCCTACTCACAAAAGCCTGTTAGACAAGTGTGTACAATATTCACAATTTTACATGATTATTTTGTTGGAGAAAAATGACCAAAGTTCATCATTTTTCTTTTAGGAGCTCCCTGCCCCATTCCGTAACTCACTTGAAACATTTGACCTAATAGCAAAGTTTTTAATTACTGTTTATTGCAAATAATGTAACTCTTCTAGCGAATAACAGTCTTGTAGGCATTTTTTGGAAGAAACGCCCTCAATGCCCCCACAACAAGGTTTTAGCTGGCATGCCACATCTAACAACTTTCATATTATTTGCGAGAAAGATTGGGTGTAATTCAATGTAGGGGTATCCCAAATCAACCGAATCACTCACAAACACAACTACCACAGAATGTGCCCTACATTAATTTCTTAACCAACCTTGATTATCAAAGACTTCACACTGGCGTACCCAACCATTCAGACCAAGATGATGATGAGATGTAACCTACGAGGTATGTTTGGAACCCTTGCTTGCGATAAGAAATCCGTGTGAAATCATTCACACCTCCCCACCCCATGTTGTTCTAATGGGTGCTGGTGATCAGTAAGCAGCTGTACGGACTATGAGCATTGTGCATTTGCGATAACAGTAAAATCTTTATCAATCGACACACAGAATTTTCTTTTACTCTGCTTGTTCCACCAACCAGGTCTTTCTTTACCTTTTGATGAACCTGAATTTTTGAGGAATCAAATATTTGTTTACCTTTTTTTTCCAGGAAGCTGAAACATTTTCGGATGATATTTTTCAAAAGTGACTGGAGTATTCATAGTTCAGCTCTGTCAAGCCCTTAGAAAATTCGTTTTACCATATGCTGTGGCTGAGTCAGGTCATGCTGTATCCAACCATAGAAACATTGATGTGACTGTACGTAATTGCATTAAGAAACTCAAAAGGACGATTTAACAAAAATATGCATCAGTTATATCATCACCTTGACCCATCTTCACTCATGCTAGTGGGGCAAGGCATCTAACTCGTACATTTCTATTTAGGTCATAAATCAATTATTTCACGGCATTAGGCCATATTTTCTTATCTCATGTTTCCAATTGATCATCCGGCATGCTCATTGTGCTCTGCGCCTAGAGATGTGTTGACCCTCTCTTTTATAAAGAAACCTTTGGGCAGCTGTGCCTTTATCTCGTTGGCCACCAACCCTACAGAATAGTTTCAATTTAAACTGGATCACGTTTTTAGAAGACACCCCAAGGCTTGACTTTTTCATCAAATGTTATTACATAGGAGTAGAGGGTCCATTGAAACCCACTACTGGCCCCTACCAACAGCAATGCTATAAAGCTAGTCAGTGAAGGGGGACCCAGGGGAAGCTGCGCACGAGCCGGTCTCCCCCAGGGTGTTTTTGCACGATTGGAACAGGCCACAGGTGGTGTTAGGTGCAGGTAGCAGTGAGGGATGGTTCTAGAGGAAGGTTATATAAAGGGTGTTCTGGGCGGGAAGACACTCACGGTGGTGGTTATTAGGAGGGAGGAATATTTCTAGGTGACCCACCCACCCCCTTTTTTAGTTTAGATTTTTGACAAGTGAATTTTTATTCACACATGGTTAGGTATTCCTGAAATACTTTTAACAGTCCGCCACTATAAGACAGGTATAGTTTTTTTTGGTAAAGGCAGACTTTTTGGGGGGGGGGGGGGGGGGGACAATCAGAAGCGGGCTTATCCATCCCTCGGGGGGGGCAGAAGAGGGGGAGGTCAGGACACGGGGAGGGGAAGAGAAATGATGGGACTTTCTATTTAATTCAAAGCATTGGTAATCTTGAGTTGTTAATGCTGTTTACATAAAGTTACAAATGCGCCTTTCTTAATAAAGTGGCCTTTTTTGCTAAAAACAAATGAAGTAGTGGGCTGTGATTTGTTGTGCGATAACCCTTGTGGTTGAGTTCAGCCATCCTCTGACAGTCCAAAGTATGGTGGAGAATTTGGGCAACAGCTGGGGGCAATCTTAACTTTAAGGCAAGCACCCTATTAATCTTATGTTTGACCTCACAACCACATGTTCGAACCCCAGCGCGTCTGCTCAGCCTTTCAGCCTACTAGAGGCAGATGAACTCATTAACATTCATTTGGTTGGCAATAAACATCTGTTACTCGGCACCAAGATACAGCATACTCCAGCCCTGCCTTCACTTGTACACTGGGATAACTCACTTTCACCTCCTTTCAATTCAGCTCCTGATTTTCTCTACTGTGCTCGCTTTCTGATTTGGTACTGGCATTATATAATGCAATCTTAACTTTAAGGCAAGCACCCTATTAATCTTATGTTTCACCTCACAAGCGCAGGTTCAAACCCCAGCGCGTCTGCTCAGCCTTTCATCCTACTCGAGGCCGACAAACTGATTAACATTCATTTGGTTGGCAATAAACATCTGTTACTCGGCACCAAGATGCAGCATACTCTAGCCCCGCCTTCACTTGCACACTGGGATAACTCACTTTCACCTCCTTTCAATTCAGCTCTTGATTTTCTCTACTGTGCTCGCTTTCTGATTTGGTACTGGCATTATATAATGCAATCTTAACTTTAAGGCAAGCACCCTATTAATCTTATGTTTCACCTCACAAGCACAGGTTCGAACCCCAGCGCGTCTGCTCAGCCTTTCATCCTGATCGAGGCCGACAAACTGATTAACATTCATTAGGTTGGCAATAAACATCTGTTACTCGGCACCAAGATGCAGCATACTCTAGCCCCGCCTTCACTTGCACACTGGGATAACTCACTTTCACCTCCTTTCAATTCAGCTCTTGATTTTCTCTACTGTGCTCGCTTTCTGATTTGGTACTGGCCTTATATAATGCAATCTTAACTTTAAGGCAAGCACCCTATTAATCTTATGTTTCACCTCACAAGCACAGGTTCGAACCCCAGCGCGTCTGCTCAGCCTTTCATCCTGATCGAGGCCGACAAACTGATTAACATTCATTAGGTTGGCAATAAACATCTGTTACTCTGCACCAAGATGCAGCATACTCCAGCCCCGCCTTCACTTGCACACTGGGATAACTCACTTTCGCCTCCTTTCAATTTGGCTCCTGATTTTCTATACTGTGCTAGCTTTCAGATTTGGCACTGATTTGGTACTGGCATTATATAATCGGAGCCAGCACGGCGGCGCGCAAGCTGCCATCTGTTTTGGGTCAGGTCTCATTTCCAGACCTTGACGCTTTCATTAGAAGGCACATTCCCTCCACCCCACCCCCACAAGAGTGCGCTTTCATTTTCTCTAAAACACAAAGGAACAGAAAAAACTAAATCAATTACGGTGACATCCTACTTTTAAGCGGAAACGTCAGCACCGTCTAATGAGCGGGCCTTGGCCAACAAGCCTACCCTGGAAGGCAACAAGCAGCTGCTACAGTAGTTAAAGCTCCTTAAAGGCCACTCATGTCTTGCGGAGGAAGGGAATGATCCTAGTGGGGTTTCAGTAAATAGCTATATTGTGATGCTTAACCATTTGTTGACCGGATGATCATGCTTCTGGTTAAACAAAACAGAAGAACGTTAGCAATCAGCATTTTACCCGAACTGTTGTGGAGAAAAACCGAACATCTACAGCAGGTAGGCACAGCGTGACTCTACAGGGTGCATCTTTTCGCTCCCCCACCTCAGAAATCTGCAAGCACTTCTCCTTTCATTCCTTTTTATTTTTTGCATTATGTATCGCGAATTAAGGTATCAAAGCACTTTACATAAGTACTAGTTCCGTTACAGAAATCTGCTGGGTGGGTGATAATGTGCTGCATGGCTAAACACTTATAAGGTCCCAAAGGCGAGACCTATTGGCTATGCCAATGCTCGTCTTCTTTTCTGGCCCCCCTTGCCGCTGCCGCTGCAGGAGCTGGGACTTTACAGACTCTCACTGCTATTGTGCTTTGCACGCCACGCACTGCGTAAAAGTGAACTTTGGTGTAGCGTTAGCTGCACCACACTGTCTTTATCTCTCCCTGCAGCCTGCATGTTCAGACAGCCTGTGGCTGCACACCTCCGTAATTTACTTTTATGCCCCCTCATTACTTTATTAAATACTAATAGTTTTGTGTTTTTCCCCACATTACAGCAAATTATAATAAACTTCTGGCTACGGTGTAAATGCAGCCCATTACAGAGAGAGCCCCAGGTGGTTGATTTTGTGACACAGAGTTTCTCATTATTATATCATAAACTACTCCGAGTGCGGTGGGACCTGCTGACTCACTCCATTGCGGTCTCTGAAGACAAGCGCCCAGACGCCCTGTGCATACGAACAGCTGCCTCTGTTTGCTTTCACTACAATCTCACTTGCTCTCACTTTGCCCCCCCACCTCCCTCTCTGCCCCTTTCGTTGTTATCTCATCTCTTCCACTCCACTCTTAGCGCCTACACATTCCAAAAGGAAGGTGGAGCGCTTAGATAGACATAAAAGACAAATAATAGTTATAGTTTAATATCTACAAAGTTACTAACAATATAGTATGCATACAATATTCAGGTAAGTGCTCGCCTGTGTGGGCTCTTCCTATTGTCTCGTGCAGTGGTGTAATTTCAGCAATAGAGGGGCACTTTATATGTGCACCAATTCCGTCTTTCCTCTTTCTTTTAAAGCACTACTCGTACCACCCCTGCTTTCCACTGTTTCCTCTCCATCCTCTTTCCTTCTTGTCTCTTTGGATATATCAAATGATCACTCCACTGCAAACAAAAACCAGTGTCATTTGCAACGCCAATAGCTCCAACTTTCACTAATGTGAGACCGATTGCATTGCAAATGCTTGTTACAGTTTTTCCCTAGCCACACATCCATAGGATCTTAGACAGGACACCGCCTGCCACAGCCAGTATAGGACACCCGCTTGAGAACATAAAACTCACAAACCAAATAAAGGGACCTGCAGAGCAAATCAGAGCTGACAGCCTTCCACAGCACAGAAAAATGTGTATTTTTCTTTTACAATCCCTCTTCCATCACACTGCCAGGCGCTGTGTTTCTAAACACACTAACCACATCTTGGTGGGCATCATGTATGAAATAAAGGCGCTTCTAACTTAGGCTCAAAACAAAGACACCACCCCTCCACGCACACATCCTACATGTTGTAGCATGCTATCGGTGTAGGTAAGCGCTTTAGTGCCCCACATAGGGGCAGTAGAGGCTATACAAAAGGCACAGTAGAATACATGTTATTTATTTGTAATGTGTTAATTTGCTGCAGTGTTTGAAAGGAAGCAAGTATCTCAGTTAAACAATTCTAGCACACGCTATCTGCCAACACATCACTGCACCACAAGTCCATTCCAACGACTACCATACCTCCTGTGACCGTACTGATGGAGCAGTAAAGTTAAGAAAGCTACTACATGTCTCCAGAAAATGGAGACTAAAAAAGAAAGGGCACAGGGAGAGAGCCCCAGGCACAAAGCCAGAAAAGAGATGGAAGATGTAAACAGAACTCACCGTGGGGTATGATTCAAGACAGAAACCAGGCTGAGCTAGCACAGCTCCAGATACACACCAGGCCACAACCCTAGACACAGACAGAAACTGGAAGATCACAAAACCAATGCACCGGGGACTCTTCAATGCACCGGGGACTCTTCCACGGAGTACCCCACCCAGGGCCGTCTTAACAGCATTATAGGCCCCTGGGCAAAGGAGTGCACTGGGCTCTGCCTACACAACCACTCACAGGAATACAAATGTTTAACAGAAAATTTGTGTTAAATTCTGGTCTGCATGGGGCCCCTATGCTCGTGGGGCCCCCGGGCAACTGGCCGGCGTGCCCATGTGTTAAGACGGCACTGACCCCACACCATAACAAAATGCGATATAGAATTATTTCCATAGCACATTTAAATCAGTCATGATGCATTACAACATTTATTGAACATGTAAAGGGTCATCACTATACCTGCAAAGTTCGAGACGTAACCTTACATGCCCAGGAACAACAACACATGCCCTGGATACCAATCTACTCAAAGGCACAGCCAGAAAAGCACAATCAATCACCATCTACATAGAGAAAGCCCTAAATCAAATACCCAGGCACAGCCAGAATAGTCAAGGCACTGATTTACATGCCAAGCACAGTATCAAGTGCTCAGCAATGCTGTACAAAGGTCCTCATTTTCATCGTTTGCGAAGGTTTCATAGATTCCCAGTTCACCTTCGTAGTTTTTTCCAGAGAGAGAGATGATTTTCAGTCTAAATGGAAACAGCCAAAGTGGAAAATGTCTGTGGAGTACTTTCTGTAAGTTTACTTTCATGCAAAGCTTTTCTACGTACAATGGCATACGTTAACAGGCTTTTTCTCTGCAATTTTACCTTTTGCATAGTATTTTCTGCAATGCGCAGGAAAAGCTACGTAACTGCTTTCTGTGACGTATGTCTTAGGCGGAATGTTATATAAGGATATGTGTAACAAAGTTTGTCGCAAACACACCATTTCCAAGCATACTTTGCAAAGTTGAAGGTTGTAGAAAAAAAAAACTTTGGAGCTTCGCACATCACTAAAAGCTAGATGCAAACCAAAATACACAGCCATGTAATGCACAGGAACGTCTCAAAATGATAAAGCTCCAGCTAACACACTTGTTAACAGCCACAAATTCTATAGGAAAGCCTCAGCTGCCCAGTCACAAGCATCATATGACCAGGGATGGCCACAAACAGCATTGCAACCACGGTACCACAAGTCTAACATCCACTGTTCTAGCACAAGCACATCTCGAACTTCTAAGTCACCACAGGCACATCCCGAATTCAAAGAGACCACCCAAAACATGTATTAACAGCCACAAATTCTATAGGAAAGCCTCAGCTGCCCAGTCACAAGCATCATATGACCAGGGATGGCCACAAACGCCCATTGCAATCACAGCACCACAAGTATAGCATCCACTGTGCTGGCATAGGCACATCTCCAACTTCTAAGTCACCACGGGCATATCCCGAATTCAAAGAGACCACCCAAAACATGTATTAACAGCCACAAATTCTATAGGGAAGCCTCAACTGCCCAGTCACAAGCATCATATGACCAGGGATGGCCACAAACAGCATTGCAACCACAGTACCACAAGTCTAACATCCACTGTTCTAGCACAAGCACATCTCGAACTTCTAAGTAACCACAGGCACATCCCGAATTCAAAGAGACCACCCAAAACATGTATTAACAGCCACAGATTCTATAGGAAAGCCTCAGCTGCCCAGTCACAAGCATCATATGACCAGGGATGGCCACAAACAGCATTGCAACCACAGTACACAAGTCTAACATCCAATGTTCTAGCACAAGCACATCTCGAACTTCTGAGTCACCACAGGCACATCCCGAATTCAAAGAGACCACCCAAAACATGTATTAACAGCCACAGATTCTATAGGAAAGCCTCAGCTGCCCAGTCACAAGCATCATATGACCAGGGATGGCCACAAACAGCATTGCAACCACGGTACCACAAGTCTAACATCCACTGTTCTAGCACAAGCACATCTCGAACTTCTAAGTCACCACAGGCACATCCCGAATTCAAAGAGACCACCCAAAACATGTATTAACAGCCACAAATTCTATAGGAAAGCCTCAGCTGCCCAGTCACAAGCATCATATGACCAGGGAGGGAGGAAGAAAACTCTAAAGCGGAACGTAGCCACCCTACCGAGTTAGCGGCAAAAGTAAAGTTCAAAATATAGTTCAGTATAATGGTACCCTGAACATCGCTGCCCGGCCTCCGGGATGTGGGCTCATGAGCTGTGTACGGCTGTCTAAATGGCCACGGGACATATGGCATTGATAAAAGCGATGCAGGCAAAGTAAGAATGTATGCTGCTGATATTATTGTTCTGCAATAAAAACGGTTTTACAAAAAAAATCATATGACCAGGGATGGCCACAAACACCAGTGCAATCACAGTACCACAAGTCTAACATCCACTGTTCTAGCACAAGCACATCTCGAACTTCTAAGTCACCACATGCACATCCCGAATTCAAAGAGACCACCCAAAGCATGTATTAACAGCCACAAATTCTATAGGAAAGCCTCAGCTGCCCAGTCACAAGCATCATATGACCAGGGATGGCCACAAACAGCATTGCAACCACAGTGCCACAAGTCTAACATCCACTGTTCTAGCACAAGCACATCTCGAACTTCTAAGTCACCACAGGCACATCCCGAATTCAAAGAGACCACCCAAAACATGTATTAACAGCCACAAATTTCTATAGGAAAGCCTCAACTGCTCATTCACATGAATTATATGACCATAGGTAGCCAGATCTATCCAGTGCAATCCCAGTAACATAGGCACAGCATTAAACGTCCTTAAGCGTCCTCATTTCTGCACAGCACAGCCTTGAAATGGCTACTGTGGTCACGTAAGGCTCAGTGCAGCCCCACTAGACTCCGTGTAGATTCGTATGTGGCTGCTGATGCCCAGTGCACCCTCCTTTGCTCAGTGCAGCCACTGTGCACAGTGTGCACCCTGGATTCATTGCAGCGCTCTATGTGTAATGCAGATCCTTAGATGTGGTGCAG
Organism: Triturus cristatus; assembly: GCF_964204655.1. Classification (NCBI taxonomy): domain Eukaryota; kingdom Metazoa; phylum Chordata; class Amphibia; order Caudata; family Salamandridae; genus Triturus; species Triturus cristatus. The sequence goes on along the minus strand of NC_140593.1, from coordinate 1,095,862,900 downwards.
ACCCTATGCTCATTTTAAACTTCTATGTGCCATGCATGACCTAGCATCCTGTGCAACCTCCTACGTCCAGTGTAACCCCTGTCATCACAAACTGACCAAGTGAGTACACTGGGATGCATCCCAGGTCTACTGATGTCCACATTAGTGAATTAGCCGCTCGGCTAGAAGATATCGCCTGCAAGGCATCACCAATCCCAAATCGCAGACTTCTATGTTCCATGCACAAGATGGGAGCCTTTTGGAAAATCATGCAACGAGGTTGCAAGAGGGTGAAATGATTGCGGCTTTTCTTCACAAAATTGCTCTTTTCTGAATAAAAGGAAAGTATATTTTAATTTTAAATAAAGTATCTGCTGAGAATGGTACAAACAAAGTTCTACATTGACATTTGCTGCTAAAAGGGCTATGCTTCTTGGAAAGCTACCATGCTGACGCAGTGTATTTGCAAACCCTTAATAGCTGAAAATGGGTTGAGAAATACTTACAAATTACCCGACTAAATTATTTCCGGTTGGAATCATTTGACTTATGAGTCCTTTGCAGTGGCGGCTGCCACGGAGTAGCACAGTTAGGGCGGTGAGGGATAGAAAAATAAAATAAAAATGTGACTAACCTGGCTGCCAGCCGCTGCCTCACCTGGCCTCCCAGCCGCTGCCTCACCTCGCCTCCGGCCGTTAAATCAGGAAGCACACACAGGCTCCCTATAGCCACTCGCGATGCAGCTTTCACCATGACAGCAGCATTCTGAACGGTCTGAGCACCGTGGTTCGACGCTCAGACAGGGAATAGGAGCCTGGGCATGTTCCAGCCTGGTGGGCAACATGGAAAGTAAACATGACTGTTTGGCCAGCCCAAGACGGCCGACCAAACCATCATGTGCACTTAAGTGCCCCAACCACTCCTTCCCTGCTGTCTGTGATGACAACCAAGCCCCGCCCCCTGCCTGCCAACGGGGAAAAAATGCTAATAACTTAGTGTCATTTTATTTTTCCTTTTTCCACTGCTCAAAGAGCAGTGAGGCGGCGCTCCTCCTTCTTAGCTGACATGCCACCGCTGGTCCTTCGGTTTCACAATAAGTGAAAATAACTAACACCCCACTGGATGATGCCAGTGTACTTCTTCAATGCGTCCGAGATGCTCCTGGGGTTTGCTAGGTTCAGTTCAAGAGGACTCTAGGGCCAACTACACCAGATGGAGAAGGGAGGCAGCACACAAGAGCTAAGCCGTGCATGCATCCAAGCAGCCCCGGAATGTGCACTGCTGCGTACACCCCATGTACAGATGATTCGGGCTCTGGGTGCCCACATCACAGAAAGAAGTGCACCAAACCACTCAACGGGATGATAGCACAAGGCTTTTAAGATGATCACAAACGTCAGAGCTTCTCTCTATCTGCTCTTCGGGAACTGGCCATCTTTTTCTCAGCAGAGTGGGATGATGGGGAAGGCTCAGTGAGTCTTAGGCCCGGGTCACGATGTCTGCCAGAAGACGCTGCACTGCTGGGCTAAGATGCACCGAAGACAGAGACACTGACTGTGTATAAGATGCACTCTGCTCCCACAGTCAGAGCCACTGCTCTGAATCCTAGATACTAGATCTACAAGAGGCGGCTTCCTCCTGGCGCACGGTCTGCTTTTCACAGCAACGATGGGTTCATGGTTCCACCATCCATGGTTCCTCTCATTCAGGGACTATACCTCACAAGGACAGTGCTCAGAATGTTTCACTCGTCCTGATGATGACCAGAAAATCAAAGACGAACACCGGGGTTTCATTGAGCAGATGTTGCTCCTACAACAGACAATTATACTATTGGACACTTGCTCTGCATCTAATATCGGAGTCTATCAACGTTTTTCTGTTTGATACATATCTTTGGGTTATTCTTTGGTATTTAAGTTATCCCCTTGCATGTTCACTTGTTGGTATGTGAACATTTGTGACAAGATATTTTATAAAAATTGATTATATCCATTTGATACAACGTGCCTACCTTCTTTCGTTCACTGATGTGTGGTGCTAATAATGTATACCAGTAAGCTACCTGAGTGACTGCAAAGATCAGTGCCTCCATGCTCACAGGTTCGAGTCCAGACATGCCCACTCAACCTTTTGTCCTTCTGAGGTTGGCATACGGTGTTGGAAAACAACAAATACCAGTAATACAGTGCCAAGAGATCCCTTTGCGGTGAACATGCACTGTATATATTTACAGGGCCTGATTTAGATCTTGACAGACGGGTTACTCCGTCACAAAGGTGACGGATATTCCATCCACTGAAATATAAATCCCATAGGATATAATAGGGTTTATATTTCGGCAGATGGGATAGCCGTAACCGTTGTGACAAGTAACCCATCCGCCAAGATCTAATTCAGGCCCATAATATGCTATGGTTAATTATGTGGGGAAGGAGTCGTCCCCATCTGCTTTGAACATCTGGGCTGTGGATTCTAATGCCTGATTGGTCAGTGCCGAAGAAGAGTACTGTTCATTTAAACCGTGGCACCAAGAACCAAATATATGATATGATACGCCTTCCACTGTATAGTTCATCTATTTTATTCACTAATTCATGAACAGGTATGTTTTGCTATGATTTCTTGTTAATCCCTTATAGACTTCCCAGTTCATTGCATTTTTCAAAATATTTCCTCCACGCGTTTCAGGATGCTATCTATGCCTTCATCAGGAGAACGTTACATTACAACTAAAATTGAAATAAAACGAGGCTCTATCATTTGTAACCACACAATCAACTTTTTTTCAGAACAATTCCACGAAAACCTAAAATTGAGAGCAAACTCCTCAGGTAACCAAAATTATTTCGAATGACAGAAAATGTCTACATGCTTCTTAAAACTAAACATCATAAAGGGTTTGTCTTCTCTTTTGATATCCAAAAAAGTGTGGTGCTTGTATCCAAGTAGAGTGTTACTTCTTTAGTTTGTTGTCAGAGTCTTTCAACTGTTTCTATCTAAGCGTACTCCCCAACACTGATGGGTAATACTGAGTTTCTAGGTAATGCGAATCACCACCAAGTATGCCTATTGACTACCTTTGAGGCCAGGGATTTGAATTTCCTTTCGGAATTCCTGGGAGACTCCTCGCCGCCGCCATTGGAATCTACTTGTAGAGAGCATTGATGTAGCGGAGGTGGGCAACCTGCGCGCTCCTTTGTGCGGTGCCTGGGCCTAGCTGCCTTTACTGATGCAGAGCATGTACTCTGCTGAAACATGTTTACAACCCTTTAGGAAGCATGATTGATACCTCTTATTTGTTGTAAAGCTTTCTGATTCCCTCAGCTCCATGAATTTAGCTTTTTTGACCTGGGAAATTGTCTTTTTATATCAGGATAAAAGGAACCTTGTCATGCCACGATGCCTGCTTTATGGGACCGTAAAACCGGCTACTTCGCTCATGTGTCATGCGCGCGCTTGTCCTTAAAAAATATGGTCTTTATCGTGGTAGGTTGGGCAGATTGGTGGCTGGCAGGAAAAGCGAGCTCTGTCCAATGAAAGTGGCCACTTATTATCAATCCGATACTTCTTTCCTTATCTCATGACGTGTCTTGATATCAAAACTGAGCAATGGAGTTTTAATACTCAGTGGACACGCTACAGTTGTTTGGGAGACTCGGGAGTAGATATGGAAGTTTTCTCAGAAAAGCTGATAAATGTGTCCAGCTGCCTACTTACAGGATAACTGCAAATACAGAGCTAGCGCTTAAAAACCGTTTACCACATTACAGCAGTACAGGCAAAAGTCAAATGGGTACAGGACAAGCACCACCCTTAACCCTGTGACAGCGCTTCAACACCTCATCAGGGGTTGTACACATTTTATAATTGCGATTACAGTACAGTCAATTATTCAACAGCAGGTACCTTCAACCTCCCCGGTGAGCACCAGCACAACAGACAGGCATTGTATCGCGTTACGTCATTTGAATAGCGCTGCATGCTCTGAAAGTGGATCCAAAGCGTTTTCTGGACGGTGGAGTAAGAGGCTACTGGATTTGTTGCACAGTGTGTGGTTACCATGGGGTCTGTGTGCATAATGTTGCGTATGAGGGTGAGAGGTGTATTCCAGTTTCAGTGTAGCGCCCTGCGAGGAAAGAAATATGGCGTCCTCGCTGGTGCTGGTGAATAAAATAAGGTAGCGGGGAGCCCCTTTTGTGTTCAGAGGTCAGGCCCTGGCTGAACTCATCAGAGTAGTGACATAGCTGCACGACCCTGGGCAAGGCAGAGCACTAAATTAGCGCACGCCGCCATTATGGCGGTCGCACCAGTCCCCGGGGGGCAAGGAGGAGGAGGGAGGACTCCCACCTCCCCTGAGCGGCCAATAAGCGTCGTGAGGAGGGGCGTGAACCGGAAGCACTTTAGTGCTTCTGGTTCACGGGGGTGTCCAACTTTGGGGTCCGACCAGTTTAGACCGGCCAGGCCCGTGCCTCCTCCCCCCCCTTAAAAAGGGGTGCCGGGAGGAGAACAGTCTCTTGTACCATGCTCCCCATAGGCACGGCACCTGGGCCACCAGCGGCCCGTAATTTGTTTTCTCTTTAGCTTTCCTGCCGGTCTGTGGCGGCGTGCAAGATCGCACCTTGATCCGCTGGAGAGGTGTGGCGGCGTGTGCGGAATTTCAGGTGGAGCGGGAGAACCAGCGGCAGCTGAATCTGCAGCACCGGAGTGCGATCAGCGGCGGTGTGCAAGGAGGGGTGCTTCACACAAAAACGTTGAGTACACGCACGCTGGCGTTATTTGTGGCCGCATGACTGTGTAATCCTGGCTATGCAGAGCTGCATTCGAGTGAGACAAGCAACAATAACAAGTGTCCAGGTGATACGGTTTGACTGTGACCTGTGTTCACATTAATTAGATTTCTGTATAATTTGCCTTTATTCTAAGAGGATGTCGCCTGGGGACAAAGCCTGCTCCCCTTCTCCTCGCAGTCAGTCGCCGGCCTTGATAAAATAGTTAAGCGCTAAAGCGAGGTGAGGTGACGGGGTGCGTGCGGCAGCAGCCTGGCAGACCTTTTGATCACACGTGGCTGGTACAAACCAACTCTTTCAAGGCGCGCTCTGGTTCAAAGGCGGCGAGGCCCAGGCACGGGAGGAAACGCGGGCTCGGCCTCGGCTGGCACCGCTCTCTTAGGCCTGGTTAGCAGAGTGAGGCTTCGGGCGCGACGGGCCCCGTCTGCCGTTGCCATGGTTCTCATGCAGCGGTGCCCACCGATGAGACACGCCAGGGGGTGGCAGTTCACACAGCAGGGCCTGCCTAGGTGCAGAGGTGAGTGGGCGAGCCTGATGGTTGCCGCTGGCGCACCTCGAGGTCCTCTTGGATAGCATAGTGTGCCGCCGACTTGTATTTTGCTGTTTCTGTCATTGCATCCAGATATATGATTGATACAACAAGTAACATCATACTTACAACAAGTCAGGACTATTGACTTTGTCCATGTTGTCTAACAGCCATATTGCGGAGAGGGACGATTATGATGCCCTACTAGCAAACATTAACATTATATCAAATTAGCTCAGATGCTCTTAGTCCGCTCCCCTATACACCAAACTGTACAGGACACATGCAGTAAGGAGAGTGTTTAATAATTTATCTAGGCCTAGGTTTTTGTTCTGAAAGGTCATGCTTCCAAGAATTCCCACACACGCGCTGGCTGTATTTTACTGCTGCATGATGGTATGGTTTCCGAGACGAGTGAGCGCCAAAGGCAGAATTATTTAAGGGTCAATCACTGTCCAGCTGTATTGTTAGTCAATCCTAGGTACAGTGGCAGCAAGGTAGCCGCGCAGGTTGGTGTCAAAGTATCACAAGGTTGGGCATGGGCTTAAAGTGGCGTCAAAAAGAGCGCTTGTGCTTGTTTGTGCGCAGCGTTTTTTTTTTAGGTGTATAAAGAAGTGGACCACTGGCGCTCCGCCACTAATTATGACGATTTCTTGCCCACTGCGGGGGGAAGCTTGCTCCGACATTTTTTCCTTGCTGCTTGACAGAGCTGGGTTAGCGATGCCATCAGACATGGCACTATGAGAGGACCTTCATTCCACAGGGCATAGGTTACATCCTTTATTTCTTGAGGTTAAACAGTTAAGTGTTTGCCCGTCTAGCATTAAAGTAGGGGACGGGTTGAGAGAGTACAGTGGGGTCATGTATGACCTTTGAGGATGCCATTTCGAGCTCAAGAGCATCGGGGCACTTTTTGGGACCACACTGAGAGGGAAGAGAGGTCATTGTATGTAGATCTTCACAACACAGTATTGGCAATTTCCGAGCTCGGTGAATAACCGTTATTACTTAATGTATGGTGCCCAGGGGGATTATGTCAAATCACGTGGGTTGGTACTTCTTTGTGGGTGGTTACCACTTTGTGGGTTGTTTACCGCTTTGTGGGTGGTTACCGCGGGGGTGGTTACCGCTTTTTTGAGGTTTGCCGCATGGGTGTTTTACTGTGGGGGTGTTACCGCGTGACTGTTACCGTGTGTTACACCACGTAAGGGTTACCTCTGAGGTGTTAACAAGGGGTTGTTACTGCGTGAGTTTTACCATGTGTTATCAAAGTGGCTGTTACCACATGGGTGTTACAGTGTGTGTTACCGTGGGATGGTTAATACATATTATCATGTCTACCAGTGGTACCGCATGGGTCTTAACACATGTTAAAGCATGTGTGTTACCGTGGGGTGGTCACTACATATGATCATGTCTATCGTAGCACGATCGCATCGCATGATACGCAGGAGTAAGGCAGGAGTTCACTTAATCTTCCTGTGCCTAACAAATATGAATTGTCATCATATAATGCGATAGGGCTATGTTAAGTGCTCCCAACATAATGTCTTATTTTCACCTATGATAATTTGTCAAAAACGCTTAGAGTCCTCGGCTTCAGGTCAGCCAGCCCTGGACATGAGCGGATACACTCGTATACTATTTCGTAACGCCGAGATTAACTAATAACGAAAATATGGGAATTAGAATTTCACCCGGCGAGATGGCTGTAATAAATCACTGATGATAATGCATACCAAGCTGAGTTTCCAATATAGGGGATGCCTTTTCGTGACCAAGTGGTCCGACGGTGATGTAAATGAGGATGTGTTTGCTGGGCAAATAATAAGGTACAAGGTAGCAGTCGGAAGGCACACTGGCTATTCGGCGCAGATCTTGTGATCTGGCCCCAGGTTGCATTGGGCGCCAGTGGACCCCAACCTGTCATGGCCAGTTTTCAATGATCGACAGATAACGCAATTGGTAGTACGCTAAGCGCTCTCATTCAAGAGTGCGTTGACAGCGTTCCTTTAAAAATTTGATTTCAATGTTCTTCATGTAATACAACTGGATATGCTAGGCGCTCTTAATTAGTTGATTTCAATGTTCTTCACTTGATGGAACCGATGCTATGCTAGGCGATCTCATTGATAGTCTGATTTCAATGTTCCTCAAAAAAATGAAAATAAATAAAAAAACTTGTGCTAGGCTAGGCGCCCTCACTGAAAGTCACATGCAATGTTCATGATGTAATGGAACTGAGGCTATGCTTAGTGGTCAGATTTGAAAGTCTGTTTTCAATTTTCCTCAGGAAAAGGCAACTGGGGGCTCTGCTAGGCGTTCTCATTGATAGTCACACGCAATGTTCCTGATGTAATAGAACTGAGGCTATGTGTTGTATTGTAGCTTAAGTCTCTTTAAGTGCATGCACCTTGTTTATATGCAAGATGTTATCCTTAAAATAGCTCATAAGACACATCCTGGGATTTCATCGATGAAACGTCTTATCAGGAATTTATTTTGGTGGCCTGGCATCAACAAATGTATTGATCAGGTAGTTAGGGAATGTGATTTGTGCGTTTCTAGTGAAAGGATGCTCAGTGCTCAAATTCCTCCTCTAAGAATGGTTGAATGGCCAAAGGAACCATGGCAAAAATTAGCGTTTCATATTTCTGGTCCATTTAATATGCTTCCAGAAAGGTTTAGATTTGCATTAGTGTCAGTAGATTACCATTCAAAGTGGCCTGAGGTAAAATTTGTAAATAAAATCACAACGGAAGTTGCTTTAAACTTCTTAAGAGAGATTTTTGCACGTGAAGGTTGTCCGTCGTATCTTGTCACTGACAACGGCGTACAATTTACTTCTTCAGAGATGAAAAACTTTGTGAATGAATGTGGGATTAAACATGTTTTCACGTCCCTTTATGGGCCGCATGAAAATGGCCAGGTTGAAAGGTTCAACAGAGTTTTGAAGGATTACATAGTGGAGTCTTTGACACTTGGGGAGGACTGGTTGAGTAGAGTTAGGGAGAAGTTATGGTTATATGGAATTACTCCTCATACTACAACTGAAGTTAGCCCTTTCAAACTATTGAAAGGAAGAGAGCCAGCCGCTAAGATTTGCCCCTGGTGGTTTCGGCAGAAGTGTGTCAAGCAACATATGAGCAGTGAATGTGTTAAGGACATTGCTTTTAAGGTGGGGATCAAACAACAGAAAACTTGTTCTTGGTTTGATAAAAAGTGGAAAACTTGTGTACCATCTTTTAGTGTTGGAGATTGGGTCAGAATTTTAAATCCTGGTATCATCAGTAAGGGTGCTAGCAGATTTGGTAAGCCCATTCAAATTAAGAGAGTTTTTAGGAACTCTGTTGCCACTCAAGATGGCAAGATTTGGAATGTTAGAAGGGTGGCAAAGTGTCCAGTCAATATGCGGAGCAATTTCCCTGCAAACCTTTCTAATGAGACTGACCATATTGATGAAGATAATGTTGGTATCTCTGGTGAGTCAAGTAAGTTGAATAAAAACATTTCTATTTGTCCTAAGGTTAGAATTTCTAACCGTGCAAAATATTTCCCCAAAGAGTTGAATGACTATGATTAGTTTGTATTTTCAGTTTTTCGTTTTATTTTAGTTTATGTTTGTTTATTTGCTTTTATGTTTTTTTGTTTGTTTTTATTTGAATGAAGGAGATGTGTTGTATTTTAGCTTATGTCTCTTTAAGTGCATACACCTTGTTTATATGTGGCATGCGCTTAGTTTTCATTTACAATGCATTCCATGTTCTACTGTGGAACTGTGTGCCTCTGCCCAGTGATAGTTCAGTTGTACTGGAAGCCTTCAGCTGGAAGGACATACTGCCGTGCTGTATTGAAATAAACTTCTTGAAGATTTACCTCATTTCTCATTTTAATACTATGCTAAGCGGTCAGAATTAATAGTCTGATTTCAATGTTCCCCAGGTAAATGCAACTGGTGCTATGCTAGGCACGCTTATTTTGGTGATATGATTTGCAATGTTCCACACTTAATGCAAATGGCGCTATGCTAGGCGCTCTCATTGAAAGTCACATGCAATGTTCCTTATGTAATGGAAAATGAGGCTATGCTAAGCGGTCAGAATTGAAAGGCTGATTTCAATGTTCCTCAGGTGAATGCAAATGGCGCTATGCTAGGCGTTCTCATTTAAAGTCACAAGCAATGTTCCTTACGTAATGGAACTGAGGCTATTCTAAGCGGCCAGAACCGTAAGCCTGACTTCAATGTTCCTCAGGTAATTGCAACTGGTGCTACGCTAGGCGCTCTTAATTGGTAATATGATTTTCAATGTGCCTCATCCAGTGCAAATGGCGCTATGCTAGGAGCTCTCATTTAAAGTCACACGCAATGTCCTTACGTAATGGAACTGAGGCTATGCTAAGTGGCCAGAACCGTAAGCCTGATTTCAATGTTCCTCAGGTAAATGCAACTGGGGCTACGCTAGGCGCTCTCAATTGGTAATATGATTTTCAATGTTCCTCACCCAGTGCAAATGGCGCTATGCTAGGCGATCTCATTGAAAGTCACGTGCAATGTTCCTTATGTAAGGAAACTAAGGCTATGCTAAGCGGTCAGAATTGAAAGTATGATGTCAATGTAAAGTTTTAAAATACCTGCTTCGGGTCAGCCAGCGAGGTGTATATATACGGTATTATTACCCGTTATTCTTGTAGTTCCAGAAGCAAAGCCTTGCGAGTGCGAGAATATCCCTGCTTGTTAAAGCATGGGCCTCGTGGTCACACCTTCAAGAATGCAATAGGCACGCGGGTGCTGTTACAAATATGAATTAGGAGTCTGTCGTCAAAATAGCCATAGGCACGCGGGTGCGGTTACAAATATGAATATGAACAGGGGGTCTGTTGCAAGTAGCATCGATGCACCCATCGCAGTTACACGTATACATTGGAGGCTGGTTATGTCACACAGTACCTATGCACCCTTAGGCTCATACACTTATGATGAGTTATGTATTATTTCACACAGTACTGCGGCCCCCTTGTGCCAGAAAGCTTTGACATTGGGATGCCGGTGTTGTAGCACACGGTACCTATGCACCCTGTTTGGGATTGTGCAATCAAGCTTTATATGCCTGGGGTTCGTCACCCCCTGGTGCTTGTACACTTATACCATTAATACATGGTGTCACACAGAACCTCAGCGCCCTTGTGTCCGAACATTTTTGCATTGGATGTCCGTGTTTGTGCCACGGTACCTATGCTTGCGCACATTCCACCAGTAGATGCAGAGGTCGTAGCATACAATACCTATGCACCCTGGGTTTGTGTGTTTTTGTACACTTTTTGCACTAGACACATATGTGGTGGCATTTAATTGCCGCATGGTCACAATGTACCTATGCAGCCTGGGCAGAGGGTGTGGGTGGAACAAGGGGGGTACTGTATCATGAAGTAGTCAATAGGCCTGGCACACAAACCGCATCCCTTATCCAAAGGCTAGGAGCACTAATCATCTACGCTTTGTTCCTTTATGTATGGTGGATCCATGAAGGTGATACCTGTGAGGTGATCCACACCGCAATGACGACGAGACGTCAGTGCCATTTCTGCTACGTGACAATGGGTCACGCATCACTATCTTTCAATGCAAGAGCCATGGGTTTCGCCATCCAGGACTCCGGGTTGGATTCGGCTAACTTTGAGACCCACTCCTTTAGAACTGGGGTGCCCACCGAGGCAGTGGCAAATGGTCTAAGGGAGGAGCAGGTCAAGAGGGTCAGTAGGTGGTCCTTTAACTGCTATAAGCGCTATGTGCAGCTGCGCATGCTGTAGCCCATTCATTCTGTTTCATGGGAATTGCAAGTTTCTTTACCCTGTGACTCAGGGAGAATTTTGCATCAGTACACCGTTACATAGTATCATGTGCAGTAGTGTAGGTTTAAGCGTGTCAGTTGGGCAACACACTGACGGATGTGCTATGGTCATGTTTGCTTGCAGTTTCCTGAGGCCAGGGTGCGTATTTTGGGGACGAGAGTAGAGTTTCATGGGCATGCACCTAGGGGGCAACGACCCGGCTCGCCTGGGACTAAGGGCTTTAGTTGAGTCCAGGGGCAGGCGAGTTACAGGGCATGACCTGCCTAGTGGGCTGAGGGGAAGGACAGATAGTCGGGCAACTATGCTGTCCTGTGGCGGTAAGGTCATGATTGGTAAGCATAGTCTTCGGTCCTTAGCGGTCAGAACCATGTAACTCCAGGGGCAGTGACAGCCGGTAGGTAGGCTGTCAGGGTGCGGGGGCCAGGGGAGACACTCTTTCCAGTGGGCCTGTGGCCACCCCCGTACGCGCATGCGCATCAGGGTGAAAGTATGCAGAATTTTGCAGCCCCAGTTTATGGAGTTTAAGGCACAGGGCGTAGGGGGGGCCCGGGGAGAACATCCGTCCGATAAGCTGTACCACCTGCGCAAGCCTACTCCGGCGGAGTAATTTGTAGTTTGCTGGGATCTAGAGGCTGCCAGTCATTGACCTTGCCGTAGGCTCTAGAGGGGACACGCAGAAAGCGAATATATGCATTGTTAGATTTACGGTAGGAGTGTCGTGTGTATTAGAGTTTAAGGTTAGCCACGTTACATCACCCGTCTAACAATGTATCCAGACTTTCTGCATAATTGTTCATAATGTGAATAAATAATGTGTTTTTTAATTTTGTAATAAATACGGCCTGGGGGTTACACCCCCTAATCCAAAAAATTGTGTGGTCTTATTACTTGCCTTGAAGGAGGGAGGGGGACCTCATCCGTACAAGGACTGCTGTGGGTCCAAAAGGTAAATAGGGGACTTAGGGAGTACCAGGCCATATGGGCAAGGCCGAGCGCTAAATTAGCGTGCGCCGCCATTATGGCAGTCGCACCAGTCCCCGGGGGGCAAGGAGGAGGAGGGAGCACTCTCACCTCCCCTGAGCAGCCACTAAGCGGCGTGACGAGGGGCGTGACTTCCGGTTCACAGGGGTGTCCAACTTTGGGGTCTGACCGGTTTAGACCGGCCGTGCCCGTGCCTCCTCCCCCTTAAAAAGGGGTGCGGGGAGGAGAACAGTCTCTTGTGCCATGCTCACCACAGGCACGGCACCCGGGCCACCAGCGGCCTGTAATTTGTTTCCCCACCCACCATCCCCTAAGGCAGGCATTTCTATAGGGGTTTGTCGGTAATGTATTTGTTTTGTTCTTTTAACTTTCATGCAGGTATCTCAGGAGAGAAGATTTAATGTAAATATAATGATTTGGTGAATTTGTAATAAAAGTGTCAATATTTGTGATTATGTCTTTGTAATAAAAGTGTCAATATTTGTAATTTATATCAGTGTAGGACTTTTTAATGCTGAGTTATGTAGTTGAAATGTGTAACAGTTAATAAAATGTCAGTACATGAAATTGGTTGCAGGTAATAATGTCGTATTTAGTTGTGTGTGTCTCCGGTCAGGCGGTAAGGTCATGATTGGTAAGCATAGTCTTCGGTCCTTAGCGGACAGAACCATGTAACTCCAGGGGCAGTGACAGCCAGTGGGTAGGCTGTCTGGGTGCGGGGCCGGGGGAGACACTCTTTCCAGTGGGCCTGTGGCCACCCCCGCACGCGCATGCGCATCAGGGCGCAAGTATGCAGAATTTTGCAGCCCCGGTTTATGGAGTTTAAGGCACAGGGTGTAGGGGGGGGCCCGGGGGAGAATATCCGTCCAATAAGCTGTACCCCTTGCGCCAGCCTACTCCGGCGGAGTAATTTGTAGTTTGCTGGGATCTAGAGGCTGCCAGTCATTGACCTTGCCGTAGGTTCTAGAGGGGACATGCAGAAAGCGAATATATGCATTGTTAGATTTACGGTAGGAGTGTCGTGTGTATTAGAGTTTAAGGTTAGCCACGTTACATCATCCGTCTAACAATGTATCCAGACTTTCTGCGTAATTGTACATAATGTGAATAAGTAATGTGTTTTTTAATTTTGTAATAAATACGGCCAGGGGTTACACCCCCTAATCCAAAAAATGGTGTGGTCTTATTACTTGCCTTGAAGGAGGGAGGGGGACCTCATCCGTACAAGGACTGCTGTGGGTCCAAAAGGTAAATAGGGGACTTAGGGAGTACCAGGCCATATGGGCAAGGCAGAGCGCTAAATTAGCGTGCGCCGCCATTATGGCAGTCGCGCCAGTCCCCGGGGGGCAAGGAGGAGGAGGGAGCACTCTCACCTCCCCTGAGCAGCCACTAAGCGGCGTGACGAGGGGCGTGACTTCCGGTTCACAGGGGTGTCCAACTTTGGGGTCTGACCGGTTTAGACCGGCCGTGCCCGTGCCTCCTCCCCCTTAAAAAGGGGTGCGGGGAGGAGAACAGTCTCTTGTGCCATGCTCACCACAGGCACGGCACCCGGGCCACCAGCGGCCTGTAATTTGTTTCCCCACCCACCATCCCCTAAGGCAGGCATTTCTATAGGGGTTTGTCGGTAATGTATTTGTTTTGTTCTTTTAACTTTCATGCAGGTATCTCAGGAGAGAAGATTTAATGTAAATATAATTTGGTGAATTTGTAATAAAAGTGTCAATATTTGTGATTATGTCTTTGTAATAAAAGTGTCAATATTTGTAATTTATATCAGTGTAGGACTTTTTAATGCTGAGTTATGTAGTTGAAATGTGTAACAGTTAATAAAATGTCAGTACATGAAATTGGTTGCAGGTAATAATGTCGTATTTAGTTGTGTGTGTCTCCGGTCAGGCGGTAAGGTCATGATTGGTAAGCATAGTCTTCGGTCCTTAGTGGACAGAACCATGTAACTCCAGGGGCAGTGACAGCCAGTGGGTAGGCTGTCTGGGTGCGGGGCCGGGGGAGACACTCTTTCCAGTGGGCCTGTGGCCACCCCCGCACGCGCATGCGCATCAGGGCGCAAGTATGCAGAATTTTGCAGCCCCGGTTTATGGAGTTTAAGGCACAGGGTGTAGGGGGGGGGCCCGGGGGAGAATATCCGTCCAATAAGCTGTACCCCTTGCGCCAGCCTACTCCGGCGGAGTAATTTGTAGTTTGCTGGGATCTAGAGGCTGCCAGTCATTGACCTTGCCGTAGGTTCTAGAGGGGACATGCAGAAAGCGAATATATGCATTGTTAGATTTACGGTAGGAGTGTCGTGTGTATTAGAGTTTAAGGTTAGCCACGTTACATCATCCGTCTAACAATGTATCCAGACTTTCTGCGTAATTGTACATAATGTGAATAAGTAATGTGTTTTTTAATTTTGTAATAAATACGGCCAGGGGTTACACCCCCTAATCCAAAAAATGGTGTGGTCTTATTACTTGCCTTGAAGGAGGGAGGGGGATCTCATCCGTACACGGACTGCTGTGGGTCCAAAAGGTAAATAGGGGATTTAGGGAGTACCAGGCCATATACATTCACCTGGATTATGTACAGATCTCATACTGGTGCCGAGCTGTTTGTTGGAGGCGGGTAATAGTGTGTGGCATCAGGGGGCGATAGATGGTAGGGAAAGAATGCAGGCTGATGGGGAGTTAAAATCAGTGCCTGCAGAAAGGCGACAGGGATTCTGGTCTCTGAAAAACTTTAATACAGTTGACTCCTTACACCCCTTGGAAAATTGGCACCCTGGGCCCAGCCTGCCAAAGGCAAAAGCCAGCCCTGCCATCTGTGTTGCAGATGGTTTGTAGTTATGCCCAAAGGTAATGCGGAAAATAAGTGAGAGATGGCCAGAGGCGTAGCTTTCAATGGTGCAGAAGGTGATGTGGCACCGGGGCCCAGAAGCCTGAGCGCCCACTCAACCCAGAATATTAATGTATTTTATAATTCACAAAGCAGCCAAAGGGCCCGTTTTCTTCTTTGCACTAGGACCTATGACACACTAGCTACGCTACTGGACGTAGGATTGCAGATGGTGTTTAGTTAGTGTCCGAATGTTAACACTGCACATGAGGATTGTGCTTTGGGAAGAGCAAGGTTTTTATTTGAGCTGACAGGATGGGTTACTAAGTTGAATATTTGCCACTAAAACATACGGTGATCAGCAAGTCACACATTCGCATCCTGGCATGGTTGACTCTGCCTTCCATCCTTCCGACCGGTTGTACGTCAGAATATTGAGTGTAAAAATATATTACTACAAAAGTATTGTGACATGAATATTGATGTCAACAAATATTGTTAAAGTAAGTATACATAGCTAAGTATAGATTTATTACTCCTAACTTTGCATATTTTTTAAAGATATATTGTCATCATACATATATGCGTAGTTAAGTATAATAAACTTATTCTTACATATATATACTTACCTTTACAATATTTGATCGTCGTTAGTCTAGTCATAATACCTTGGTAACTTGATTTGTAAAACTTGATATTCTGGTGGAACCCCCTCCGAAGGGCATTAAATTGAGTATTGTACAATTTGATAAAATTAGCACCTATTGTTTGCAGTGCTTAGACACAACAGTGTGGTAGGAAGCACCATGTAACAGAGAAGTTGTTATTGGTGCTGTCCATCATGGGGCAAAATGTCTGGCCAAGTTTTGTCAATTACTAGAGTTGTGGACTGTTGTAGAAGAGTAGGATCTGCTTCACATGGGTACCCCCACTTTTTGCTGGTGTTTCACTGTTTTTCTACTTTAGTCTGGCTGTGGCCCTGCTAATCAGGACCACAGCCTAGCTGCTTCCTCTCTAAAATGGTTTCCATGTACATTAGGTACATATCTAATTGGATTCTGGAGTGCCTTCTAAGCCCCTAGTATATGGTATACTATGTACCTAGGGCATAGGTACCTCAGAGGCCTACCAGGGGCTGCAGTATGTATTATGCCACCCCTGGGAAGCACTCCAAAATGACACCACAGGTCTGCTACTGCAACCTGGGTAAGGGTGTGCTTGCACTCCTTAATGTGGTATAGGCTACCTATATCACTACGTTATACAGACACATATAAACCGATAAGCCACTCCTATGGCAGGCCTTGACAATCCTGAAGGCAGAGTGCTTGGTTTTATGTGAGAGGGTGCCCAAGCATGAGCTGAGCACCTCTGCAACATTCGGAAATACTTCCTTATGGCTGTTCTGTGATACAGCCATACCATATACTCTTAAGTGCATTATAACCTCGCGGTAAATGCCAACTTTGGAATGGCTGCATCAAAACATGTCGTGTTTGGTGTCAAACGCCTTGGAATACTACCCCCCCCCCCCGCCAGTTCTGGCGGCGGGGGTAGCATTCCACCCTTCTAGAAGGAGAGACATGTTCACACTGGCTTAACCCGGTTAAATCCTTTCAAAGCCCTGGCATCACAAAATGGATGCCACTGCCACAGACACGGGTCTGGCCCCCTGCTGCTGGGGGAAACTCCGGCAGGGGAGGCCTGGACAATAGGTTTCCTGTCACACAGAGGTGTAACCACCTCCCCAGACAGGCTGATGTGTATTGGGGCAGGGTGGGTGCATACACAAAATGCTTTTGAGACACTGCTTGGGGCACACAAGGTGTCCATGTGCATAGCCCGGTTCAAACTGGTTGCAGGGGCACTCAGCCCCTGCTCTGGCGCGAAACTGGACAAAGGGGAAGGGGTGTAATCACCCCTACCCCAGGCCCACCCATAGATGGAGCCTTAGAGGTAGTCCATCCCCTAAACTTAGTATAAGTATAGGAACCCAGTCCCTAGGACTTTAGATCACCCTGGACAAACCTCTGAAACATATATCCTGGACCTTCGACTTTCTATCACGACTAGAAGACGGAAGAAATCTCCCTTGGGGTCAAGGAGTGACTCCCCTGCTTGGCAGGCACCAAAGAAGCAACTGACCGGTCTGCATTACTGAAGCTCCCGCCAGACGCTGAAGTCTCTGCATCCCCAAAGGTGGATTTCCAGACTTCCCCGAGGCTACCCTGAGTCCACAGCAAAGCTGAGGCCCGTGGCTAGCGTCAGTAATGTGGAACTGTGACCCCTGGACACCATAAACTTTTGCAGCAACAACACCTTCCTGGTCATCCTTGAAGTTGTGCTTTGGGCTCTGAGTAGCCCCAGCCTTGAGCACCTCCTGCATCGAAGATTGTTGGTCTCCACTCCACGAGTGACCCGTGGGACA
Organism: Triturus cristatus; assembly: GCF_964204655.1. Taxonomy (NCBI): domain Eukaryota; kingdom Metazoa; phylum Chordata; class Amphibia; order Caudata; family Salamandridae; genus Triturus; species Triturus cristatus. The sequence continues at coordinate 1,095,845,511 of NC_140593.1, read as the reverse complement.
GCTCCAAGTGCGACCGCTTGAGGCTCCTTCGCGATCACTAGCCCGTTGGCTAGCAGGTCCCCACGAAGGCAACCCCACTTCTACTTGTGCTTTTCTGGTTGCTCCAGACTTGTGCTTACTAACCCTTGGTGGGTGAGTCCATCAGACCTTGCTGGTCTGCACCGCAGTCCTTTCTCTGATTTCCTGAGACTTGCCGTTGCCAAGGCTTGTTGGGTCCTTTCTGGTCGCCGACACCGCAGCACTCGACAGACTTCGTGGGACAGCTCGAATCCGGCTCATGGACTTCGTCGACGCCTCCTGGACCTCGTGGCTGAAGAGTCAAGACACTCAACAACTCACCTGAAGCACCCGACATCTGTGGGCATTGGTCCATCCTGCCCTAGGTCACTGGCAAGTGACCAAGACTCTGTCCCCTCTGCTTTCAGGTTCCTTACATCCTAGATCCAGGCTTGGATCTCTACGGACACTTCTCCTCTTCTCGGCAGCAGCAGTTCTTTGCAGGGTTCCATTGGAATCGGCGACGCGACCCGACACCAAAAGACACCAATGCACCCGGCTTCCCTGGGTGAGGTAACTCAAGTACTTCGGTACTCTCGAGGGTGCTAGCCCTAGAACTGTCTAAGTCCAAAAGGGTTTGGTCCTAGTTCGATTTGAAGTGTCCCTAATCTTTAAAATTGCAACCGCGACATTCCCCATAGAAAGTAATAGGAACCCGCGGTTGTGTTTCCACACTGCATACGGCTCCCGTGGGTCCCCGACATCCCTACCTTGGGTGGTTCCTTGGGGTCCCAGCGATTCTAGAGGTGATAGGCTCCTTGTCTATCTCAGTCGTGGTTCTTATACCACTATTTTAGTATATGGTTTGGTACGCCCCTAGAGCCCAAACGTGTATTTGTGCTTTTAATGATGCTTAAACACTTGTAACTGAAGTACTTCGAACTCCAGTCTCATAAAGAGACTAGAGGGGTGTGATTTATCTTAAATACATATATTTCGAATATATACCTGGTGTGATTGTCTTTTCATTTGATCATTCAAGTAAAACAAGATGCTTTACATTCCTTCAAGACTTAGCCTGAAGGCTGCTCTCCATAGCTACCACTAGGATAGCTTTCACATAAGGTTGTCTTTAACCTATCACCATAAGGGGTTGCTTGGACTGATACAAGGTGCCCACTAGAACTAGTGGACAGCATATATCAGGCCACCTTCTCACAACTAGGACTTGCAAAAAAAAAAAAAAAACTCTCAGAAGCCAGGAGGACGGAGGAGAGCAGACTTGTAAAAGTCCCAGTGGGTTGAAGGTCACGGGATGGGCAGTTTGCACCCTAATTATGCCAGTCTTTTACTTCCAAATCAGAGTGCACAAGGGATCATTTTATAGGTCTCGCCTTCTAAACAGCGCAAGCTGTCTGCTTGTGACAAGACCTATTATCGGCTTACAGTGGACGTAGAGACAGTCGACTCTTTACCACCTGTTGGCTTTATGTCAATCTCATTTTCTTGCTTTTTATTGCTTGTATGGGATTCCCTGCCTTTTCCTGCGTTTCTTCCTTCCCTGGAGCAACCCTCAGTACTTGTATCCTATCACTGCTTACTTACCAAGCACTACTTTTTTTCGTTTTGGTTAAGCACTCCACGAGAGAGCATGTGCTTTCCAGTTGTCTACCTCATGTACTCCTCTTCCACCCTCTGTCGTGCTTTGTGTTGCTCTCGCTTGCCCATGTGCTTCTCCCTTGCCCCCCTGGGGCGTGCTCACCCTGGTGTGCTTCTCCTTATGTTGCTTTCTTGCCTGCACGCTTCCCACCCCGAGCTCCACGCTAATCCTGTGCTTCTCTTCTCTCCCCATGCTACACATTGCTCTTTCCATGTCAAGCATCCAACCTCCCCATCCTCCTTGTTGCTTCCTCCCACCAGCGCCCTCTGAGTTGCTTACACCTCCAGGCCTCGGAGTTGTCTTCGCCTCCACCCACGATTAAAATAACAACAAAGGTTTTGGCACTACTTTTTTCATCATATTTACTGATCAAACTACGAAAGGCAAATAAAAAGGCCTGTGTCATTTTGTGCACCCCCCAGCAAAATGATGTGCATGGAAGCATCATAGGATTTTTTTCCTTCTCTTTGGCCATGGTGAACAGCATCGGGATGCTGTACAACATCACTATAAGCCACTGGCAAAGCCAATAGGTCCGAACAGCGAGATCCATTGGCTTAGCCAGTGTTGGTTTCTTGCTTACATTAGGGTACGTGTCACTTTTGCTATGCCACTGATTCAGCAAATACTTAAGTCAGCCCCTCCCATCTAGCACACTTCTTTCACTGTGGAGAAAAAGATGCAACAAAAGAAAAGCATTAGCATAGCGGTTAATTCTGGCCATGGCAAGCAGGCAATGTTTCTGCCTTGTCTCAATTTTATTTTTCAAAACATAGGAATAAGTCTTAAAAGTAATAAAATGGCACTATGGCCTGCATATGTTTGCAAAAAAAGAAAGAAAAAACGACTCATTACAAGTAAGAAATACAAAAAAACAAGAAAAGGGAACAGAAATGAAAGCAGGCATTGTACCTTACGAGCCTCATTTTTAAATGTATGTGAGCAAGCAATATATATATGGGCATATATGCGCATATACATAGACATATAGAGAGAGATATGCATACATATAAAGTGAATGTCTATCTATTTAGCTAGAGAGAGAGAGGGAGAGAGGAAGTGAGAGAGAGAGAGAGAGAGAGAGAGAGAAAGAGAGAGAGGGAAAGAGAGAGCGAGAGAGAGAAAGAGAAAGAGAGGGAGAGAGAGTGGTTTTGGAAGACCTGACCATAGAAAACACGCCAAAGCTCTCTCTAGGCCACACCTGAAATGTCTTGAGTAACAGCACATTCTGAAAGTCAGATATCAACGCAAGCATGTTATCATTCTGGGAAATCGAATGTCGGTTTCAACGTAGGTAAAGGAAGCAAATGTTTCACCCAGAGGGCGCACCGCTCGCCAAGGTAAAATGAAATGTTCTTCGAAGGCAATCAGAGCTCGCTACCGTCAGCTATTTCTCCTACGTGGAATGCAAACAGAAATGTGCATTCCTTGGGCAGCTGTTTGTGCTTTTCGCGTGGACCTGGGCTGTCTGTCTTGCAACGCAGCTGACTGTGACAACTTCCTTGCATGATGTTAGACTCTTGTGTCCGACTTCCAGGCACCGAGGGGCGACCCCAGTAAGTTTTTAGAAGTCTTCACCTAAATCCCACATTAAAAATTATCAATTCAACTAACACCAGGATTCACCAAAAGAAACTCCTCTGTTGGTAAAGTTTGAGTCTTGCCTGAAGCAGGAATGATTGGTGGGTAATGTCCCTGCTCAGCTGCGAAGGAGACTTTGCGGCACATAGTGGGGCGGTTGGGTTTGCCCGGTGTGTGTGTGGCTCTGTAAGAGGCGTGGACAGTAGCCCTGTGTGCGGGACATAGTGGGGCGGTTGGGTTTGCCCGGTGTGTGTGTGGCTCTGTAAGAGGCGTGGACAGTAGCCCTGTGTGCGGGACATAGTGGAGCGGTTGGGTTTGCACGGTGTGTTTGTGGCTCTGTAAGAGGCGTGGACAGTAGCCCTGTGTGCGGGACATAGTGGGGCGGTTGGGTTTGCCCGGTGTGTTTGTGGCTCTGTAAGAGGCGTGGACAGTAGCCCTGTGTGCGGGACATAGTGGAGCGGTTGGGTTTGCACGGTGTGTTTGTGGCTCTGTAAGAGGCGTGGACAGTAGCCCTGTGTGCGGGACATAGTGGGGCGGTTGGGTTTGCACGGTGTGTTTGTGGCTCTGTAAGAGGCGTGGGCAGTAGCCCTGTGTGTGGGACATAGTGGAGCGGTTGGGTTTGCACGGTGTGTTTGTGGCTCTGTAAGAGGCGTGGACAGTAGCCCTGTGTGCGGCACACAGTGAGGCGGTTGGGTTTGCCCGGTGTGTTTGTGGCTCTGTAAGAGGCGTGGACAGTAGCCCTGTGTGCGGCACATAGTGGGGCGGTTGGGTAAGCCCGTGTGTTTGTGGCTCTGTAAGAGGCGTGGGCAGTAGCCCTGTGTGCGGGACATAGTGGGGCGGTTGGGTTTGCCCGTGTGTTTGTGGCTCTGTAAGAGGCGTGGACAGTAGCCCTGTGTGCGGGACATAGTGGGGCGGTTGGGTAAGCCTGTGTGTTTGTGGCTTTGTAAGAGGCGTGGACAGTAGCCCTGTGTGCGGGACATAGTGGGGCGGTTGGGTTTGCCCGTGTGTTTGTGGCTCTGTAGAGGCGTGGACTGTAGCCCTGTGTGCGGGACATAGTGGGGCGGTTGGGTAAGCCTGTGTGTTTGTGGCTTTGTAAGAGGCGTGGACAGTAGCCCTGTGTGCGGGACATAGTGGGGCGGTTGGGTTTTCCCGGTGTGTTTGTGGCTCTGTAGAGGCGTGGACTGTAGCCCTGTGTGCGGCACATAGTGGGGCGGTTGGGTTTGCCCGGTGTGTTTGTGGCTCTGTAAGAGGCGTGGACAATAGCCCTGTGTGCGGCACATAGTGGGGCGGTTGGGTAAGCCCGTGTGTTTGTGGCTCTCTAAGAGGCGTGGACAGTAGCCCTGTGTGCGGGACATAGTGGGGCGGTTGGGTTTTCCCGGTGTGTTTGTGGCTCTGTAAGAGGCGTGGACAGTAGCCCTGTGTGCGGCACATAGTGGGGTGGTTGGGTAAGCACGGTGTGTTTGTGGCTCTGTAAGAGGCGTGGACAGTAGCCCTGTGTGCGGGACATAGTGGGGCGGTTGGGTAAGCCCGTGTGTTTGTGGCTCTGTAAGAGGCGTGGACAGTAGCCCTGTGTGCGGGACATAGTGGGGCGGTTGGGTTTGCCCGTGTGTTTGTGGCTCTGTAAGAGGCGTGGACAGTAGCCCTGTGTGCGGGACATAGTGGGGCGGTTGGGTAAGCCCGTGTGTTTGTGGCTCTGTAAGAGGCGTGGACAGTAGCCCTGTGTGCGGGACATAGTGGGGCGGTTGGGTAAGCCCGTGTGTTTGTGGCTCTGTAAGAGGCGTGGACAGTAGCCCTGTGTGCGGGACATAGTGGGGCGGTTGGGTTTGCACGGTGTGTTTGTGGCTCTGTAAGAGGCGTGGACAGTAGCCCTGTGTGCGGGACATAGTGGGGCGGTTGGGTAAGCCCGTGTGTTTGTGGCTCTGTAAGAGGCGTGGACAGTAGCCCTGTGTGCGGGACATAGTGGGGCGGTTGGGTTTGCCCCTGTGTTTGTGGCTCTGTAAGAGGCGTGGACAGTAGCCCTGTGTGGGAGACATAGTGGGGCGGTTGGGATTGCCCGTGTGTTTGTGGCTCTGTAAGAGGCGTGGACAGTAGCCCTGTGTGTGCAGCGTTGCACCAGTGGGATCATGGCAAGTTTGGGTGGTGGGAGGCTCATTTGGATCTCTTGCTCTCATGTTTGCTACAGGCATGAATTTTGCAGATGGGTCTCTGGATTTTCAAATCAGCAAGCCTAAGGTCCTATGACGAATGAATGAAAAAATACACAGAGAAAAAACAACCCAATATTCCCAATACGTGGATGGCCAAATTAACTAAGCTGCACTCTTACCACCTTTGTTTTGCAGTTTTATATAACGCGATCTCAACCTGAAGTTTGTGGCTTTACAGGAGCACCAGTTACATTACACAAGGTCCCAAATAATTGTTTGGGGAAACGAGTGATTAAGTAATTTACCCAGAATCACCGGCTGTTAAACTGAACACCGACACTTGAAACTGGTTTACCAGCTTCCGAGTTGGTAGCTCTGACCCTAACACCACAATCTTCACCTAGTCAATAAAGCAGATTTTCATATCCCCAGAAAGCCTTTGGTCTACTGCCCAATTTCTTGTCCTCCCTTCAATTGATGAAAATAGTCTAATTCTTGTTGGATTATCCAGATCTGTACTTCCTCCTTTAAAATCTGCCCTTCAGTCAGCAATTGACTTGACCCTCAGAGTAAAAACAGTGGGGTCCCATTCTGCCCCCCCCCCCTCACCTGTATCTGCTATTTTCTTCCAGATATGTGCATCACATGCATGCTTTCTAACACATATTTAAGGACAAACTCAAAACTGCATTTGGGACTATAAGTACCAGAACTAGATCTCTGCTCTGCTTGAAGACGTCAAACGCAAAAAGACATACGTTAGACCGAGCTTCTGCTTGTCTGAGGCTTCTCATCCAGAACTCCTCACTATTTGCTACCATGCGGACTTCCACTCTCCTAGGATTCGGACAATCCCTTAAAACTTTTTTCTTCAACCCGCACCTTCGTGTCCACGCTAAATTAACCCTGAACGCCAGAATCTTGTTTTATGTTTCACATCTATTGATCTTTATTGATTACTCTTGTCTGGCCCGACAAGTGAGACAAAGTCCCCTTTTGGCGAGGTCTGCACTATACCAATAATATCAATAAACAAGAGGAAGTGACGCACTGCGTGCTCTCAGAAACAAGTAAAGACTAAATGGTGAGGACAACAGAGGTTGACTAGATTATAATCACCATCCATGGGAAGGCTCTGTATAGGGGCCGTGGTTGTCTCTTTAGCCTCACCATCTGTGCCTCGCAGCACATCAGCACGATGGTAGAGTCTTTAGGATGTTGTTTGATGCTGGCCCCTTCACATGCAGTCCCATACAACTGCTCTACTCATCAAAGCAACAACAACAAAGTGATGGATGGAATACTCAAATTAATCTCAGCGACTAGCAATTGCTTGTTACCACGTGCCAGATCATCGTTTTATTGCCCGCCATTCCGCGCGAGACAGAGACCAGCCATATGCAAATCTGTGTTGGTCCTGCCCTAGTCAGAACAATCCAGCCAAAATTGACAGGTCAGGTCCCCTCCAGACGGGAACACAAGCAATCCCAGGCTGGTTTTGACCTACTTAGGCCTCATCACTGAAGTGTAGCTTGGAATCTATGTCACAGTGATCAGGAGACCCACGTCTCGGTATACCCGTTGCATTTAGAAAGTCTACTACACCGAACAACTAAGTGATGGATGAAATGATAGAACTAATCTCAATCACATTCGAGCCATCGTTTTCAACCACCGTACCACTCTAGAGAGAGACATACTATTTGCTTGTGTTCCCGCCTGCAGAAATCCTGGCCAGGCAGCTGGACTGAACTGCTCCTTTGGAGCAGGACCAAGACTGATTTGCATAAGGATGGTTTCTGTCTACAGTTGCACAGTAGGCAAAAATGCTGGGCTGGAATGCAGCCAAAACAAATCTATAAATTATTATTTGAAGAGTCATTATTGCAAGAATGAACATTTCAGAGGAACACACTGTATTGCCCTGTTATATTATCTTGGATTTTGTACGCATACACCTGCATTAAAAGTGCCATTTGTCGCCCAGCATCTTTATTTATCCATAAATCCATAACACATGTCTGAACCATATTGGTGTTATCAGTGCTTGCTATCAAACCTAGGAATATAAACCTCACTGCAAAACTGGTGGTACAAGATCCTGCACCAGCACTCTGCATTGGTTTCACTGACTCAGCCTCTTCTCAGTGCACAGCGTGAATTTGAATGCTGTGTTTTATTAAATATTAATGAATCTTTAAGACCAAAGCCTAATTATGGATCATAAATAAGACTTTTCCCATTCATTTTCTTCTTCCCATCTCTGATGCGAGGAGAGTCCCCAGTAAACAGAAAGTATTATCTGTCCTAAATTGCAAACATTTTACATTTCAATAAATGGGTATGTGAAAATATGGCGCCCGGGTTCACAAGTGGGCGCTCAGCAATTTCTCCTCTGGCATAATGGCCGCGGATGAGCATATATCAAGATGGCGGCCTGAGAGTTGGACAAAGGCCCTGTACACGGCCTCTACGGAGAGAGAGACGCAAAGCCTGTGAGGCAGTGGAAATTTCATCCAGCAGATAGGGATCTGTGGGGGGAGCTGGAAACAAAGCGACTGTGGCCGCCATTGTTGTACCATGTCATAACAAAGCATTCGATTCAGATAAATGTAAGAAAAGACCCTTTATTCAAAATCTGAAAATGCGCCACCACTGTACATAGCTTGAACTCATGTTCAGATTCCACATTCAAAGTAGATGGCCTTTCTGTTAATTGTCAGTATTGACTCACTAGATTGGCCAGGTGATAGCCAGGCTCTCTTCCAGGCCGCGGCGCCAGGTAACTCTCTGCATTATGCCTCAGAGGGGCTAAAGTCCACGTCTATAATGCCGGAGTTCACAAAAAGCTCCACTACAACGGGCGGGAACTCTTCCACGACACAGACATTCTATTTACAAGTGCCGCTGCACACCCAGCTCACCACGCCAAGTGATGTAATAGCTGGAATAGAATGGCTTAAAAAACAACGGCAGCAAGCCCGCTCAATATATGCACCCAGGATCTGGAGCAACACCTCTGTATCTAGCAGGACTGCCCAACTATGATCCAATTTTTTAAAGAGCAGAAGAGTCAGCCCTTTAAAGAATATTATATCTCGATGCAGTAACAGCTCACTTCCACTCTTGCAACCCAGCCACCCCTCTGTGTCTTTGCCTCTGACCCAGTACAGTGCGCCGCTGCATTTTGACCAGATCTGTACCATCACAATACGACATATGCACATACATAAGGCCCACACACTTATTGTACTTTTCCAAAACATAGAATAACAATATATGTATCGTACGACAATAGAATCAATTTACTGGCCTGTTCTGCCACATCTTTAGATCCCTAATACAACAGATCCAGCACAATAAAACAATATTTTGTATAAAAACAAAACAAAACTGATGTGACAGATTAATCCAATAAATAGCTATGCATAATCAGCGTTCTAGCTGTCACCGGTTTAAAAAATGCAGTCAGCGGCCCAAACACCACTGCTTGGAACAATAAAACAAAATACCCTGAATTACTACCTCCTGATGAAGGCCTAAACAAATCGAAATGCATTGAGGACCACATTTGAATGTGAATGAGCAAAACAATTGGAGAAACTATGAATGTTATCATATTGGATCCAAATTCTACTCAACATCCATTTTCTGCACCTGGGAAAGCTATAATCTATGTGACAGGCGCACTTGGCCTCAGGGAACTGAGTAACATCGTAGATAGCTTGAGCTTCCCTCTCCTTGTCTGTGATATCACCACCCGGAAAACGTAAGCGGAGTACCGCCCATCTAAAATTCTCTACATTTTCTGCTCTCTTTGAAGGTGGGGCCAGCAGGCCCCCAAATCAATCATAAACTTTATTCGATTTGGCAGGCAAATCATAAAAGCACATAAATAACAATTTATTCGATAAAATATGTCATGGAATAGAGATACATCATTTAAGTAAAATACTCAAAATCATTAAAAGGATGCTAAATCCAATAAAACCATGAGAAGTGCAGACAAATAAGTTAAGAAACAAAATGACAACTCGATAAATCAATTCCAGTGTACATTTCTTACCAAATCTATCACAGCCACAAACGAATCACATTCCCGCCCTGCAAGAAAGATACAGTGCCTGTGCAAACATGCACACATAGACCTGTTGGCACAGGATGCAATCCCCATGCACCAGGCACTGAGGTCTGGCAGAGCCTGGGATATTTCTAGGCAGACGGTGGTCCATTGTGTGCAGCAAACAGCAAAGGAGGCAGCTGTGGAGGAAATGGGCTGCATTGTCTACACAAAGAAGGAATATTTAACTACCTGCCGAGTAGGGTTCCTGCTTCTCAATGTAAATGAATTCCTTTCTTTCATACTTGGCTCTGATCCACTGTTCACGCAACACCCTGGAAAACACAAGAAACAGAGATCAGAAGGGAAGTCACAGCCACATGAAAATACCCCACAGGTTTACGGTGTCCTTCCAAACAATAACTGGAGCTCTATCGGCTACTCTCAGAAGTGTACCAGGAAACCACTGTTGTTTATCAAGTCCTTGCACAGTTCTATATGAAGCACAGGCACATACAGAGCAAAACTGTCTGTGAAGTCATAGGGCATTCAATACTTATTAAATTCTTTGGTGGTTTGATATAATGTGAACTTGGACCAAATACATTAGAGTGCTTTACATGAGCACAAGGTAACATCATGCATTTATAGGCACAGGGAGATTAAATGATTTGTCCAGCCAGACGCAAAGGATGTTGAGCTGAGGCTGGGATTCAACCCTGGTTTGTTGTGCAATTTACGACTTTGGCGTAACTCTACAAGGTGCGCTTTCCCACCCACGGGTGACACAGGAGAACTTGGCTCAATGCACCGGTGATGAATGTGAAATACAAGTTATTACAGCCCCACAAAACACTACTGAATATGTAACTGAGATAGAAGCATTGCTTTTGGGTTATTAAAAATCCCATGAATGGATCAAGGGCACTGTGGAAACACCAACAAACCGTATTTAATTATCCACAGTATCACACACATGTACGAATAAGAATGAACAGTTAAAAGTATGTATTACTGCAGGAACAATCTGTTCCTCAGTACATCTAAAACAACTACACAGAATATCACAAACACAGCAAGAAGGCACATTATAAATAATGAGAATTAAATGAACATTTATAGCACGTTTTACAGTGTCATATAAAACCTAACCCCTCCAATGCCTACTTCTATGCGCTACACTAAGAGAGCATGGAAAGTAGAGCAACTTGCAGTCTAGCGTTTCTTAGGGAGAAGAGATGCATTGCATAGCTTATTGACAGCAAAGGCTGTCTTTATTAACAGAGGTGTGAAGACAGTGCCCCCCCATGAAGGGCAAACACACGCTTCGTTCTTCCTCCGGGACTCGGTTTATCTGCTTCAGGCGAAGTGCAAAGGGTGCTGTCAAAAGGTGAGACTGTCTCTGGCAGAATCTTGGGCAATAATCTGGGCGAAGGACCCCTCCTGACAAGTGGTCGTCCTTACATACTAAATCTTATCAGGAATTGGAATTTCTGACATAAGTTTAAGAATGTCTGACATAGATTATGTGCTTCAAGGTGTGCTTCCCAGACGTTTCCTTATGAACACATAAGGTAAAAGGAAGTTAATTCAGACTAAATAATATTGGTTATATACCTGTATGTGTTCTTAATACCATGACATGGTGGAGAGTAGACATATGACCCAGACAAATGTCACATTGATGGTTTTATCGGTATCATCAATCGAATGGTTTGACACTTTCACAGTTCTTAGAAAGATTAGATCAGACAGCATCTGCTGCTAAAGACGACATGACTATGAGTCTGCATAAACTGAGAAAAATGACGACTACCATTGTTTGAGAGAGGGATGATGGCAACCTCCATTAGTCACAATGTGGTTGAGGCCTACATAAAATGGAGTCGGACCTTAGGGGTTTTGACGCCAGGTTCCCATGTTTCAAGGTTAGCAGCTCCCTTCCCCACCCCTCCAAAAATGTTAGCAGCTTGGGTCTCTAAACACGTAAAAGAACATCGTGTTGAATCCACTCTAGCAGATACCATTTTAAATAGCCAGGCATAATTGTGGAAGTAAGAAAGTGCCTTGATTAGAGTGCAGCAGGTTCTTCTCTGTACGGACGCTCGAGAAAACAGGGAGCCTGCCCTTCGCTGGGCTCATGAATGTATCCTGGCACCCAAGGAGGCAGAGGAGCCTTAAGGCATGGACGGAGGAAATCAGAAATGTAGTTCAATCAGGGGAGTCTGTACATGGTTCTACACCAGAGGTATCCATTAGTACATTCACAACATACTGGTAGCTTGCCTCCTGCCAGTAAGCAGCCCACAGTGATGGAGCCCAGGTTAGCATGTTATTCAGATTCAAGGGGTATGGAGCTGAGCAGTGCTGCTTTATGCACTGTGCAAGAGGCAGCACAGCTCAGCTCCATCCTCTATGAGAGCAGCCAGCCCAACCAGTGGCAGGTACCCATGCACACACTGTGAGCAGTGGCGTAACGAAAGTTGAGGGGGGCCCCTCTGCCACGTACACTGAGGGGCCCCCACTCCAGATTTAATTCGGAGTTCTTGGGCCCGAGTATTGTGTTGAGGGGGCCCCCTGCAGCTCGGCCCCCTCCCCGCCCCGCAGGGGCTGCGGGGGCCTGTGTTACGCCCCTGACTGTGTGCTTGACAGTGCGGTGGCCTGGAACGTCACCAATGGATTACTAAGTTGCAGTAGGCAAGTGAGCAGGAGTGATTGCAGTGTCCAGAATGACTTTCACGCAGGACTGAAGGAGTCAAATGTGGCAGCATCCAGGAGCCAAGGATGGTATTGGCCAGAGGACAAGGGGATAGGGGCGGCGTACAGGTACCTCACTGGCTGTGCAAGATGGTGGCATAAGGGCTTCAGTAAGTTTATAATTGTGTGTGTGGTTTTTCTTTTGAGGCATTCTCTGGCAGACCCATCTTTGCCCCTGGTGGCAATCCTTTGAATATAGGACTAGCAGTAACATCTATTTCAGAGGGTGAAGATGTGAAAGATGGGCATAGAAAGTAACAGGTCCAAGTAGTGGTCAACTTGGGGGCTGTCAGAGAAGACAATACACTGAAGAAAATTAGGGGGAAGTAGGCACCCACCTGAGCGAGCAAGTTTAAGTTGAACATAAAGGCTTCTCATCACAGGCCACCTTAGCTCAAAGCTCCTGGAGTCCACATGATCTTCAATATTTTACAAACAATTCTAAAATAAATTAAACAAGTATATGGACAGAATAGTTTCTCTATATGCGGATGATGATGCCCTTATATATCTTCAGTACTGCGATTACTACTGGAACTGCAGTGGTGTGGAAGGGCCTGTGGTCTATAGATCAATCGGAGAAGTCTTTAGTATTCACATTAGGAGGGCCGGCATTGGCGCTGGTGGCGCCCTGTGCGACAACCATGTTTGCCCACCCCCCTCCCAACCCCGACCTCCTTCTCAGATTCCCTCACTATCACTGGGGCAAAGTGCCCCATCATCTCTCCATAGCCCCTCTCTCATATTCATTTCTGTTGTTTTAAAGCACTGGTGAAGGCTGGCTTTAGTAATGAGAATGTATATATATCCAAACTAACCCTTTTTTGCAAAATTCGGAACAGATAATGAAAGACTAGAGAAAAAAACAGAACGTCCCAACGTATTTAATGCAGTTTGCATTCAGCTCTTTGAAGACAGTAAAAGTCACTGTTCTATATTAGGGTTGTAGCTTATGTACTGCAGTAACAAAAGGATCTCTGTGACAAAAGCAGTAATCCACTCAGCTATCCCCATAAAATACAGATTTGTGATCTGCACAGTATGCGCTCTTTGCAGCAGGCATTTTAACCCTCTGTGCTACTTCATGGCGAACCAAATCTGCTACTATACGAAACTGGTAGCTCTCTCTCTAGCAGGAACATTAATCACAAGAGTTATCTTGACATTTTTATTGCTGCCTGAAAGCTGGTCACACAGGGAACTCGGTAGCCAGTGTTTTGAAATCGTGAGATATTGCTAATCCCAGCGCCCCCCCTGGGGTAAACGCTCCCCTCCCCCAGGTCAGCGCCCCGTGCGGCCACACCGGTCGCACCGCCCTAAAGCCGGTCCTGGGCTGGATGGCCGACCGTAGGAAAGGTTATGGAATGTAGGATTGAAGTGGGAAATAGATACATTTAGATATTTGGGAAAATAAGTTGCATATAAGGCCAACAAACAGTATGCTTACAATATGGCTAGACTATTCGCTGGGTGACAGGCTTCTGTGGTGTATTGGAAGCAAAGTTGGTGGCTCTGCCCAGCTGCTTGTATGTCCTCCAGAACTCACAATGTGCTATCTGCAGGAGTAGGTTTATAGAAATAGATAGCCTATTGATTTCCATGATATGGGCTGGCAGGTGGATGACGGCAGGGTTAGGGATGCCAAAGCAGGATACAATAGAAGGGGGCCTTGGACTCCCAACTTATAGATGTATTATTTGGCAGCGCATCTTCAACATGCGACTACATGGTGTGCGGATAGGAATTCGGACAAACGCTTATTGGAAGGGGGTCCAGAGGCGGCAAATCTACTCGTATGCCTGATCACAGGAGCCCAACAAGATAATCACTGCCCATAGATAGTACCACAGATAGCCAAAGTGTGGTAGACCACAGTTAAGGTAATAATGACAAAAATCCAATAAGGGGAACCGGAGATATGATTTTTAAATTTCTTTAAGTAGAAAAAGTGTCAAAACGAACAAAGCACCAATGATAGTCAATAGTCTCTACAGCTTGAACAAGAAATTAGTCTTATGACCCTTGGAGTCCACTTCTTTGTCCTTTATACAAGAGGGAGTTGGCCCAGGCCTTCAGTGATCCTTTCAGAACACAGCCAGTAGCGCTGGTACTCTTCTGATCTTCCATGTGTCCCTAGGTACAGAAAGTGTTCTGAAGTGGGTACCTGGAGATGGCACATTTATGCCTAGCACTAACCAATGGGGTAAAAGCTCATGGGGTCAACATTACCACTTTGGGCATTGCTAAAATAACGAAAGTCTTCAGCCACACTACAGTAGGAATTTGAGAGCTCGGGATGTGTGGGGAATGTGCTTATAGTAATCCTAGTATTACCTCACCACACTCAACCACACTCAGCAACCAGACAATGGACCCAACAACACTGTCTGTGCATCCTGTTGTCTTCCTTTTCAAGTGTGCTTCCAGGGTTATATGTCAACCCAGAGGACCGGCCAAGCAGGGTTTTTCATTGTAGGGTTAAAAAGGATGCCCGCAGACTTTATCCTGCGTATCTGTAGGGTTCACAGGAGTCATCTCTGCCCATTCAGGTCACCCTTTTGTTTGCTCCTGGGGGGTATTTCACACTATTTGTAGCTAATTACTGGCTGGGCACAGGCAGATCCTTCTGACAGTTCAGGCAGGTTAAGGGTAACATTCTGAAAGGTATTTTTCTTTAACATTTATTACAAATCTGACTTCACCACTGAATTGGATTTTTATTAACAAATAAAAATAGGCGTTGAATTATTTTTCTATCTTGTACCTTTCCAGAGATACAGGATTAGTATTTTATCTGGTACTCTGGTTTCCTACACATGACAGCTAGGCCCACCACAGTGAAAACCAACTTTGCCTGCTTGTCACTGTAAGGACGTGTTAACATTACATTTCTACATGTCTAATTTTAAATACCATGCACCCTACCTTGTGATTTACAAGGCCTACATGGGGTGACTTAAAATCTAAAAATAAGGTTTTTACCTGTCTAAAACATCTTTGACAGGTTGCAGTGCATGTTTTGCAGTGTTACAGTGGGGCAACAACAGCAGGCCTGAAACCATATTGTAGTACAGTAAAGGGTGTTTTAGTGGAGTGGCACATAATGTAAAAGTGCAATAGCATACAGTTGATTGTTGTACAGTGCTATAGCGTATAGGGCATTTCAGTACAATACAATGGCGTAGAGTGTAGTAGCGGAGACTGGAATAGTGTACACTCCAGTAGTGTACCATAAAGTGGGCCATAGTGGAATAGCATTTAGTGGAATAGCATAAAATGCCACAGTCTTTCTTCACCCCCCCTGGAAGCAGATGGGGGCAGTAGCCCCTGATCGGACCCCCATTGGGGGCAGAAAGCCCACTAGGCACCAGAGATTTTATTTTTTAATACGTAGGGCAGTGGTTCCCAATCTGTGCGCCGCGGCACCCCGGTGCGCCGGCAAAACCTGCCAGGGGCGCCGTGCATCAAAGCACACAGTTTGGGAACCACAATGTCAAGTTCACCACCTGTTTTGTTTTCTTCAGGCACTCGAGCCAAGATAAATATGCAAATGCCCTCAGGGTAGCACAGTGTGGTAATAAAGTGGGCTGGGAGACTCGATTCTTCAAAAGTCATTTACATCTGAGAGTAGACTTCCATTAGCAAAACTTTAATTCCGAACTTTTAAAACTGCACCAATTTTTTTTTTTTATGACAATGCAGGTTATGTTTGTATAACTCGGGAGTCTGGCGTTCGCAACACGGCAGGCTCGGTTCCTCGCAGGTGCCTTACAATGCTATTTTCGCCACTGTGGCGCAGTCGCTGTGGCTCTGCAGCAAGCCACTGGCTCTGCTGAAACCTTCAACAGCGGTGTGCCTGCAGACCCTGTCTCTGGACAAAACCGCCTGCACCTGTCTCTTTTTCCTTCAGACGGCCATATTTTCTAAATAAACAGAAGTTTATGTCTTAGATGGCGAGGCCCGAATTGGTAGCTTTGAGGGCCGTCATCCATTTTGTGATCTTGGACAGCTAGCTGTATGTCTGATACCCATCTAGAAAGTCAATGGACTTCTTTGGTTACTGCTACAAACCGTGCCCTGCTTAGCCATGTATACTTGTTTTGTTTAAGTGTAAGTTTCGACCAGGTCAGCATTTTGTGCTGGCAAACAGGATGAGCACCAAATTAACACAGAGCGTCACAAGCTTCGGAAGCAGAGCCCAGCTGAAAATGGGTGTTCTTTAGGTATGCAAAACGGAAACTTGGCACAGGAAAGCCATCAGTTGCATGCTTTCCCTTCAGAACTCGGGCCCAGCCTTCACCCCTTCTCATTTACTAAGAAGATCCCTTCAGGGGCAGCGCTCTCTCCCTCACCTTTCATACTCAATATGTAATCCAATTTATACTTTGAAATGGCTTGGGTCAGGTATATGTTTATTTTGGCATGGCTTAAAAATTCTTAAAAATGCTCCGTTTTACAGAAGAAAACCTGGTTAAAATGGTTTTCATTGTTTTGCATTGAGAAAACTGTTTATTTTACAAATGCCCTGAGGAGCCTCGGCCCTTGGTATTGTCTAGTTCGCATTCCTTTCATGGTGTGGCTGCCCAGTTCAAATGTTTAATTTCACACACAGTTACTAATGCAAGCCTTTCAATGTGAACTCTGCAAGCTTTCGAATTTTAGACCCACGTAGGCATGTCTTTGTAAAATTAGATGTTTACCAAATGTGCTCAAACAAGATGATATGAGGCTGTGAAGTCCGATGCTATTACCATGAAACAAAACTGATTTTTCCTTAACGCACTCATCCTCATACATAACACGGCTCATGGCATGGAGGTTTAACCTATCATCCACGTCTTTCTGACTGATCCTCAATCTCTTCTTTTAACCTGTGGAGTTGTTGGGGCTTGGTAACAAACCTGATAGGTAGAGTAAGCTTTTGGTGGTTACCTGCTGGATACAGGTTTTAAAGAGTGGTAAAACAAGACACAAGTGTCTCTATTGTTAACAAAAAGGTCTAACATCACAGAGGCACTGTGAACGATGGAATGTGCACCTTTTCTCTTTTTAGTACAAGAACTCTAATGCATAGCTCATCTTATCACAAGTACATTTGTACACCAAGGTATATGGTTCACCACACGCACATCTATGCACTGATGTGTATATAGCTTATTTATATTTGTGTACAATAAGAGGCGCAGTTTGTATGAATTCAAGTTTATCTTCAGCCCTCAATGAAGACGATACTTGCATTTACTCCCTTTTCTGTATGGGGGATTAATATGAGTTATGTGTGATCATTAGTGGCGGGAGGGAGTGTGTGTTCATGTATATCATGGGGTACACTGCAGGGAGAGATCCCTGCTACAATATTAGTACTCACAGGGCACTGCTGGGGAAAGGTATATTACTTGAAAGTGTCCTCTGCTCCAGGACTTCTACACCACAAGCAATTTCTGACCCTCATTCAGAAGGGGATGTTCAGCACCGATCAGAATCCCAGCCCTTCAAAGGGCTGTTTTTTACCAAGAAAAACAAGCAGTAATTATTACAAACATGAGTCAGCAGCATGAACTGGGAACAATTCAGACCCCAACTTTTACACAAAAATAAGTTACTTGGATTCACCCTGGAGACCAACCTCAGACTCAAGGACCACACTGCTATGGAAACAAGGACAGCTTGGTACCATCAGACAGGATGCAATAATGTGCAAAAAAGAAAAAAAACTAGACAAAAGGTGCAGACCTTCTCTATCAAAGCACCCAGGATTTGAAACAACATTCCTGTATCTATCAGGGCCTCACAAACGCTGCTCAGGAACGAGCGAAAGACACACCTCTTTTAAGAGCACTATATCACAATGAAGTAACAGTTCACTTCTCTGAGAACCCTGTGCCCCTTCAATCAGTTGTTGACACTGCATGGGGCTCCGCAGTCGATGAAATAGAATTACATCTATGATCATAATACCTCATCGGCTTCATCCAAATTATTTTCAGGGGGAAAAATGGAAGTACTCCCGAGGCTGGGCTTACATCCTCCCACCCGCCAAAAAAAGAAACATAATGGGGAGCCACGGCCAATGGCCAATAGGTCAAGGGAGGCGCGGGTTGAAAAAGTTTGGGAACCACTGTTGTAGTGGATGGCACAATAGGTGCTGTAGTTCACTGAGGCATTTAAGATCCAGGCCAGAGATGCACTTTGTACGATATACTAGGGACCTATGGGCTATGCGAATTAGGAGTATGCCAAATCGACCAGGTTAAAATTGGGAGCATGCACACTTTATAATGCTTAGCTGGGGTAAAGCTAAAAGAGTTCTAATCCAGAAAAATACAGGGGCTAGCAAAAGGCGAAAAATCTGGGGTGATCACGCAGAACAAAGCGATACCAAAGGGGATGATGAACGGAGCGTTTGAGCAAATCAAACACTCACCCCCAGTCATCTGATCTGGGTTTAATCCATCATCATTCTTTAGCTCACTCCACCACCCCAGTTCAGACATGGCCAAATGCAAATCAGTCTGACCCTGTGCCTCATGGGAACAGTCCAGCCCGAACTGCCAAGCCATGTCTTCCCTGGACCGGAAACAAGCATCCTGGGACCGGTTTCGGGTTCATAACCCTCATCAGCCAGGCTATCTTGAATTCAGTGACAAAGTGAGCAAGGGACCCACGTCTGGGCATGCCCTGCCAACTTAGGGCGAACAAAGCGATACCAAAGGGGATGATGAACGGAGCGTTTGAGCAAATCAAACACTCACCCCCAGTCAACTGATCTGGGTTTAATCCATTATCATTCTTTAGCTCACTCCACCACCCCAGTTTAGACATGGCCATATGCAAATCAGTCTGACCCTGTGCCTCATGGGAACAGTCCAGCCCGAACTGCCAAGCCATGTCTTCCCTGGACCGGAAACAAGCATCCTGGGACCGGTTTCGGGTTCATAACCCTCATCAGCCAGGATATCTTGAATCCAGTGGCAAAGTGAGCAAGGGACCCACGTCTGGGCATACCCTGCCAACTTAGGGCGAACAAAGCGATACCAAAGGGGATGATGAACGGAGCAGATTTTTTACATGCTTTAAGACCTTTTACACCACCTACGATTCCATAAGACAAGATCCAAAAACAGTTATCCTTTAGACCACTAAATACCCCAACAATTCAATGCCTCCTTTAAACCCTGACCTTATGCTGTTGACGTCATTCCAGGATCTTGATAAAAGCCCTAAAGGCGTAGCCTTCCTTAGTTTCAGTATCATTAATATTTCATTTCTAGAAGAAGGCATGCTGTCCTACACCATCAAATCTGGTCAAATCACCCTCCCACTGAAAAAAATGGTAACCTTGAACCAATGACTACAAAAACGTAGAACCTGTTTCTAAATTTCAATTCCTAGAATAAATGACTAATAAAACACTCCCCCTAAAACGTCTCTCATACATTTCAATAACCTACTAAGCTCCTCCTAATCTGATTTCCACCACAAAAGCACTCAGAAACAGGAACACTCTTAGTATTAGAAGACATCCTAAATATTCTTGATGTGGGAAATAACTGTCTCCAATCACTACTGGCACTTTCAGGGTCTGAAAGGTTTTTCTTCTTTTTGAACTTTTTGTTCTCTGACCTGCCTGTGCCCCCTCCTCTCTTAACCTCTGGATAGGTCAGAGCTACAAAAACACCAAAATAAGTTTAAAAAAAGTTTTTATTGCAATGGGGCAGTTTTGTTTTAAGCAGCACTTATGAGTTAGTAATATCCTTGTTATGGCCATAATGGGCCCTATGTCGCTAGTCTCATTGTGATACCTCTGTGCTGGATTTTGATTCTTGTCTGTTCGTGCTCATGGAGGTCGATCTCATCATCTATTTATTTTCTGACTGTCCAGTCTTCACAGCCCACTTTTACCTTTTATACAGTCAATCCTCTCATGTTTCAACCATCTCAGGCATGCCCATCTCTTCCTGCTCTTGGTGGCCACTTTCACACAAGAGATTGAAGACCTCGCTCCATGTCGTTACAGATGCTGTCTCCAGTTTTGAGATTTATGTCACAACCTAGTGCATTCTGAGTGTTGTAGCCTTCGATTGACTCAGTTGAACTAATTAGACTAGTGGGCCTAAATTGCACATTATAAGCCTAGGACTGGAAGCAGCATCCATGAAAACATGGAGTGGGTGGCCGCTCTACTTGACCCTTCTCAGATCTATCCAAATCAATGCTGTGAAATTCCATTACTGCAAATCAATGCCACCTATCATTGGATACCTACAGAGGTTGTATGGCACAACCATGCTTTCCTTGTCCATGCGTTCCATAACACGGGCGGAACAATGAATGCGTCTGAACCAGGTGCGGCCTGTGCAGGGAACAACGGAGGGCTGGGTTGGGGAGGATTGACAGACGAGGGACAATGAAATAAATAAAATAAATAATTAATTTTCCCTTGCGGCCGTCTGTCTAAATCCCGCCCCCCGCCATCCCTCCCCCACCCACCTGGCCCCACAGCTCTTACCTGCACGGGCCACAGCTGGTCTGAACCACGTATTCCATTTACAACACAAGTCATTACAACGACTTGCCTTGGGGGGAGGTGTAGGGGGGTGCTGGACTTTCAGATAGTATCATTTACTATTCCAACTCCCGTCCCCCCAGCAGTAGAGAAAGCGTTGGACGTTAAAGTCCAACGCCGCTTTACCTAACGCATGTCATTGTAACGACTTGCGTGGTAAATGGAATATGTGGTTCAGACGCATTCATTGTTCCGCCCGCATTGCAAAGGCAACGCGTTGTTCGGCGGTTGTGGTATTTGCTGTTTCCCACCTACGGATAGTCCTTCCTGAAGGAGTGGTCGATAGGATGATAACTTGTGACCTAAAACGGGTCAGCAGCAATGTAGTCTTTTTGCTACAGGGACAGTGCTTGTATGCAAAGCTGCTGGACTCAAGGGTAATGTCTGGACACACCCACAATCACCCTGAGGTTTGCATGAACATTTAAGGAGTTTCTATGAACAAAAATGAAGAAAGCCTT
Organism: Triturus cristatus; assembly: GCF_964204655.1. NCBI lineage: Eukaryota > Metazoa > Chordata > Amphibia > Caudata > Salamandridae > Triturus > Triturus cristatus. The sequence goes on along the minus strand of NC_140593.1, from coordinate 1,095,824,282 downwards.
CGTGTGTTCTTGCAGCAATTTAACTATAACCTTTCTTAACCAAGTCAACCAGATCTGCCCTACAGACACCATACAAAACCCATTAGTGCAGTGAAGTATTAAGTGATGGATGGCTGGAGGACTGTTAATTAATATCACGAGCCGCTGTACTTGTAAGAAGTCCTGAAAGCATCTGGGCACATTTTCATTTTTACTGCAATTCACAACACCATACTTGGCTGACCCACACTGCATTACTTGAGCAGACGAGTGTTTCTAACAGACCTATGACTCCAACCATCATAAGACACAGACAAACATCTTTATTTAATTATGGTTTTCTATCACATGGACATACATGAAAAGTGTATTGAACGTATCTACAATGGAAATGCTACATCAACAGCTTACATTTACCATGGTCAAGTGTATATCGCAATCAAGGAAATAGGTGAAACATGTGAGTAAAAGACAGAGTGTTATATATACAGTTTTATATTTACAACTATCTTTACAGACTGGAGGTGGAGAGGTTTGCAAAATATAGGAATTGCATGGGATCTTTGTGGGTAATTGCGCTTAAACAGAGAACATGCTGTAGTATCAAGGGTTCGAATCTAGAGAGCTCCCTGTTGAAAACTTGGGAAGTTACCCAGGAGCAAGGACATGAAAGAAGGACAACGAGAGGGAAAATAGAAGTAGAGACGGGAGAAATGGGGTAGACGAGAGAAAGGCAGGCATAAAGGATCAAGTGATGGAGAGAACAACATTCTACCTAAAAGAAAAGGAAAAGGCTGCCCAGACAAGAGTGGCCGTGCTGTTGCGCCGCGCGCTGGGCTGTCCAATTATGCAGATCGCCGGCGCGCTAATAAATAGAGACCACACTCGTGATTGCTGTTGGCGCGAATGCCGTAGAAGGCGCGCCCCCTTTATTTTATAACCGCGTACGCCACCGTCGTGGCGTACGCACAACGCACGTAACTTACGCGCTCTAGCGTTAAACGCTAGAGAGCTAACTGCAACATCCCTCTCCAACTTGGAGGTCGAAACTCCGCTCAGGACATCAACAGTCACTCACTTACTTGGCACACGAAGTCTCTAAGGCGGCTACTCGGTGGAGGGTTCCCCCTTAGTCCGTACCTGGTGGTCGCTCGGGTGTTGGAGTCTGCTGGGCGATCACCATCAGCCTCGTGGACCCTGGGGCCTGGGTGTTCTGGCCCTGGTACTGACTCGTGCCTGACCTGTGGTGACTGGGGTTCAGTTACCGGGACCAGAGTGTCTTCCTCGTCATCTCCTTCGGTGCCACAGTGGTGTTCGGTGGCTTCTGGGATTCGCTTGAACCACGAAATGTTGCGCGTGGCAGACTCCGCTCCGCGTCTTGCTGTTACCATTGTCCCACGCATTCGTTCCACTACCCAGCTCCCTGGCTCATAGCGGGGTTTGAACTTTCCGCCGGGTCTTCGATTCTTTATGAGGACATTGTCTCCCGGCCCAAGGGCTCGTTTCCGACTACCCCGCGACCGGCTCACTTGCTGGTTTCGATGTGTCCTCCGTCGAAGAGCCTGTTCCTCCTGGAATAGTGGAGAGGCGCACCCTGGGGCCGTGGGGAGACCGTCCTGGCGAGTCCCGTTGAGCATGAGGGCCCAAGGTGCTTGTTTGGTGGAGCAGTGGGGTGTGCTCCGATATTATCCTAGGAACCGTTGGATCTCTCGCTCCGGGTCCCGGTGTTCAGCGCTGGCTATCCGTAGAACTTTATTTAGTGGTCGCATAAAGCGTTCAACCTCGCCATTGGCTTGGGGCCATTGAGGGGTGATCCGCCGGTGCCGTATGCCTTGACGTGCGAGGAACTCTCGAAACTCATGGCCTTGGAACGGGGGTCCGTTGTCACTTTTCAGCTCTGAGGGACGCCCAAACATACTGAACATTTTCTCTAGCGCTGGCTCTACGAACGTGAACGCCGTAGATGGTAGCGCTTCTACCAGAGGATATTTGGAGAAGCTGTCGAGGACTACTAGTGTCACTCTCCCATCTGGGAGACTCCCAAAGTCTACACTGACTTTGTCCTAGGGGTGTCTCCCTGGCTCTTCAGTCACGATGGGGGCTGGAGGTTCGGGTCCGCTCGTCATCTGACACGCTGGGCAGTTCCTCACTATGTCTTCTACTAAGTTGTCCATTCCTGGGAACCATACTTTCTCTCTCATCCGGGCCTTCATTTTCTTGGTTCCCTGATGCCCCTTGTGGGCGAGGAGCGTGGCTTGGCGGCGTAACGCTGTTGGTATGACGATCCTGGCCCCTCTCAAGACGATTCCTTCTCTAGTCGCACTGAGCTCGTTCCGTATCCGCCAGATTTGTTGCAGGTCTTTCCTTTCGTACTCCGTCCACGTGTTGGCGGATTGTATGAAATTTGTTCACGACCCCTGTTGGAGAGCCTCACGGGTCTTTGCCATTACAGTGTCTTGCTCAGCTGCCTGCATGATTTCCTGGAGCGTCAGCACTTGGGGGCAGGTCAAAGCGGCCAGGAGGTCGAGGTGCGCTTCGGCATCGTCTTCCTCTTCCTTTCCCGTAGGGTAGTGCTCTTCTTTGTCTGGATGCCTAGACAGGAAGTCGGCCGGGTTCTTAGCACCCGGTCGATAGGTTATGTCCATATGATATTGTTGCAGTCCGATGGCCCATCGCTCTATTCGCGGTGGTGGGTGCGGTGCTGTCCCCTTGAAGAGGGGCACTAGCAGCTGGTGGTCCGTCACGACTGTGAATGGGTGCCCACAGACGTATAGGTGGAAGTGTCGACAGCCCCACCTTATGGCCAGTGCTTCCCTCTCGATCTGGGAATACCTCTGCTCGGTTGCCGTGAGCGCCTTGCTCGCGTACGCCAGCGTCGCCCATTGCCCCGGCTCTTGTTCCTGGGTGAGAACTGCTCCGAGCCCCACCGGGCTGGCATCGACTAGCAGCTCGGTTTTCCTGGCTGGGTCAAAATAGACCAGTGTGGTCTGGTCGAGGAGCGCAGTTCGGCAATCTTTGCCAGGTTCGGGATGAACCGCCCGCAGTATGTAGCCATTCCCAAAAAGCTGCGAACCTCTGAGGCGGAGGCCGGTGCGGGAGCATTCTTGATGGACTGGGACTTCCTCGGGTCTACTTGGATGAACGTTAGTGAACGTGTAGCCAAAGAACTCGATACGTTGCTGGAAGAGCTGGCACTTGTCCTTGTGGAGTGTGACCCCATACTCCTTGAGTCGTGTCAGCGTGGCTCGGACTCGCCGGTAGTGCTCGTCTACTGTTGTGGAGTGGATCAGTATATCATCACTTACATTCATGACTCCGGGCAGGCCTTGTAAGATGTCACGAATGGTGTTCTGGAAGATCTCTGCCGCAGACGAGATCCCAAAGTTAAGCCGTCGATATCTTCGTAACCCTAGATGTGTGCTGAAGGTGGTGATGTATCTACTCTCCTTGGCTAGTGTCAACTGGTGGTAGCCAGCGTTTAAGTCCAACTTTGAAAACCACCGGGCTCCGTTGAGATCGGCAATGATGTCGTCCATGGTAGGCGTGATGTGCCTCTCCCTCTTGATGGCTTTGTTGGGCAGCCTCATGTCAATGCACACCCGGATTTTGCCTGGTTGACGGGGCTTCTCGGCGATTACCATGGGGGACACCTAGGGGGTAGGCCCGGTGACCGTTTCTATGACCCCTTGTTCTTCCAGTTTCTTGAGTTCTTCTTCCACCAGTGGGCGTAAGTGGAAAGGAATCCGCCTGTGTTTGAGCGCCGTGGTTGCAACAGCGCGATCAATGTGGAGCTTGACTGGTGGGCACTTGATGTTCCCCAGACCGGTGAACAGCTCCGGAAACTGGTCCAGTAGGTTGGCCGTTTGGGTGTCTTGTACCTTTCGGAGAAACGCCAGTAGCCCTAGGTCCTCGGCAGCGTGGCCGCTTAGGAGCGTGTCTACTTCTTGATTGATGATGTGTATGTCGATCGTTACTTCCGCTTCTCCCGTGCTCACTGGTACTTTCATCTTTCCCACGAGAGGTAAGGGCACGTCACTCCCGTAGGTGTAAATTCGGGCCTTCGGCGTCTTGAGTTCGGGTTTCGGCCTGAGGCGGTTGTACTGCTGCACTCCCATGACGGTGACTGATGCGCCAGTGTCGATCACGGCGTCCACTCTTGACCCTGAGACCATGATGTCACACCGAGGTTGTGGTCTTCTTGTGCTTTTGAGGGCTTTGGTAAATGAGACTAGGTATGTCTCCCCTTCATCATCAGATTCGGAGTCGTCTTCACGCAAGGCTTGCGTTGGCCTGCGTCCCGCGTCAGCGTGGGATGACAGGGACAGCTGAGACAATTGCCTCACCATGTTTCTTGCCGGCCTCTTCCCTCTGTGGTCTGTCCTCGTGGAGCGCTTCCTGCAGACAGAGGCAAAGTGGTTTGGGGTGCCGCAATTTGTGCACGTTTTCCCTCTCGCCGGGCAGGTTTTCCCTGGGTGTTCCTCGTATCCGCAGTACCCACACTGGGCTTGAGACGATCTCCTAGCTGTCTGACGGTGTGCCCTCTCGTGCGTCTTTACTGCGTCGGCTCGTTCCACCTTAACGAGCACACCTGATCCCGTGCTCCGCGTGATTGCTTGCTCCATTTCTTCTGCGCGGGCGTCGGATAGATCATGGGACCGTGCGAGCACCAGGATGTCAGCCAACGGGATGTTCGGTTGGCGGAGGATGAGGCTCCACAGTTTCTTACTTTGGATGCCGCATATTAGTTGCGCTCTGATCTCCTCTTTTGCTCTGTCACCTGCGAGGTGCGTGTCAGCTAGCACCCTCAGTCGGGCGTGATGAGCATCCACCGACTCCCCCTCCTTCTGCCTTGCTTATCGCAGTTTAAAGTGTTCGAAATCGGGATTCATTTGGGGGTCAAAATGTGCGTTGAGTGCTGCGACAGCCGCGTCGTAGTTGTCCGCGTTCCCCGTGTTAGGGAGGTGCTTGAAGAGCGTGTAAACTTCCTCACCTGCATAGTGAAGTAGTAGCGACCGTTTCACAGTGCCATCAGTCTCTCTGGACCCCGTAAAGTAATTGTTGAGCCGGCCAATCCATGTCTGCCAGCGTGCGGCGGCTGTAGCGGGGTCAGCAGTTTCGCTGAACGGCGGCATGACGCCAGTTGGCGGGTGAAATGGGACGGCTGGTGCTGGACGGGCGTCGTCACCCATGACACTAGGAAGGTGATGTGGCACCAGGCGGTTGGTGCAGAAAGTTGTGAAGTCTTATTGCAGGAAACAGCGCAGGGGACCACGTGGGGGCACACTCAGGGGTGGCAGAACTTAGAGCAGGAGTCGAAACATCAAGGGCCAAGCTTGAGGACGTCGATGTGAGGCAGGTGCCCTGCAGAATGAACAGGTATTTTCATCCGCTGCTGCTGGGTGACGTGATTGGTGTATACATGGGCTCACCGTAGAGTAGGGAGGCTTGTGGTGGCACCAGCTGCAGGCAGAGACGAAGTGGACTGGATATAGTCCGGAGGGCCGTCAGGTCACTGGTCGCGGGACTGCCGCGAGCGGGCCGACATGCAGCTGTAGAGCTGGAGGTGGTTCAACACGCGGTGGTTCAGACCGCCCTCGTCGCCATTGTTGCGCCGCGCGCTGGGCTGACCAATTATGCAGATCGCCGGCGCGCTAATAAATAGAGACCATACTCGTGATTGCTGTTGGCGCGAATGCCGTAGAAGGCGCGCCCCCTTTATTTTATAACCGCGTACGCCACCATCGTGGCGTATGCACAACGCACGTAACTTACGCGCTCTAGCGTTAAACGCTAGAGCGCTAACTGCAACACGTGCGAGAGTCTAACTCGGGTATAGACGTGAACACGGCCCCAGGAAGTGGCAACCTGGTTCAGGAGTAGGTGATGTTCCACGTGGTGTTTGAAGGATGGGAAAGAGAATGTTCCAGAATGGCGTTCCAGATCTTTGGAGCGAAACCTAAAAAGGACCGACATAATGCAGAATCTCTGTTGCAGCCTGCCACCAGATGGAGATTGTTTTTGCGCTCTGGTGGTATCTGTGACTGCTTGTTATTTTTAGTCTACTGTTCAGTTGGGGGGAGTTTTGAGCTTCTGGTTTTGAGTATGAGGCAAGCTGGCCTGATTTAAGAAATAAGGTGCACATATTAAATCCAATCACTAGTCATTATCCCTCAAGACACATCCCTTTAAATGGTTAAAAAAAGTTACCTTCTGGTTAATTATTTCAGATGTTCCTCTTTGCAAATTCACTGATTAACAACTTGGCTTAGAAAACTCCTAATGTAAGGAGCTGTCTATTACACATTTGGAAGACCTTGCAGCAAGAGCAGAGTCACTTTCCTTCCTGACCTTAAGACCCAGATTACAGATGGCTTGGTTAAATGGGATAAGCACCCTAACTCCTGTCACTGCACCTATCACCAATCACGAGTTGTGCAGGAAGTACAACTCCCTCCACAAGTTTCTTCTGATAAATTACAGCAGGTGAAAAGACCCGACAGGGTTTGTGGGTGGTGGTTCATGGCTGGTAGGAGGGGGGGGGGTAATGTCCGATAGCGGAACATGGCGGGAGCCACAAAGATCTGCCAGTTATGCCCCATTTTTAGGGAAATAATTGCAAATGAGCTTTATCACAACCAATACATTCAGATGCTGCAGGAGTGATAAGTATATTTAAATCACATACTAAATGACAAAAAGAATGAGCCAGACTTCAATAAGGCAATCAGAAGGTGAGATTAAAGAGATGGTTTTTTTTCCCAAGCCATCTGTAATCGGGTCCAAAGTTACAAGACAAGAACACATTCAGGTACTTATTTACTGATTTTATGGTTATGTTGTGGTTGTGTTGCCTATGAGTCACTGCATTGCGTTTGGTGTTGGAATTGTGACAAGGTGAGATAAGGTGATGGGGTTGCAAGGAAAGAAAGAGAATGGGACTATGGGCCTAATTTATATCTTGGTGGTATATACACTCCATCGCAACGGTGACTGAGTATACATACCACCAAGATAATGGTCCACCTGTCAAAATTCTATGTGGGTGGACCATAGGTTCCATCACCTTGGAGGCTACTCCGTCTCCGCTGTGATTATATCCCTCAGTCATCCCTGTGGAGGAAGGGCCATCGGAGGCAGAACTGTAATTCCACCACCCTAATTTAGATGGGCCGAATTAGGTCAGTTTTCACTGCCCTTCACCACCAGGAACACCCTGGCGGTAATGGGCCGTGAAAACTGCTAAATGCTCCCCTCGCCGTGGAAGAGGTTAGCTTTCGTGAGGGGAGCATTTTATTTTTTTATTTTCAAAAATAAAATCTTTCTGGATTTTCTTTTTGAAAAGCAAAAAAGGAAACGGTTTGATATAGGGCTCAATCCTGCTGATGGATCCCTGTACCAAACAGCGAAATGCATTGACAGTAACTGTTGTGATGGCGGTTCCTGCAAATGCTTTAGAAATGGCCGGCAGCTTGTCGGTCATTTATAAATCTGATGGGCGGCCCCTCCACCAGGACAATGCATACATTTTCTCCGTAGTCCTGGCATAACAATGGGCTGTCCGCCAGTATATTTAAATCAGACCCTAAATGACAAAAAGAATGAGCCAGACTTCAAATAAGGCAATCAGAAGGTGAGATAAAGAGACTTCTTTTAAAATTAGTTATGATGAATAATGTTTGTAGACTGAATCTTTAACTTCCCATCATACTGTCATGCAGATGTGCAGCATTCCAAAAAGCTTCAGCTGTGCATGCTTGGAGCAGAAAAGCTTGCTCCAGCCCCAAACTGCACCATGCCAATCCATCCAGTGAGTTTGGTTATTGCGGCTAATATTCGTGAACTCTTACTCTTGGTAGCAACACTCCTCACCAAGCTCATGCTAGGATTCACTTCTCACAAGGCTGACACCAGCTGACAATGAAACTTCAATTTACTGAGATCCTTTCCTTTTACAATTTTCAGGACCAAGAGCAATTGCTGTTGTGCCCTGTTGGCCTTTAACAATTCCTTCATCTGAACCGCTGCCAGGTCTTGCGTCAGCTTCGAGAAGAGCCGCAGCTACATTCTGAGAAGTAGAGTCTGCGGCTGACCACAGAGAAGTGCAACATCGATTGTAGGGTTTTTCAAACTTTATTTGATAAAGAGAAGAAATGCAATGTATAGTTCATTGTGTACCAAAGAACCACGGTCTGGCATGCACTGGCAAGATCAAGTAATTAAGTTTCATTCACGATTCCAGTGTTATTGCATTACACGCTCTAAAGACACACTCATATACTTTGCTCCTATCAATGGTGTCACAAAAGCTAAACCATAACATTCCAATCATACTGGTTTTCAAGATCCATGTCTAGTATCATACCTACATCTGGTCTGGATCAGCAGACTGGAAGTCCCATTCATTACAAAACTAAATGTAGATCAACTCAATTTTCGTTTCTTATTTGTTTTCCATATTTTTGATCACTGGATTAGTTTGAACTGGAATAGAAGACAAACAAGAAATCACAAAACTCAGTTTACTAACAAACACCAGATGGAGAGCCTTTTTCAAAACAACGGCACATGCCTTGGTAATTGTATCTAAAAACTCTTTTTATTGCTTTACTGTCCCCATTGGTACTTGTTTTAAGAAACACTCTGGCACTACGGTTTTACAGTGTTATGTTGAGTACGTAGAACACGCCATATTTGTTAGTGGAAGTGCTTTTGTATAATTGTCGGGTAGTGAGGCGGAAGTCGGCAAGCAAGGCGGGAGCAAAACTAGGCACGGCCTGAGTGTCTGCTGCTTCGGTTCGTCTCTAGCAATTGAAAATGTTGGGAAGAATGCTCCTGGCATATCAGTAAGGAGTAAGGAATTTAAGGGTGTGCAAAGGTACACTGTAGTGACATTATCATGGTCTAAAATAAAGCACCACAATATTTAAGAATGTTAAAATTATTCCAAAGTCTCCATTCATCACATTATCAATCTTCCTCTGTCTTTAACAAAGCCCTACCTTTAAGGTTCCATTACTCACCAACACATCTATTGAAAATATTGTTGGTCTCTCACGGGTGCTTACGATGAGCATTTGGTTCAAGCATCTGAAGAGCCATGTTAATCCCAGTTAAGCATCCATGTTTATTTGGCTTGCTTTGGCCTGGTAGCTCTAGGGGTTTGGCTGTAGCAAGCCAATTGAAGGTGGATGCGAATTGAAATGAGTGTGGTCCTAGCTCTTGAATCGGGAGTCTCTTTGAGGTATTTTTCCCCCAATTCCTTGCCTATCCTGTATTTGCAATATGAGATCTTTCAGAAGTCACAGAAGGCAATTTTCCCATCACCATGACCCTTCCTGTGTGAGTTCAAATCCACAATCTTAGATTGTAAAAAGCTGTCCCTAGGCGTGTGAGCAAGCAACCTGTGGGCAGCAGGGTTCATAAAACTGCTGCTTAGTTCAGAGCACTGCTCACTCTTCTTCGTAGTCCATACGAAGTGCTTATCGTTCCCCTAATTTTATTACTGTCTAGTTTTAAGGTCATTATTTCCTAAGAAGTAGAAATTAAAGTGGTGTTTTCTCTACCTCATTTTAGAAATGGTGATGGGCATCTGTACAACCCTGGAAACTGGTTTGAAGGTTTCCTAAACTGTTTCTTTTGTTTTTTTTATTTCAAGTTTTTTTTAGTGTGAATTAGTTCTGGAAGTCCTTAGGCCACTGCCCCGTAGAACAACCCTGGGCAGCAGCCGTGCAGCATGGCTAGATATTTTTTAAAAAAACCTTTGAGACTGCAGCTGCTTCCTTTTCTGTTTAGTAACGCTCCGAGTTGGTGCTAAGGAGTTTTTTTTATTTTTAAAAAAGTGGGTGGGGGGGGAAGCAACACAGGGTCAAAAGCAACCCATAGGGCGCAGGAGGTGGGAGAGAATCAATTGGCAAGAGAGCAACAAGGAGTGAGCTGGGGAGAAGCATGCGAGTGAGCAGGCAGCGGACGGGGCAGTACAGGGTAAAAAGGAGAAGAAAGAGGAGAGAGAGAAGAGGTCACTGGTGGCAGAGAGCACAATGAAAGGCAGTGATGGGGAGGAGAGGCAACGGGTAAGAGAGTAACATAGAGTGGTAGGGGAGGAAGCGCACGGTCAAGAAAGCGATGGGGGAACTACAGGAGAGCAAGTGCACATGGATTCTGGAGAGAAGCAGGCAGACGACCGAGAGCTACATGAAGAGCAGGGAAGTAAACAAGGGACACAACTGGAAAAAAATGTGGACTCTCAATAAGTAAACCTTCCGTCCCAGCTTTTACCCCGTCAATCTATTTTTGAGATTCACTTGTTTTTCCAAAAGAGTTAGATTCATGGCTTTTAAGCTTCTCAATCTTCTCATTTAGATTTGTCTGGTTATCCTTATGCTTCCCAAGTGTAGTCTCTTTTTCCAAGTCTATTTCCTAGAGCTCATCAATTTCTTTCCATATATTGTTAAGAATATTCTTTGCTTAATGTGGAATCAATAGTGACTGTTGCAAAATTTGAAGAAGGTCACATTGTTTAGCACAGCAAACAATTACAAAGCCACACACCTTTTCATCCAATTATCGGGTTCTCAAATACTCTAGCAAATTAGCGGATTTTCATTCTGTTTATACACAGTCTCACACCTTCTCGCTGTAATCTGTACGAACAGATTTTGTTCACAGAATCAATGGCAACTATTTTTAAGTAAAAATGTGCAATTTATTAAAATCAATCGATCATTAAATTCTCACTAATGGGCCAGACCAATATGCATTACCATTTAGTCTGGAAAGATTAGTGTTCAGCATGTATAATTTTTTCAGCTAATCCACTTCAATCAATCAGGGAATTGTGAAGCTCTTCCTGAAGGTGTGAGAGTGGGGGAGCGCCTGATGTTGATCGGGAGCTCGTTCCAGGTCTTTGCCGCGATGTAGGAGAATTCTTTCAAATAATAACGTTGCATTCATTTGAGGACAAGCACTCAGCAGACATAAGTCTTTTAATGGAAGCAATGGCCGGGCTATCAATGACGCGGGCAGCAAGGAGCTCACCAAGTTTAACACACACACAGTGCGTACAAAGAGGCTCAACATAAGCCGCTGTGCATTTCAAGATGGCGGTGTTTACTTTAGCAGGCCATGTTTGGTATTAATTAGGACTTACAACTGGGGCTTTAAATACATTGTGTATGATAAACATGCACACTCAGCAGCATTTATGTTGAGTTATGAGTTTGTTTGGCTTTCAGCGCTCAGTCTACCAGACCCGCACTAAGTAAATACATGCCTTTCCTTGTCTGCTTTACAACGCTATTGTATTGACTTTGTCTTGAACAGGCTTCCTGGCTTACGTCTTTGATTTTCTTTAAGGAAATATACTTTTAAAGAACAGTAGTAGGGGCCTGAAGTACAATGCCATTTTGTGGTCACAAATTCAGTGATTCACAAAATCACAGGGTGTGCGACCACACAATAGCTTTTTGCTATACACTAAGACCATTTTGTGTGTGAAAAAAGCATGCAAATAAATGTGGCAGTTTTGTATAGCACGAACTCGGCCTGAAGGTATTGGAGCACTTTACATGAGCACCAGTTACATTACAGAAGGACACATTCATTTTTGGTAGGCATGGGGAGCTTAAGTGATTTGCCCAGAATCACAGAATGTTAAGCCGACGCCGAGACTCGAACCTGGTTCCCCAGTTCAAAAGTCGGCAGCTCTGGCCATTAGGCCCCATCCTCAACCCCATATGGCCTTCAGCCCCACAAATGGGGTTTACGAACCCATTCAGAATCGCATTTGGAAAGAGAACGGGAAGAAGCCTTCTTTTTCAATCGTGAATCAGAATTTTATGTATGATTTGCATCAGCAGTTGCAAACCACTGAAAAGTTACTAACTTCTCAAAGGAGGTGGTAACAGATTTGCAAAGGAGAAGCAGACCCCGTTGGTCAAGTATCTTACCCTTTAGGAATCTTATTGGGCAACTTCAGGAGGGAAGCAGGCAGTATTCAAGCAACCACTACCTTCTGTCCCCCGATGTGTTTCTAAGTGGGATTTGTTTTTTAAAGCAGCACCAGTTCCCTTTAAGAACGTGGACTTATAAAAAGACAAGTTTTCCATTTGTGAATGCAAACACAGAGGATGGTGGTCTGCTATGCATTTCAGGCCACCATCCCTGTGTTTCTAGCCAATCACAAGGGGTTGCAAATAGCAATCTGTCTAATCAATATTTACTAAGCAGGGCATTCTGTGACACCCTCTGGCTGGACATTTTTGATGAGACCTATTGGCACTAAGATCTCATTGCAAAACTAATGACTGCTCGTAAAAGGTCAGTGCGCATTTTACAACCAGTCTTTTTGTACATCTGACCCAATGTGGAAAAAACTTGTACTGTCTCCGGTCACTCAGAAATATGGCTGCACGCTTAAGGCTTCACATTTCTGGAACAACAATTTCAACATCACACCACTTCTCTGAACAGAATTCAATATTGAAATGAAAAAGATTTGCATTTGTCTACCAGTTCATTTATGACAACTTCCCATCTGTTTCAGAAGAAATCACAGCCACCCAGCAGGTGTGTGTTCTCAATGTCTGCCTTCTCAGATTCAAGCCCTCAAAGCAGCTGCCAAGACCCAAATCATCTAAAGTGGATACATTACAGCCTTTAAAGGGTCTCCTGGCTCTGCCAGGATGTGCTCTTCTTTTACTTCCTACAAAGAGTTTTTTAATTGTAAATGGCTTTTTACTTTGCATGAGGAAACTGTGCATCATCAGAGCTATATGTAGGTCTCAGCTACAGACTGCTATAGCTGTCTGTTTACAAGAACTGTTATTCTCAATACATACTGGTCGGCTTTGGGTCAGCCACATACTCATACCTGGACGGCTTTGGGTCAGCCACATACTCATACCTGGACGGCTTTGGGTCAGCCACATACTCATATCTGGACGGCTTTGGGTCAGCCACATACTCATAACTGGACGGCTTTGGGTCAGCCACATACTCACATCTGGACGGCTTTGGGTCAGCCACATACTCATACCTGGACGGCTTTGGGTCAGCCACATACTCATATCTGGACGGCTTTGGGTCAGCCACATACTCACATCTGGACGGCTTTGGGTCAGCCACATACTCATACCTGGACGGCTTTGGGTCAGCCACATACTCATATCTGGACGGCTTTGGGTCAGCCACATACTCCTACCTGGACGGCTTTGTCGTCGATCTCAGTTGTCTGCTCTTTGTTTGATGGCTTTCCTCGCTATTTTTGTTTTCGTCCCACCCAGGAGCATTTTACTTTCACAAAGCTCTGAGTGGATGAGTTGTATCCTTCCATTGCTTACTCAAGGGAACTTTTTTATTTCATCTTTTTATTTTCATTACTACATTGGAGTGCATGTGTTTACTTGCTCTCTTGCTCTTTTGTTTTCCTGCCTCCTCTCGCTCTTTCTTCATTCACCCCTTCCCACTGCCCAATATGCCCCACCCCACTCCCTAGTGTTGACTGTAATTTATCTCTTTTTTTAAGGAGGGCTAGGCAGCTGAAAAGAACGTTTGGGCCGCTTGCATCCTTTTTCACACTTTGAATGTATTCCTTTTCCTTTTTCTAAATTTGTTCTAATATGGCTGTCTGTCGGGTTTGAGGGATAAATTAAAAATAGCCGTCTGTGCCACAACACATTCATAAGCACGGTTCGCAACACGTGTCACTACACACGTGAGCAGGCAGCATCACCCTTGCAATCATTTTAGCAGCCAAATTGGGATAGAATTTGTTTTATATGAAACTCATTTCAAGATACCTAGCCTTGCATTTGCAAGGATCTTGATGCTTCTGCATTTGTACGACCGGCAAACAGCATTAGTGAAGCCACAGCTTTGCTGAGTGGAGGCCTATTGCATTTGCTAATTCTTATTTTTAAATGATTATCCAACAGGAGGCAGGCCAGGCTGCTAAACTTTCTTCAAGTGGGCGACGCCGTCTAATTCTGGGGGCTTATTACGAGTACGGCGGTCCACAGGACCAATGTACTCGCGGAGGCAGTCCGACCACTGCCACACTGCAAGCGGGCCCGCAGTATTCTGAGCGTGGCAGTTGGACCGCCACAGGACCTCCACGCGTCTGTCAGGATCTAGGATCCTGAGGCGGTGGCGCAGCAGTCAAGAGCAGTAATATGCTGGCGGTGCCACTGCGCCTACCATGAAAAGGGTTGCGGAGAGGCAACTAAGGGGCTCCTAACAAAACCCGCCTTCCGCTTCTGGGCCTGGGGGTGCATGCAGGGAGGCACATGTTGTGTCCCCCTGGAATTGCACCCCTGTTCCTACACGGTATGGCATGCGCCGTGCAGGAACGAGCTGCAGTTGCTGTCACGGTGGCGATCTGTGTTTAAGGCTCTCCTCCGCCACCGTGAGACTGCAGCAGCACCACCCACCCGGGATTCAACTGTGAATCCGGCAGGCGGGCTCACCACGGCCCTGGTGGTCCTCTTGCGGACAGATCAGTGCTGGTGGGGCAGGAGGACTGCCAAGGTTATAATAAGGCCCATAGTCTAACTGCCATTAAGGGTTTCTTTACTACTTCTGGGCAGATCATATATAGCAAATTGCTTTTTGGCTGAAACATGTAATGTACAATTTGGACTGCTTTTAAATGACAACTGAACTTCTACAGTAATTGGGGAATACTTTTTCTGTAACTTGGGAATAGCATATTGTAAATGTTAAAAGTAGGGTTATCTCACTGTCATAATTCAACCACTGGCACAAACTAAGTACTGGCCCGAGTCACAAAGGGCAGCAGGTGCTACCCCAAAACTACCCTTTGGTACTCCTGGTACTCTTAGTCTCACAGATGAGAAGACAGAAGCAGGAGTAGTTAGTAAACAAGAAGCCCTCTTTAATTTCTGTAATTTCTACATCTTGCTTTTCCACCAGGCTTCAGTAGCAAATAGGAGGTTGGTAAGGAGCGATACATGGGACAAGGTGTCAATCAATCAGGATTTATAAATCGCGGCTTATCACCGGATAGTACACCAGGCGCTTGCAGATCCCGAAGGCGTATTCAAACAGTCAGGTCTTGAGGGCCATTTGGAATTCGGGAAGTGAGGTGATGGTCCGGAGGTGCGTGTGGAGGCAGTTCTAGGTCTTTGCTGCGATGTGGGAGAAGAAGGTGTAAACCTTATGATGTCATTAGGGGCCATTTTGGTACCAATGGCAATATAATGAATCGATGTCGATGCTCAACAAAAAATAGAGACACATAAATCAGGGAGGTCCTTTGGTTGGCAGAGCTGATGAGCAAAGAGGATTATGTGTTTACAGTGGGTGACCGTCCCATCCCAAATCTGGCCAGTGTTGTGATGGCAGGTCCGGGTTTGTGTCCCCTTAACAACGCAGCTACTTGGAAAGCTTAACATTTTATGCCTTAGGAAACAGATGATAGTTACAAAAGATAACGATTATTGACTCCTATACATAGGGCCCCTTAGTGTGTATATTAGGGTACCCAAAGTCTTTATCCTTTTATGTAGACTCCGTTTTGATATGTTTTTAATACTTGTGTTACTTAGCCAACCACAACACATGCTTTACATTATATTTGTTGTGCCTGTCTTCCACTAGCAAGCCATTTTCTTTCAAAGTAGATTTGATTTCAGTCACTTCACTTCACAAGCATTGGTAAAGCCAATTGGTCTGGCTTGCTTCTGAGGCCTAACTAAAACTTTGCTTGCTGCATTGAAAAACAACGCAAACAAACATTGGTAAAGTCACCAGCCCATCTAATTGGGACCTATATGATTTGCCAGTGGTATTTAGCTATGCTGTACAGCATTCACAATGCTGCAGAGCCTGGCAAAACAAAATAAACAAATTAATAAAGATTCTATGATGCACTGGTTGTGTCATATTGTAGGCATGCACGCCAAGCATGTGAGTACCTAAAAAGTGATGCAGTTGCTTTTCCCCCCAAATTTACTGAATTGGATCGGTAAATAAAAAATAAGTAGCACAAAGCTTTTTTGCAAGCACAGGTTGAAGAAGCAATATGGAGGGTGTGGGAAGAAGCAATATGGAGGGTGTGGGAAGCATCAGAAAGGATGCAGGTATGGGGAAGCCCTACAAGGGATGCAGGTGCAGGCAACAACACCGAAGGCATAGGTGGCAGGGAGCAACATCGAGGATGCAAGAGGAGGAACACGGAGGGCGGGGAGAAAGGAAGCAAAATAGGGGAGAAGCAATGGCCAAGAAAAAGCAACATGGAGTTGCAGGTAGTAGCTAACAGGTGAGAAACAACTTGAGGGTATGAAGAAGTATGCAAGCACAACATAGAGGGAATAGGAGAGAAGCACGTGGGTGTCAGAAAGCAACCCAGAGTGCAGCTGAGGGAGATAAGTACACAAGGGACATAGTTTGAAAACACATCCACTCTCATGGAGGCCTAACCCAGAAGAAAACAATTGTGCTCGGAAAAGCAAGCAATATGAGGACACAAGTAATGAGTACATGCTCCAGGGGAGGGACAAACACATGAAGAGGAAGGGAAGACTGCACAAGCTAACACATAAAAAGCAATCAAATGAGATTGACATTAAAGCCATATAATGGTAAGCAATGCACAGGCTCTAAGCCCACTGACAATAGGTGATTTTGCTACCAGACACCTTGTGCTGTCAGCTTGGCAAGAGCTAAGAATTATTGCTTTTTCTATTCAATGCAGTCAATCATTCAATGAAATCAAATATAATTTCTGTTGATTCTGTGTACTTTTGTGCCCTGACTGAACTACAACCACCTGTTGTTTGGCACTATAACCATGGCTAGAACACAAAACAGTTCCTCCAAAATCCACACCACAAACGTACAAATAGCTTCCACTTAGCCGCCCTCTTCATTTAGCAACCAAAACGAATATTTGAGTTTTCTTATTAATCTGTAGTTGTGACCGATCATACTAATCACGGTAATGTTCGATGATGGAGCTGATGTTTACATATATTGTGAAGTTTACATAAATTGAAAAGCCTATTTTATGGAAATCACTAAAGGCGCAGTCACTACAGTTGACTGTGTAAGGTTGAATGCTCTTCTTCAACATGCCGGGTGCCTTGTCTCATTCTGTATTAGACTGCAGTACCCTCTTCTCCTTATCTCCTTCTGCACCTTCTATTGCCCTTACTTCAGCCTTTTCATTCTGACATTTTTAAAGACACTCAACTCAAGGTACCACGGTACCATATGATCCTGAGAAACCACTGCCTCTTGCGGCTAGAGGGGAGGATTTTATATATTGCAACCGATTTCATTTATACCTCAAAAACTATCTGGAGATTATGGCTTCCCCTAGTACCTCCAATAAAAATAATTCCCACCTCGTACATTAGGTGTCAACAGTTATCAATGTCAGTCATTAGGCCACATAGGGCCTAATTTTGAGTTTGGCGTTCCGGGAACCGCCAACCTCATGGTGTCGCAGCGGTGGTAGTCCGGCCACAGCTGCACTGGCGGTCTGACCACCAGATTACAATTTAGGCAGTCGGACTGCCATGGCACCACCCCAACTGCCAGGGATAGTGGTCTCATGAGGTTCTCACTCCAGGAAGCTGCTGGCGGTGAGGATATAAAGGGGAACCAACAGGGACCCCTCTTGGCCCAATGCACGGGGGTGCTTGCAGGGGGAGTACATGTTGTGCCCCCTGTATGAATGCACCCCAGTTCCTATACGGCATAGACTGCAGAGTCCATGCCGTACAGGAACTGCCTTTGGCGCTCCCATTGCAGTGCCCATTTTCAGAGGCACCGCCGTGGGACCGCCAAAGAAACACCCGCCAGACACAAGAAAACTCATGATCGGGTGGGCGGTGCTCAAGCGGCTTTGGTGGTGTGAGAGCGGGGCAGCGGCATGGTGGACCCGCTCTCACACTGCCAAAGTCGTAATCGGGCCCATAGAGTTTTTCCTGGAATCACCCTTTGTCTACAGTCCACAATTCCAGGAATTCTTCCTCATCTACCTGAATAAACTGTTAATGATTCCCTTGACTACAGGCTGAGAGGAGTATGGCTGGTCATTTAGAAATCATAGACGTAATCGTCACTTTGTTTGTATAGGTTTGCTGCAGCCATTGCATTCGATTATGCTTTGCCCGAATCACAAAAGAAAAGTACTGTACCTGATTTTAATTACAACGTTATATCCCCTAAGATTTACTGAATATTCATGTTCTGTGGTGCTGCATTGTGTTTATAAATGCTGTGAAAAATAATTATCTGCCTGGGAAATATTTTCAAAATATATTCTGGTATTCTTACTAGAAGCATGTCAGTGGAAGTTAGCCTGCTACTAGTTAATTCACTTAATGTCATTGGCTGTTTTTTTGTGCCAGTACTCCTTGTTTGATATTTTTGGGGTGTTTCGCATGGGGGGCCATGTTTGTGATGATGGTTTTCAAGTGTTTTGCGGCCCATCCAACACCACCCCATACGCGTCTACGACCATCTGCACAGATGTTCGGCAAGTAATATGTTGTCAAGCAATGTTATAATTAAACAGACACAAATATTTGCAATTTCTAGACATCAAATTGGACATGCTTACAGCCAGTGCTTAATTTGCAAAATAATAAGTGTTGGGTCCAAAATTTTGCCCAGAGAACTGCAGCCAGTACTGTTGAAGGTTGTGGTGCAGAATACCAAGCAAGGCTGCAGTAGGATTGATTCCACCTGATGCCTCTAATGGACCAGTAGGCCCTCCTTGCCTCTTTATCTCACTATTGCAGGTTTACAGGTGATCTCTGCTTTCCCCTTTGTCACTGTTTTCCGTATTCCCTTTCTGTCTTCTTTTCCTGTTTTCTGTTTTCCGCTCTCTAGATAGGCTGTTTAGGAACAATTAGTGCTGGTCCCAGTGGCAGCTCCTCCGTTAAGGCGGCGAAGAGTCGCCCCACTGCCATCTGAGCAGTGCACAAAAGAAAAACAAAATGATGATAACACACTGTTATTATCATTTCATTTTTCATTAGTGAGCCAGTTTAGGGTAGGGTGGTGCTGGGCTGTCGTCACGGTGGGAGGAGGAGAGGTGGGCACCATAGGTGCGCATGACTGTTTGGCCGGCGGTCTTAGGATTGGCAAACCGACATGCGCACTTAGCACGTCTCCACCCAGCTGTGTTGCACAACCGGGTGGAGAAAAGTCCCAGGCACTGTCTGAGCAGCAAACCAGGCTGCTCAGACCAATCATGACGCTGCTGTCATGCTGGTAATAATATTGCATGACAGCAGCATCGTGATTTGCTTAGGGGAGTCTAAGAGCCTGTGTGCTGCCAGGAGTCAGGAACAGAAGAGGGCGGAGACCGGCAGGTAGATGATCTTTTATCTTTTCTCCCACCATGGACCACCGCGCTTGCTCACCACTTCTGTTCACTAGCAGCCGCCACTGGCTGGTCCCTAAAAATGAGTGCTGACGGGCCCCACCTGAAACGACTGGCTCTAATTGCGGACTGGATTATCTAGTTTACACTAATAGGTGCAATAAATCATAGTTTATACAAGAAATCACTTTCTTGGAGATAGCATATGATTCAAGTGAACCTTTATCCAAGGACACTTAGCCCCCAGCTCAAGCAAAAACATAAAACCAAAGACCAAGCCTACACCGCGTCGCTATACGGTGCAATGTTACTTTTCATGAATATTAGCATTTTGCCTTCTACCTGAGGAACTTTAGTACTCTGGACCACCGCCTTGTTACTGAGGTAGTAATAAGATACATTATTTGACCATAGCAAGAAACCCGTCTTTCTCTTTGCTTTCACTCCTCAGAGCTCAAAGCGTTGAAACTGAGTGGGGCCTGTTTTAGATTCTAGTAGCACTTGAGCCCCTGAACTTTAATAATATTAAAATTGAAGCAATTGAAAATAACAGTTTGTGACCTTGTTTTAAATTTGGTGTATACAAATATGGTCCTGTGTACCATAAAGTATGGTGCGGTTGCAATATAATTATAAGAAGTTTTCACAATGAGCAATGTCTTTTTTCGGAACATGTATGTAGTGTAACACCCCGTGCAGTGTATTTGCAGACCTCAGTTATGGCTCCCATACCAGGTCTGGCAGTGTGCATCAGAGGTGCAACTAGAGTGAAATTTCGGGGGGGGGGGGGGGGGGGGGGGGCTAACAAAAGTTTCCGGGGGGGGGGGGGGGGGCTTATTCTTCCAGCAATCGGCAGAGTGAAGATGAGGGGGTTCTAAGAAGGGGTGAAGGAACAACAAAGCCTTGTTAACAAGTAAATGGTCGTTTAAAGATCTGTGAAGAACTCGGGTGCGGCTGTGTGTGTCCCGGGAAGCTGTCTCAGCCCGGGCTGACACACACGACGGGGGGTGCTGAAGCCCTTTGAGCCCAATGTGTGTTGCGTGCCTGGTGTGCACATTTGTATGAAAGTGTATGCATTGCATACCTGCCAACTTGAAGAACAATCGCACAGTGTGAGGAGGAAGCGGGCCTTGGAGGGGGCCAGCCTCGTGCTGAGAAGTACCTACAAGGCACTTTTGAAACCCACCCCGCCCCAAAACCCCCTCCTCCCAGAAAAAAAAGCTTGCTGAGGCTGGTGCCGATGCCCTGGGTTGCTTTCACACGCCTTAATGCAGGTCTGCCAGGGCCGGACTGGGAACCAAAACCGGCCCTGGCATAGTGCTCTGCCGCCCCCCCTAACCCTCCCCCAAACCCCCCCCCCGGGATTTGGGGTTGCCACAGAGCTCTTTGCGAGGGCCGGTTTTAGGCCGATTTTGTTACAGGGCCGATTTTGCAGCTATGCTGCAAAAATGGCCCTGTTACAAAAAAAGGCCCCCAGGGGCCCAAAACCGGCCCCCACCCATGCGGCGCACCGGGGGATTGCCCGGTGCCCGCTACGGCCAGTCCGGCCCTGAGGTCTGCAGTTCAAAGCCTTGGAAAACGAGCTGGAAAACCACTATTTACAGTAGTTTTCAGCACGTTTTCCCTGCTCCCGTGTGATATTGGCTCCTCACCGGGACCATGTGATGGGAGCCGATATCATGTGTCGCACTGTGGCACAGTGTGAGTTGGCAGGAATGGTGTATGTTTCAGTGATTCTATCTTACAACACACCAGAGATTTTATATTCTAGTGGGTTCAGCTGAAGATTCATTTTACCATTTTTACTCATGTCATACTTTAGTGAGTGTTAGATATTCTAAGTACAGTTCTGTCTCATGCATACATGTCTATGGTCCCTGCTAACGGTGCTCTCGGAAGAAGTTGTTGCTGTACATAATGAGTTGTTGGTTCAAGTTAGCCCTTCCTAGTTTAAAATCTTGTGCAGCTAGCAGGCTTAATTCTAGGGAGATTTTAAGGGTCTCGTAGGGCAGTAACGCAAACAAGAATATGGTTAAAGAATGGAATGTTAGTAAAAATTGATATAAATTATTTGAATAACAGCCACAATGAACATTCATGGAAAAATGGTAAATACAAAGGGGAGAAAAATAAGTGCAATTCTTTTTAATCAAAATTAACTTGGACTACTAATGAAGTCAATTTAAGTCCATGGGAGCTAGCAGCAAGCATTAGAAAAGCATACATGCGTGGCTTGCATTTTCAGTCCCAAATAAAATATTTTAAAAAACTGCTGCACTGGAAAAAAAACTATTATTTTCTGTGTACAATGCATCAATACGATACATTTAATATGTGATGATTCCGTGTATATTTGAGATGTAAAATAGTGCCTCACACTTTGTAACAAACACTCTGCAGGAGAGAATGATACACCAAGCAGCCAGTAGCATGAGACAGAAATCCTACCATGGGTGAAGCCAAAACCTAAAACGTACTCTCTGTGTATTTAAAGAATTCGTAACAATAAGTCTACAGACAGCTGCACTGTCAAGCAAGACTTAAAAATGCACAGTAAAAAAAAACTGCATTCATATTGATCTTCTGAGAAGAGCCTTGGTAAAAAAAAAAAAAAAAAAAGATTCTGATTGTGAGAGTGTGTAGATAAACATAAGAGGTGAGTTCTCCCTGGAAAAAAGGGCTTTTGGAATCATTGACTTATTTGGGCAAAACGTCGCCTGTGGAATGGTTGAACATCTTCTCCTAAAACCGCTCCATTAGGCTGGGCATACTGTTTAGGCCAATGTGTTAAATAAACAACAAACATTATAAAAGGTCCACCCAGGGCCGCTTTAGTGCTGGTGGCGCCAGGTGCGACAATCTCTTTTGGCGCCTCCCCATGGCCTCCTCCTTGGATTCTTTCACTACCACCTGGCAAAAATGCCCCTCAACTCTCCATAGCCCCTCTCTCACATACATTTCATTTGTTTTTAAACTGGTAAAGACCCAGCTATCAACATAAAATACAGATCTGTTCTTTGCAGCAGGCATATTAACCTTCTGCGCTACTTTATGGTGAGTCAAAACTGACACTAGACAAAACCCCCATCTCTCTCTCTGGCAGGAACATTAATCACAAGAGTTATCTTGACATTTATTGCTGCCTGAAAGCTGGATGCACAAGCAACTCTGCAGCAGTTGCTTTTAAATCATAAGTTATAGGAGAAAGTGGCTGATTTAAAGGGGAGGCTCTTGGCTTACAATATCTAGTTTGGTACCCAATCCTTGGTGATAGGCTCCATTTATGCCCCTAACTCGGGACAAACGAGATTCCTTTAAACGGCTCTACCGGACGTCATGACCCCACAAAACTGCATGTCACTGGTAGGAGGGGACTTAAATCTGGTCATGGATTCGACCAAGGACATATCACACACTTCATAAAGGAGAGATGTCAGGAGATGGGAAGAAATGGCTGAAGGAAATGGGTTTAGTGGACATTTGGAGGGAGGCCCACTCCAATTCAACACACTATACATTTTACTCTCATGCCCAAAAGTCTTATGCACGCCTAGACTACTTCCTGGGTATGGGGGAGATTAACAGGGTGGTACAGGCAGCGAATATTGAACCCGCGGCCCTTTTGGACCACGACGCACTGACCATACAGATACCACGCCACTCTGGAAGCTGGAGACTCAAAGAATCCATGCTCCATAACAAAACAGTAGCACAGCAAATCACCAAATGCATTCCCAAATACTTCACTCTAAATGACACTCCAGGCATGGCCGACACCACAATTTGGGAAGTGATGAAAGTAGTAGTACGGGGAGAGCTAATAGCAATCTCAGCAGCCCAAAACAGAGAGCGCAAGGAACTACGAGCAAATCTAGCAGCACAAGTGCAAGAACTGGAGCGGGTACATAGTAGGACGGGGGCGCCAAGGGTTTGGCGACAACTGAAGGCAGTCAGGGCACAGCTAGCTGGTATTGATTTAGATAGAGCGGAGTACGCAGCAGTCCAATAAAAACACTCCTAGTACATAGGGGGTGACCGCACGGGCCGACTATTGGCAAACAGGTTACGGGCCCAAAGACAGAGGACAATGGTCTCCTCATTACGAAGGAGTGGTCTGGGGGATGCCATAGGGAACCAAGAGTTACCCCATACTTTTAGCGAGTTCTATGAGAATCTATATGCCGCCGACACACCATCGCAACACGACATCGCAACTTATTTACAGTCCGCCAATGTATACCCACTGACTCCAGACCAGGCAGCAACATTAGACGCTCCCAATCGCATAGAGGAGGTCATCACCGCGATTTCGCGCCTCAAGGTGCTCAAGTCTCCTGGCCCAGATGGGTTCCCCGCCCTTTTCTACAAGAAATTCTGTTCCATTCTAGCCCCAGTATTGACAAGGCTGTTTAATTCCTTTGGGAATTCACACCCGGTCCCGGCCACGATGCTGGAGGCAGCAATAGTGGTCTTACCCAAACCAGGTAAAGATAAACAGCAATGTGGCTCATACCGCCCAATATCTCTACATAATGTAGACTTTAAAATATTTACCAGTATACTCGCAACAAGCCTCAGTCCCCATATGCCGAATATAATAGAACCTGACCAAGCTGGATTTATTCAGTCTCATCAATGTGGAGATAATACCAAGAGGACACTCCACCTTATAGACAAAGCCCATCAAACACAAATGGATGCACTTTTGCTAACGGTAGACGCTGAAAAAGCGTTCGACCGGGTGGATTGGGGATTCCTGGGGCAAGCAATGGCAAAATTCTGGTTGGGGGAGAAATTTCGGGAATGGGTGCGATGCTGCTACAACGGGCCTACAGCATCCATCAGAGTCAATGGCATCACCTCGCGACCATTTACCATTCAAAGAGGAACCAGACAGGGCTGCCCGCTGTCTCCGCTCCCGTTTGCTCTGCACATAGAGCCGCTGGCACAGAGGGTCAGAGATAAACCAAGAATTAGAGGCATCCCATTTGGGGGGGAAACGCACCCCGTAAGCTTATAGGCGGACTATGTGATAGCGGCACTGTCGGAGCCGAAGACATCACTCCCCTCCTTCCTAGAGGAGTTAGAAATATTCAGAAAGGTTTTGGGTTTCCGGGTCAACGTGGGTAAATCACTGATCCTGAATCTAAATCAGACGCATTCCACACCGGATCAAACCGAAGGATGGCTGTCCGGCATAACAGCGGTAGACACTATCCTATACCTAGGGCTGGAAGTAGCGGCCACAGTCCACCAGACGACTTGTCTGAACTACACTAAGCTAAAACGGCAGACCAAAAAGGAACTGGGAGCCTAGAGTAAACACCGCCTTTTCCTATTAGGGAGAGTAGCAGCGGTTAAAATGTCACTGCTGCCAAATGCGATGTACTTGTTTCAAACCCTACAGGCGCTGCCCCTGAGTGAGTGATTGCCTCACTACAACGCAGCATCAACAAATTTGTGTGGGCAGGGGCCCGCCCACGGATGGGCAAGGCTTTAGGGTACATGCGCGCCAAGAACGGGGGTCTGGGGATACCAGACATCCTCAACTACTATAAAGCAGCCCAACTGAGATATCTTGTGGAATGGGCGAGACCAGAATCCGAAAAATGCTGTCTATTTCAGGATAAAGCGCTGGCAGGTATCCCACTGTGGAAGGTCCCCTTCCTGAAAAGGTCACAGTGCCCTCGCGGTCTGATGGGCTCGCCAATCACCAGGTCAGTGCTGAAAATATGGGATGGAGTGGTGAGAACCAAGAAACTTACGACATTTCAGTCTCCCTTAACCCCCCTATTTGGGAACAGCGGTTTCACCCCAGGAATGTCAGATAAGGCATTTGAGGAGTGGCGGGTAACCCCCTGCCGTTTGGTGGGACACCTTTTTGACCTCTCAGGCATAATCCTATTTACTCAAATGAAATTAGATTACGGGATTCCCGAATCCGAGAGATTGCGGTACTTGCAACTGAGACACTGGGTGCTTCAAAAGGGGACAAGAGAGCAGGGGAGCACCAAACTGACCAAATATAAACAATGATTAATCACCAAACACACTGATAAGGGGCTGATCTCCGAAATTTATGATATGATTCGAACCAGCCCACCGCCCCAGGCCACACCGAGTCAAAGGAGATGGGGGTGGGAACTAGGTGGTGACCTCACACGGAAGGATTGGGAGGGGATCTACTACAGAGTAAAACACACAGCCCGTAATGTGGCCAGTATCGAAACAGCTATGAAAATAGCTACGTACTGGTACCTTACACCGGCACGACTCCATAGAGGTAACCCAAATAGGAGCCCCACCTATTTGGAGAGGTTGCAACAATGAGGGTACACTGCTCCACATTCTGTGGGAATGTCCAGTGCTGTCCAATTACTGGACTAAAACTCTAGACGAGGTGGATGAGCTATTCGATACACAGATACCGAGGCTCCCAGTATACATGGTCCTGTGCCTCCCTAACCCAATCACATTCCCACTCAAAAGTATGAGAGGCCGTCAGATGGGGCTGGTACTGGGGGCAGCTTTACAGAACACACTGACACACTGGGGGACATCCACCCCCCCCTACATATGTAGGCTGGCTCCACCGGATATGGCACATCTTAGGGATGGAACGCATATCGGCCACATTGAACAACTCCGACGCCTCTTTTCAGAAAGTATGGAGCCCCTTCTTGAAACTGCTCTCAACAGAGTTCAACCAAATAACTCAGCCCAAATATTTGAGAGTGCTGCGGCTCATGGACTTAGGGACGGAACAACAACCATCCTCAACGGCTCAGTAGGGGACTCCAAAGACAAGGACTTGACGGACAAGAACTACGGACTATCGGACGGGGGGGGGGGAGGGAGTTCAAGTTATTGATTCGCAGCAAAGGGCTGACCCTTCAACAAAGCAATTGATTTACCGCTTCAGAACTATTCGCATCACTCGATTTACAGCAATGGTACTATGTTCAATCTGGCAGAAGAGCATGTGAGAATTGTAAACCAAGCAGCAAGTTAATGCCTATGTCTATGTATTGTTTTATATTATCGAAAATGCCAATAAACACATTTAAACATAAATCATAAGTTATTGCTAAACACAGACCCCCCACCCGGAGGTCAGTGCCCCCCATCCAGGTCAGCACCCAGTGCGGCTGCACTGGTCACAAAGCCAGTGGCATAGCTAGACTAGTTGCCGCCAGTGGTGGTTCATGCGGCGGCCACCCTGCAGCCGTGTTTAAGAGCGGGGGTGGGTGCTGGCGATGCCGCAGGTAAGAGCGGGGGGAGGCTGTCACCCCCAAAACTCATGCCGCCCAGGGCGAACATCCCCCCTCTTGCTACGCCACTTCCTAAAGCCAGCCCTGGGTCTACTTAGGGGACGGTTTTTCACAGCAGCCAATGCTTCACTCTACAGTGTCAGGTATGCCGGAGAGCTTCTTTCTGTCAGTTCTCCTGGGGTGTATCTTATTAGATTCCATTTCCCAGTGAGATGGGCCATCAGGCTGTAGCCAAGCAGGGGTCAATGGCTTTGCGTTCAGTTTGTAGGAGTTTGCACTGGGTGGCTTAGTAAAAGTGAAAACCAATGAAAGATGTGGGGCAGGCCAATGAGGCTGCATCTTTGTCAGATCATGGGAGCATTTTTACCATTTTTAGGGTACCTTCTACTACCTAGCAGCATTCAACTTGCTGACAGGCTCTAAATCACACAAAGTCGTCTGGAGCATTTTAGTAAACTAGTCCCACTCCATCTGCCTACCACTTTGATTCTCCCAAAGCAGGCAAAAGGTAAAGGCATCTTTTTGTCATGAGGAGGCCTGAAAGCCACTTTGTTACAGAGCTGGTACAAGGTGGCTTAGCACGTTATATAGTTTCTGCTGACATCTGCTACAATCCTTATGTTACAAGTCTAGGCCAATCTTTCATTCTTCCAAAGACAAACAAAGAAACGGAGTACAATTAAACTCAATAACAGCAACATATGTTATGTTATAGTGCATATAAATAGCAAAACTCTAGCATAAAGCAATATTTACAAAATATTTTAACTAGATGAGCCTCGCTAAGGCACAACACAGATAAATACTATATGCACTGGTATATTTTCTGAGGCTGAAACACACCAACTATATAAGAAAACATTTCTCTTTTTCTTTATTATAATACTTGCATTGGCATTTTGTATGATGGACCCTGCCTTATTTGTACCCTTCAGACGTTCTTGCCAAACAGCAGCATCCTCTAAACGCATCATAAGTTGACAGTCTAGGCTGTCATTTCTAAGGGCGCGCTTCTCTTAGGGCCAGGTAACCAAAACTGTGGCGTCCCACAGGAATTTGCCCCAGAAGCTTTGGGATGAGAAACCCCACAAACACTCGAGTATGTGAATAACTTCAAACCTTTTTCCAAACCAATCCTGCCCGGCATTGGTGGACTTTTAATCCAGTAAAGGACAGGGGAGTCCCTTTCAAGGATGGGAATGGAGTGGAACAAATCCTAAATTGGAGACATGGGTAAAGGAGATGTTTTCTATGGGGCAAATTATTTTACCCAAGTGCAATTGTCAATTTGTAAACCATACAATCAGGAAGGTCTTCACACAGTTGTACACTTGGAAACCCACAAGTGGCGTAAGTTTCAGGCGTACTATTGAATATCTTTGAGAATCCCATCAGTTCAGAAATCCTCACCCATGGGAGGCTGTAGATCTGTCAGGGCAGATTTCTCAATGTTGTGTGAGTCAGGCCCTAAGTGTGTGAGAAACCAGAAACGGATAACAGAGGGTGGGTGGGGGACACCGCTTTTTTCCATAATCTAGATCAGTGTTCTCCAAAGTCGGTCCTGGAGGGCCGGATCCATGGCAGATTTTTCAGATAACTACATTTATCAGTATCCGTGCCAGATTTTTAAGATAACTACATTTATCTAAATATGGATATGAAAAAAAACCATCTGGCATGGATCCGGCCCTGATCTAGATGAAATATCAGCTCTGACCTTGTATAGCCTGGCACTCTGATTGAAGCACGCTTTATTCATGCTCTGAAAAACATAATACTGTTAAAAATAATATAAATAATGTTAGATGTATTTCTGCAAGGAATGTTAAAGAATGTAACTATGATAACTAGGCAATATTGCACAGTGGGGGAGCTCTCTCAAGTAGCCGTCTGATTTATAATGAATGCTATCACTTATGGCAGTAGCAGTATTAGGTCACTGTTAATTTTAATCCAACCACAAATATTATTGTAATTGTTAAGACATGCCAGGATACAACAGACTATTCCCGTTTTCTTAAATTTGAACAGAAAAGCAATTGAGGTAAATTTAAAAAACATGTTCATCAGCAGTCCTTGAACACTAGTGACTAGTCTAATGACATCTCAAGAGAGCATCTTTGCGGCTTCGATGTCTTATGCTCTGTACTTCTGAAGCATAAAACCCTTGGGTAGTCCAATGAGAGGTACCATTTTGAGGATTTTTGGACTGAACTCAAATACCTCTTTGCACTATCTTGGGTGGTCTTGCTTCACTACTGCCATTATTTCACACAGCTACAGAAAACCTACCACTGATAACCAAGCAAAGTCTCCAAACAGACAACAAAGACGAGGCTAGTTAAAGACACTAAATATAAAAGACTGTGCCATCGTTTCCCAGCAGCATCCGACCACGCTCACTCAATCCAACCTGCACCAACAATGTCCCTGATCCCGACACATCAATCCCGGGACATGCAGCTTGCAAGAGTCATGTTCTGCTCGAACCTAAAATCATAGATCTGTGGGACTGGCAGGGAGCCGACAGCAGCAGCGGTACAGAAGGGGTATGTACTGGTGGAAATATCCCGCTACTTACTGGCAGTCAGGAAACGTTGGCTGGTAATAAAAGGCTGGCACTTTGGATTCATACTTTGCTTTTGCTACCTTGTTTCCAGTACTCGCCATGAACTGTGAAACAAAAAAGTAAAGATTAGGAAATTCCATCTTATTTACCATATGTAAAGTGCAGTAGGTGTGCATTATCAATAGAATGTGTCCTTGTGTACTGATTTATTATACAGACTTTCTAGTTTTACAATAGAAGGTGACATTCTCTTACAGAATATACTAATGAAATCACTTTTTCTGTATAAAACATTCACTTTAGGTTATTCTTTCTGTGCCTGTTTCACAATTCAATTGGCATATCTGGTGTACCTCCTAGTAACCCGCCCTTCCACCAAGACATGCCGCCATCACCGCGGGAACAGGCAATGGCCTTTCTACTAAATAAACATACAAAGGACAGAGGGATGGACTAAACAATATTTAATTTTGGACATTCATGTAGTACCAAGCTCCTTGAGGATGCTTCAGCATGCTCATTGCATCAATCTTTAGGTGTTTCCAGTTGACCAGTTGGTCAATAGTGCTGCCTGTGAAGGATTCGCTTCAGTGGCTCGAGTGGCTGCTGTTGCTTGAAGATGATGGATGTTGTCAAATTTTGCTGACTTGAATTAAAGGATCCCAGATCTTTCATTGACTAGTGATGGCTTAAAGGTGACCTCAGAAACAGGTCCAAGTTATTCCACAAAACACTACCAGTTCCACAGCTACAGAGCTTGCTTTCTCCATTCAGAAGATTCGGAGATCCGCAACCTTTAGTGAAGTAATATCCATTGGTCAGTAAATGGCCTCACAATTAATCAAAGTTCTGCAGCTGGATGGGCATGACAGCATTTGAATTGGATATTGAAGTTAACCAATCATTGCCAAGGTTGTTACAGAGATCCGATGGTCATTCTGAATGGAGTGCATAATGTGATACACGGACATGATGAACCAAAGGCTCGCAAGCTACATCAAGTGTGACAAATTGAGTCTTTCTATTACAAGACGGCTATTGCAACATGTCTGTCATCAACTGTCTAGCCGAGTTTTCAACATTTTAATCTGAAGCCTCCTTTCACCAAGGGAAGTTTGAGCCATTCGGTCTCAGATGACAAAACAACTCAAGAGGATAAATGCTAAACTGTAGGAAACGGGATAGCCACGCATCAAGTGAGTTAGCCAAAAGTAACGTGATTAACAACAAGTATTAGAATATTGCAGCCTGAAAAAAGGTGACATAGGCTTCGGCTCAAGGTTGTAGATGCATCCAAGAAAATAACTAGAGATAAGGCTATTGTAATTACTACCAATTAAAATAGATGCGGAATAATTGAACAAGAAAAGCACTGACCTCGATGAAAACGATGGGAGCAAAAACATAAGAAGACTGTCTCCCACTCATCCCATAAAAATACTTTAAGTCCAATTAAACACATTACCACCATAGACATTATCATTATGTATAAATGTATGTGGGAGTACTTAACTGGAAAGTAATGGAGCATCATTTCTCTTCTAACAAACCATTTATGAGGAGGGAAATTCATACAGTATTCAGGCAGTCAGTCAGTCAAAACACTTTATTCGATTAATTAAAATCATAAAAGTACAGAAATCATACAAAAAAGCAATCCAGGACATATACTGTACCAATATAATTACAATGAGTCCACAAAATTAAGACAACATACAAACATACATAAAAAGCATACATTAAAAATTGCTCATTGATTGCACAAGTTGGGTAAAATTTTCGCTTTGCAGCGCATAGCTGCCACCAAGAAATTTGCCACACTGAATATAATTCGGGTACTACTCAACTGTTGAAGAAATAACAGTGCTGGTCTAACTTGTAAAAAGCCCGCTTCCTTCAAAATTGGGAGCAAATATTTTTTGCGGCTTTCAGTGTAGAACTCGCAAAACATAATAAAATGCAAAGTATCTTGGGATGAAAAATCATCACAATGGCATGGCATGCTACATTCGTGCCTACCCCAAAACGGATAAAAACCAAGTGAGTAGTGGATCAAATTAAATCTAAATCTCAACAATAAAAATCTATGAAATGAATTGGAAACAATAATTAAATAGGGTTCCAACGAAGGAGATAAGAGAAGCAAAAAATGCGCTCTCACACTAGGTTTTAAAAGTTCACTCTCCTCGCGATCCAATGTGACCCTATCTAAAAAGACTGCTTAATCCAAGCAATATCTGCCTTGACTATAAGTGATGGGACGAAAAAAGCTCAGGGCACCCAATGTGAGAGAACGCCGCTCTGACGTACTCCAGCCAGGGTATTCTTTTAGCATAGTCTAAGGCTAGGATGTCATTCAGGATCCGATGGTTAAGAGTGATTTCCTGGTTTAACCAGGTTTTCGCCCAGAATAACAATGGGGCCATCTTCAGTTTATCTGTAACATAACCTAAACCAACCTCCGCATGAATGGAAAAAACAGGGGTTGAGTGGGGAACTGAAAGCAAATGTCGCAGGAATCTATTTTCTACAACCTGGATCATATCCTGCGTAACATAACCCCACAGAGCCGCGCCATAGGAGGCAATAGCCAGGCTTTTTGAGGTATAAACTTTCAGCAGGGCCTCTATTGGTCTTGCCCCCAGCTTCTTAGCGAAACTCAGCAGTGCTGAGGTAGACCTGGCTACAGAGTTACGTTTAAGCTTGATTTGCAGGCCCCAGGAGCCATTCTCATCGAAAAGAACACCCAAATAGCAAAAAACCTTTACCCTGGTAATCTCTTCCCCATTACAAAATAAAGATCTAGAGTTAGACTTTTTACTCTGTTTCCCCACCACCATAAAATGGGATTTCTTTATATTCACCTTAAGATCTAGAGCAACCATAAAGGCACCAAAGGCATCCAACAATCTCTGAAGCCCCACAGCAGTGCGGGCCAACAAAACAGCGTCATCCGCGTACAGAAGAACTGGTACAACCAGTTCCCCCACACGCGGCGCATCCGCTCTCGGGACCCCCAGAGACCCCTCCAGGCCGGTAATATAGATAGTAAAGAGGAGTGGGGCAAGGATACACCCCTGCCTCACCCCTCTCTCTGACTTAAAGTGCTTAGTGCATTTCCCATCCTGAGTGACCCTCACTGATGCAGAGAGGTCCTGGTGTAGTGCAGCAAGAAAACTTACTAAAGGAGGGTCAATACCTAATTCCAGCATGATGCACCATAACTTGGACCGATTAACTAGATCGAAGGCAGAGGACAGGTCCATAAAAGCCATAAAAAGGGACCCGTCCTTCACCACCGTATATTTACTAATTAAAAGCTGAAGATTTAGACATTGATCCAGGGTCCCCCTATTTGCTCTAAACCCATATTGGAGGTTAGATAGAATGCCCCGACTATCTAGAGCGTCCCTGAGTTTAACAAGTAAGACCCTGCCCAAGATCTTAACCGCAGAGTCTAACAGGGAAATGGGTCTATAGCACGAGGGATCATCACGTTGGCCCTTTTTAAAAATTGGTATAATTAGTGCAGTGGCCCACGAGGCAGGGAACCTATAGCTCGAAACAGCGTTAAAAACATTAACTAAAATCTTTGCCCACAAACTAGGAGAGAAGCCATATAGGTCTGCTGGCACTCCGTCAGGGCCCGGCGCCTTGTTACTAGCAGAATCCTTAATGGCTCTCTCCACATCCAGCTGCTCAAAAAATAAACAGGGCATGGCATGGAGTGCTAAAGGGGTGGTGCTACTAGCGGGACTAAAACCACATTCCCCGTAGATTTTACTAAAGTGGTCGTACCATAGCTCATCCTGAATAACACAGTCCTGGGTGGTACCCTCAGTATCCGAGAAAAGAGGATTATTAATTGTAGCCCAGAACTTTCCACTGTCCCGAAGGACATCGATAGATAAAAGGTTGTCCCACGCTTCTAATTTTATTGCCTTTTTCCTTTTGGCAATTACCTCTTTATAGGCCCTTCTGGCATGTGAAATTGCCCCCCTATCCCTAGGGCTCTTTTTTAACGCCTCAAACAAAATCCTATGGGCCCTAGAACAGCTCCCATCAAACCATTTAGGGGGGTTACTACCTCGGCGAGTATTGGTGGAAGTCATATCCCTGGAGATCTGTGAACAAATAGCCTCGAAGGCCCCTACCACCTCCTCTGGAGTCGAGTGATCATTCAGACAGGTGGCCCAGGGCCCCTCCATTTTAGCGCAAAGCTCCTCCAAAAAGGATGCAGGGGCCACCTTGGCCCATTTGACCCTACGACCCTGATCTTTCACAATCAGGGGAAGATCTCTTAGACAAGCATGGTGCACACCACCCAGGCTCTTCGGCATAACCAACTCCATAAATACCGGGTTATGATCACTATGAGCAGATGGAACAACTGTGTGGGCCAAGACCCTAACTAAAACGCCAGGGGACAAAAAAATATAATCAATTACTGAGCCCAAGGTAGAACCTTTAAACGTAATAGCCCTACCCCCAGCCTCTATAAAATTGGACTAAAAAATGTTGGTGGTGGCAAGGAAAACCTCAAGGGCCTCCCCCTGCTTTGTGTGCTCAAAATGAGGAGCCACAGCGCCAACAGGCCCCTCATGGGCTTCATGGGGGCTCACATAACACTCACCAACACAAGGATGAATATTAAAATCGCCCATAAGGACGATCTCGAAACCGGTGTTTTGTTTTTGACTGTAATCTAGCATAAAAGATTGCAAGGCGACCACATGTTGCGTAAGGTCAACGCCGTCTCTTGCATTATAAAAATTAATTAATAACATTTTCAAGGTGTGGGAAACAAGCCATTCAACACAGAGAAAATTGTTTGACCCGGTGGCCAAACGGGTGAAAGTGCCCGCCAAATGCAATGAAAAAAGAAACATTAAACCCCCTTTGGCACGTCCAGCCCCTCCCTTGACTGCCGGAACCACCAAACTAGAATAACCATCCAGGCAAAAGTTACTAGAAGGGTCCCAAGTTTCCTGCATGGCAATAATATCATGTTTGCCTAGGAAATCGAGCCAGGATGGGTCCTCTCTTTTAGAACTGGATCCGGCCACGTTCCAACTAATTAGTTTGCAACTAGCCCCACCAACAGAATTGACAATACGAGGGTCAGCTATCTGAGTCAAATCTGTCAGTCAATCATTATCTGCCAAGTCTGACAGTGGGGAATAATAATTATTCAGGATCAAATTAGAGGGATGTGGCAGCAAAACATTATTAGGAGGCTGACGATCTCCAGACCTTTGCGGTACCCCAGAATTTTGGCGCCCCGCCGAATAAGGCAATCTAGACAGAGGATAGTGCTTCAAGGGTAGGGGGGAGTGTATTTAACATTACGGGCTTCCACCCGATGACTGTGTAAACCGGAAAAAAGGTCTGAAAGCGGGTGGGTAAAAAAACCCTAGGGGGACTGCTCTCATTCCCCCCTGCCTTATCTCAGACCCATCCCAGAACAATCTGTCAACAATATTTGGTCTGTTGAAATTAACAATTACACAATCACCCACCAGCCGCTTCGGTCGTCGCCCAACCCACCCAACCCTTCTAGCCATAATGATATTAGGGGAGATATCCAAGCCGCCACAGCTCCAAAATCTAGTTAACCTCAATAGGTCATGCGTAGGTTCCATCGCACCCTCACGGAGCGGGGGAACCCCAACAAAAACAGCCACCAAGTGAGCCGATTCCGGGGGGAAGATCAAGTATAGCCTGGCTACCCCTATTCAGGCATTTACCAAAGGCCAAATACAATAGTATAAAGACTCAAGTGCCTTATTCAGAATTACACCATCTATGCGCGTATATGTTTAAGTGTACTGAAGAAATGTGCAATCTCTATTACTGGGACGGCATTTTCTCAAGATGTCTCAACGTCCCTGTATCTTAACTTATTTATTTCACAGTAATTGCTCCCTTCCCTTTCATCACGCCCTTAAGTCAGGGGAAATTATTTTTCTACCAGCACACATATGTATGTATGTATACTGTATTTAAATATCTCAATACTGTTCAAAGGGCAGTGAAGTACTGTACATGGTCAAACACAAGCATAAAGTCAACGAGTAAGAGGAGCGAAAGCTGGATTGTGGAAGGTTAAAGCATTGCAATGTAATGTTCTTAAAGAGGTGTGGCTTAAACTTTTTACTAAATTGGTGCTGGGTTTCAGTGGTCCTGATGGATACAGGAATGTTGTTCCCGGTTCCTTGTGCATAGACGGAAAAGGCTTGGTGTTCTTGCTTTTTCATTTTTACATTTCTTAGTCTGCAGTCTGATGGTATACTGGCTGCAAGCGTGCCAAGAACCACCAGTGATGGTGGGTTAATCTGCAAGAAAAGCGGCGATGCTGTTCACAATGGCAGAAGTCATTTTATCATCACATCTTACACACTCATTCAAAGTTAACCTTGAGAAGTTATGAAGGAAATAAAGGAAAATAATTGGATAGGTAAGCATCCAATGGCAAGGAAGCATTTGTGTTTTTAGTTGCTGAGGCATCTTACTTGAAGAACCTTTGAGATACCCTAGAACTTAAAGTGGTTTCAATTAGGTTAAATATGATCACTGATGCGGAGACGATACCGTCAACGTATTAACAAATATAGGATGCTGAAGCTGGCGTTTGACAGCAGAGAACCCAAAACAATTTTGAATGGAGGAAATCACTGTTGACCAAAGTTGTTTCTACTCTTGTGTCTGTAATGATCTCACAAGATGTTTAATGAGTATGAAATATCAACTTCTCTAATTCTAAATTATCGTCTTAATTCTTTCTGTCAGGCCCTTCTGTAGTACTGTTAGTATTTTTTTGTATATGAATTTTTATTGGGTTTTCAACACGAAAAACATGCAAGAAATCT
This sequence comes from Triturus cristatus, assembly GCF_964204655.1. Classification (NCBI taxonomy): domain Eukaryota; kingdom Metazoa; phylum Chordata; class Amphibia; order Caudata; family Salamandridae; genus Triturus; species Triturus cristatus. Next base: position 1,095,788,240 of record NC_140593.1, on the reverse strand, counting down.
TACTGTGGTTGAGCTACATTGATATTATCGAATGATACCATATGACACAGTATTAGCGTGTTCTCAGCTCAACAGCAGCATACCTTCAATGGTGCTGTGGTTCCTGTAAATTTCTGCCACACCGTAAGAGAGATGGATTTAAACTACGGCTAATTTTGATAAAACAACTTCCTGTCTCTACGAGGAGCTAGGCACAGCTTTTTCTCAAACCCTAAATAATTTAATTTTGCTTTAGCTACCCGCCACACTGTCTTCTATGCCGCAGAGAAAAGCCTGGGACCCATGTGAAGTTCATCTATGGAGTCAGACACCAGAGGTCACAGACTGATCCAGTCACACAAAACAATGACAGCAAAAATTCGATTACCCATCTACTTTACAAAGGGCAAACTGATCTCATCCGCAGATGCGAGTAGATACAGAGTGAATCCTGATAAGCTATCTAAACTGTACCACAAGTATTTGAACTGCAACATAAATTTGTTTTACTTCTGTTTCCTGAAAAAGTGTCAGAACTCATTAACTGAGTCGAGATAAAGGAGTAAACCGTGAACTTATTAATGGTGAGATATTCTTCTAATTTTATCAATTACGGTTGCAAGCATTTTTCTTTAGAAACCTGGTGTTTTCTTTTTCATATGTCATTACATGAGAGCTGTTTTTGATGTAAGTATGTTGAGAATATTTAAGATGACTGTGTTTTTCTTTTGTTTTAGTATTTTGTTTCAATTCAGTTGGAGACCCCATTTGAGTTTTTCCCAGTTCGCAATGCTCCCTGTGCCGCAGTTGTTATTAGGGCAGCGGCTCCTATTCTTTTTATTTTATTTTTGTGGACTCCACCCCCCACACCCATATATTCACTAATGGAAGCTATGGGGACTCGCCTAACCATTTCTATGATTTGAACCTCAGAACAATACACAAGAGAACAGCCGGGTTTACACGAAAAAAAATTATGAAATATTTAATTAATTTATTATTTTAATTATAATTTAATATAATTACTCTCATACGTGTCCTCTTTTTTTGGCACATAACCATCACCATCAATCGTTCATACTACATTCCATTTGCTGTACTTGCTATGCTCCCATGAATCACAATAAGGATACAGACCTCATTTTTAGCCTCCAATTTTAAATTCCTTCGCCTCTGCAGTTTTGGTTTTTATTTTTGAATTTTTATGCATATATAGTTTCGTAATGTGCTAATAATATTTAATTTTCTAAATAATCGCAGACCCCCTGAATAAGAGCCATGCACTTCCAGGGGTCCACGGACCCAGGATAAAGAACCACTGAACATTCCTTATAACACTGACAATTTCCATTGCATGAACATTACAGACCAAAAAGTTTGCCATTTACAGTTGTACATACTGAATTGTCTCTATTATCAGTTATTTATTAAATCCACTCAGGGATCCTATACCAGTTGGTACAAATCATATGGAAACATTTCACGTTTCCATCAATGTTCAACATGTTTCTACAAACTCCACGTTTCCATGGGTTATTTCAGGTCAGCCCGTCCAAACCAAAGATGTACAAATACGATAAGTATATTGCCAGGCCCGTGCCCAACGTTTCTCAGTGAAAATAGAAAACATATTACAATAACATGGGAGGGAGACCTATTCTTCCAATAACATTACCTCTGAGGCTCAATGTTTGGAATCACATTTGCTTGGAGCCTGTGGGCCTCAGTGACCTCGTTCATTGCCAGTAATCAGGCGGCAGTCAAATTTAATGCAGGGTTAACGGGAAAAGGCTAGGGTGTTTCAATCAAGCCTGTTGGCCACTACCTGAAATAAGGTGAGAGAGGAGGGAGAGGGGTGACCGGGGATAGCATGGCCGTAGTCATGTTGTACCCAATTCCATGTAATACGTAATATGACGCTGGTGTCTTGGCAAGGGATCTCAGAGGCTCTAGTGTTGGAGGGATGTTCTATCTTGTGCATCTTAGTTAGCCTCTGTGAGTGGTTAAGAATCCTCCCCAGATTGCTTCAAACATGTCTTTTTTGTCATTTAGGCGGTAAATGATCTGTTCATACTATGCTGTAGTGTAAATCTCCAGAAGCCAGGATTCAAGATCCGGAATGCGGGGGATCCTTCATAGTTGAAGGATCCCAATCTAAGCTACCGCAAGAGCAGTGGCAAACCACCTGGCTCTTTGGTGCATTATATCGGGGATGTCCGTGTGATCATGCAGTAGAAGTGCCTTACTCATGGTGTTCCTTTGAATTTCCAGTGTTTCCTTCATTGTGTCCCAAACCCTCTTCCAGTATGGTGCCAAGCTAGGGCTTCCCATATGAGATGGACTATGTCGCCATTAGTGGAATTACAACTACAGCACATCGCACTCTGTAAAATATCAATTTCTTTCAGCAGTTTGGGAGACCAATGCCACTTATGAATGGTCTTAAAGTAACTTAGCTTCAGTCAGGCTTCCTAAGAGGTTTATCGTGGGTGCTCAACTTCTCCGTCCACCTCTCAACTGTGTACTGTACCTTAAGTCTGTGAGATCACCACTCTTTCAAATGTTTTGCTAATAGGGTTGAAAAGGCATGGTTTATCTGGTAGATCTGATAGAATCCCGAGAGAGTGCCATTATATGTTCCTCAAGTGTGATGGGGAGTATGGTTGATTTATCCAGGTCTATTGGGGTGCCTGTAGGCCTTGTGCGCAGGCAGAAGCTTATCTGGTGGCACCCCGAGAAGGACATTGCGGAGGGCGTAATTACCTCGGTAAATGTTTTCATCCTGCCCTCCACCACTAAGATGTCTATGGTTTCAGGCTGCTCAAACAGGTCTTAAAGTGAGCAAAACTCATATCATTAACTACTGTGATTTGTCCTGTACAGCACCATCCCTTACAAAGTAACAAAAATATATTTTGGACCTTTAGTGTTTGACTACAAGGTTGTAAAGCTTACTGCATGGAGGTAAATGCAATGCACAGATGGATTTGTTTAGCTGCTAAATGCATGGGTATAGGTTTTCTGGAATTTCTAACGCAGTGATGATAGTAACCCCAATGGTATTTACCTTCAGTGATCATTCCATACAGCTGGCAGCAATGCAAAAATTGAAGCCCACATGCACCGATTTATCACATGAAGTCCTGGCCAGAAACCTAGTGTCCTAATGACATGGAGCAATCTAGCACATAGACCAATGGCACTGTGATCTCAGCGGCATGGGCGTTTACTTGGTAGACTGCCTACGTAGCGTGTTTATTTTCCAACTGGTGATTGTAGGATTACATTGGCGGTTTCATGCACGCTCATTTGGAACCAGTCTAGAAAATGACATAGGTCTGAATAATGCTTGTGGGGAAATAACCCATAGAGAAGTCAATTTCCAATATTTTGTGCCTTGATAAAGTGATAAAGCAGAAACATGTTCTGTGGCATACGGCAGAGACTGGGGAATATTCTGCTTTATGAGGATTACATCACTCACAGAACCTTACTCCAGCTAGCTTGGTTCTTAAGTAAAATGTAAGACTCTATGCTTCAAGAGCCCACCCTTGCCCAGCTGTCCTGTGGAAATAATTGCCTATTACTTCAGTAAGGATACCTTTAACTTTACCTATGCAGAGGCTTGTCAGATGTTTTAATCTGAATTAGAGTTAAGCGGCCTGACCCCTGATCTGTAGCAGGCTCTACCTTATGGTGTACAGACATATTATTTTGCTCATAGCTTGTATGTGCTCAGTGTCCCACGTATGTCTTTAGAGAACCCTTCAGGCTCAGGAGTGGTCCTCAAAACACAATTACAAAATTACTCTTCATGCATCATCTAATAACCTTTGTTAAGTATTTAATAGAGAGCAAATTAACATAAAGGACGTAAATAATGAAGTACTAATGGGGTTGCAACCAGTCCCCAAGGTCAGCTAAAGCAAGAGAGTTGCCTCTTCTCCTTGCAGGTGCCAGAGGACCCACCACCAACATCACCTGCATCTTCACACCACCGCGCCTCTCCAGGTTACTGGTGGATCAGCACTAGGGCTCTGCAACATGTATTTTGTATCATCCCACTCCAGACTGCTTCACCCTGCAAGACTGTGGGGCCCTAAGGACTCTGGTTCTCAGGCAGGCCGCTTCTCCAATCCTCACCGTGGTTGGCCCATCAGCACTTGGAGCCATCCGATCCCAGCAGCACTCATGCTGTTCACTCAGCAGGACTAGGAGAGCCATTCTCAAGTGAGGCTCAGAGCTTCCCCACACAAGACCCCTGCTAGTCTGACTATGGTATTCTGTCAGTCGAGATTAAACAAAACCATTTAAAATAGGGTCCAAGGGATATATATTTTAAAGACCCACACCTGATTTTATCCCCAGCACCAACTGAATGTATAACACACGAAACACAGGGGGGTCTAACAGCCAAATTTGAGAGGCTACACTGTCGATACTGAGTCAACAAGATCTCAAAATATCTTTATCGCACACACATAACGTATTAATAAAGATAAAGAAGGAAAAAAGGCTAACACTACATGCATAGAGGAGACCGGTACATCATCGATTATTCGTAAAATGGCTGATTAATCCACAACAGATTGTAAAGGGTTTCCATCAAATTAGACTCAATGATCAGTCCTATCATTTGGCCAAACCCATGTGCAAATGAGGCTGGTCCCCTGATCAGTGGGACACTCAGCTCCGCACCTTATTGTTGTATCAGGATTTGGTCCACCAAATACACAAACCGTCCATGATGACTGATCTTTTGATGGTAAAGTAAGAAGAAATAGTGCAATGAACAAGAAAGTGATATAAAATAGGATGGAATGTCCTCCTTCTAAATACTTTATTCTACGGACTGGACACGCCTCCTAATTAAAAAATAGAACAGTGCAAAAGAAGACAGTAACAATTATCTGTCTACATAAGGGCCAACATGTTTCTGCCTAACGGGTATTTAATCCCTTGGCATTCGTCAGGGCCTCTGCTCGTATAATAGTTGCACTCCTAATAGTGAAATATAGAATTCACCACCATCACCAAAAACAAATTATAGTAAAACTGGTTAGAAACGGTACAACCTGTAACAACCATGGACATTAACCATCCGATTCACAGTGGTTACTGTGAATTCTGTGAAGGAAAACGTTATATCATTAGTACTGTATTCGATGCATCAGTCTCATGTGCATAGTGTGTCACCAAACCAACCAATAATGTGTGTCAGAAAATTAATTTTTATGCTTACCCTTTGTGGTAGGGCAATAGACCTCACCTCACCTGGACACTGCTCAGGTACTAAGAGGCCCCGCACTACAAAGATATAGGGAAAACAAAAGAATGTGGCAAAGTACTGTAAAAAAATTTTTTTTCGCTTTATACCCTGCCTATGATGATTCCTATAACCAAATGCCCTGTATCTAGAGGCAAAACATGTGAGGTAGATAAACACCCCAAACTCAGTGTGCTAAGCCTCAAAATGACCCAGAAACTCGACTAAGACACCAAACTTTAAGGAAGATTATAACTCCTTTGTATGCTTATTCAGGAATTTTACAACATACTGATCTTCAAAACCTGTGATTTGCTAAAGTTTACAACATAGTATAGCTAAAAATATTCTAAAAATATTCTGTGATAGCTGCTCACCTTTCAGTCGGTACCTCAAGCTCCCATCTGAGACTTGGGGGAGGCACCGATCTGTAGGAGATGCTAGTATAAGTAGTCTAGTGAGGGTTTGTTAGTGAAGTATCCCTCCACCTTTAAGATGTATACTAGAAAGTGGTGATCTTATCATGTGTCCCTTCAATTGGTATATATTAGTGGCAAGGACACTATTATCAGACATTTATTGTGAATTAAGCCTTATCGGTCTTTATTTTCATAAGAAAACTAAGGACACTACTTTACGCTCGAAATCTCGCGAGATCTCGCGAGAGGAAGTGCTCAGAACTACCATATGATGTCATATCGGCCATCTTTGTAGTTCCTAACACTATGATCTGGTAATCATTAAACCGTGATTATTCCTCACGTGCATATGATGTTAGAATGCCCCCAGTGTTGTGAGTCACTGCCTATTTTTCTCCAAAATAAGCCTACTTGAGCTTGTTTTCTTCGGAACAAGAGCGCACTACTTAGCGCTCGAAATCACGCGGGAAGATGCGCTCAGAACTAACGGATGACAACATCTTTGTAGTTCTGAAGGCTCCAACCTGTATATCATAGAATCACGATTGACCATGTGTTGTTTTTGAAAAAAGTACCAGTCATTGGGCAAAAACAGCTGCCCAATGATGTCATTTCAGACATCTTTGTAGTGCAATGACTGCAACCTATTGGTCCGTGATATTCCAATGTTGTTTTTGGGAACACAAATGCTCTAAGTAGTATGCCATGAGTGGCCTCAGAGTGTATTCAATGGGCATAACTATGCAGATGCTCCAAAATCTTAAAATGTGGGAACCATCCTAATGGTTGTGCATAGCTATATGTCACCCTCCAGTGTATGTCAGAAAACTCCCATAATCAAACCTATTTGTGATATTATGAAAGGAGTGTGAGCAAAGTAATTCAGGCATGAATCAATATGTACAACATGTTTATATAGACACACCCTATTACAGTCAGTATATCCCAGTTATTACTCACTAGTGCCAAGGCTACAGGGAGGTCCAAGGAATATCATCATTTAATCCTCCTGTATCTGTCCGAAGTTTATAAATCCATTTTTGCTCTTTTCTAAAAAGGTAACCCGACACATCACTTATGTGACTGGGTATATATGGCTTCTCCAGGACAGTCCATTGGAAGTCCGTTTCTAGATGTGCACGCTCCAGGAAATGTCTCGTAAGTTTAGTGTTGTTTTTCTTACAACGAAAAGAACTCTTGTGTTCCAACATCCTGGTGCGGACTTTGCGGGTCGTCATACCCACATATCGTGTGGAGCAAGGACATGTCAGCATATAAATCAGATTGGTACTATTGCAATTACTATAGTTACTCTGCAACCAAGGTCTCGTGGTGCCCATATCTATCTCCTTCGTATGTTTGGTCTGAGGACAGACTGAGCAAATGCCGCTAGGGTGATGCCCGACAGCTGGTGGAAGGTTCCACAGTGTTCCACCATGTTTCCTAGGGAGCTCTTTTGGGCGTGTGTGAACAAGTCGAACCCGAATGCTGCTTGCCCTTTTGAACGCAAACAAGGGTTGCGCGATTTTCTCTCTCCCATGGTTCAGAAGGCGCCAGTGTCTTTTGACAATCTTCTGGATGGCATTGCTTCTAGTATTGAAGGTGCTCACGAAAGTGAGTCTAGTCAGAGGTGGTTTAGGGATTGGAGCCTCCAGGAGGGCCTCCCTATTGTTGTTAACCGCTCTCTTTTTTGATCTTTTTATGAGTGAATTAGGATAGTGTCTGTCCCGTAATTGTCCACAGAGATTCCTAGCATGCACCTCAAAGTCCTCTCTATTGGAGCAGTTCCTGCGAACCCGTAGGAACTGGTCATAAGGTAGATTCTGGCGCAGGGACTTCGGGTTATAGCTCTCGTAAAGGAGAAGTGAGTTCCGCGCCATAGGTTTCTTGTACAGTTCACTCTGCAATCCTGCAGTAGTGACATAGATCGACAGATCTAGGAATGCAATTCTTTCCTTATTTGTTTCCATAGAGAATTTAAGAAACTGGTTTCTACTGTTTAGCCATTGGTGGAATTCATTGACGGAATCCACCGTGCCTCTCCACACCACCAACACGTCGTCAATATAACGCTTCCACCACCTAATAGAGGTGTGGACACTGGCGCCTTCTGAACCATGGGAGAGAGAAAATCGCGCAACCCTTGTTTGCGTTCAAAAGGGCAAGCAGCATTCGGGTTCGACTTGTTCACACACGCCCAAAAGAGCTCCCTAGGAAACATGGTGGAACACTGTGGAACCTTCCACCAGCTGTCGGGCATCACCCTAGCGGCATTTGCTCAGTCTGTCCTCAGACCAAACATACGAAGGAGATAGATATGGGCACCACGAGACCTTGGTTGCAGAGTAACTATAGTAATTGCAATAGTACCAATCTGATTTATATGCTGACATGTCCTTGCTCCACACGATATGTGGGTATGACGACCCGCAAAGTCCGCACCAGGATGTTGGAACACAAGAGTTCTTTTCGTTGTAAGAAAAACAACACTAAACTTACGAGACATTTCCTGGAGCGTGCACATCTAGAAACGGACTTCCAATGGACTGTCCTGGAGAAGCCATATATACCCAGTCACATAAGTGATGTGTCGGGTTACCTTTTTAGAAAAGAGCAAAAATGGATTTATAAACTTCGGACAGATACAGGAGGATTAAATGATGATATTCCTTGGACCTCCCTGTAGCCTTGGCACTAGTGAGTAATAACTGGGATATACTGACTGTAATAGGGTGTGTCTATATAAACATGTTGTACATATTGATTCATGCCTGAATTACTTTGCTCACACTCCTTTCATAATATCACAAATAGGTTTGATTATGGGAGTTTTCTGACATACACTGGAGGGTGACATATAGCTATGCACAACCATTAGGATGGTTCCCACATTTTAAGATTTTGGAGCATCTGCATAGTTATGCCCATTGAATACACTCTGAGGCCACTCATGGCATACTACTTAGAGCATTTGTGTTCCCAAAAACAACATTGGAATATCACGGACCAATAGGTTGCAGTCATTGCACTACAAAGATGTCTGAAATGACATCATTGGGCAGCTGTTTTTGCCCAATGACTGGTACTTTTTTCAAAAACAACACATGGTCAATCGTGATTCTATGATATACAGGTTGGAGCCTTCAGAACTACAAAGATGTTGTCATCGGTTAGTTCTGAGCGCATCTTCCCGCGTGATTTCGAGCGCTAAGTAGTGCGCTCTTGTTCCTAAGAAAACAAGCTCAAGTAGGCTTATTTTGGAGAAAAATAGGCAGTGACTCACAACACTGGGGGCATTCTAACATCATGTGCACGTGAGGAATAATCACGGTTTAATGATTACCAGATCATAGTGTTAGGAACTACAAAGATGGCCGATATGACATCATATGGTAGTTCTGAGCACTTCCTCTCGCGAGATCTCGCGAGATTTCGAGCGTAAAGTAGTGTCCTTAGTTTTCTTATGAAAATAAAGACCAATAAGGCTTACTTCACAATAAATGTCTGATAATAGTGTCCTTGCCACTAATATATACCAATTGAAGGGACACATGATAAGATCGCCACTATCTAGTATACATCTTAAAGGTGGAGGGATACTTCACTAACAAACCCTCACTAGACTACTTATACTAGCATCTCCAATAGATCGGTGCCTCCCCCAAGTCTCAGATGGGAGCTTGAGGTACCGACGGAAAGGTGAGCAGTTATCACAGAATATTTGTAGAATATTTTTAGCTATACTATGTTGTAAACTTTAGCAAATCACAGGTTTTGAAGATCAGTATGTTGTAAAATTCCTGAATAAGCATACAAAGGAGTTATAATCTTCCTTAAAGTTTGGTGTCTTAGTCGAGTTTCTGGGTCATTTTGAGGCTTAGTACACTGAGTTTGGGGTGTTTATCTACCTCACAGGTTTTGCCTCTAGATACAGGGCATTTGGTTATAGGAATGATCATAGGCAGGGTATAAAGCGAAAAAAAATTTTTTTTACAGTACTTTGCCACATTCTTTTGTTTTCCCTATATCTTTGTAGTGCGGGGCCTCTTAGTACCTGAGCAGTGTCGAGGTGAGGTCTATTGCCCTACCACAAAGGGTAAGCATAAAAATTAATTTTCTGACACACATTATTGGTTGGTTTGGTGACACACTATGCACATGAGACTGATGCATCGAATACAGTACTAATGATATAACGTTTTCCTTCACAGAATTCACAGTAACCACTGTGAATCGGAGGGTTAATGTCCATGGTTGTTACAGGTTGTACCGTTTCTAACCAGTTTTACTATAATTTGTTTTTGGTGATGGTGGTGAATTCTATATTTCACTATTAGGAGTGCAACTATTATACGAGCAGAGGCCCTGACGAATGCCAAGGGATTAAATACCCGTTAGGCAGAAACATGTTGGCCCTTATGTAGACAGATAATTGTTACTGTCTTCTTTTGCACTGTTCTATTTTTTAATTAGGAGGCGTGTCCAGCCCGTAGAATAAAGTATTTAGAAGGAGGACATTCCATCCTATTTTAAATCACTTTCTTGTTCGTTGCACTATTTCTTCTTACTTTACCATCAAAAGATCAGTCATCATGGACGGTTTGTGTATTTGGTGGACCAAATCCTGATACAACAATAAGGTGCGGAGCTGAGTGTCCCACTGATCAGGGGACCAGCCTCATTTGCACATGGGTTTGGCCAAATGATAGGACTGATCATTGAGTCTAATTTGATGGAAACCCTTTACAATCTGTTGTGGATTAATCAGCCATTTTACGAATAATCGATGATGTACCGGTCTCCTCTATGCATGTAGTGTTAGCCTTTTTTCCTTCTTTATCTTTATTAATACGTTATGTGTGTGCGATAAAGATATTTTGAGATCTTGTTGACTCAGTATCGACAGTGTAGCCTCTCAAATTTGGCTGTTAGACCCCCTGTGTTTCGTGTGTTATACATTCTGTCAGTCGAGCCCATGTGTGAAGGCTCTGCCTGACCCGCTGTTGATGGCAGGTCGCATTCAGCCAGTTGCAATGCTACAGACGCATCCAGGGCTCCCAATTAGGGCCCCATTTTACATGTGGGTCGCCAGTCATCTGCCGCTGTCTGCTGTTTCTAAGCAATTTTCAGTCTCTGTACATGCAGTGCCATCTTAATGCATGGGCACGCTGGCAGTTGCCCGGGGTCCCACGAGCATAGGGGCCCCATGCAGACCAGAATTTAACAATAATATTCCGTTAAACATTTTTATTTCTGTCAGTGGTTGTGTAGGCAGGGACCAGTGCACTGTGTTGCCCGGGGGCCTATAATGCTTTTAAGATGGCCCCGGGTACATGAGTCTATTATAGGGCAATTGTATACTATACATGGCCTTGTGCCTTGGGTCCATGAAGACTGGCAAGAACAGTCGGATTGATCCCTTTAACCGGCAGCCGGCGGTGCAAGGACCGACCGCGTGCCACGCACCCCCCCATCAAAGTTAGTACATTAGGTCTTGCTTTGGGTTAATGGCCATAAATGGTGCACATGTTTAGGCCAATAAGGTGTTAGTCAAGTTGATGTTCACACAGTACAAATAGAATTTTGTTTTGAATAGTTCCGCTGTTTTCTAAAATGTATTCTTAGTTAAATGCACAAAAGACATCTGGGATTGCACTTCTTCCACTCCATGAAATGTTGATTTCTGACACATTTCACATTACTTATTTCCGCTTTGTCCAAACTGGGCAAAGGTTTTTCAAAGCAGTTTGGAACCCATCTCTCTCCTTAGGTCCATAATGCGAGCATTCTTTCTTTTTTGTCATATAGCGAATTAGCATTCTCTCTACAACGAGCCACTCAGTGTCAAACATTTTCAATTACTGAATTCATATGGTTGCCATCTGCTTTTAAACTGTGCCAGATCTCCTCAACTGTGAACGACTCACAATGTACTTTGAGTAAATCCAAAATTTCTATGCAGCGGTGTTCTGCTTCCAAGGCTTATCCACAGTTCTGCCCAAGAGTTTCTAAGCTGTAAGAGCCAGGATTGTGCATATATGAGTAACAATTATTCTCCATTGAATGGGGTGTAAGGTACAATTTTTATTTTCTGTTTTGTAGCACGGCGGTTTCAAGGATGTGATTTATTTATATTTTTTAGGGGAAACAGCCATTACAACGCGGCTGTTAACACGTGCTACATTTACAACGCGACTAGTTTTACCACGCATATCCTTTACCGCGCATAGTTTCTCAACGAGTATGTCTTAGCACGCATGTCTTTACAATGATTTTCATTGTAAAGGTGATAAAGGTAGTCAGCGCTCTAGACTCAGAGCAAATGGGGGGGAGGGGGAGGTGTTGGAGGGACTTCCTACCCAGACAAGATTCAGACAGGTTGTGCAGAGCCGCTCCTGGTGAGATGAACGGGAAGGATCAGGACATAGCGTAGTGAGTAGTTTTCTGGTCAGGGCTGGGGTAGTTTTTAGGGCTGGGGTGGCTTCTAGGGCTCAGGGCTGGGGCCTAGGGTGTTTAAGGGCAGGGAGGCCGGTTTTAGGTTTGGGGGCTGGATGGCTTTCAGGGCTGGGTGAGGGGTAAGGGTGTTGTATAGGGCTCATGGTCATGGGAGGGGCTGTGGAGGGTGCCAGCGGTTAGAAAGCAGGTCCCGTTACCACACATAATCTTTACCACGCATATGCCTTTACCAATCATGCCTTTACAACGAAATTCGTTGTAAATGCATGAGTGGTAAAGGCATATGCGTGGTAAAGCTAACGCATGGTAATGGTATTGCGTTGTAACCACCATGCAGTAAAGGCATGCGTGCTATCACCTGCATGTTTCCCTCATACAACCACTTTTTAACATTGCCCATTACCTTTTAGACCAATTACCTCACCTTAAATCCAGTAGTATGATTTCACTGTTTAAACATCTATTTTAAGAACACGTCACAGTTGGGAATGTAAGATTCGTGGGAGAAACGCTTTTGGTGAAAATGTGGATATATATATATATATATATATATATATATATATATATATATATTTGGGCAACTTTTGGAAATATATATATATATCATATATAGTCAGGTATGTAGGACTCCAGGCACTTTAGTTCCAAACTACAGGCAGGCAGAGCCTAACACCAAAGATTCCCCTAGGTCTGTGAAAGAAGCAAGGGAAGTGCAGGGTACTGTCATTTTCCTTTACACTTCTACGTGGAAGTGCACATCTCACAGTTTTCGATGCAAACAGACGCAAGCCATAAAAGAGGCAGGGATAGTCAGGCGAGCACAGTGTCTTTGCACACGGTGAGCATGGGTGTCAGTATGGGTAGGCAGTTTCATCAACTGTTAAATGTGGTTTTTATTTGGTACACCGACCCTATATGTGGTAGTGCTGGTCTCAGGGGTCATGAAGGCAGAGGCAAGACAAGTCAGTAAATGAATCTACCTGCTATCTGCAGCTTCTGCTCCGTGCATTTCCTTTAGCCACTCAGAAGCAAATAGGAAGTCGTTGCGGAACTAAATTTGTGCATGATGTCACTTCCGCTCCATGTAATATTTTGATGAATCGCTGTCCAGGCTTAAGAGCAGCAGGCTCCAGTGGGTAAAAATGGCATATGAGGGCTAAACTTCCAACCAGAGGTGAACCAGGCAAACACTTTTATGAAATGCTAAGGTTTTTTCCCGGAGGCATGATTGCATATTTACTAAGAATTGATTAATATTTGGGTATAAAGATAAGAGTCAAATCATTGTTACCTTATTCATTGTCAAAAATAAATATATTAAAGCAAAGACTATGGAATGGTCGTGTCACAAGTCTTATAAAGCAGGACAACGGCCAGGTACCCATCATCACCATAATAAACATTATTTGATCTATCAAAATAGACCTTAAGAGTACAAAGAAAGGAAAAATATTACAGTACAATGGATGACGATATCATTTCCAGTACAATATAAAAATGGTTCATAAAATGGTGATATTATGTCTTTCTTCACACCCCATTCTGAAACATCCTAGTAATAGTTTTACATTAAGAGCTAAGATCAGAAGAGGGTGGGGGGGAGCAAAAACCTTGACGAGGGGTCCGCTATGCAATTCAACCTCCCTACATTTCGCTTGAGATCATCAATATTCATTTAAAACCATGTGCAGTGTTTACGGCAAAAAGGAAAACAGGAATACGTCAAGTTAAAACCACACAGTATACAACATATAAAGGACTTGTGGTGGTACAAGTCACTTACCATATCCCATAATGTACAAAAATAATATAACGGGCTATATCCAAAAAAGTCAAGATGGGAATGGATTTATTCTGAAGGCCTTTAACAATATAGTTCATAGACGCCGGCACCTAAATTACAGAAATAATAGAACGGGCTATGACACAAACTAAAGCAATCATATATAACAATCACAACATTCCTTGGCAGCCACAGTTGTATAGATTAGTCACAGCTAGATCCAAGCCTGACCGCAGACCTCAAAGAAGCTAAGGACTTACAGCACAGAATTACTGGAAAGTATTTGAAGAAAAAAAAAACAGGTCTAACCTGTCTAAAGTTTGCCTTTCTTAACATAGGAATGAGGTTAGACTTTCTTGGAACCTTAAAAAAACTGCAAAACATTAAAAAAATGCATCATGTCCTGTGGAGACTTCCCATCGCAGCCACAGGGAGAGAGACTCTGGCCCCTATGTGCCCCACCCGGGTGGGCCGGCAGATAATGAAAAAGGTCCAAGCGGAACCTTGTCAGTAAAAATCGATCGTGGGTACTTTTAAGTCATAGAAGATGGGGCTCAGCCGATGGCACAATTTTCAATAAAAATTAACTACGCACGCTGGGCTTCCTCAGCTCCCCTTCTTCCCTGTTCAGCTGCCGTTTTATAAAGAAGTCCTCCTTCACCCAACACTGACCTCTTCTACACATATTCTCTGGGTTGGTAAATAGATCGACCCTTCCCAAATCGTAAAACGACCCCTGACGCACATGAGCCAGGGAATAAGGTGTTAATGATCCAGAGAAAGGAAGTCAATTATATTATCCTTACTTAGGGCGATTCACTCCGTGAGCCACGAGTTCATCCACAGTGACGGGGGCGGTAAGACAGCAGGTCAGAAGGAAAGACCATCCCCAGTTCTTCATGGACTACAATAGCGGGGATACAGTGCGGTGAGCATAATAGACATTTTAAAAAGATGTTGTCAACAGTTTGCAGTTCCTTATGCTCCATATATCCCCAAATCTCACTACCGTAGGCCACCTTAGTGAGACACTTAGCCTTGAAGATCTGCAAGAGGGGCCGATGAGTCTATTGCCCAATCTAGATGCAAAATTGAAGATGGCAGTGTTGGCCCTAACAAAGTCCCCTTTTTAGGTCTCGCCTGATCCAGCGCTTGCGCTGATCTGGCCGAGACATTTTGTATACAGGCTTTTCAAAGTGCTGCTGTGGCCTAAAGCTTCAGTGCACGTGAACGTGCACGCGCGCAGCGCCATGTGTCTTTCCTCCGTATCACTTTCACTTTCGCGGCCGCAGCCGCCTTGCCAAAGCTTGTTTAGTCTGCCTCTGGCTGTACACAGAATGCATTAAATATAGATGGTGAACATTTTGTTTCTATATGGGTCACTGAAATTATATTGCTGCCAGCCGCATTTCCTAATTAATTTGGCAAATGGTAGAAAGTGAAAAAGACGCCATTTTAATTATAATAAAATTGCCCTTATAGCAAGATCGGATTTCAAAATGTACGCTTGTCACATTGACGTTTTTTTTAAAAACGACGCGGCGCAGATATTCAATTTACACCAGTTCAATGGTTATTTCACATTAAAGTGAAAACCTCCAAATTTGCAGGGCCTTTCACTCCCGCATCTCCGAAGATACAGAAAAGGAATTTCGCAAATTAGCATATTGTCCGTTCGTTAAAAATGGGAACAGTTGGTGAGGGTGGTGGAGTGGGAAGACACATTGATGCTTGCAAATCATGGCTGCAGTGGTGACGTTACATGTCTTTTTGAATAAATCATAAGTATAACGTTAGTATAACAGCTAAGTAAGGCCATTATCCCTGTCTCATAATTAAATCATGGCTGCAGTGGTGACGTTACATGTCTTTTTGAATAAATCATAGTATAACATTAGTATAACAGCTAAGTAAGGCCATTATCCCTGTCTCATAATTAAAAACCATCAGGTATAAAGGCGTGCTGCTATTAGCAGACCATCCACCTGTGTTTGATGATATCACTTGTCAATCAGTGCTCATAGCATGTTAAATACTCACAAGTATTAGTTGCAATCAATGCAAACCCCCTTTCAAGTTGTAGCGTGTGCATTCCAAAAGTATAGAATGTCTCCTTGCATTAATGATGGGTCAGATTGACCTGAATGTGGACTGCACGCGCAGCTCAACGCAACAATAGGCTCGGGTTGCAGGCAAGCATTGTTTGGTGACGTGACATGTCTTACCTTTCTGCTCTGTGGCATAAACACGTGATAACATAACATAGTATAACATGACATGGTATAACATAACAAAAGATAGTATAACATAACAAAACATACCAAACCATAACTTAACAAAACAACACAACACAACACAGGACAGCACAACACAACCTAGCCTAACACAACATAACACAGCCTAGCCTAACACAACATAATACAGCCTAGCCTAACCTAACCCAACATAACATAGCCTAGCCTAACACAACATAACATAACAAATTATAGCATAGCATAACAAAACAAAACCTAGCATAGCATAACAAAACATAGCATAACACAACAAAACATAGCATAGCAAAGCACAATATAGCATAGCATAACAAAACACGACAAAACATAGCATAACAAAAAACAACAAAACATAGCATAACAAAGCATAGCATAGCATAGCATAACAAAACATACCATAGCATAATAAAACACAACTTTCAAGTTGTAGCGCGTGCATTCCAAAAGTATCGAATGTCTCCTTGCATTAATGATGGCTTAGATTGACCCGAATGCGGACTGCACGTGCAGCTCAATGCGACAATAGGCTTGGGTTGCAGGCAAGCATTGTGTGGTGATGTGACATGTCTTACCATTCTGCTCTGTGGCATAAACACTTGATAACAAAATATAGTATAACATAACAAAACATAACAAACCATAACCTAACAAAACAAAACAAAAACATAACAAAACAAAACACAGCACAGCACAACACAACAAAACCTAGCCCAACACAACATAACACAGCCTAGCCTAACACAACATAACACAGCCTAGCATAACCTAATACAACATAACGTAGCCTAGCCGAACACAACATAACAAAACAAAACATAGCGTAGCATAACAAAACATAGCATAACACATCAAAACATAGCATAGCAAAGCACAACAAAGCATAGCATAGCATAACAAAATATAGCATTGCATAACAAAGCATAGCATAACACAGCAGAACAAAACATAGCATAGAGTAACAAAACACAACAAAACATAGCATAGCATAACAAAATATAGCATAGCATAACAAAACAAAGCATAGCATAACATAACAAAGCATAGCATAGCAAAACAAAACATAGCATAGCATAACCAAATAAAGCATAGCATAACAAAAAATAGCAAAGCATAGCATAGCAAAACAAAACATAGCATGGCATAACAAAACATAGCATAGCATAGCATACCATAATACAACACAACATAGCATCACAAAACATAGCATAGCATAACATAACAAAACAAAGATTAGCATAACAAAACACAACATAACATAGCATAGCAAAACATAGCATAGCATAACAAAACATAACAGAACATTGCATAGCATAGCAAAACAAAACATAGCATAGCATGACAAAACATAGCGTAACACAGCATAACATAACAAAACACAAAAAACATAGCATAACAAAACAAAACATAGCATAGCAAAACACAACAAAACATAGCATAGCATAGCATAACAGCATAGCATAGCATAGCAAAACAAAACATAGCATAGCATAACAAAACATATCATAGCATAACAAAACACGAGCAAAACAGCATAGCATAACAAAACACAGCAAAACATAACAAACAAAGCATAGCATAGCATAGCATAACACAACACAACAAAACATAGCATAGCATAACAAAATATAGCATAGCATAACACAAAGCATAGCATAGCAAAACACAACAAAACATAGTATAGCATAACAAAACATAGCGTAACACAGCATAACATAACAAAACACAAAAAACATAGCATAGCATAGCATAACAAAACAAAACCTAGCATAGCCAAAGACAACAAGACATAGCATAGCATAACAAAGCATAGCATAGCAAAACAAAACATAGCATAGCATAACAAAACATATCATAGCATAACCAAACACGAACAAAACAGTATAGTATAACAAAACATAGCGTAGCATAACAAAACACAACAAAACATAGTATAACAAAACATAGCATAGCAAAAAAAACATAGCATAGCATAGCATAACAAAACAAAACATAGCACAGCATAACAAAACATAGCATAGCATAACAAAACACGACAAAACATAGCATAGCATAGCATAACAAAACATATCATAGCATAACAAAACAAAGCATAGCATCACAAAGCATAGCATAACAAAACAAAACATAGCATAGCATAACTAAACATAGCATATCATAGCATAACAAAGCATAGCATAGCAAAACAAAACATAGCTTAGCATAACAAAACATAGCATAGCATAACAAAACACAACAAAAAATAGCATAGCATAACAAAACAAAACATAGCATAGCATAACAAAACAAAGCATAGCATAGCATAACAAAACATGACAAAACATAGCATAGCATCACAAAACATAGCATAGTATAACAAAACAAAGCATAGCATAGCAAAACACACCAAAACATAGCATAGCATAACAAAACCAAACATAGCATAGCAAAACATAGCATAGCATAAGAAAACATAGCGTAACACAGCATAACATAACGAAACTCAACAAAACATAGCATAGCATAACAAAACATAGCATAGCATAACAAAACATAGCATAGCAAAACACAACAAAACATGGCATAGCATAACAAAACACAACAAAACAGAGTACAGCATAGCATAACAAAACACAACACAACATAGCATAGTATAACAAAACAAAACAAAACATAGCATAGCATAAAAAACACAACAAAACATAGCATAGCAGAACAAAGCATAGCATAGCAAAACAAAACATAGCAAAGCATAACAAATCACAGCATAGCATAACAAAACATAGCATAGCCTAACAAAACACAACAAAATATAGCATAGCATAACAAAACGTAGCGTAACACAGCATAACATAACAAAACACAAAAAACATAGCATAGCATAACAAAACAAAACCTAGCATAGCAAAAGACAACAAGACATAGCATAGCATAACAAAGCATAGCATAGCAAAACAAAACATAGCATAGCATAACAAAACATATCATAGCATAACCAAACACGAACAAAACAGTATAGTATAACAAAACATAGCGTAGCATAACAAAACACAACAAAACATAGTATAACAAAACATAGCATAGCAAAAAAAACATAGCATAGCATAACAAAACAAAACATAGCACAGCATAACAAAACATAGCATAGCATAACAAAACACGACAAAACATAGCATAGCATAGCATAACAAAACATATCATAGCATAACAAAACAAAGCATAGCATCACAAAGCATAGCATAACAAAACAAAACATAGCATAGCATAACTAAACATAGCATATCATAGCATAACAAAGCATAGCATAGCAAAACAAAACATAGCTTAGCATAACAAAACATAGCATAGCATAACAAAACACAACAAAAAATAGCATAGCATAACAAAACAAAACATAGCATAGCATAACAAAGCATAGCATAGCATAACAAAACATGACAAAACATAGCATAGCATCACAAAACATAGCATAGTATAACAAAACAAAGCATAGCATAGCAAAACACACCAAAACATAGCATAGCATAACAAAACCAAACATAGCATAGCAAAACATAGCATAGCATAAGAAAACATAGCGTGACACAGCATAACATAACGAAACTCAACAAAACATAGCATAGCATAACAAAACATAGCATAACAAAACATAGCATAGCATAACAAAACATAGCATAGCAAAACACAACAAAACATGGCATAGCATAACAAAACACAACAAAACAGAGTATAGCATAGCATAACAAAACACAACAAAACATAGCATAGTATAACAAAACAAAACAAAACATAGCATAGCATAAAAAAAACAACACAACATAGCATAGCAGAACAAAGCATAGCATAGCAAAACAAAACATAGCAAAGCATAACAAATCATAGCATAGCATAACAAAACATAGCATAGCCTAACAAAACACAACAAAATATAGCATAGCATAACAAAACGTAGCGTAACACAGCATAACATAACAAAACACAAAAAACATAGCATAACAAAACAAAACATAGCATAGCAAAACACAACAAAACATAGCATAGCATAACAAAGCATAGCATAGCAAAACAAAACATAGCATAGCATAACAAAACATATCATAGCATAACAAAACACGAACAAAACAGCATAGCATAACAAAACATAGCAAAGCATAACAAAACAAAGCATAGCATAGCATAACACAACACAACATAGCATAGCATAACAAAATATAGCATAGCATAACACAAAGCATAGCATAGCAAAACACAACAAAACATAGTATAGCATGACAAAACATAGCGTAGCATAACAAAACACAACAAAACATAGTATAACAAAACATAGCATAGCAAAAAAAACATAGCAAAGCATAGCATAACAAAGCATAGCATAGCATAACAAAACATAGCATAGCATAACAAAACACAACAAAACATAGCATAGCATAACAAAACATATAGCATAACAAAACAAAGCATAGCATCACATAGCATAACAAAACAAAACATAGCATAGCATAACTAAACATAGCATATCATAGCATAACAAAGCATAGCATAGCAAAACAAAACATAGCTTAGCATAACAAAACATAGCATAGCATAACAAAACACAACAAAAAATAGCATAGCATAACAAAACATGACAAAACATAGCATAGCATCACAAAACATAGCATAGTATAACAAAACAAAGCATAGCATAGCAAAACACACCAAAACATAGCATAGCATAACAAAACATAGCATAGCAAAACACAACAAAACATGGCATAGCATAACAAAACACAACAAAACAGAGTATAGCATAGCATAACAAAACACAACAAAACATAGCATAGTATAACAAAACAAAACAAAACATAGCATAGCATAACAAAACATAGCATAGCAGAACAAAGCATAGCATAGCAGAACAAAGCATAGCATAGCAAAACAAAACATAGCAAAGCATAACAAAACATAGCATAGCATAGCATAACAAAACATAGCATAGCAGAACAAAACATAGCATAGCAGAACAACACACAGCAAAACATAGCAAAGCATAACGAAACAAAGCATAGCATAGCATAACAAAACACAACACAACACAACAAAACATAGCATAGCATAACAAAACATAGCATAACAAAACACAACAAAACATAGCATAACAAAACATAGCATAGCAAAAAATAACATAGCAAAGCATAGCATAACAAACCATAGCATAGCATAACAAAACAAAACATAGCACAGCATAACAAAACATAGCATAGCATAGCAAAACACGACAAAACGTAGGCCTGAGACATGTTTTAAATGGCTACTTTAATTGGTGGCACAATGAGTGCAGCGGGCCCACTGGTAGCATTTAATTTACAGACCCTGTGCTCAGATACTACCATGTACTAGGTACTTACAAGTAAATTAAATGCACCAATCAGGTGTAGGACACTTTTTCCAATTCTTTATTCAGTGAACACAAACAGTTTTGTACTGGTTAGCAGTGGCAAAGTGCACAAAGTCTTAATTCCAACAAAAACTAATTGACAGAACAGAAGGGGTGAAGGCAAAAAGGTTGGATAAGACCACGCCATGGATGTCTGCTAATAACATAATATTACAATCACCTGTCCAAATTTAAAAAAAAAATATGCTAGCTAATCTCGCTTGCAGGTCTGAAGTTAGGGAAGCAAAAAAGCATTTTTACGTCACTCCACTTTGGAAAAATGCTAGAAATATCCACTACTGTTTTTTACAAAGTTTAGTGCACATAAATATTTAAAAGTTGACAATGTATTTCTAACAGCAATACTCTGTTCTATAGTACTATTATTTCGCCACCATTTTCTCTTTGAATTCCTACATCACTTTATAGATGGTTCCTGCTGCTAAACTTGTTTTCATATCCCCAGGGCCGGACTGGCCGTAGCGGGCACCCAGGAATCCCCTGGGGCAGGGGCCGGGCCGTTTTTAGGTCTCGCCTGAGCCAGCGCTTTTGCGCTGCTCTCGCGAGAGCTTTTGTAAAAGGGGGATCTGGAAGTGCAAACTAGTGCTTTTCAGGCCTCCAAATAGAGTGCATGTGCGCCGGGCGCAAGCAGCATTTGGCAGCCTGAAAAGCACTGCCTGATCACTTTCGCGGCTGATTTGATGTCCTCAGTGAGCCGCGCGGCCACTGAGGACATCAAAGCGGCCGCGAAAGTGCACACCATTAGCCACCCCCTTCCTGCTTGTTTACTTTTGCCACCATTTCTTGCAACACAGGTGAGGAAAAAAGCATTTTCATTTGACTTTCGATGTCCCTCGTCAGTGCTTGTTTTAATTTGCTTTCACTACGTTCTTTAACTTTATTCTGCCGCACTTGCACCTTTCTGTTGTGCACTCGGCACCCAAACATTGTTTTTTTATTTAAATTAACAACCCAGCACGCTATTTAAATTAATAACACCGTGCACTCGACAATGGCGCCTGGCCCTGCAGCTCCTCCCACCCCCGGGTGCCACGCTTTACAAGTACAATTAAACATTTTAGTATTTTGCTTTGACTTTAATACTGCGCACTCGCACCTTTCTTGTTGTGCACCTAAAAGTAGTCTTTTTATTTATTTAAATTAACACGGCGCATGCTCAACAATGGTGCCTGCCGCCCGCAGCCTGCCTCCGCCCCCTCTCGCCCCCAGGCACCAAACTTTAGGTTACATTTTCAGTATTAAAAAAAACTCTGCTCCCGAAGAGTTTGAGATCAAGGAGAAAGCCAATAGTAAAGGTGTGTTGGTTTTCTTTGTAATCGTTCCAAACTAGACGAGATCTCTATTTAATGGTAGTTCAGCTGGGCTTACGTAGCAGCCTGCAAAGTCTGCTTGTATCATGCTAATATCATGTTATAATATTGTGAAAATAGCTTAACTGGTTAAATACTTGCTACGGATGGCTGTGGTTAAACTCTGCTCACAGGTCAAAATCATAATGACCCAGAACGTTTAAGTGTTTTCTGCACAGCATCACTTGTTGTATAGCGCGGACTTTACCCGAAGGTGTCAGAGCGCTTCACAACAGGAACAGCAGTGTTACATGAAGAGAAAATTACAAGTGGGCATGTTACAAAAGTGTTGATCGTTAAAACAGCCTGTTTAGAATATAAAGTTAAATAGTAGATTAGTTCATGCTCCTGGGGCGAATTGTTTTTTTGTGCATTGATCTTTTTGCGTACTCCGCTTTGTTTTTACATCCAGGACTACCAGTACGCGAATTCTTTTTTAAAATAAACTGGTTAGGATTAGCTAGTTGCGCTTGGAATAGCGAAGGGTGAACGATATATTACTAGATAATCTGCTCACTGATGTCGCATTCATTGGCAATACCATGTTATCCTTTGATTAGTATTGGACTGGCGTTTTGGTCAAACGTGTACTGCAGGTTGAAAGGGTGGTGTAGGCGGGGCCGGGTCACAGCGCAGCGCGCGCGGTTGTAGTCAAACCAGAATTTGATTTGCAACTGCCTACCTCCTCCCACCATCGGGCTCCTTTTAATCATATGGCCAAGCCAACACAGAGAACCATCAGTTCTCCCCGCGCTGTGGTGCACTGCACCGCCGCTAAATCTCCCATTATTACATTGATCCTTAACTACTGTCAACTTGAAACTTATTCACAATACAACTCGGAGCATACTATATCGTTTTCCAATCCCCGGAGCATGCAGGTGAAGTACACTATTCAGGAGCTGTAGTCAGAGCTTTAAGTGGGATGAAAAAACTGGGGGGGGCGGTTCTCAAAGGGGCGTGGCTCAGAAACCCCTACGCCCTAAAATCTGTGCTTGGCATAGTGTGCCGCCCGACCTGTATTTTGCTGTTTCTGTCATTGCATTCAGATATGACACAAGTAACATCAAACCTACAAAAAGTCACGACTATTGACTTGGTTGTTGCATAAGAAAAATTAAGCTGCAAGTATGGCTGGTACATAATATAGAACAAGCATTTGCAATGCAATAGGTCTCGAATTTATACGAGTTTGAGCTATTGGCATTGTAAATGACAATGCTTTTTATCTAAGTTTGTTTTTTTAAAAACATAAATAAAAGGCACTGTCATTTACAATGCTAATAGCTCAAACTCACGCAAATGCGAGACCTATTGCATTGCAAATGCTTGTTTCCTACTGATAAGGGGACGCCAGTGCATGGCGGCATCGAACACTACCCCCAAATATGAAAAGACATCAGTCTTAGGGACAGGCGTCGACCCCACCACAAAAGTGTAAGGTTTACTAGGGCGTGAACCTACTTGCATTACAAAAGATTTGTTGTTGTTGACCAGCAAATCCAAGTCCTTCATAAAGTGGAAAAAATGAGTTCAGTAAGAGGTGCAGTCCCCTAGTTGTCCTGGCCATGAGGACGGCATCGTCTGCGTACAATAGTACTGTCAGTCTCTGCCGACACACCTGTGGACAGTCCGTTTTCAACTTCAAGAGGGTCTGTTCCAAGTTATTCAGGTACTCATGCTGTGGAGGGTAACATATCAAAAAGCACATACAAATGTCAACAAGTGGAAAATTGATAATCAGGTAAGACAACAATTCCGATCCATTTTTATTGTCAATTGAATTGCTCATTAGTCTACCTGAATTGATTAGACGTTTCAAGCCTAATGGCTGCACATCCATGGGACACCATCAGGGCAAACAATACATTTACAGAGCATAACTCTCGGGGAGAGGATGTATCCTTATGGCTAGAGCAGTCGACCTCGAAGCTGGGGAACGAGGCTGGAGTCTCGGCTACGACACTCAGCATCCTGTGATTCTGGGCAAATCACTTAATCTCCCCGTGTCTAACCAAAAAAAATGAATGTGTCCGTTTGTAACGAAACTGGTGCTCATGTAAAGAGCTCTGATACCTGATACCTTCGGGTCTAGCTTGCGCTATATAAAACTCTAAAAAAACAAACACAAAAAACAAAAGGGGGCAGTGAATTCCTTGAGGCATCGTGTATCTTTTTGAATAAATTCAGGATGAGTCAGAATTGTTTTTTACCATGAATGTAGACTAAACCCATTCAACTGGTGGGTGTAAAATAATTAATACACACACATTCACACACACCTTTCTACATCTGAGTGACGTGGGACAGTGAAGTCATTTAACCCCAATGATGCAGTATTTTTCACAACCTGAACCTTAACCTCACAGCTCCCTCTTAAAGGGATACCTCAACCAGTAGATCTCAATGCTTGCATCTTTGTTGATGTTCACTCTTCTTGAAACCAAACCAACACTTGGGTTGATCAAGGCTTCAATGCAGCCCAGCGAGAACTATGCTTGCTGTGAACAACATTAAAAGTGTCCCTGATACAAGTTGAGTGATGACAAATAAACACAAACCATCTGTGAGCACTTATTTGCAGCTAAATACATTTTTTTTACCCGAGCCACATAAATATAAATAGTATAATTCACTTTCCAAATATTCTATATTGGCAGCAAGCCATCATGGCCCGTATCACAAGGAGTCTACGCGCCTCTTTTTCGCGTGTGTGTCTAAAGTTCATACAGATCTTGGAAATTCTCAGATTTACTCCATAAAACACAGACAGCACAAGTCGGGAACCGTGACCGGAAATTGCCTCACTCATTTTTTGTCATATTCTGTCTAAAGTTGATTTATTAACTCGGTGGAAATTCTTATATATATGAACTTTAGACACATGAGGCGCAAAAACAAAGCCGCAGGCCCGCAGCTCTGCACACTCAGCGCAGCTCTTCATGATAAGGCCCC
This sequence comes from Triturus cristatus, assembly GCF_964204655.1. Taxonomy (NCBI): domain Eukaryota; kingdom Metazoa; phylum Chordata; class Amphibia; order Caudata; family Salamandridae; genus Triturus; species Triturus cristatus. The sequence goes on along the minus strand of NC_140593.1, from coordinate 1,095,762,347 downwards.
AGGCGTTGGAAGAAGCGCGCTTCACTATAGATAGAACTTATAGGACATTTACCCTCAGTGATTGTATCTCCAGAGTATGTCTTACGAGTGTGGTCTATACATTTATCTCATGCCCCCTTTGTGGGGCATTCATGCCTTCCCACCCTCTGACCACCTTCAAAGCATCCCCGAGATGTCACCCATCTCTCCTCTGTAGCATCCTTGACTCCACGTGCACATTATTTTTCATGACGTCAGCTTGCCTGATGTGCCCAGAGAGGATCGGGCCGGTACATGACATGTGAACATGTTACTTCATGCACAACGCCATTCACCTCATAGTAAATCATAAAACGTGGACTTGTGCAAGTGCGGGGCTGGATGGAAACTCAGCAGAGCGGTTTTCGACGCCTCAGCAGAGCGGTTTTCGACGCCTGCTAGGAGATATGCCCGATGCCCCAGTGCAAGGTGTACATACCTCGACCTGAGCATCGTCCCAGGCGTCCAAGTGAACGGATTTCACTCTGCTGATCTGTGGGATGTTCCGGTGAATTCCCGAACAATTCAAACAGATAAACACCCCGAGAGTGTGGGATGCCCAGTCGGGATCTGAAAGACAAAAACCAAAACGACAATATTTTAGACTTGAAATACAAGTAGAATTCGGCGGGCTTTTCCACACCGCTTTTTTTCACAAGGGATTTACAATCTCTTACGCTCCACAATGTCTTATCGGTCTGTAGGATACATTTCTGTGACTTTTCTAATCATGTCGCAGAAACATCACCCTCTTCTTTCCCTCAGGGTCTGTGATACATCCAGTACTTAATTTGAGCCGGTGGTTTCCAGTGCTCAGCACCGCGCTTAATAGTCAACACCGGTGCTTGTAACAGTCTGCTACATGGTGGCGCTATCTATCTAATTTAGAGATGAGCACAACAACAGTTGTTTATTAAATCAAAATAGATTGAAAATGACTATCACCTGCCGCCCAAGCCATTCTTATAGCTTTCGGGCCTGGAATAGTCTGAATTGTTGCACTTGTCGGAGTGTGATGGTTAGTAGTTGTGTTGTTACTATCATTGGCAAAACCAAAGGGGATGATGGACGGAGTGTTGAACATTGCAAGCACTCACCCCCAGTCAACCGATCTGGGTTTAATCCATCATCATTTTTTAGCTCACTCTGCCACCCCAGTTCAGACATGGCCATATGCAAATCAGTCTGACCCTGTGCCTCATGGGAACAGTCCAGCCCGAACTGCCGCTGGATTCAAGCTAGCCTGCTGATGAGGGCTGTTAGCCCGAAACCAGTCCCAGGATGCTTGTTTCCGGTCCAGGGAAGGCATGGCTTGGCAGTTCGGGCTGGACTGTTCCCATGAGGCACAGGGTCAGACTGATTTGCATATGGCCATGTCTGAACTGGGGTGGCGAAGTGAGCTAAAGAATGATGATGGATTCAACAGAGATCTGTGACTGGGGGTGAGTGTCTGAAAGGTTTTAGCTCTCCGCCCATCATCTCCTTGTGTTTGCGTTACTATCATTGGCAGCATGGCAGGGGCAATGTGTGGTGCCAGCTGCAGTGGCCTCCTGACGTGAGCCCGGGCACTTGTTGTTTTACAATTTAAGCATTGGATACAGCACTGTTCTCTTTACACTGCCCTCTTTCTCTAAAGCTTTCAGTTACATGAGTCTTCTCCTTCTCACCAGCTTCCAGAGACATCATTCTGCTCGTCCTCACCACCTGGACTTCATTTTAATTAGGCTGGAGTTTTCAGAGCAATTTCGGTAATTCCGCGTTACTCGAAATTACTGAAAATGACTCGATTATGCCTGCTCGTGTAACTAGTAGTTTAAGGGAAAAAGCCTACAACACGTGCACTGGACTTCGAGAGCCCGAGTGGTTGCTGCGGTTCATGTTCTTTTGCACTTATCACTATTTTCTTAATGCAAATTGCATCCTCAAGTCAATTTTGGATGCTAAGGAAAATGTTGTACTAAGAAAATAGCGATAAAGGCAGGATTACACTCCTCGGGCAAATCCATTTAATTTTGAAGAAATTCTGAATATTATACTAGAGAGAATTACACAAGTTACGCCCACCCCTAGTGTTCACTAACCCTCAGTTATATGACTCTCCTCTTTCTCTCCATCTCTCAAACAAATCAGCAGATCTAAGTACACCATCCCCTCTTTCTGGCCAGTATTTAGATTCACCACTTTCCCCTTCTTTGATTTTAAATGATGACTTGCAAATTCCAGTATTTATTTATATGATGTTCCTTTGAATATTTCTACTCATTTTTAAAAATCTTCCCTGTCCTATTTTTTCCCTCTGGCCCAGCTTACCTTCATCTGTTCATTGCAGTATCAGACACCAGGTCTTGTAAAGATTAGGAATTACATTTTTTTTTATAGACTACACAAGAGAAAAGCCAAAGCAAGATTTCAATGGATATAGGGAGTATTTCGCAAATTTTTAACTATTAGACAAAAATGAAAGGAATTTCTCCATTGCTAATAAATAGTGCAGAATTTATAGCTCTAAAACTAACAGATTAAAATACTTACAGGAAAATTTTACTCTCTGTAGTCCTCACTTGAATTCAGTACACTAAAAAACACTTAATAAATCTCCAAGAGAGCGCAACACGTGTCTGCTGATTCACGAAAATATTACAATATTTATCTTTCATACGGAAACAATGTCGACCACAAAGATCTTATTTAAGTGATGAATGCAATATGTTCTACTTTTTTGAATGGCTGAAACCCAAGCAGGAGGTTCAGACAAGTAAATTTGCACGTTCATGCCACGAAACATGCAAAGAACACCTAAATAATATGCACTAAAAACAATAAGAGACCAGCAGTTAAAGCCTCTCAGCATTCTGTTCCGGACATCCATTTTTGACTCTCGCAGACTAACCAAAAACCAAAGAGGAGGCCCCAACACTAATATAGAGATCACTAGACCAGAATTTCTGAAACTGATCATATATATGAACTTTAGACTACCACCTGGGCCTCACTGCCTTACAGTTAAACAATAGCATATAAATATTCTTTAGAAAATGCAGTGGAGTTACTGCATCTGACTTTGGAGGGGCACCTTTGTCCTTTACGCTTCTCCATAAATCTAACCCTCACAATAGGTCAAATTAAACTACCAATAGACCAGAAGAGCGATCACCCAATTTCCAGCGGCGGCTGGTGCATAGAGGGCGGAAGAGCGGCGCCCAACAAGCACCAGTACTGACAGAAAGAGAAGCTGCTCTTTGAAGCTTCGACCGTCGGAAAAGTAACACACATTAGTGACTAAATTGTCGCTTTGTCTGTTTTTATATCTGTGTCCTCCTGTGCTGCTGACAGGCAAATTGCGCATGTCAGCAGTAGAGGGGAGGGATTATTTGGAAGGTTCCATCTCTGAATTGTGCATGCACGAGGGGCACTTTTCATTTCAGCCTTCTCACACATTCACAACTCCATGGACATGCAGCGCATGCTCAAAACAGTGCTGCATGTCTATACATAGGAGCATGCTCGGGCGCTGACGTTTTTTTCGCAACATCGCCCCAGGCCCAATAAGAAGTCAGAATAAAGCTGAAGGAACAATTGACAGACACCCAGCTGTATTCTGAGTTCTGATAGGAAAGCCGCACTCGTCAGGCTCTGTCCTGACTGGAAAAGAAACTTGTTTCATCGTGTACTGCGCTTTCTACGTGTGATGCACAGACAAGGAAAGGGAACGTTTTAAATTATTTGTCATGAAGGAATGGCTGGCTACAAATTGGGTGATTGTTATAGGAAACAGGTTCCATCGGCGTGGGTTTGTCACTCCATGAATGTTGATTGCTGAGTGACTGTGGCGCTCCAGAAAGGCAAAGGGACGAATGGCTAGATATTTTGCAGGAGAAAATGACTTTCAAAGGGATGCATGTTTGAATGATCCTATTGGCCTTAAGGAAACTCAGATGCCTAGGAGAGCAGGGTAGACATGATCATTGTAATGAGGCGGAAATGTGGCAACAATAGTTCTACTGGCATTTTTCATATTATTTTGTTAGGACAGTGACCATGTATGATAATATACTGTACCGTATCAGCTGCCTGGATGCACAAACACTACACAATGGAATGGATACTAGCTTACAACGGCCCTTGGAAAAGGTCATGAGAGTGGAGTGTAAGTTTTATTAAAATAAGTATTAACCCATGTTATATAGCGCTTATGCCATGATGCCTCTTTAGAGCGCCTAGCAGAGCCAAAAAGAAATAGTTATGTTCTGCATTCCATTTGGTAAACAGAAAGCAGACCTGCAAGCCGTCACAGAAACCTCACCTCAAAGGGTTGGATTACCTCATCTGCTCATTTTCTGCTTTAAAATGTGGCAATGGTTGCTCTTTACATTAGGAGATATTTTACAGTCACATAATGAACTGCCACCCTCCTCAAACAATGCACATGATTCGAAATAGTCAAATCAAATGCATTCTAAAATACTGCCTACCTTAGTAATCAGGTTAGCTCATATTCGGCCTCACAGAGTATTGCAGAGAAAGTCATGCAGATTGACGTGTGCGTACAGACTATGCAATTGGTTTTAGACACAGATATGGCATCTAGAATTATTCTTCCACAGCCAGTGATGGGCCTTAGGAAGCCCAGGCGCATGTAGTGACGGATCTGAATGAGATACAGGCACAATAATTCACGGTACGCCTTGTCAGTAATCACATAGCTCACTGCTGATTGAATGCTTGGTAGGTTAGTGACCCGACAGTAGCATAGAAATGTTATGCAGTAGAGTTCCCACAGCCATAGGGTCTTTATTGAAAAAAAATCAACAACGCCACACTTCATTTAGTAGGCACCACCTGATCATAACTATTGAGTTCTCTATTGGGAAACCAGCAAGCAGAAGGGTGGCATCATTTTGAAAGGGACTTGCTTTAGGCAGCATGCTTACCTTACAGTTTCATTGGGCTTTTTTCTTTTTTTACTAACGCATGTAGTAGCATTCAGGAAGCATTTGCAAAGTGTATGTAACCACTGCACTAAAGCACAGAGCACACAAGCACATATTGCTTATTATAGCAAAATAAATACTTTTTTCATAATCTTGTATTATAAATTCTGGGGGCAGGGGTGAATTATCCTCATCAGCTCAAAGACAAAGGCATTTTCAAACTTATCTATCCCTTCACAGCAATGAATAAGAAATAAAAGGCGCTCGCTTGCACAATAAAGAGCAATAGCTATGCTAAACCTATACTAGAGATACATACCACACACACAATTTTTCTGCGTTTCCTACTACTGTGAAGTGCTCTCACAGAAGACAGATGGAGAAGTTTTTTGTCTGTCAGTATGTTGTCAGGAAAACGCTGTGGTGGTGTGTGGTGAGGAGGAAGATCTATACCTTAGGCATAATAGGGACATAGCTTGATTCACTGTAGCTAACAACTCTAATATAAGAGTAGAGAGATCCCTGTGGAAATACTGTTAGACATGTGACTTCCAGGGCCTGAACGGATGTGCCTACTCCAGTTCTATACTTTTGGGCGAGAGGGATAACCTCTGAGAGGCGAGTTAATGTTTAATTCCCTGATTATTTCCCCTCATTATTCTATCCCATATCCCCTCTCCTAAAAATACCCTCGTCCCCCAATTTGTCTTCTATTACGTGACTGACACTATTATTTGGAGGATCGTATGCGAAGTTATCCAAATGCAATTTGTTCTGTTGCATTGTATGTTGCAAAACTGAATAAATACATTTAGAAAAATTTAAATTTAAAACAAATAAAGAAATGTAACTTCCAGGAACTGCATCATCAACGTCCACTCTACCAAACCTTAAGTGAACGCTGTACTTTATAATAACATAACCTAACAGTCACCAAGGCTACTATTATAATCCCCACTACCTTCAGCAGTAATATTCTTGCCAATACTGCCCGCCCACTCCAAGTGGACACCGACTAAAAATTGAAGGCATATGCATTATTGTAAATACTTCATACAGAATCGAGAATCCCCCGGCCATAATGATGGCCGCCAAAGGACTTTGACGCGTACCAGGATACAAAATCACCACTGAGAAAGTTGAAACATGACCTATTTTCAATACTGCAACTCTTATCATCTAAAGATATGTAACATAATTAAAATGTGTGAACTATACTAAAACACAGGGTTTAGTCACAGCAGAATCAGACCACGCAACTTGAGTCCCTCTATACACTCAGTTCACGTGGACTTGAGTACAGGGAACGGGGCAACACTGCCACTTGGGAGAAGTGAACATCACAACACATTTTAATTTCTGTGGTACATATTTCTCAGTGGTATGATATATATAAAAATAACTGATAGTGGCAAAAAGAATGCTTCTGCTGTAATTGAAGAGCACCTTAAACCAAAACATGGGAGGTGGCTTAAATCTGTGTCTGAGTGAAACTTACCAAAAAGACTTCATGCCACTCTCTGTGGGTCCTTTAGGCAGGACTTCAAAAATGTGGGAAGCCCTTCTCTGATGTATGTGCATAGAACAATTCAATCTTTCTCCCATTTTCCCCAACCAGGACAAGAAGACACAACTCTCCATTTCTCTGCCAGGCCGGTTTAATTATTTTATCTTTACTGCCATTCTGACAAGTATGCATTTAAGGAGGAAAAACTGTATAGCGCTATAAACTTTGGCATGCCACATGAACTTGTTCTTCTTAACGTAAAACACTCTGAAAAGTTGATACATATTCTATATACGTGGTAAAGTAAAAATATGCTTTAGTTATTCAATTTTATCACACAATAAGGGAACTTAAACGCCTGTACTATATAAAGCCGCCCGTTACCCTCCCACCGATATACACATACACCCTATTAGTAACACACTTCTCACTAAATATGTTACAGGTTGTGTTAACAAGATAAATGACAGATATTGCAACACATCCATATAGCAACTCATAGTAGGTATTTAAAGCCCTCACCCGCATAGTGTGACATACTGCATCACAGGCTTTCCACCTAACACTGGGGGAAGCACTCCTATTGATACCATCAGTCATACTACAAGGAGTAAAAGGAGACATATGGGCAGCCCTTAAGTCATGTTCCCATAATGCATTTACTAACCTTGCTGTGGTGTATTCCTAATATGAAACAAAAAATGTTTGAGGGTGGGTAACACAATGCTTATTGATGTCCCCCTTCTACATGGTTAAATAAATATATTACACTATTTTGAATTCATCATGTCACAGGACTCTCTGCTAACATATTTCAAGGCTCACTAAAGTACTGGTGTTTACATCAGGACCTCAATGTTGGCAGAATATACCAGTACATCAGTTCAAGCCAATGAGATGACAAAAAGGATATGTTCCGCTAGTCATGAATTCAGTATGAAAGGTGACCCTCATCGGGAAAGCTGAACACAAAGCGTATGAAAATGTTAAAACGTTAAAGCAATCTATACATTATAATGTACAGCGATGTCTTGTCAAGACATGTATCTTTAATGAGTTTTCAATGCTCCAGATCACCTTTATGTATTAAGGATTCCATTGATCCCTTTTAGGAGACCTCCTGTACATTGACACGTGATGCATGAATCTACTTTCTTCTATAAACATATTTAGTTAGACATTTGTTCCTCTTTAGTGTATATGTTTATGTTGTTTTTTTTTTTTGCAGAGTTTTATATAGCGCAAATCCAATCGGGTATCAGAGCGCTTTACATAGCACCAGTTACGTTACATTAGGACACACATTCATTCTTTGTTAGGCACTGATGGAGGGATTCATCCACCTCTTTTCTAAATAGTGCCTGCACCGTAAGCGGTCTGTTAATGATGGTGGTTTGACACTCCTGCTTAAAACCTAATATTCTAAGCCAAGCGTGCCTTCTTAGAGTGGTGACTGCACATCTGTCTGCTGGCAGTGTCTGGTGCATCGAGTGCTAATTTGAGGCAAGTGTTAGCGAGGTTTTTGCCTTCCTCTACAATAGATTTAGCCCTTTTCTTAATGAACTCAAACCCCAGAAGGACCTTTAGTTGCACATCACACCCATGCTAGCCATTATTAAGATTCACAACACTTCACTTCCCAATATTTTACTACTCATATATATCTAATTTATAACCATGAGCAATACCCTTTACAGTTTAAATTTGGGGTTGAATGAATAGAGTACATCGTTTCTGGAAGTTTAAACAGAATTTGTTTAGAGGTTTTGCATTAAAGGAAACAAAATCAGGCGGGTATTGAAACAAGTATTGGCATAACCACCATGACTGGCAATTTTGTAAAAGAAAGTAATTCTTTATTGATTGTCGAGTGTGTGTGTGTGTGTGTGTGTGTGTGTGTGTGTGTGAGATTGTGAGGATGCATGAGTGAATGTGATAATGGGTCATTAGTTAGATAGATAAGACAATGCATGGGTGATGGAGTATGTGACTGAGTGTAAGGATAGTACAGGGAAAGTTCGCAGATGGAAAAATGCTTGAATCAATGTGAGAACTGACGGATGTATTGCTTGCTGATTACATGAATGGATGAATAAGTGAGTGTGTGGATGGATGAAGACAGGCTACATCAAACCTCTAGGCTTAGGCCACAGACAGCAGTTATAATAGGGGGAAAATGCCAAGGTTCCATAATATTATACCAGTGCAAGCATTACACCAGAGTTAGGCACTACTGTGCCAACAATGCGAACAATATATATATATATATATATATATAAACAATTACCAACGTTATGCAATGCAGGCATGAAACTAGGGGTGAACACCAATGTTACAAGAGGGCCTTCAATATTACAAGAATTACTGTCACTATGCAAGAGCAACATTAAGCATAACACCTACCATAACTAAAGGATTATCACCGCAATGCACGTCCAGACATATCACTCAATCTTTAATGCATTTTCAGATTTGCACCATCACTTGTTAATCCTAAATGCATCATTAGATTTACCACATTACTCAGTAATGCTTAATGCATGTTTACATTTTCTCCATCTTTGTAGTAATAAGAGCATATCCAGTTTTGCATCACTACTAATCATCTTGAAAGCTTTCTCAGATTTGCCTTCACAAACCTTGCAGCCAGGACAGATTTCCACCACAACAAGACTTGGCTGCAAGGGTGCATCTACACAAATGCTCAGTAATCATAAGAGTGCAGTGCAATAATCAGGTGCCATTCACCCAGAGGGATACCCTGCCCCACATCAGGAGAAATAGCAATATCCTTTCATTTTGTACCCCATTTTGTAAAATTTAAATGGTAGCATAGTGCCAAGGAAGTAATATTACAAGGAAAACAAGGTGAGTGTTCTATATGCTATACCCAGTGCTTTCATAAAAACAATTTAATCACTTCTCAGAGCATCATAGTGTTTAGTACTATACACACATTTGTCCATGACTCGCGTGCAAATTCCACGCGGATATCATGGAGTGTTATGAGCGGCTCTGCTTCTGTCTGGATGCTTGTGTGTCCGTTACTCTCCAAACGCTTTGCAGTCAACTTCTTGTTTCTGCCTAATGTCCAACGTTACTGATTTCCCTAGATCACGTGGAACGGGATAATCATGTAACATGTAGTTCTGTACGCGCAAGGAACCTTTGAGATGACTAGATGAATTTCCAACAAATTACATGAGAAATGTAGTTTCTACGTAGAAGATCTTTAAAACAATGTGTCTTTTCATTGTTCAGATGTATAATTTCTACATGTCATTTTGCAGAAAGTCTTTTTTCTATTCCTCAGCCAATATCAATTCCATTACTGGCCACTACATATTTGTTGATTAATTACCACCTAGCATTCTTATACTGGTAGGATATATTGTGAATATACATGATGACATACGCTCATGGGAAATGTAATTTTACCATTATATATACAAAGACACAATCCACCTTACACATTTGTTCCAGAATTAACAGGTAGGAATACTGGAATGTTACCCCTGATTTAAATATTGTTGATCTCAGACAATTCATTAAGACCTGTCTCAGCTGTTTGTAACTTCAAAATCATTCTACCTTCTATTCGCAGAATGGGAGTGATTAAATCCATTCCAAAACGTACATTCTCTCCTTCTCCTCTTTCCTCAGTGGAAATTAGCCTACTAACTGGATGAGAGCCCCACTTAAACTGTTCGGGCTTTGATCCTTTCTCGCCTGGACTACGCTAATGCACTGTATGTTGGGACCAGTGGCGGCTGGTGAACTTTGAAAGTGGTGCGGCGAAAATGACTATCTAGTACATAATTGAGCAAGCAAGCAAGATCAGCGAGACTAACTCACTACCGGAGTTTTTGTGTTGTAGGCCAACAAAAATATTATGAAAAAAGAGGGTCAAATGGCATATTACAAACATAGTAGCAAGTTAGTAATATTTTGCAGCCCATTTCAAATTGGAGCTCTAGAGGGAAAATGCCAAGCCGCCCTCCACTCAAAGTCTATTAACAACAAAAATAGCTTGGCATCAAGAGGACTCATGTATCAATTCAAGGACCCCCACTGATATTAGGAACAACTTTGTTCCAACCGCTGGCAATAAGTCCAACAAATTGGCCTGGCCCTGAACCTCTTAAATTTTAATTAAGATAATCTGCAATCCAACCCTTCATAACCTCACAGAAAGTGTTTCACCACAGCTCACAAAAAAGTAATGTGACTCGTGAAGAGTAAAAGTGGAGGATGAGAAGGCACCTCACGTACGCAACACCAGGAAGGCTGCCAACTGGTTCTCGCTGGTATGCCCACGTTTTATCATCATTGGTTGCCAACTGAAAGTGTCCAGTAAAGAGAAAGGTAGAAAGACAGAGAGAATTTTTAGCAGGAAAACTTTGTTGTCCCCAAAAACAAAGAGTGAAAATAAAAAAACAGTGAATTGCTAAGAACAAGACGTTCAGAGCAAAAGTAAAATTGAGGTGTAGACTCACTATAAGGTCAAAACTCTTTATTCACAACCAGTGAGTTCACCCAAAGTAAAAACACTATATGTCGCTAACCTTTATAAAGAAGGCCAACATGTTTCATTGCCAATAATCTTTCGGCAATTTCATCAGGGCATAGAGGTTTTTTGCATTCGTTTTAACTGGACATCCACTTTACTGTTTATAGAAGGGCATGTAAAGGCCGAGGACATTCATACCAGCCTTCACAAAGCCAATCGGAATTATATTTAATATTCCTTTTTCCGATTCTTTGAAATGCGCTGCAACTAGCGCGTGTTCCACCGTAACCTCTAACGGAGCACTCCTTGCCTCGTCACCGCCTTCACGAGTCACATTACTTTTTTGTGAGCTGTGGTGAAACACTTTCTGTGAGGTTATGAAGGGTTGGATTGCAGATTATCTTAATTAAAATTCAAGAGGTTCAGGGCCAGGCCAATTTGTTGGACTTATTGCCAGCGGTTGGAACAAAGTTGTTCCTAATATCAGTGGGGGTCCTTGAATTGATACACGAGTCCTCTTGATGCCAAGCTATTTTTGTTGTTAATAGTAATATTTTGCAGCACAATTTAAAGTAATACAATCACAGGTCGAAGACCGGAGTTTAAAAATACAGGCTCATACTGCAATGTCATTGGCAAATTAGACACAGCATACAAGATTAAACAGATTATACAAGTTGTACATGCTCGGGCCTCATACAACAGTAGTGATAATATCATAGAACACTTTATCACTAAAGATAAAATAAATTACTTCACACAAGTCATAAAATAATAGCCATCACAGAAAGTGCCCTCTGGCATCAGGTAAACAAAATCAGCAATAAACCTCCCTAATTTTCTGATCTCTCAAATACAAGCCTTAAAATATATATATGATCCCTAAACATCAGCTTGTCATTTTTACCAAGTACTCAAATGTACTGCTGTCATAAATGACAGAGTCGTTTTATACCTATTGATAATCTCCATTAAAACATTCCATGGCTGTCATATGACAAAGCTTTCACCACCACTGTCACATGAATAGTCATATCAAGAATATCCACATTAAGTAAAGGACATGTACCATTGTAAAGCTGTGGTAAATATTTCATTACCGGTACTATTTTTTATGCGGTAAAGTCTAGTAAGAATAACTCAGTAAATATGAGAGGCAGAATCCGTGGTATTAGAGGTTCTAAAAGGCTTTATTCCTTGACAAAGGAAATACAATTCGAATTGCAGGCTTCTATTCCATCACCACGAAAGTTCAGGAAGGAAGGGCATACATTATTGACAGATAATCAGTTTTATAGGAAATGCATTACAGTGAAACAGATGCAAGAGGCGTAACAGCTGATAATACAGATAAAATGTGCATACGTAACTAATAGAGGCGGACATATAGGCGTAACTTAGTAAACGTCATTATACATGATGTCACAAGTGGGTGGATCCATAAGAGAATCCTGCAATGTCAGCAGAAATATTTGGCAGAGATGCGCGCGCAGCCGCATGACGTGTGATTGACGTGCAACTAGAGGGTGAAGGGGACTTGACATTTAGCTCTACATGTGGAGACAGAAGTCTGGGGGGTCATGTCAACCTAATCCCAAATCATATCTAATATCCTATGTTTAAAGAACTGTGTTATCCAAAAGGAAAGGTCTCTAGGATAGAATCTATTCTATACTGACTGTTAGTGCGTGTACAAGCGTCTAAGTGTCTACATGAGATGCGAGGGGGTAGGAATATTCCATGGTAACGGGGCTATGAATTACTTGCATGAGGACAGCGAGGCCTGGCCCTTTGCACGGTAGCTGGAGGAATGTTTACCTAAACTACTAGACAGGAATGCATCGGATGAGGAGCGGAGCAGATAATCTTGAAGGTGAAATACAGTTTTTGGCAGGCAACAGGCTGGATCAGGCACCGTTAGCCGCGCAGGGAGTAGGACAAAGTTCATGGATACAGATGCAGGCTCAGACTGGAGCTTTCAGAGGCAGAAGGCAGGAAAAGGCTTGATGACAGAATTCTGGGCCTACTCGCCTGAATCTGTAAAATGTGGAAAGTGAACCACATAAAGTCGGTGGCCTTTCATACTTAGGAATGGAATATCTGACCCATTCATGGCGGATCTGAAAGAGGACATGTTGACGGTGGACGCACATATATTTGCGTCTTCAAAACTGGAACTGGAGGGAACATACATGTACTTATAGCATGCACATGGAGCCGTTGGGGTCTACGATAGGGGACATAACTGATCACAAAATTCATATTTCCTCATTCCCTCCTTGTCCCCTACGGACCCTCAGGAGAGATCGATCTTCATCAATCCATCGATCTGTTCATATAGCATCATTTGTTCTTCTTTCTTCTTCCGGGATCTTGAACGAAAACTTGGATGTGGGATACACGATGTGGCACACAGACCACAAATCGCTGGCCCACATTGTAGACATAAGCAACAACTGAATAGTATGAGAAAGCCAATACCTAGGAAGGATAGGATTCTCCATCCCCAGGCTGACAACACGCTCCAAAACCAACCGGACCAAGTCCAGGTGCCTGGACTCTGGTGTATCTGGCTCACAATCTTATGAAGGCGAGTTATGGCTTTATATACTGACGGCGAATTTTCTGGTATGAAAACGCAGCAACTTGATCCGATGACCCTACAAGCTCCGCCCCTATCGGCCAGGATGACGTCAAGGACAAGACGATTTTGAAGCACAACAATCCGCATAGCAGACTGCTCTTCTGTTAAATTGCCTAAGGCGGAAGTAGTCTCGTTCACTACTGCTTCAAGGGTTCTAGTTAATCTACGTATCAGCTTACTATTAGTGACTGTACCTATATAGGGAAAGAAACCTTTATTGAAATCTGTGTATTGCTCCCATGCTGTTTCAGTGTAATCGACAATTGGGAGATCTCTCTGCTGTCTATTGTGTACTAAATGGGTATTTCTGTGATAATCAGGAGGAGCTAGGAAAACAGGTGGTAGAAGGAATGCTATGTAACAGGTACCATCCCAATCTAGAGGTAGACGTATATATGCGGTCTGGCCACATATGAAGTAGGAATGGCGGGAAGCTCTAAATGTAGACTTGCCTTGATCACTGAATTTTATTACAGTGGTGCATTTACTATGGCCCATGTGTATGGAACCATTCTTTCTTACACATAATTCCCCTTTTACTGGGAATACTGACATGGCGGGCAAGATTGGTGTAGCTTCAGATTCAACGTTCAGGATCATGAGGTTAAGTGTAAAGTTACCTAATCCATATACTTCATTTTCTAGATCAGTTCCTGTTCTTTTGGGAAGTCCCTCCTTGTTAGGGTAGCAGACTTTAAGCAAAACTAGGTTCAGGTTTCCCCATACCCAGTTGTCTTGATAAACTGCAGAATTTGAATCTAGGGAATTAATCAAACTAAACCATGCTCCACAGGAGCCATTGTGTGTGAACGGATAGGGAAAGAGGGGCAAAACTCCCTTATCGTTCTGATAGGGAGGGAGTCGGCCACATATCCAACAATTTGTGGCATTGCTGGTCTGATGGGAATGATGTAACATACTAATGAATGTGTTGTTGCGCAGCGCAAATCTATAGGACAACTCATGCGGAGGTAATTCGCTAAAAGAATGTTCTGCAGTTACATTGTAAGCACGCTTAAGAATAGGGTAATACATGTGTAATAGTATGCTGGAAATGATGATCAGAAGACTTAGAAAAAACAAAATTAATAATGTTACTGTGCAGTGACTACGAAGTGATTTACAATACGCATGCTTTTTAAGCTGCATCTGTTGATTTCTTTCTCTATTCCGGTCTAGAGGATACATGTCAGAGACAAATTCAACCGATTCACCTTGGAGAGGACTTAAACAATCAAATTGTCTGACTTGCTAGACCTTAATTTTAGTTTATAAAGTTCAGTGTTTGTTGGTTCAACCAAGGGGAGCTTTGAGTCGGTCTGTGAGGGAATGCAGGGCTGAGCGTTCACACTAGATGGTAGTCCATAAAATTTCTTGATATGACTCGAGTGCAACCACCCTTTACGTCCCTCGATCTTCACGGCTGTCCTTGTGTAGTAGAACCAATTTCGGCGATTTCCACCTAGGCTCCAGTTGGGTCTTCCGGTCGAAATTCCGGACCAGAACCAGGTCGCCTGGAACCACGTCATGGGGCTTCACCTCAGTATTATCAGGAAAAGCTGCAGCTACCTGTGAACGACAAGATTGTAGTGCAGACATCAAGGAAGCCAGGTAATCTGTCAGCATATTACAGTCAACATCAGTGATTTTGCGAGGTATAGGCGTCCCCCACATATTTGGTGGTCTACCGAAGATCACCTCGTACGGGGATAGCCCTGTTCGAGAATGTGCTACCATTCTCATGTAAAAGAGCGCAACTGGTAAGGCTACTATCCAATCGACACCTTTTTCTCTACATATTTTGGACAATCTAATTTTCAGAGTTTGATATTGGCGTTCCACGAGACCTGCTGCCTCGGGATGTCGGACACAGTGGAATTTCCATTGGTAGCCTAACAAAAGGGAAACGTGTTTCATCAGTTCGGAGGAGAATGGCTGGCCGTTATCTGAGTAGACAACACATGGCAAACCATACCGTGGGAAGAATTCTCGAACTAACTGTTTGGCAGTAGTCGGGGCAGTGTAATCTGAAACCGGGTAGGCTTCTGTCCAACGGGAAAGAGCACAGACAACTACGAGAACATATTTGAATCCTCGACATCGTTCCATCTGGATATAATCCATCTGGAGGACTTCAAAAGCATGATCGGGAGGTTGAAATCCACCCTGCTCTACGGGGATGCTTTTACCTGGATTAAACTGACAACATATCATACAGGTACGAACTTTTTGTTTAGCTGCTGCTCGCAAGTGTTTGTTGAACCAAATGTGTTGAATGCTGTCTAGCATAGCTTTTTCTCCTAGGTGCGCTGGACTATGT
Source organism: Triturus cristatus (assembly GCF_964204655.1). Taxonomy (NCBI): domain Eukaryota; kingdom Metazoa; phylum Chordata; class Amphibia; order Caudata; family Salamandridae; genus Triturus; species Triturus cristatus. The sequence continues at coordinate 1,095,746,417 of NC_140593.1, read as the reverse complement.
ATTGTGTTAATGATGACTTGAACCATGGAGTCGGGAAGAAACCATATAGATTTTTCCTTCGTCATCCATCCTTGATCCGTTTGGATCCCTCCTAATTCAGTCCATTTCTTTATTTCTTCTGGTGTAGCATGTGTCTGTATGTCAATTACATCAAGGGCGGGATCCTTAACTGTCATGCAATGTGTTGGTGTCGGAACTATTGTCTTTGTCGTGTCAGTTGTGTGAGTCTGATTCTGAGCAGTCTGTTTAGCTGTTCTGTCAGCTAGGTCATTACCCTGAGAAATGATATCGGTAACTTTTGTATGGGCTTTGCATTTCATAATCGATATTGCAGTAGGTAGATGAATCGCGTCTAATAGGGCTTGAATGAGAGGTCCGTGTTGGATGTGGGCACCGTGAGAAGTTAAATAACCTCTCTCTCGCCACAGTACGCCGAAGTCATGGACGACTCCGAATGCATAACGTGAATCTGTGTATATGTTGACTTTCTTATTTTTGGCTTTAATACAGGCTTGTGTCAGAGCGATGAGCTCTGCTGCTTGAGCTGACAAAGTGTTAATACAATTTGTTTCAATGACTTCAGTGTCTGTTGTGACTGCGTAAGCGGCCACTAACTCTCCTGTATTTGTTCTCATACATGACCCATCTACATACAATGTCAAGTCTGGATCTGACAAAGGGATATCTGTCAAGTCTTGTCTGGGTTTCGTCGTGATAGTAATAACTTCGACACAATCATGTGCCAATGGATCTGTTCCGCCCACTGGTAACAGTGTGGCAGGATTTAACGTATTACAACGTCTGATTTCTATGTGTGGCTGAAACAATGTCAATTCGTAACCAGTGAGTCTCGCTATAGTCAAGTGTTGTGTTTGTGTGCGGTTCAAGAGAACCTCTACTGCGTGTGGTACTTGTACTGTCAATTGGTGTCCTAACACTATGGCATCGCTTTGTCTGATTGCTAAAGCTGTTGCTGCCACCGATTTCAGGCACGCAGGAAGAGCCTGAGCTACTGGATCTAATGTACTAGAGAAATAAGCACATGGTTTGTGTGATCCTGCTTGTTCCTGAGTGAGTACTGACAGGGCAGTACCGTCGCGTTCTGTAACAGAGTGTAAACTGTTTACTGTAACATGGTGTTGCTAAAACAGGTGCTTGGCATAAAGCTTTCTTTAAGCTTTCAAAGGCGTGTGTATGTTCTTGAGTCCAAGGGAGGACAGTCAATGTGGCTGCCTCCTGTGTTGTCAACTGGATGAGTGGTTTTGCTAGAAATGCATATTGTGGGATCCACTGCCTACAGTATGAAGTGAGGCCTATAAAAGCCCGCACCTCCTTTTGTGTCTTGGGTGGTGGCATGTTAGCGATTAACTGGATGCGGTCGGGTGTAAGCTGTCTTCCCTCCTTGGACAGCGAGTGCCCAAGGTAAACAACTCGCTGGACACAGAATTGCAGCTTAGAAGGGGACACCTTGTGCCCCTTGTCGGCCAGAAATTTTAAAACCGTCAGTGACGCTGTTTCACATTCAGGTTCGCTTCGGGCGGTGATCAGCAGATCATCGACATATTGAAGCAAGGCAGTGTTAACTGGCATGTGGATACTGTCAAGTTCTCGTTTCAGTGCTTGGCTATAGATGCTGGGGCTTTCTGTGAATCCTTGAGGTGCGCGTGTGAATTTAAAACTTCGTCCATTTAAACTGAATCCGAACAGATATTGACTTTCCGGATCTATTGGGACGCTAAAGAAAGCATTCTTGAGATCAATTACAGTGAAGAACGTTGCTTCCGAGTCAATAGCTGTTAGTAATGAAGAGATATCTGGGACCACAGGGTATTGTGGTACAATACATTTATTTAATTCGCGCAGATCAATAACTAATCGATATACTGGTGGTGCTTTTGGATCCGTTCTTTTAAGAATCGGAATTATCGGGGAATTACATACATTGGAGTCGGTTTCGACAACCACTCCTTGTGCAATGAGCTCGTCAATGATTTGCAGCAAAGCCACAACAGCATCTGGTGGTAATTTGTATTGTCGCATTCGTGGTAGTACTACTCCTGTTTTCAGTGTGACTCGATATGGTGTAATGTTCATGCAACCAACATCAGTGGGGCCTTGTGCCCATAAATGTGTAGGTAAATTCTGCAGCCGGTGATCCATGTCTCTGGACACGTAGTGACCTTTAAAGTCACGTAAAAATAATCGTACTCCTTCCGGAGAACAACATATTATAGCTCCTAGAGCTTTCAATGTTTTTATACCTAACAAGTTTTCTGGACATGATTTAGTAAGCAATAAATCTGTAATACGTGTCAATGGACCAACCGTCAGTGGAAGAGGTTGTGTTACTTCATTAATGATAGGTTTTCCTGAGAATCCAAGGGAAATATTCTGTGAGCCTGAGAGGGGTGCCCCTGGAACTTCACTGCGTCTTATAGTTGTTCTGCTTGCCCCTGTATCAAGTAAAAACTTTCTGTCTTCCCCTAATAGTTCACTATGTACATAAGGTCCCTCTTGGTCTACCGGAACCTCAATAAGGGGTAAGCCAACTTCCCTCTCTAGGCTATTTCATGTATATCGCTGATAATCGGGATAATCTGCTTGTGCATACTGATACATCTGTTGTGTTGTTGCTTGTGTTGCAGCAATAGGCTGCGCTTGTGGTGGTGCTACGGTCTGTTGTGGAGCTGCCTGTTGCGGAGCTAGTTGTTGCGGAGCTAACCTAGGTTGTGCATGCTGAGGGATTTGTTGTTGATTCTGATCCTGTCTAGGTGGACGTGGTCTTTCCTGGGTTCTACCTGTGGCAATATTATGTTTCAGGACTGGACAATCGTGTATATAATGACCTTGTTGTTTACAATAGTTGCATGTCCCTTTCGTTGGACCTGCGGAATCACCCTTTTGATGACCCTCAGCTGGAACTGACTGAGCAACAAGCATTTTCATTTTTGTATCTTTCATACGTCTTTGTTCGTGTTCTTGTTCTTCTCTAATTCTATTGTGGTGATATTGTAACATCTGTAACATCTGTGACGGGGTATTACCTTGCCAGGTACTTTCGAATTTCAATACTCTATTCTTGACTTGTGGTAGGGAATTTTCAACTAATTTTGTCACAAACAGATGTGGATATGACTCGCTACTTGCTTTTATGCCACTATTTATACCAAAACATTTTTCAAATCGGGAATAGAAATCACTAGTGTCTTCATCTTGCTTTTGTTTACAGCCTGAGATTGCACCCCAGTCTTCCTTTTTCGTAGTTAATAATCGTGGCAGTACCTGCACTAGTAACCCTGGTAATGCTGTAGTCTTTTCCCCAAGCCCTGCTCCTGCAGCTCGGGCCCTTTCTTCGTTTTCTAATGCTGTCCAATCTATCTTTTGGTCTCCCACCTCCCATTCCTTTTCTTTGAGTTTCTCGTAAACACCGGCGGGTAATAGGACTTTTAATATTTTCATAATGTCGGGGTAGGTATACTCTCCCATGAGTAACATGTCTTATCTCACGGTGGAAACCTGCTGGGTCCTTGTCATGGCTGGGTACTACTTTCTTCATTTCTAATAATTCTATTTTAGTTATAGGCGTGTACACAAACACGCGTGTAAAGTTATTACCTTCACCTCTGATTGGGTGTACTTCGCGTAACGGGTTCTGTCTATCTATGTGATACATTTTTCTTCCCCTGATGGGAACTGGAACGTGTTCTGGGCATACGAAAGTTAAATATTGGTTTCGAAATTCTAGAATTTCATTAATTAAATCAGTACCTGACCCTCTCCATTTATTCGTGAGTAGTTCTGTCAATATGTCAGGTAAGGGTCCTGGATCGGAGTGTTGGCTTTTATATAATATAAGGAGGTGTTGAATCATGTATATACTAGCTAAACGCTGTTCGTAGGGGTCAAGATTCAGAAACGTGTGTGCTAGTGCATCATCATGGTATTCGCTGGGACTATCAGCCCATTGTACTGCTGACCTGGCTAATTCTTGTTCGTCCATGGAATCGAGCATATGGTACCCCCTTCGATCTCGGAGTAATTTATCAACGGCTTGGAATAGGTGTTCAGGGGATCTTGTATTTAACATAGGGTTTGGAAAATGTCTATTACATTCTGGACGTATCGGACGTATCGGATCATTAAAGCCTCTAGTATTATTATGGGGTCTTCCTCTACCTACATAAGCTATCGTGTCTAATTGTTCTGATGCTTGCTCCTCCTCTTCCTCTGATTCAACTCTGTCTGCTTCTCGTCTTTCTTTATGTATTCGTTCTACTTCCTTGCGGATCTTTCGATACATGGCGATTATACACGCCTGTCTATCATGTTTCTCTTCTGATATGTTCTGACCCCATTTGGCAAGTCTTTGCATGGTATCGTGATCTGCCCCAGGCCTGTCTTGATTCCTAATTACGCAATTTATGAAAAAACGGAGTAGTTGTCTTTGTACATCCACTTTCTGGTACTCCATAGCTTCGTTAATACTCTCTGGACCTCGCCCTGTTTGGACAAAGCGATATATATCGTCTAGGTGTTCAACCATTCCTGGTATCGTCATTAAATACAATGTAGCTCGTCGTATACGTAGTGATGATATGAGCAATTTGTCCTGTCTACCTGGTACTGGGTCGTATCTACAATCTACAAGCTGTTCTTTAAACATGTCGGATGTCGCTAGTTGGGGTGTACGTTGGAGTGCTAAATCTCTAAGGGTCTGTTTATTTCGCGGCGGGGTGGCAAACATGTCTGTCGTACCTCCTGTAGCACCATCTGAGGTGCTGGGCAAGAAAGGATTCGTTGGACGTAGGATAGAGATTGTAGATGCGGGAAAAACTGTAGAAACGGACGGACCTGTTGGGACTTGTGTAGGAGTTTGTTGTTGCGGGGGTACAGACGAATGCTCTTGGTGTTGAACACCATCGGCAAGCGGTGTGTGTGGTATGGCATTAGCATACTCGGGAGCTACGTCATCTAAATAGGAGGAAAGAAAAACGTCCTTTGCTGTTTTGGGATGTGTTTTGGGATGTGCTTTTATCGGGAGCAATGGAGGAGTTAAGTCTTTTGGAATTTCCGGGGTAGCCTTAGGTAACCCTTCGGCCAAAAGAGGATACATACCATTCATAAGAGTGTTTCTTTGTCTATCTACTTGTTCTGATTTTACTCGGGTACCTTCCTCAATTAATAGATTTTCTCCGGTTTTATTTGAATTCTCTCTACCTTTCTCTTCCTGTCTGAGCGCTTTTTCTGTACGTCTATATGATTCTTTACGCCATAATTCAATGGCATCTTTCTGTGACTGTCTGGCTTTCTTTTTCCATAATTCTTCTTCTACTCTCATGATGCAATCTGCATCCCAGGTCCCCGCTGCGGGCCATCTCTGATTTTCTGGCAAATCCTTGGTGTAGTCCACCCATAAATCAAGAAATAATATGGCATCTAGGCCATGCTTATGATACATAAAATACCCTGGAGTGTCCCTAGGTGGGATGGGAACAGCTTCTTCGAGTACCCCTTTTCTAGTTTTGATCTGTCTTAATTTCGAAAAGAGCGGCATTTTTAGACGGTTACTAGAACACACTTTATACAATGAACACAATAATGAACAGTCATTCACACCACAATATATAGAACGTATTAAAACATTTAACACTTAACAGTTTTACGAACGATGATAACTAATAGAAAACTAGTTAATGACATAATACTGACACTAGATAATACTGATTTATATGCAAGACATACTAGATATACTGCTAAACAGTACAGATACACTGCTGAAACAGTGCAGACCGGATTTGTGTACCCAAACCAGTCTTGACCGGCACAGACTATGTGCACGTTAAATGCCTCCCCGGTAATGGTACTCACCGGGTAGCTCGGAACGGAAGGCCTCGGAACGGAACTGAAACTGGACCGGACTGGACTCGACTCGACTGGACTTGGAACTTCGGAACCTGGCGGGCCTCTGTATACCTCGGATCTTGCTCTCTCAGCTAGGCTCTGGTCGGGATACTTCGCACTTCTCACCGCCTCGTCTGGGTGTTGATCGCAGCCTCAGTCGCCCCCGCTTGGCCGGAGGGAGATACAGGAAATCCTGCAGGTACGCGTTTTGTCCGTTCAGCTGTGGCAGGAGACCGGGCCTGCAACGCACCTCCGGCGCGTGAGATGAGAAAGTGTCCCTGTTCGGGCGCCAATTTATGTGGTAAATATTTCATTACCGGTACTATTTTTTATGCGGTAAAGTCTAGTAAGAATAACTCAGTAAATATGAGAGGCAGAATCCGTGGTATTAGAGGTTCTAAAAGGCTTTATTCCTTGACAAAGGAAATACAATTCGAATTGCAGGCTTCTATTCCATCACCACGAAAGTTCAGGAAGGAAGGGCATACATTATTGACAGATAATCAGTTTTATAGGAAATGCATTACAGTGAAACAGATGCAAGAGGCGTAACAGCTGATAATACAGATAAAATGTGCATACGTAACTAATAGAGGCGGACATATAGGCGTAACTTAGTAAACGTCATTATACATGATGTCACAAGTGGGTGGATCCATAAGAGAATCCTGCAATGTCAGCAGAAATATTTGGCAGAGATGCGCGCGCAGCCGCATGACATGTGATTGACGTGCAACTAGAGGGTGAAGGGGACTTGACATTTAGCTCTACATGTGGAGACAGAAGTCTGGGGGGTCATGTCAACCTAATCCCAAATCATATCTAATATCCTATGTTTAAAGAACTGTGTTATCCAAAAGGAAAGGTCTCTAGGATAGAATCTATTCTATACTGACTGTTAGTGCGTGTACAAGCGTCTAAGTGTCTACATGAGATGCGAGGGGGTAGGAATATTCCATAGTAATGGGGCTATGAATTACTTGCATGAGGACAGCGAGGCCTGGCCCTTTGCACGGTAGCTGGAGGAATGTTTACCTAAACTACTAGACAGGAATGCATCGGATGAGGAGCGGAGCAGATAATCTTGAAGGTGAAATACAGTTTTTGGCAGGCAACAGGCTGGATCAGGCACCGTTAGCCGCGCAGGGAGTAGGACAAAGTTCATGGATACAGATGCAGGCTCAGACTGGAGCTTTCAGAGGCAGAAGGCAGGAAAAGGCTTGATGACAGAATTCTGGGCCTACTCGCCTGAATCTGTAAAATGTGGAAAGTGAACCACATAAAGTCGGTGGCCTTTCATACTTAGGAATGGAATATCTGACCCATTCATGGCGGATCTGAAAGAGGACATGTTGACGGTGGACGCACATATATTTGCGTCTTCAAAACTGGAACTGGAGGGAACATACATGTACTTATAGCATGCACATGGAGCCGTTGGGGTCTACGATAGGGGACATAACTGATCAAAAAATTCATATTTCCTCAAAGCAATTATTAGCTATAATTACAATCATTTCCAGAATACCCACACTATGTCAAAAATGGGCTCCCTCATACCAGGGATAGAAAACTCAGAATGTGATATAGAAGACATCTGTACACCAGGGATAGGCAGAGTGAATCAGGCTATGTCCCTATTATGTCTAAGGTATAGATCTTCCTCCTCACCACACACCACCACAGCGTTTTCCTGACATTGTACTGACAGACACAAACTTCTCCATCTGTCTTCTGTGAGAGCACCTCACTGTAGTAGGGAACGCAGAAGAATTGTGTGTGTGGTATGTATTTCTAGTAAAGGTTTAGCATAGCTATTGCTCTTTATTGCGCCAGCGAGCGCCTTTTATTTCCTATTCATTGCTGTGAAGGGATAGATAAGTTTAAAAATGCCTTTGTCTTTGAGCTGATGAGGACAATTCACCCCTGCCCCCAGACTTTATAATACAAGATTATGAAAAAAGTATTTATTTAGCTATAATAAGCAAAACGTGCTTGTGTGCACTGTACTTTAGTGCAGTGGTGACATACACTTTGCTAATGCTACTACATGCGTTAGTAAAAAAAGAAAAAGCCCAATGAAACTGTAAGGTAAGCATGCTACCTAAAGCAAGTCCCTTTCAAAATGATGCCACCCCTCTGCTTGCTGGTTTCCCAATAGAGAACTCGATAGTTATGATCAGGTGGTGCCTACTAAATGAAGTGTGGCGTTGTTGGTTTTTTTTCAATAAAGACCCTATGGCTGTGGGAACTCTTCTGCATAACATTTCTATGCTACTGTCGGGTCACTAACCTACCAAGCATTCAATCATCAGTGAGCTATGTGATTACTGACAAGGCGTACCGTGAATTATTGTGCCTGTATCTCATTCAGATCCGTCACTACATGCGCCTGGGCTTCCTAAGGCCCATCACTGGCTGTGAAAGAATAATTCTAGATGCCATATCTGTGTCTAAAACCAATTGCATAGTCTGTACGCACACGTCACTCTGCATGACTTTCTCTGCAATACTCTGTGAAGCCGAATATGAGCTAACCTGATTACTAAGGTAGGCAGTATTTTAGAATGCATTTGATTTGACTATTTTCGAATCATGTGCATTGTTTGAGGAGGGTGGCAGTTCATTATGTGACTGTAAAATATCTCCTAATGTAAAGAGCAACCATTGCCACATTTTAAAGCAGAAAATGAGCAGATGAGGTAATCCAACCCTTTGAGGTGAGGTTTCTGTGACGGCTTGCAGGTGTGCTTTCTGTTTACCAAATGGAATGCAGAACATAACTATTTCTATTCAGCTCTGCTAGGCGCTCTAAAGTGGCATCATGGCATAAGCGCTATATAACATGGGTTAATACTTATTTTAATAAAACTCACACTCCACTTTCATGACCTTTTTCAGAGGGCCGTTGTAAGCTAGTATCCATTCCATTGTGTAGTGTTTGTGCATCCAGGCAGCTGATACGGTACAGTATATTATCATACATGGTCACTGTCGTAACAAAATAATATGAAAAATGGCAATAGAACTACTGTTGCCACATTTCCGCCTCATTACAATGATCATGTCTACCCTGCTCTCCTACGCATCTGAGTTTTCTGAAGGCCAATAGGATCATTCAAACATGCATCCCTTTGAAAGTCATTTTCTCCTGCAAAATATAGCCATTCGTCCCTTTGCCTTTCCGGAGCGCCACTGTCACTCAGCAATCAACATTCATGGGGTGAGAAACCCACGCCGATGGAACCTGTTTCCTATAACAATCACCCAATTTGTAGCCAGCCATTCCTTCATGACAAATAATTTAAAACCTTCACTTTCCTTGTCTCTGCATCACACGTAGAAAGCGCAGTACACGATGAAACAAGTTCCTTTTCCAGTCAGGACAGAACCTGCCGAGTGCTGCTTTCCTATCAGAACTCAGAATATAGCTGGGTGTCTGTCAATTGTTCCTTCAGCTTTATTCTGACTTCTTATTGGGCCTGGGGCGATGTTGCGAAAAACACGTCAGCGCCCGAGCATGCTCCTATGTATAGACATGCAGCACTGTTTTGAGCATGCGCTGCATGTCTATGGAGTTGTGAATGTGTGAGAAGGCTGAAATGAAAAGCGCCCCTTGCGCAAGCACAATTCAGAGATGGAACCTTGTAAATACCCCCTCCCCTCTACTGCTGACATGCACAATTTGCCTGTTAGCAGCACAGGAGGACACAGATATAAAAACAAACAAAGCGACAATTTAGTCACTAATGTGTGTTACTTTTCCGACGGTCGAAGCTTCAAAGAGCAGCTTCTCTTTCTGTCTGTACTGGTGCTTGTGGGGCGCCGCTCTTCCGCCCTCTATGCACCAGCTGCCGCTGGTCGGGACCCCGGCTATTTGTTGAATAAGCTCCAGGTAGTGCAGAATTCAGCCCGCCTCCTGTTGGATCTCCCCAGAAGGAGTAGTGTGCGCCTCCATCTGCGCTCTCTGCACTGGCTTCCTATGGAGGTGCAGATTAAATTTAAAATCTTGTCGATTGCCCATAGTGCCCTGTATGGCCGGGGGCCCAGTTACCTACAAAAGGGGTTCTCCTTTTATGTCCCGGCGAGACAGCTGCGTTCCTCCTCCAAATTACTGGCTCAGACCCCCCGGTTCTTTAGTCAAAGGCTTGGCGGATGCTCCCTTGTCCAGCAAGCTGCTCTGGCGTGGAACGCATTGCCATTGGCTCTTCGCAGCATCCAAGATTCCCGGACCTTTAAGAAAAAGCTGAAAACCTTCTTGTTTTAAATTCTGGCATATGATCCTCTAAGGTTTCACGCCGGGGCACTCTCTGGAGTAGCCGAGCATGCTACAAATGCATATAACAATAACAATAACAACCACTTCTGTCACGGTGAGGAGTGACCCCCTATGCTAAGATGTGCCACTGAGTCACAGTGAAGATTCAGCATCCTTATTAACTTAGAGTACCAGAGATATATAGCAGGGGCATAACGTAGTTCCAGCGGCCCCTGCGATGCAGGGAGGGGCAAGGGGTCAGCAACCCTTCAAGGGGCCCCCATTCAGCTCAATGACCAGTAGCTACTGGTCTCGGGTAGTGGGGCGGGGGCCGAAAGGCAAAACGAAAAATCACATTGTTTTTTTTTTTAAACCACTTACCATGGAACGGCCTGCGCACAGGCTGGCTGGCTGCCGCCTCTTCTGCGTCCTCCTCAACTTCCTGCAGACTCCCGGTGCAGGAAGAACCCAGCAGACAGGCTCCCCTGAGCCAATCACAACGCTGTAGTGCAGCGTTGTGATTGGACAGAGCACCGTGGATCGGCACACAGACTGGAACAGGGAGTCTGAGCATGTTCCTGACCAGGCTGTGTAATGCAGCCTGGTAGGAACATGCTAAATGTGCATGAACTGTTTGGTTGGCCCAAGAGGGCCGGCCAAACAGTTTATGCGCACTTTAGGAGTGCCCAGCACTCCTACCCTGCTCTGGCCAGCCCCGCCCCGCCCCGCCCGAGAGCCACTGACAGCTATAGGAAAAATAACATGATAATAAGGATAGTCATTATCATGTTATTTTTCCTTTTGTTTAGTGGGGCGATGCTCCTCCGCCTTAGCAGAGGAACCGCCACTGCATATAACAATGAATATCTGTGAAATATCTAGACTCAGGTCGCCTCATCACATTCTGCAGGGGCATGGGGGGCACCATTTTGTGGTACGCCACTGATGGAAAGTCAATTAATCGCCTCAGTCAAGACTATGCATTGCACATGACAGGGCATTACGCCTCAGTGCGTGTTATTACGCACAGTAAACCAGAAAAGGTCATGGTACTCGGTTGCTAGTTAATAATTGTTATTTCCTTCAAGACACGCTTGATTTTTACATCCTAGTGACTGTCCATATCACACCGCCCCATTCCATTTCTCAGAGGAAGTGGACATTTTCTATTACACACAGCGACAACACCTCCAGTCATCATCCAATATAGTAGGCTTCAGACCGGTTTGATAAACAAGCGCATTGAATGCGTAGGGGCTTTGATTCTAATGCATGTGAAAGGTGTTTAATATTCACCATGGCTGCATGGAGACAAGATCGCCCATATCTGCTGGCATGAGGGACCCCCGCCCGCAGGAAAAGTTGAGAAGACACTTTAGCAAAGCCACAGGAGACCGTTTTAAGAGCCCGCACTGCACACTGATTGCCACAGTGTAAACTTGCTTAATGAAACGACGAATATGTAAGGCTCTTTTTTGCCTGAGGTGGAAATATTTAATGAAAAGAAGTCAGTATGCGTGGCCTGCCTTCCAAGTGTACAAGAGAAGAGTTGCTTTTACAATTATAGCTTTCTTAGCTTCCTAAATATGACAGACTTATTTTTACAGATTTCGTTTTATTTTAGGAGATAACTAGCAGGAACATATTTCTAGATTTCATCAAGTTCTTATCTCTCCGGCAGCATGTGTAATGTCGCTTAAACTTGAAGCAAGGATTGATAATGCCAATATGTCTGATTTGTAACCTAATGTGCCTCTCCTGTCACTTGTGAGTTTAGGCATTCAAACATTCATCTCACACACAGCTTGTCACACATCCTTGCCCCCTTGCATTCATTCATCCACCCACTGACTCACTCTTGCATACACCCACACATGATACCAATAAAACACACATACAAATGCAACAATTTCTATGCTGGGTTAATAAAAAGAAGTAGAAAGAAGCTTGCAATAAAAAACAAAAAGCAAACATATAAACATCGCAGTAGACTGCCTTTTTGGAGAGGTTTTGTACCAAGTGTATCTTAGTATTGAATCACACTTTCAGCCCGTTAAGAAATGCAAAACAGCCTTTTCAAATGTACAAAGGGCAAAAAACTGTCACTACTTGCGATTTCTACCCGGTAGAAATTGCAAATTGCAACAGCGATTTAGGAAACTCAAATAGGGATTACCTATTTGAGTTTTCTAAAGCATATGTACAAAGCATTTCCTAAATGTGAATTGGGAATTTAGTAAATGCTATTACCATCGACTTGAAGTCGATGGTAACAATGTGCAAAATTAAAAAATGAATTTTTGGATTTGACATGAAGCGCAGACAGGAGCGGCTCGTGCAGGTAAGACTGGTTGCAGGAACTCGACAGACAATGACGAGGAAAAATGTAATAAACAGTTAATTTTCCCTTGTTGGTGTCTGTCGGGTTCCCCCTGCCCCACTGCTCTTACCAGCACGAGCCACTCCTAAGCGTAGATATGTCCCTAGGGCATATGTGCACTTACATGTGCGAATTTTGGGGTGCCTCCGGGGGGACCTAAGCCCAGAGGATCCCTTGGGTTTGGATTTCCTAAATTTCCTATTAGGAAATTGCAATTTAGGAAATGCAAACCATTTCCTATTTGGCCCACAGGTGGGAATGCAATTGCATTTCCTATTTGTGATTTCCTATAGGAAATCACACATTTTGTACATACCATTTTCCTACGGATTCACTATTTAGGAAATGCAAAATAAGAATTTTGTGCATCTGTCCCAAAGTTCCAACTCCGCCGCTACATACAGAAGTAACAGGTCTTACCATCTTAAAGCCATAAAACAATGATACATTATAGAGAATAGAGAATGGCGTGAACATCTGATCAATTCAAATCGTCCAGGCGACATACAAAAAGTTTCACCACCACCCACATTTGTTATCTTTTTCCCTTAGTCAGGCACTTAGAAGAAACTGCAGGAACTGCTCAAGTCCTGCTCATTTTACAATAAAAACATTAGTCTTACGCGCACTTTGAACGGATAATGAATCACAAATTTAGGTTTGCTAGCATACTGAGACGTTTGCATATGAATTACTACCTCAATCCGTTCACAATTTCAAATATTCAGACACTTATTACCTGTGGAGAACTATGAGTCTCAGTTACAGAGGGATCTTCTTTATTAAGTTCACAGCAGTCAGTTTGATCACCCATAAACTAGTCTTCAAGAAAATGATTAACAAGCTACTGGGTCCGATTGCACAGTAACACAAAAAGCATCAGTTTTATTCTTATTTAGAAGTAGATACATAGGCATTATCTACAGTTAAATCTGAAAAATTCTTTGAAAAGGATTTCTTTGAGGGGACATGTGCCACCACAATTTCACACCTTCCATGTCCTCACCCACAGACTAGTCGAAGGATAACTAGTATCAAGTACTAAGGGGCTGATTACAATGCGGTCGGAAAAGGCACAGTAATATGCTGGTCGAATTCCTTTCCGACCGCCTCGTTACGATGGAGGCGGTCAGAAAGGAATCCGAACTGTCATTCCGACTGGCTTCCAACGAGCTCGGAGAGCCTGCCCGCCATTTGGAATACGTCCAGTTATCCCAAAGTCGTCTTTTCCGATGTCGGGTTTCGGCAGACTTTACGTGCCGGCCTTCCCGACACAGAAAGGCTGTCGGAACTCGACTTTGGGGGCTCCCAGCAGGGCCCCCTTGAGTGCATGGCTTCCTTGGGGTACCTTTGGTGTCCCCCTGTTGATCTCTGCACCCCATGGCAGGCACCTTGATGTGAAATCCATGGGGTGCAGGGATCTACTGCACCTCCTATTTCACAATGGGAGCATGCATTACAGCCAGAATAGGTGTTCGGTCGCATCCTAATTAGTCGGTCGGGACCGCTGACCCGGTCTTAGTCGGACCCGTGACCAAGACGATGTCGGGCGGAGGAAACTCTGCCCGACATCGTAATCAGCCCCCAAGTATCTTCAACCTGTACGTGAGCTACTTGAGGATTTGATGGCAGTCTGCGAGGTTTCCATTCATCAGTATGCCGGTGACACTCAATTACATAAACTATTGTCATCAGAAGTAGGAGTCTGACACCCGATGAGATGCCTTTCAAAGATTGAGGCTTGTCTGAAAACTACCTGTATAAAATGTAATGTTTCCATAGAGTATTTAACAATTTCACATAGAAAGGCTAATTGTGTACTTCTATCATGGCTATAGCTCTTCGCTTTAAAGCATATTACAGCAACAATTGTTGAGTCATTGGGCTCGATTCAAAGTTTTCTCACAGATGTGTATGGCAAAGAAGTATGACCTTTTTTGCCACAATGCATCACACCTGTTATACATCGCAATAAATTAGTGTCGGATAAGGACTACTCCTGTTGCCTGTAGACAGGGCTAATGTGGTGCTGCGATGTCTTCTGAAAAGTGCTTTTTGATTTTCAACCCCATGGCTTGTTTAATTGACAACATCAGGACATTTAAATGAATCATTCTAATTTTGAGATCTCAACATTGGTTACTGTATGAATTCTGGGTCCCATTCACACTGGGATTTTAGGGCTACGAAGCCTGGTGTTGATGCAACCATCTTATTTGGCAAAAATAAAAAAGGTGCTAGCAGGAGGACTCTGCCTTAAATAGCAACATCTGTCTTAGTTTAGAGGTTCCAAAGGTTCATAGGGCTAGGATGTCTAACCATGCTTTTCCTGTGGTGGTGCCTCATCCATGAACATTGTTGCCCTCAGTGCTTAATTTGTAAATAAATAAGTGCCAGGGATGTCATCAGGAGGTCTCTGCAGCTTGCACCATCCATTCCCAGGCCAGCGCTGCCGGTGACAGTACAAGCACACCTACGAACATCAAACTCCTTCAAGTATGGCACTTAAGACTATTCCAGGCCCTCAAGCTATAAGAATGGCTTGCGTGGCCAGTATTATTAATTTTAATGTATATTAAATTAATAAGTTACTAAAACACTCAACAGCGCAACCATGTGGTAGATTGACATAAGACCCGGTGTTGGCAATTAAGTGCCTGTGCCAAGCACCGGAGACCACCGGCTCAAATTAGAAAGGTGGGGTCGGCATCGGACCCACCGATAATATGGCGGTCCTGCCGGCCCCGACGACCCAACTGAGGCGGGCTTGTCGCGCACAGTCACCCCCCCATTGGCGAACCAGGTCGTGGCCAGGAAGTGAAAGAAATCACTTCCGGGTCACGCAAGTCGCCAGGTCCCGCCTCCCTGAGGGGTGAGTACTCGCCCCAAATAAAATGCTGGGGAGCAGAGGAATCTTGCTCTTTGCCATCTGCGCTCCCCAGCCTTGTCGTGCGACCTCATTAGGAGATCGTAGTTTTAATATTTGTTTATTATTTTTCAGGCTCTCTCGCCCGCCTGGAAAAGGATCGTGTCGCAGGATTTTGAGTGCCCCGGGACGAGTGCGCATCCGGAAATCCTGTGGTGGAAGCCTCTTTGCCCTCCGCGCTCGGGAGCAGCGTGCATTCCAAGGTGCCTGGCGTCGGGACTTGATTGAACTACGGACTGTACCGTGTGTGCTACGGAGAACAGGTGCCTGGCGTCGGTGTGGAGAAGCAGGTCGGGTGGAGAGGCAGTCAATCCAGGTACTCGTGCGGTGTGGCGATAAGCGCTCACCCGCACGTTTGTATAAGCGCGCATTGCTACCGGTAGTGCGATTCATAGCTCAGAGCACTATTACTGTAAAGCAAGGGGCGCGATTTCAAATATCGCTGGGGCATTTGTTCTTTAAAGAAGTGACCGGCAGCTCGCATGTTAACGGCCTCCGCGTGATTAAACCGGTTGTGTGTTCCCTGTGCGTTTAGCGCGTGTAGGGCGCGTGAATAGAGCGACGCTGGCCCAAAGGTGAATGCGCTTGGGCAGTCTATTTACCGGGATTTAACTTGAGGCATACCAGAGGTTTCCGGCAAAGCTTACTAGGAATAGAATTAAAAGTGCGTGCGTGTTAAGGGCATTAAGGCTTGTTTTTTAAAGGCATCTGTCAAAAAAGAGATCGATTTGCAATTTTAAGGTTGAGGTTTGTGTGTGCAGGCCCCAATGTTTCAGCACTGTTAGCCCATTTGTATTAGTGAATTCACTGGAGGACTCACAGGTTTATTGTTTAAGTAGTGGATTGCGCAACATTTAAGTAGTGTGAAGTAGGTACATGCGGATTTGTTTTCTTTTAGGGGAATGTTTTAAATGACTGCAGGTAGCAGAATTAACTGAGTCAGTTCATTTTACCAGATAGGCATATAGTCAACTAAGGACATTTGGGATTGTAGCAGTGTGACGGATCCTTTCCCCCGGTCCCCAATCCCTCACGCCCACCACCCGGATTACCTCCTCTCCGGAACTGTCCCTTCCCGGATTCCCGATTCCGAAGGATCTCCAAAGCGTCCGTGACAACGGAATCCCCACCCCTCTCTCTCTTTCAGGGTCCAATCAGGAGTGACGACGGAGCGGAAGGAGTCGCCCGATGCCCCGGAAGTCCCGCCTACCTACAACCAGACGCCCACAGAAAAAGCGGATCCGAAGAGACTGGAGGGGTCGAAAGATCGTGGCAGGAACTCTCGGCTGGCGAGCACGTGGAGAACGAAGACGGAAGTGGAGAACTCGAGGAGTGGTCAGAAGAGTGGTGGAGTCCCACGGAGGAAGCTGGAGAGCGGCCGTAACTCGGAGGAGAGTTACGGCGGAGCGCGTGAGTACCTTCCACCATACCCTCAGTCTGTTAGAGTACTCTATGTACCCATATAATCTTCCCTTATATATAGCCTCTCTCTCTTCACCATCCCGTCCCGCCACCTTGTAACTTATGTACAGCACCCTACACCGTGTACAGACCCTGTTCTCACGAACCTTCCGAGCACTCTTCCTTTACCAACCCCTGCCTTTCCCCCTCTTACCCTTTCCCCACACAGTCTGCTTACTCCTCTTCACCTTGTGGTAACGGGGCCAGCGTCTTCATCTGAGTCCCAGCAGGACTAACGGCTCCTCTTTCTTTCTCTTCCGGTCCTCCGAGGAACTTCCACACTGTCTAGGGTCGCCGATTACAACCAAGAACGGAGACGTCCCTGAAACACCGACCCCGACGACCCGACCGCGACGAGGAGTTCTTCCACAGCTACATCAAAACCCTACACCTGTGTAAACAGAACCTCTGTTCAATAAAACAACACTATAGCCCACTATATCTGGCCTCCTCGTCTGACTTTCCGGCCCGCAATACCCACACGCCGACAAGCAGGTACTGGTTATTGGATCCAGGGTCAGGGCTATACGCACGGGTGGTTCCCTATCAGGGTCAGAGTGCTGCTCGGTATTATATTAGATTTGTATTCTGTCACAGTGCGTACATTTAGACAATAAGGTACATAGGCCTAGCATTGTAGACGCGGTGCTAGTACAGGGAAGTGACAATGTCAGGTAAAACGAAGCAGGGCGACAAGCGCTCTCGCATGGAATGTATGATGGAAACGAGGATGAGAAAGATGGCCACCATGGATAAGAGATTGAAAAAGGTAGATAGATTGGGGGAAAATTTAGCAGACCTCAAGGAGAGGGTTGAGGGTCAGGAGGGGACGTTGGAAAGGCCTAAGCGCACCATAGTACCCCAAAGCCCTGAGGTCAATTGGAGCTGATGCCCAAGCGAGTTAAGCCCAGACAGAATGGGACTAAGGTTAAAAACACGGTGCCGGTGTCACAACCCAAAGATGGGGAGGTTCCTGGGCCATCAGGGGTGGTCCCGCTGGGGGGAGTCCCTTTGAGTTCCCCGACACCCGTCAATACCAGTAAGTGGGGTACCTTTGGGAGAACCATTGCTTGAGCCATTACCAGTCGCCCCGGCAGGCGCAGTCCCAGTAACCATCACGCCACAAGGCATGGGGGTGCCAGATAGTGGGGTCCCTAAAGATATTGCAGCAGGCATTAATACGGTCCCAGCAGATTTGGTGGCGCATTTAGCGGCACTGCTGCCCTGGTTGGGGAAAGCAGGGATTTTGTTGCCAACAGTTGGGGGGAAGGGCATACAGGGCGACCCTGAGGCAGAAGCAAAGAGGTTGATTTCCCAGTTTGTGGTAACACCAGTGGGGCGACTAGGAACAGGGCAGGCGCTTCCTTCTCTTCCTTGCCGTGACGTCAACAAAGGAGTACCGGTGGTCAGTCAGGCGAAGGAGAAGCTGACTGAACCTGCTAGAGTGACCGCAGCAGGTAAGCAGGAGACACTGCCAATGCTGGGAGTGGGAGAATCTTGTACTGGGAGGGAGAACGTGGCGAGGCATGTGTCACGCGAGTTAAAGGAACTCATTTGGTCAGGGTGCTATGTTAGCATTTTTTCTCTGCTAGTAGATGAAAGGGAGAGTGAGGAAGCCAAGAAACAGAAAGAGCGGGTGCTCCCCAGGGAATGGGCAAGCGAGTTGTTAAGATTCAGGGTGGAGGAGAACTTAAACAACTGGATCGGGGGTTTTTCAGTTTTCAAGGCAGTAATGGCAGAACGTTTCCCAAACATTCAGGCTGAGATGGCGTGTTACCAGAACCGCATTACCATGGCACATGATAAATACGGGGGATGGGGTTGGAAACTGTATGACATTAACTTCAGGAGGGCAAAGGCATCAGACCCTGCGCTATCTTGGAACATGGTGGACACGATATCTTGGTTGGATCAGTTTGGTGCACCTCAGACCAATTATCAGTTTAGCACAACGCAGGCCAACAGAGGTCAAGCGTTTCAGCCTCATCCGCCTTATCAGCCCTTTCGGTCTGCGCAGAACTCAGGCCCTACCCATAGCTCAGGTGGTGGAAGGGGGCGAAAGGGCACATGTTGGGATTTTAACAGAAGAACATGTACTAGGGCGCCAGGCACATGTAAGTTTAAACATGCCTGCTCTATCTGCGCAAACCCTTCCCACCCAGAACACAAGTGTCTAAAAAATCAAGAGATAAAGGCAAGAGAAAGCAGGATTGAGGACATTGGGCACCGATTCACACAAACCCCACGGTGAAGGGTTAGTTTTGCATAGAGCACATGGCAATCCATGCTGCCCGGTAACACAATTGGAAGCATTTTTGAGTCAGAGATCTCCTGTAAGGTGTGGGACTCTATTAATCCATGCAGACGGTACACCTCTCACCCGGTTTCAGTTTAAGAGGGTCATGGACATGGCAATTCAGCGGATAGGTTTGGATCCTGCACGCTTTGGAACTCATTCGTTTAGGATAGGGGCTGCGACCGAGGCAACAGCGAAGGGGTTACACAGCAGCAATGTCAAGAGAATTGGGAGGTGGTCCCCCAATTATTATAAGCGTTATGTGCGGCTGCACATGTTGTAAGTGGGCCGTGTGCACTGTACTGATGCGTGTCTTTCTGATTAATCTCTACAGTTTCTCGAGCCTGTCACGCAGGGGGGAAACTGGTGTCGGAACATTCACGATCACAAGAAGGACTTGCAACTCTGCCAGCATCAGGAACACAGGTGGTTTGGATTATTGGCCATTCCTATGTGACACGTTTGAAGGCATTTTTCTGTTCAGGGAACTACAGACACAGGGCGGAGCAGGCTGGTCTAGAAGTTGCATTCCATGGGAGAGGGGGCCTTTGTTTGAGTCAATGCAGGGGTTTTATAAGGGATTTGCTGAAGAAAGGGGGACCCCGTCCGGATAGCATTATCCTACACCTGGGAGGGAATGATCTGGTGAATCTGGGTAGGAGGGGGCTGGTGGGATCCATAATCACAGAAGTGGGTTGGTTAGCAAAAACATGCCAAGGATGCACCATCGCGTGGTCACAAATGGTACCTAGATGTCAATGGAGGGGGTGGGGGAGGTGAGTCTGTAAGGGCACTGAACCACTCAGTAAGACGTATCAACAACAAGATAGAGAGGTTGTTTAGGTCTCCTCAATTGCAGACTATCGCCCACGGGTGTATCAAGGGGGACCTGTGCTTCTTAAAAGACGGTGTCCATTTATCAATTGTGGGGAATGCAATCCTCTCGATGAATCCGCTGGCGTGGTTGTTGGGCTTGAAGAGCAGGGCATGACTTCCTAGTTAGCCTAAGGTTAGGGAGGGGGCAGATAGTCAGGCAACTATGCTGGCCTGTGGCGGTAAGGTCATGATTGGTGAGCAGTAAATTTAAGGTCCTTAGGGGGCGGCGCCATTTCTTGAATGGAGTCGCCCAATGGGAAGGGACAAGTCGTCCCTCCTAGAACTCTCCCGGGGCAGTTACAGCCATTGTGGCTGTATGGGTGAGGGGGGAGTTACGCTTTTCCTAGGCTGGTTGGCCACCCTGCACGTGCACAATGGCGCCAGTAAGGGCGCAGAACTGCAAGGGCCCCCGATGGAGATAGTATACAGGGTGTACGGGGGTAACTGGGGGGAGGGGGGGGGGGGGGGAGTACCCTCACGGTGAACGGGCCCTCTGCGCATGCGCACTCAGGCGGGGTTTAATTGATAAGGATCCGAAACCAGTTATTGACCTTGCCGTAGGCTCAAGCCTGGATACGCAGAAAATGATTGCCATTATGATTATGAATGATGTTATGCTTAGATTCGGATAGGAATAACTTGTATTAGAGTTATGTTAAGGATAGCCATCTGAATCTGTACATGCCAAATGAAATCAAATGTCAATTATAGGATTATCTGCGTAAATGTTTGTAAAATTAATATTCATTGTTTGATTAATTTTGTTAATAAATACGGCCGGGGGTTATCTATGACCCCCTTTTCCAATTAAACTCTTGTTCTTGATATTCTGTGGGTCTGAACAAGGGAGGAGGGGGTATAGGTAGTACCAGGCCATATAGAAAGGTGGGGCCGGCATCGGACCCGCCGATAATATGGCGGTACTGCCGGCCCCCAACGACCCAACGGAGGCGGGCTTGTCACGCACAGTTGTGACGTGACAGGCTCGCCACCCCTCCATTGGCGAACCAGGTCGTAGCCCGGAAGTGAAAGAAATCACTTCTGGATCACACAAGTCGCCAGGTCCCGCCCCCCTGAGGGGCGAGTACTCGCCCCAAATAAAAGGCTGGGGAGCAGAGGAATCTTTCTCTTTGCCATCCGCGCTCCCCAGCCTTGTCGTACGACCTCATTAGGAGGTCGTAGTTTTAATATTTGCCCACCCACAATCCCCTAGAGCAAAAGTTGTGTTATGTACAATTGTCTTCTTTTTCATCCCAGGTTGTGATGTGTAAATAACTTGTTTTCCCCATTTTTTAAGGTAAAATTGTCGTATTTTAGTGCGATTCCGTGGTCAGGCAGTAAGGTCATGATTGGTGAGCAGTAAATTTAAGGTCCTTACGGGGCGGCGCCATTTCTTGAATGGGGTCGCCCAAGGGGGAAGGACAAGTCGTCCCTCCTAGAACTCTCCAGGGGCAGTACAGCCGTTGTGGCTGTATGGGTGAGGGGAGGGGGGAGTTATGCTTTTCCTAGGCTGGTTGGCCACCCCGCACGTGCACAATGGCGCCAGTAAGGGCGCAGAACTGCAAGGGCCCCCGATGGAGATAGTATACATAGCGTACGGGGTAACTGGGGGGGGGAGGAAGTACCCTCACGGGGAATGGGCCCTCTGCGCATGCGCACTCAGGTGGGAGGGCGGGGTTTAATTGATAAGGATCTGACACCAGTTATTGACCTTGCCATAGGCTCAAACATGGTTACGTAGAAAACAATTGCCATTAGGATTATGAATGATGTTATGCTTAGATTCGGATAGGAATAACTTGTATTAGAGTTATGTTAAGGATAGCCATCTGAATCTGTACATGCCAAATGTAATCAAATGTCAATTATATGATTATCTGCGTAAATTTTTGTAAAATTAATATTCATTGTTTGATTAATTTTGTTAATAAATACGGCCGGGGGTTATCTACGACCCCCTTTTCCAATTAAACTCTTGTTCTTGATATTCTGTGGGTCTGAACAAGGGAAGAGGGGGTATAGGTAGTACCAGGCCATATAAGCACTGCTACTAATTGGCCATTTTGCACATGTGTTTTAGAAAGGAACTAAAAACGTTTCTGTTTTTTAAAATGCTTTTGTTTCTTGTGTTTCCTAGAATTGTGAGATACCTATTGATCATTGTTTAATGCTGCAGTGCTATCTCTTACTTTCTGTTTCAAGTGTAACATGATGTGTGTAGTTTTTCTTGCATGTTTTGACTGTTGCTCAATGCCCTGACAGCCTTTAGAAGGGTTTGCACTTCATAAAAAGGTTTTTAAATAAGTAAGAAATAAAGCAATGACCCAATTGCACACGCTCTAATTCACCATTAAGCAACATGGGTATCAGCGAAGGAAAGTGGATTGCTCCACCACGTCGAACATCGTGTTGTTTTGGCCATGTATACAATCGAACAATTCCTACATATGGATGCTATTCCTCAAACTACATCCTTAGGTCAGCAACATCATTCACACATGATGTTAAGAGTGATATAAATCTATATTCTCCATTTCCATGCAAATATGCTACCCCCTTTTAAATGAATTTACATTGACTCACTATTATAACTTATCCTGAATGATTCGGCACATGCTTGATTTCATACAAACGGAGCAGTGAAGTGAGAACTTAAATCAAGATTTTCATGGTTTCCACAGTGGGAAATGAGACAGAAGAGGTCTGGTGACAGCTGGTCTCTTCAGGGATTAACACCATGTCTCACCTGCTCCACAAAGGCCAAATTTTAGGGAGTAAGGTTGAGTTCTGCATTTAGGCTTCGTGGAATGGAGTCCAAACCATGTGTGACAACTCACTAGCATTTGTTTTAAATTTAGGTATAAGGCTAATGGCTGTGTTTTTAATACCATCAATAAAAGCTTAAATCTTGTGCTTGCCACAAAATCTTGCCTTTCAAAAATAAAAATTCTGTTAACAGGAACATTGATGCTTGAATGCCGTGAAGTAAACATACATTTTGCAAAAGTTTACAATGTCTCGACTTTGCGAAATGAGTGGGAAATATACCAGCAGGTAGAAAGCCCTTTTGTTAAAGAAAATATTTTTAAAATCTGACATAATTTTGAATTGAGCAAAAACCAAAGGAAATGATGGACGGAGTGTTGAACATTGCAAGCACTCACCCCCAGTCAACTGATCTGGGTTTAATCCATCACCATTCTTTAGCCCACTCTGCCACCCCAGTTCAGACAAATAATTTTGAATTGTACAAAGGGTTGCTTGTCTGCATTCCCCAACATTTGCAGACCCGTAGTTCACAAGAAACAGAGAAAGAACAACGACTGGATAGTGATGAAACGTAAGTCAATCGGGGTCAGAAGTCATAAAAGAGGGAAGGCAAATGTATTCCACATTTACAGAGGAGACCAACTAATTTCAGAATCTGGTATCTCTCAGCATGACTATGAGACATCCGTCTTCATATCATTTTTACGTCGCACTGCAATTCACATTATCCCATGAACTTGAGATAAATGCAATGGATATATCAGTGTGAGAATAACGGCAAAGCACACAACGCAAAGAACGTTTTCAGTTGATACATCTGTTTTAAAACTAAAAAAATCTCTGCACCGATGGGAACAACCAATGCCGTCATCACCTTCTCTGCCTTCAGGATCTAAATATGTCCTTACACATCATGAACCTGAAGCGGCACTCAACAGCCATGTATGGTACTTTTTTTTTTATTCAACATATTTTCAGGACATTCTCACTGGAGCTCCCACAATACAGCTGTTTCTCTCAAACCTCTGTAGACCACAGTGAATTTCTAACCTAGGGTCGCAATGGAGGGCCTTCCTTCCAGTTCACACAACCTCAGTAGGGATGAATTGCTCACTCGTGAGCCATCAACATGTATCTCACTTCAAGCCTGCCAAAGAAATCTCAAAAACTACTCCCACGAGAGCCCTCCAAGCTCTCTCCATTCGCCGTCCACCGCAGAAACGACAGCTCTCGCTTACAGAATACGCTTACAGAATAGAAAGGATTGAAATACGGCCATTAAACGCAGGCTACTACACTGTCAGCCTATTATATTAAAATCCATACACTTTTATGACCCAGAGTTATTGGGCCTACACCGAACGGGCTCCAGTCTGAGAATAGGAAACCAATGCACCTCAAGAGATGGAACGTTATTACAACTCATAAATAAAACTGGATTGGTAAAATGATCATAGTCTTTGTTGTTAGTTATGGAAAATATTTTTTCGACCATACAATCAATAGAGGTATATTTAAAAACGCACGCTCCTTCCAGGCTCTGTTGCTGTTTGACATCGCAAAAGGAAATTTAAAAAAATAGTTGGCACACTATAAAAAGAACCGGTGCCCCTAAATACTTAGAAATCTAAAATAAATGGGAGCTATAAAGAGAAAGAAGACATGGCGTATCTGCTTTCCGCGCCTCGTGGAACGGCTCTCGCTGCTTCTCTGCGATACGGCAATACATGACAACGCAGCCAAAATCACTTGACATTCGAGGGATGTGCTATAATTAGGTAATGTCTATCAGAGACCTAGCAACTGCCAGGATGACAGTGACGAGAATAACGTGCTGCACGTTATTAGTAATTACAAGACGGGGCCTTCTGCCCGTGCCGGGCTACAGCGCTCCCATAGGACGCTCATTGTTGACCAATCGCTCCTACGTCGCCTCACGTCGCGTCCATGACGCAGATCTATTTCACGTGAGGCACGGCCGGAGCCCTGCCCACCAGATGCTCTCTTCTGGCACGTGCCAATTTGTTCTTCCCGGAACCTTACACGACACTAACCTTTAGACAACCCTGTAAGTTAATAGTAAATGTGTGCTTTCCACTGCAGGGACCTGAAGTGGAAGTATTTCAATGTGCGTGCCTGCGTTGCCTCTATAAAACGTTCTCAGGGGAGGCAGCAGGAAACAGATCTCTAGAGTATTCATACATTTTTTCTGCCAGTTGAGACAGACAGACAGGAGAGCCCTCCATGGATGCATTCTTTTGAGTAGTAATGACGGCATCCGGGGACCAAGCAGCAGCGGCTGGCATTTATGGGGAGTGGCGAGGCAGGCAAATGAGTGGTGGGTAAAAATAAAATAATACAAATCCACTTACTGTCTTCCTCATCCTACTGCAGTCAGGTGTTCAACGCAGGCCCCAGCCAACTGCCTTAACCAATCCTGGTGCTGCTCTCATGCTGTTAACTAGCATGAGAGAAGCGCCAGGATTGGAGGGAGTGGCCTCTCTCAGCACTCCCAAGGGCAATGGAAGCCTGCACTTGCTCAAACCTTAGCGGTTTCAAAATGCGCATGTCCAGCCACGGCCCGTATAGGCAGTGCTTTAAATGGGCTGGTACTCACCGGTACTGAGTACCGTCACTTCCAAATTTTCTAGCCGTCAGTACCGGCACTTTTCTTTTGTAAGGGAGAGTACCGGTACCCTGATTGATGGCCATGTTCGGTATGTCCTCGAACACAGGGGATCTCGCAATCGCACTGAGGGTCTGAAGTAGACTTTTGCAGGGACGCTGCTAAAGTCTAGAGGCGCCACTTTTAATGTACCCACACTGCAGGGGTTTGAGAGGGCTTGCATCACGCTGTAATTAACAGTGCAGGGTCGACTCTAGGCAGACCCTGCACTTTTAATTAGGCGTGCAACGAGCATTCAGGTGAAAGTGCGTGAAATGACCTAGGCTGGGGCTGCGGTCAGTAATCGAAGTCCCATTAACAGGTATTGAACTGACCTTACAAAAGCGAGTGGCAGTGCAGCACAATCCTACACCTTCCTCAAAGTCGGTTTTCTTTTCATGTTAGTTTTTTTCAACCCAGTAGCTGCTTCCCTTTGTGTGCGTCTCCAACACTAATGGCCGTATTTACATAACAGAGAGAGATCCATGGGTGTGAAGACAGCCCTGCCCAAAGAGAATGAAACGCTGCATCTCCAGGAATGAGCTCACATTACAACTGACAATGGGTCTGGTTGGGGGGAAATCGAGATGGACATAGAAGGAAGGGGGAGGGAGGAATGTAAAAAAGTGATGTGACAGGTGAAGTTAGGATTGACACTTTTGCGGATTAAAAATACCAGATATGTGTTCAGTTCTGAAATCGGAGCTTAGAAATGGCATTTTAACACAAATTTTTGTAAAGTTAAAAATCTGCTGTATTTCTTGTTAACTGTAATAAATATACATATATATGTAAATGTTAAAATATCATCCTGTTTGGCTTTCATTTTGTGTAATGATTAAACCTGTTTTGTTTACATAAACACATTTCTCGTGTTTTAATATGTGCTGCAACTTGCATAGCAGTCATTATGTATAATCATGTCTTGCCCTTAGCCCCGCCCCTATCCCCGCCCACTTGCCACACCTCTAGCTCATTTTGATGAGTACCTGCACTTATTTTTTCCCATTTAAAGCACTGCGTATAGGGCGTGCAACCGGGGCGGTGACGTAGGGCGGGGGAGGGGCAGGGTGGGGTGTTGTAAAATGTGGCATACGGCTGATTTCAGGTAAGTAACGAAAAAAATAATAATAATAATTTGTTGCGCGCGCTGCATCGCATTGGGCGATGCAGCGCACGCAACAAATTTATTTTTATTTATTTTTTTCGTTACCTGAAATCGGCCGTATGCTGCATTTTACAACCCCCTCCCCCGCCCTACGTCACCGCCCCGGTTGCACGCCCTATACGGGCCGTGGCTGTGCATGTCTGGCCGGCTGTCGCTAGACAGCCAACCAAAAGGACGTGCACTTTGAACTGAAGTGCCCAGACAGCCCACCATCCTCTCTGCTGCTGCCACGCAGCAAGCCCCGCCCCATCTGACCCTCGGTTAGGGCCGGGTGGATGAAAAAATGGTAATAAATTAACTTTATTACCATTTTATTTTTTTCACTGGGGCTTTAGGGCACATTTTAGTTGGCGGGCTGACGCTCCTCCGCTCTCATGTAGGAGCTGTCCCTGGAACCAAGGCATCCAAAAGCAATTTTCCCAAAATAGTGTGAAATACAACCATTTCCAATGAATATAGCTGTTAATGCAAACAGTGGCGGCTCGCATAGGGCGTGCTGTGGGGCGGGGGTAGTAAACTCGGACATACGACAGAACGTAGGAAAGTAATTATTACGTTCCTCCGTTCCGTTGTATGTCAGAGTTTACTAACCCCCCACCCTGCCCCTCCCCCGCCCCGCCCACCACCCCGCAGCTTGCCCTATGTGAGCTGCCACTGAATACAAAGGACATAATTAAAAACCCTTTTCCTGATATGTGCTAGCACAAATCTAGTAAAAGGGCACCGTTTTGCGCAAGATGGCCGGACATCTTAAGCCTCCACTCCCGAGAGACAGTCACAACAGGAGAACCCCCAGAGGCCAGATCAGGATGGAGTACTAATGCAGATCCCGGGAGATGGGGACATATAACATCTTTACACAAGGGAGGGCCGGGACCTGGAAATGAGGCGACGGCGAAATGCAAAAGCACACCGCAAGGTACAGAGGAAGGGACTTACTGGGCTTAATAGATGCAGTTAGGAGACAGCAGTGCGGGCGGGAGGGGGTGGGGGTAGTTACCTTGTTGGGGAGGGGCGGGGGTGGGAGGGGGAATTGAGACCCACATAGAAGAATCCCTACTAAGCAATGCCTGAGACAGATTGAACAGGGCTCAAATCAAACATGGATATGTACAACATATAATGGGATAGTCTGACCATGTAAATGTTAATCAATTACTTGTACCACAATCAGCGGAATGGCTGAATATGTAAAAGGCAATAAAGTTTGTTTAAAAAAAATTGCACAGTTTTGCGCAAAATGCAACACGCACAAATTGTTCATACATCTGTCCATGATGGTAAATGTTTGCCTAAGCACGGTCTATGGGCGCAGCTGGCAAAGACCTGTGCTGGTCCCTCATTCAAACAAGGATGATCACATACTATGCCTCTCCATTCTTCTATGGAAGTCCTGACCTGGTGCACGAGCTGCACAGTTGTGGAAAAAAGGCACCAAGCAGGCGTGAGATAAAACTGTGCAATCCATGAATGTTCATGAAGGCAAATCTAGTGCCACTGGTTGTTCACATTTCACAGCATGGTGGGAGTAAGGTCTGGGAGTGCGCTCAATGTCGCATGAAGGTCCCGAGACCTGCTGCTATGAGCATGCTTTGTACCTCACCGGACTTCACTCCTATTAGACAACGAATGGTAAAGCAGGAGGCCACAGGTCATCCAGGGCGGACCATGAAAACAAAGAACATCATTTCAAGTCTTCTGAATCAAAATCTGAATATGTTGGGAGCTTGTTAATATGCATTTGCAACTCAAAAACTGCAAGTCACAAAAGCGCACATCCCAAGCATGATTGTCTGAATATACTTGATCGGTGATCAAATAATAATTCGCCCCTTCTCCAAATTCTTAAGATTCTATCCCAAAACGTAAGACATTTTGAGTGTCCAACTGCAGCTTCACCATGCCAAACTTGGCGCTTTAAAAATATCTTGTCCTTCCTTTAGGCCCATGAATCCAGGGTATAGGTGTTGAAAAGTATAGCAAAAGGTTGACGTTTATAAATCCAAGAAATAAGGGGCTGTGGGTTTTACTGAGGTTTATTTCTGTGGAGTTAGCTAGAGCACTAACAATTTTATTGGAATGGTGCAATTTCAGCATTCAGTACTAGGAGGCTACACCTGGCAGCTGGACACCATACAAATGTCAAGCATTAATAACCATTGCAGTGGCATTTATTAATTCAACTTACATTGTCATTAATTAATAAACCTCATGACCAACTATTACTCCCTTCTTGATCCAGGAAAAGGCTCCACCTGGCAGCTAGACACTATACAAATGTAAAGCATTAACAACCATTGCTGTGGCATTTATTAATTCAACTTACATTGTCATTAATTAATAAACCTCATGACCAACTATTACTCCCTTCTTGATCCAAAAAAAAAGGATTGGAAGCTCGACAATGCTCCTTCCAACTGGGGCAACATTGGAGAACGAGCATGCGTAAGTACCTGTGTGCCGTCCGGTCAGTGGGCTCTTGGGTCACTACAGACCTTGATCTTTAAGACTTTTATAGCCTAGCAGCTAATGCTCGCCCTCAAGTACCTGAGAGTCAGACTGAGGGCGGAGGGTCACTCAATGAATGAAGTTAGGCTACATAAAACCTAATGCACACTGCCTGTCGCTCCACTGACTTTCATGAACACTCCCTTTAGGTACGCATAGTATAGCTGCCCCTCCTGTCTCTGCCTATCTGGCTCCTCCTGGCTCGAATCTACTAGATGGACTTATACAGCCGAAACATGTCGATCACTAGCCTTAGATCCAAGGCATTACATAGATCTTACACATGACTGCTTGTATTCAAATGCAATGCAGAGCATGATTTATGTTTACTAATACATTTGACTTATTTAAAAAAATTACTCTCTGTAGCCAATATAAGGGCCTGATTTACGGATATTCGAACATGTAGTAAAATTAAGAGTGCGGAGTCTACGTACTCGGGGCAGAACCTCCACACTGCATTTCTCAGTGCTGAGATTCCGCCCCCAAGTGCGGAGACTCCACACTCGTAACTTTACGACACATAAGAAACTACATCAATTGGACTCAATGTCATTTACTGCCTGAAGTGATCCACTGCTACTGGTTGTATTAGTCCAAAGCCTGCAGGTCAATTTCCTCCACCTGGTGGAGTATAAAGTCTCTATCATGAATGCCGGCATCTACTGCAACTGTGGACTTCTGTTCATGAGCACAACTAGTGAAACCCTCATAGTCAAAAATAACCAGGCAGAACCACTAATAAATGAATGTAAAATTCAGGCACTCTGTTACTCATACCTCTTTCTCCCATCATATGCCTAGTTGCAGCAACGTAGACAAGATAAGAACACCATGCTGGCCACTCGTGCACAACCCCAAAACACTTTCCGTGTCAAGAGCGGTCAAGAGCGACCCTTGATCTTGTTAGGTAGGTCGCTCCCCCTCCGCACAGCACCTCCTGTGCGTCCTGTCCCTGCCCCAGCTGCCGCTGCTGAGGTAAGTTCTGTTCCCCCTGAGATGTGCCCCGTCTTTTCTGTGTGCCCCCTCGATCTGTGCCCCGTTCTCTATGTGTGCCCCCTCGATCTGTGCCCCATTCTCTATGTGTGCCCCCTCGATCTGTGCCCCATTCTCTATGTGTGCTCCCTCGATCTGTGCCCCCTCGACCTGTGCC
Source organism: Triturus cristatus (assembly GCF_964204655.1). Lineage (NCBI taxonomy): Eukaryota > Metazoa > Chordata > Amphibia > Caudata > Salamandridae > Triturus > Triturus cristatus. The sequence continues at coordinate 1,095,716,056 of NC_140593.1, read as the reverse complement.
CCTTTTTTTCTGTGCCCCCCTCGATCTGTGCCCTGTTTTTTTCTGTGCCCGCTCGATCTGTGTCCCGTTCTCTCTGTGTGCCCCCTCGATTTGTGCCCCGTTCTCTCTGTGTGCCCCCTCGATCTGTGCCCTGTTTTTTCTGTACCCCCTCGATCTGTGCCCCATTTTTTTCTGTGCCCCCTCGATCTGTGCCCCGTTTTTTACTGTGCCCCCTCGATCTGTGCCCCGTTTTTTTCTGTGCCCCCTTGATCTGTGCCCCGTTTTTTCTGTGCCCCGTTTTTTTCTGTGCCCCCTCGATCTGTGCCCCATTTTTTTCTGTGCCCCCTCGATCTGTGCCCCGTTTTTTTCTGTGCCCCCTCGATCTGTGCCCCGTTTTTTCTGTGCCCCGTTTTTTTCTGTGCCCCGTCGATCTGTGCCCCGTTTTTTCTGTGCCCTCTGATTGTGTGCTCTTACCCCCGTGCCGTCCACCGCTCCCGTTCCTGCCGCTGCTTCCCCTGCGGTCCCGCCCCCCTGACTGCCCATTTGCTGCCCCTACCTCCCGCCTCCCAGCTGCTCCTCCCTCCCTCCTCCCCATATAAGGCGGCCGTGCTGCTGGCGCGCCTAAGGCAAGCCTGTCTGCGCCCGTGTGCGCCTGGACCGCGCCCAGCGCCAGAACCCCTGGCCCCCACGAACGCCACGACGCCCGCCTCTGCTACGACTCCAGCACCCTCCACGCACTCAACGCCTGCCGATCACGCACCTGCTGCCTGGCTGCACTGAAGCGCCCCCAAAGACCCTTCTCCTGCCGGAACTGCAGCTTCACCAGCATCCGGCCCGCCAACCCACCTACCAAAGAACCCAACCACCTCAGATGCATCCTTCTCAACACCCGCTCCACACGCAAACACGCCGTGGAACTCTGGGATCTACTGGATTCCAACACCCCAGACATCGCCTTCCTGACGGAGACCTGGCTGAACCCCTCCTCGGCACCCGACATCGCCATAGCCATCCCGGAAGGCTATAAGATCACCCACAGGGACCGCACCAATGGAGTAGGAGGAGGAATCGCAATCGTCCACAGGAACACTCTCAAAGTCTCAACCAACACCGACGACACCCTCAGCACCACCGAACACCTGCACTTCCAGATCCACACCGATCCCAACACCACCCTCAGAGGAACCCTCATTTACAGACCCCCCGGACCATGAGCACAGTTCAGCGACTCCATCACCGACCTCGTCAGCACACATGCCCTCGCCTCCACGGACTACATCCTCCTCGGGGACCTGAACTTCCACCTCGAGAACAACAACGACACCAACTCCTCCACCCTGATCGGCAACCTCAGACTCAGACAACTCGTCACTACACCCACCCACTCTGCCGGCCACAAGCTTGACCCCATCTTCTCCGCAAGCTCCCACGTCTCCTTCAACCACACCACCGAGCTCCACTGGACCGATCACCGCTGCATCCACTTCACCTTCCGGAAACCCACTACCGCACCCAACAGATGCCGCGCCGCTGCTGGAGCAATGTCACCGAAGACCAGCTTTCCACCTCCCTCGCCCGGAACACACCCGCAGATCCGACTGACCACTACACCGCCGCCCGCAACCTCGAACAGTGGATCAACGACTGCGCCAACACCCTCGCCCCCCCCAAGAGCCCCTCCAACACCCACACTAGCAAGTAAGCCAGCTGGTTCACCGAAGACCTCCAGGCCTCCAAGCGAACCTGCCGAAAACTCGAAAAAAACTGGATACGTGAATGAACACCGGAAACCTACACCGCCCACAAGAACGCCACCCGCAGACAACACCACCTCATCAGATCCGCCAAAAGGACCTCCTTCAAAGACCGCCTACACAACAACGCACACAACAGCAAAGAGCTCTTCAACATCGTGAAGGAACTCTCCAACCCCAGCTCCAACACCAACAACATCCCACCTTCACAAGACCTGTGCGACTCGCTGGCCACCTTCTTCCATTGCAAGATCGCAGACATCCACGACAGCTTCAACACCGTCACCACCCTGGCAACCACTGAGACCCCCGATCCCATGACCGCCACCCGCACCAACCGCCTGATCTCCTGGACCAACATCAACGAAAACGACACCATCAAGATCATGAACACCGTCCACTCCGGATCCCCGGACGACCCCTGCCCACACCACATCTTCAACAAAGTCAGCAGCACCATCGCACTCCATTTCCGGAAAACCATCAACATCTCCTTCAAGACAGCGACCTTCCCGGAGAGCTGGAAGCACGCAGAGATTAACGCCTTACTCAAGAAACCCAAGGCGTACCCCAAGGACCTTAAGAACTTCCGACCCATCTCCCTGCTCCCGTTCCCGGCGAAGATCATCGAAAAGGCCATCAATAAACAACTGACCAGCTTCCTCGAGGAGAACAGCATCCTGGACCCGTCCCAGTCTGGGTTCCGCAGCAACCACAGCACCGAAACGGCCCTAATCGCTGCCACGGATGACATCATGAGCCTGCTAGACAACAGAGAAACCGCGGCCCTCATCCTCCTGGACCTGTCAGCCGCCTTCGACACGGTCTGCCACCGCACACTACGAACACGCCTCTACGATGCCGGAATCCAAGAGAAAGCCCTGGACTGGACCTCCTCCTTCCTCTCCGGCAGAACACAGAGCGTCCGCCTCTCCCCCTTCCGCTCCGAAGCCACCGAGATCATCTGCGGTGTACCCCAAGGCTCATCCCTCAGCCCAACGTTGTTCAACGTGTACATGGTACCACTCGCCCACATCGCAAGACGGCACTACCTCAACATCATCTCCTACACCGACGACACCCAGCTGATCCTCTCCCTCACCAAGGACCCCCACACCGCCAAAACCAACCTCCACGAAGGAATGAAGGCAGTTGCCGACTGGATGAGAATCAGCCGACTGAAGCTAAACTCGGACAAGACAGAGGTCCTCATCCTCGGATTCACCCCCTCGGCCTGGGACGACTCCTGGTGGCCGACTGCACTAGGAACACCCCCAACTCCCACCAATCACGCAAGCAACCTAGGGGTCATCCTTGACTCTACCCTCTCCATGACGAAGCAGGTCAACACCGTCTCCTCCTCCTGTTTCAACACCCTCCTCATGCTTCGCAGGATCTTCAAGTGGCTCCCCACCGAAACAAGAAGGACGGTCACCCAGGCCCTCGTCAGCAGTAGACTGGACTACGGAAACGCACTCTACGCAGGAGCCCCGGCCAAACTCCTGAAATGGCTTCAACGCATCCAGAACGCCTCCGTACACCTGATCCTCGACATTCATTCCCGCAGCCACATCACACCCCACCTGAGAGACCTACACTGGCTCCCTGTCAAAAAGAGTATAACTTTCAAACTCCTCACCCACGCACACAAGGCACTCCACAACACCGGACCAACGTACCTCAACAGCCGACTCAGCTTCTACACCCCCACCCACCAGCTCCGCTCCGCAGACCTCGCCCTCGCCACCGTCCCCCACATCCGAAGAGTGACCGGCGGCGGCAGATCATTCTCCCACCTCGCCGCCAAGACATGGAACACCCTCCCCATCTGCCTACGGCAGAACGGAGACCTTCTCACCTTCAGAAAACTTCTCAAGACCTGGCTCTTCGAACAGTAGCAGCATACCCCCCCCCCCCCAAGCGCCTTGTGACCCTCGCGGGTATGTAGTGCGCTTTACAAATGCCATGATTGATTGATTGGTTGATTTCCCCATAAGCCGTCCGACAATGCCTTCACTCTTACAACCAAACACACCTCAGTGCAGTGAAGTGTTACTCATCAGCTAAAGCACTTCAGTGCTTGGTCAGTGGGAGGACGCCCTTTACAAATGCTTCTGCAATACAATACAATACAATACAATACAAGGCATTACTAGTGTTGGAAAATTGTTAGGATTTTACAGATGGTATGAAGAACAGTGCTTCAATCCGTCTACATACCCCATGGCTTAATTTAAGCCGGTGGTTTCCGGTGCTCGGCGCCGGCACTTAATTGCCAACAACGACACTTATGACAGTCTGCCACATGGTGGCGCTGTTTGTAATATTGACAGATGAGCACAACAGCCGTTTATTAATTCAATATACATTAAAAATGACTAATACCTGCCACCCAAGCCATTCTTATAGCCGGGGGGCCTGGAAGAGCCTGAAGTGCCACACTTGAAGGAGTGTGATGTTTGTAGGTGTGTTTGTACTCTCACCAGCAGCGCTGGCCGGGGGAACGGGTGCTGCAAGCTGCAGAGGCCTCCTGACGACAGCCCTGGCACTCATTGTTTAACAAATTAAGCACTGACATACCCACTACAATATACGATCCCACCAGCAAACACAAGCAAATCCTGCTCAGAATTAAAGGGCACGACACAACTCTTAACACATAATCAGGTTGCATGGAAGTTAGCAACAGAGGGAAGTTCCACAAAGCTCTAACCTCATTTCCTGGTTGGGCTCTAACTGCTACTCTAACAGAGTTCCCTCACACTATTTTTCGCCAGAAAACACACCCTTTATCACAAGACGAACTTCATCAGCACTATTTCCTACTACCCCACACCAATATAAATATATTAACTAAGTATTTATATATGTAGTCATTACCATGTTATAATCATGACTGCCTCTATGAATGTAACATTGCATAGAATGTTTTGGGAGGTAAGTCTATTCACCCAAGCAGTCGCGGCCCTTGCAGGCAAGAACGGTGGGAACCGGTGGGGGGATTTCGACAGATGACGAGAGAAAATTAAATAAATAAATAATTAATTTTCTCTCGTCATCGTCTGTTGAACTTCCCCTCCCAGTCCCACCCAACCCCCACCACCCCCAACCCCACCGGGCCCCATCGCTTTTACCTGCATGGGCCATGGCTGCACCCAAGGGCCACGGCTAGCGGAAAGGTTGTCAGCCGCCCCTCGACCCTTGAATGGATTACTGCATTTGTTACTTTTCTCACTCTTAGCCCCTCAGCTCGCTCCTTTTTGCTTCAGATGGGCTGGGGGATGGGCAAGGAGTTAAAACTACAAATATGAACAAGCATTGGATTGAATGTGCTTCTGGGTTCAGGCATGTTATTGGCACATTAGCGCCAGGCAAATGTAAGAAATGAAAATTGGTCTTTTTGGAAGGCACCCTTGTCTTCAACACATTCGTGTTTTGTTAGTATTTGAAATAAAGGCTGGATGGCGAGGAGACCTTCATTATAGTCCTTCTTTCATTTCTTTGGCATACATAGAAGGAATGGCAAGGGAACCTTAAACAGTAACAGGAACATAACAAGTTCCCTCGCAGTCTGCTTACAAACGCCTGGCTCTCGTTCCATTGAGAAGCTGCTAGGAGTTTCATTTAAGGAACCGGGGGAGGAAAGGGAGGTGTGGGAGGGAGGAAAGGGAGGTGTGGGAGGGAGCAAAGAGAAGCAAACACCATAGTGGAAAGTGAATAAGGTGGGAATGAGGAACAAGAAGCTGACAAAGAGAGAGGCTGGTAGCTGTAAAACAATCCCTCGTGCTTTGCAAAGCAAATATGAGAGAAGTGGCGGGAAGCACCCATTGCCCAATAGCAGGAAAATAAAAATAAAACTCCATTGGGCTGAGCGTCAATGAGATTGGCAGAATGTCAAACAAATGGCTGGAGACTGGTCAAAAAAAGCTAATACTTGAAGGCAGAAACCCTGCACCTTACTGAGAGATAATTCTGTATGCCTGTAAATACAGGGGTAAAGTACAAAGGATGGAAAATGACACATAAAGCATGTTGTCAACAAGATAGAGAACCCCCCCCAAAAAATCCCTGTAGAGTCCTGGTATTCATCTGATTAAAGCCTCTTTTTCCTTCAAATCGAACACATTTTAAATCCTCAGAAGAGTGGATGTTTACCAGCACTTAATTTGTAAAGACGTAAGTGCCAGGGCCCTTGTCAGGGAACCAAAGCAACTTGCACCACCCATTGCGTTACTAATGAGAATTCAGACTTTTTATACATTAAAAATGACTAATACCTACAATCCAAGCTATATGTATAGCTTTGGGTGACGGGTATTAGTCATTTTTAATGTACATAGAATTATTAAACAACTGTTGTTGTGTTCATCACTGAATTGGACATAAAGCGCCCCCATGTGGCTGGCTGTCATATGTCTGGGTGTTGGCAGTTAAGTACCGGTGCTCAGCACCGGAAACCACCGTCTCATATTAAGCACTGATGTTTACAGTACAACCGAGTCGTTCCTCCAGGAGTGTTTTGACTGAAACACACGTTTGGCAGGGAGTCTCAGAAAAATAATGCTTTTAGCGTCTTTCTACTAATCAGACTGGTGATTTCACAGGCAATATCGATTGGAAGGGCTTCATCTCGAATACATAACAAAAAGTCAATATTTAGTGGAAAGCGATGAGTTGGGAAATTGGGTCAAATAAAGTGATTAGTAAAATATAAGTAAATAATTGGCAACTGTAAGGATTAACACGCTACCAGAGCCTCAAACCTCTTTTCTGGTCTGTTTTATTGAAAAATGTGGAGGGAGTAGAATCTATTGTAAAGTAAAAGATGCACAACTACTGCACAAAATATGTGTGTTGTTCTGCTAAAAAAAAGTATGTACGGCGATCGCACGTTTTATACCTGACCACATCACTGAACATATGAAAAACGACACCTGCGCAACACTTCCACGTCAGATTGTAAGTGCTCCACTTGCTGTCAGTAAGAAGTAAACTATTACAAAAAGAGAAGTATTGCAGGTGGTTAAAGTACTGTCAGGACTGGCTTTAGTGCTGGTGGCGCCCTGTGCGACAATGTTTGTTGACGGCCCCCCCAATGACCACCTCCACCACGGATTCTCTAACTAGCACCCTTTAATAGTGACTCAGGGGCATATTATCAAGGACGGAGTTTAAATTATCGCTGGGTTAGCGGCGATAATGGGCTTGATAATATGCCCTGGAGAATTCCAATAGAAGCCCATGTTGACACCGGAACATGGGCTTCTATTGGAATTCTCCAGGGCATATTATCAAACCCATTATAGCCGCTTTAGCTGCAGTTTTCTGCCGCTAAACCAGCGATATTTTTTAACGCCGTCCTTGATAATATGCTCTCAAGTCTCCATAACCACACTCTCTCAGATGCATTGAATTAGTTATATAGCGCCACTCATACCAGTGTAGGGTGTCTGAGCACTTTCCATCACACACATTACACAGAGACAATCAATCATACCTTTGTAAATCAGTGTATAGGAAATGTTACATAAGCCAAAGGACTAAGGGGCATATTAACTGGCTCCACATAGCGGTAGAAATATTATCGCCGGCTATCGCTGAAAATTATCGCCAAGATAACGCTATATTAACAATACGTAGTGCTATGGCGATAATATTTCAGCGATAGCGGTGTTTATCATGGAACATTGCTGGTTTTCCAGCGATGTTCCATGGAAAACAGCGATAACATTGCTGATACGACCCTGTGGTCGTATCAGCATAATCCACCTACCATTATTAGTATGCCTTAGTCTAGAATTTAACAGACGTTAAATTTCAGCGTTAAGGCCGAAGTAGCGCAATTTTTTTTTTTTAATCCCTGCACCTCCTTGCTAATATCGCGATATTTTCATGTGTTGTTTTCACAGCCACGCCTTCTTTGCATCTCATTAGCGAGGCGAGGCTGTCAAAAAACAGGCTCTACATCAAAGAGACACGCGCTAGCGTGTCCTTGATGATATTGTGATATAATTATTGCCGCTTAGCGCCCGAAAACGGACGCTAAAGCAGCGATAATTATATCGCCAGCCCTTTCTAATATGCCCCTACAAGTGTAGGAGTCACATGTCATCCATACTGGTAGGCAGTATAGTTTAAGAGTGCTTGGTGTGGAGAAGCACAAATTCAGAGTCGAAAAAGAAACAGCATAGTTGGGAGTTTTCTTTAATAATAAAAATCGATTTCTAGCCCAATTAACCCTTTTTGCAACATTAATCAATGTTCTAATAATGTATACTTTGCAGTGTGTATGCAGTTCTAGGATGAAAGTTAATAGCCCACTATTCTATATTAGGACCTTAAGTTATAAATTGCAAGTAACAAAAAAGATGTCTCTTATGACAGCAGTAACCTGCTGATCTGTTTACATCATACGCACTCTGTAATCTACTTGGTACACGTTCTTTGCAGCAGGCATATTAACCCTCTGCACTAACTTCACCGAAGTCAAAACCTCAACTATACAAAATGCTCATCTCTCTCCAGGACGATAATTATTCACACGAGTTTTCTTGACATTTATGTGAGGCCTGGTAATTACCGGGGGAAAGAAACGCTGCAGCAGGTGCTTCAAAAGCATAATTAACTTTCAAACATGGTGGCCCCAGGAAGCCAGCACCCGGTGCGGTGGCACCGGTCGCACCGCCCTAAAGCCGGCCCTGGGTACTGTACCTAGTGCGAAACCGATTGGGGGATGTATTGGTAGGGATTTTCTAGTAGCCATTTTCTGTTCGAAATATGTCCACAAATGGGATCCAGATAATTCACCCATATTTATGTTTGCTTATTTCTTTATCCAACTTTTATAAGCAGGTCAATGCATTGAGATGCCGCTCAAATATGTTTAAATTAGATCAAGGAGAGGCAGGTCCATTTCAGGTATCCTTGATATCCACATAAGATATAGTTATTTTATTTAATCTTATCTTAATTATCTACAAGTAACCAAAATAGAACACATTTTAAGAGTCAGTAACTGTCCCAAATATTTGACACAGACGCAGCACCATTTCTGCAAGCAGACTCTGGAACTCTTTTCTGCAAACCCTGAGGACTACCCTCCAGTTGTTGCCTTTCAGGAAGCTCTTAATACCTGGCTTTATGCTCTATGGACAGTTCTTCTCTGGTGCATTTACAGTCAGGTCTTAGTTCTGGATGGTCGGCTACAGCGCCTTGATGCCTTTGGGTAACTGTTGCGCTCTACAAATGAAAAAATCAAATCCCTCCTGGACCCACTTTAGTGAAAATGCTCTATATTTTTCCAACTTTCCAAGTGGCCTTCAATATGTAATAATTTCTCAATTAGCACACGTCCAAACAGCTCTCTCAGATGACCCACCGGTCCCAATTTCACTCATGTTCCTTGGTTGGCGAGTGAGACATCTAGTAGTATGGTATTATCTTGACATTAAGATATACTCCTATCCAAAATTGTTGAAATTCCTGTTTTTCCAAAACCAGTTGTGAACCGGCGGGTGGAAATTTAATTACGCTGTTAAAACTCACAAACGCCCAGAATTTCGTGAAGTTTCTTAAAATTTGCACTTTTGCATAACTTTTCCCACCCAACTGTGAACCTTATGTAAAAAAAAAGTCTTGAAAATATGAACAGGAGACTGGTTTGCACATAAAATCTCATATCAGGTTTGCACTCATGCACCAAAAAAGAATTGGTGCATGATACTGGAAAATCACATTTTACTGAAGTTTTTCATGGAATGTTTCAAAATGTCAAGAGCAAAAATCCTACACACCCTTAAAAATGTCTTCCTTCTCATATAAAGCTCAACATCTATTTGCACATGACACTATCCCAGTTAGAATTTTAGGTCTGGCAAGAGGCATCACATAAAACATGTGAATTCCATTTCAACCGCTCATCAACAACAAGTGAACATTTTCTTCTGTTACACAATATTTTCACTGACTTTCAACTTTGGAGTTTCTCAATGATCCTTCCATTCCATTAATTATTTATTCTCTTCTATGTCTGTCTGTGTCCGTCTTGATAAACAACCCTTAAAATGACAATACTGTCCCACCTGGATTAACTCCATCTATAGAGATGATAGACACTTCAAGGTGGGCTAGCTATCATATTCCACAACAACATGTCGGCCATCTTCCACCCAGTTTCCTCAACTCAATGCAACCCACATTCCTTTTGCATTGAAGTCTCTAAAATCCAATTTTTTAATGGACTACTATTGTTATCGCCCTCCCGGCCCTAGACACATCTTCACTCAGGCTATGAGCCCCCTACTGAAATCCAGCATACTCTCCAATGATTATACTATGCTAGGAGATTTTAACTAATACCTAGAAGGCCAAACAGACGAAAACACTAGAAATGAAGTCCAGCCTAGGCCTCACGCAAGTAGTAGCCGGCCCAATCCACCTTGCATGCCACACCCTTTATCTTTACTAACAACACCTTTTTAAATGGCATAAGCACCTTACCTCTGACCTGGTCAGACCACACCGCAGTGATGTTTAACACAAATCTTTTATAACGTAGGCTCCCAGATAAGGTCTTCCATAACACACAAATATCACATGCATGGTATAAAATACAATCAGACCAATTTAATCAGATTTTAACTCACTCACAGCCTCAGAGGATAGAGGATTTAGATACATCAATTGTAAACTACTCTGATTGGCTGAGCTCAGCTGAAACCACTTTGGCTCCCCCCAAGGTATCCCAGCCCCAGAGAAATAATCAATCGGCCCGCGGTTCACAGACAAGCTTAGGACTCGAAAACCATGTTTCAGAAGGCAGGAACGTAAATGGAGAAAGGAATATAATATGCTCCAGAAAGAAAAATATAAGCAATGTTTGGCTGCGTAGAAAACCTTGCAAGAAAACAAAAAGTTGCTATTTCACGCTAAAAATTAAAGCTGCAAAAAATTCTGTAAAATAACTTTTTCAAACTGTGACTAAACGGACTACCATCCCCAGCAATAATGTAGCAGTGAGCAGCCAGTCGTTTTGCAACACTCTTGCAAACCTTTTTCAAAACAAAGAGGAAGAGATATACACCAGGTTCTCCTTTAATAAGATACCTCCTCCAGAGGGAACTGCGTCTTCCTCCACCCACCCGGAAGCTGAAACCTTTTTGGAATTTACGGCTCTAACAGTTGAGCAGGTAACGTTGCTTATTAAAGCCACAAAGAAAAGTCTAACTCACCTCTTGATCCCAACCCCCCCCCCCCCATTGGTTGCTAAATTTGCACCTGAATTGATTGCCTCCAACCTCACAGTAATCTTCAATCAAATGTTCCAGCCAGGCTACTTCCCCACTCAATGGAAGATAGCGTCAGTGCTCCCACTAATAAAAAACCCCAATCCTGATCCAACTGAGCCCAATAGCGATCGTCCACTCTCCCGTATTCCACTACCAGCCAAGATGGTGTAGAAGACCATGAACCAACAACTAACCACCTTCATTCAAAACAATCATCTTCTGGATTCAAATCAGTTTGGATTCAGAAGTGGCCACAGCACTAAGCCGGCCTTGATCATGGCAACAAAGGAGATTAGGGCAGTACCAGACTTGGGGGGGCAGCCCTCATACTACTCAGCCTATTGGCAGCGTTCGATAAGGTCAACCGAGATCTGCTGATAGAACCTCCTGACATCCTTTCTTCTCAGATGAGAACAATCGGTGGCGCTTAAGGAATTCATCTCTTTCTCACTGCCTTGCGGGGTCCTTCAGGGGTCTTTGCTAAGCCCCATGTTGTTCAATCTGTATGTCACAACCTTGGCCCATCTAATCGGATCCTTTGTTTTTTTGCCAACGTCTTACGCCGACGACATACACATTGTTGTCTCTTTTTCCAACAGTGGTTATGACACTGGTATGAGATTCCGTGACTGTTTGCGGGCAATCAATGACTGAATGGCTAATAACTGCTTGAAATTGAACTCTGGGAAAACAGAGGTCATACTGTTTGGAAATCAGATTTCCTTTTGGTCCCCGTCCTGGTGGCCACAAGAGTTGGGACTCTACCGACTTCAGTCAGGAAGGCCCAAAATCTGGTAGTGTTAGTAGATGACAAGCTAACATTTGGTGCCCTGGTCAAAGCGGTCAATTCTTACGCCTTCCATATTTTAAGGATAATAAAAGATCCTTCCTTACATCCCTCCTGACTTACAGAAAATTGTAGTACATTCCCGGTACTTTCATAAATAGACTACTACAATGCCTTTACACCAGTGCTTAATTTGAGCCGGTGCTTTCCGGCACCTAATTGTCAACACCACACTTAGGGCAGTCTGCCACAAGGTGGCGCTGCTCATGTAAATTAGAGCTGAGCAGCATAACAGTTGTTTAGGAAAACAATATACATTAAAAAATTGCAGATACCTGCCTCCCCAGCCATTCCTTTAGCTTTGGGGACCTGGAATAATCTGAACTGTTGCATTTACATGGGAGAGAGATGGTTAGTAGTTGTTTTGGCAGCGAGGACACGGGCGATGAGTGGTGCAAGCTGCAGTGGCCTCCTGGTCAGAGCCCTGGCCCTTAATATTTTACAAATTAAGCACTGCTTTACACAAACATGCAACAGCAATTTGGGAAAAAATTGTAAAACCTGGAAAATGCAGCAGCAGGATTGCTGCTAGGGATCTTAAAATGTAAATCCGTCTCTAATGCCATTAAAAAAACTGCATTGGTCATCAGGCAGGCGAAGAACCATCCTTAAGGCTCTCTGCATTGCCTGCAAAACACTTCACAATATTGGGCCAGACTATTTGAAAAACAGCTTCAAATGGTACCTACCAGATGGACGTTACGGTCCTCTGCGGCCAAAAGCGCAATAGTCTCCAAGTTCAAACTCTCCTCCTGGGCCGAAAGCAGTTTTGTGATTTGAACATCCAACAGATGGAATACCCAACCCTTGCATATCAAATCCATGAACAATCTGCTCTCGTTTAGAAAAGCTTTAAAAACGTGGATACGTGGCTTTCAGTGAGCTTTTTTACCAAACCTCTTCCAGTAGAGTTAGCTCCAAGACACCTCCGGGTATTCGTGCGCTCTACAAATAATTTTGACATCATAATACTCATGCAGTCCCTTCTTCATAGGACATTATTACCTTCTGACCAATATTTAGTCAAGTCAAGTCATTAAGACTTTATTTCGATTTAAATTCATGAAAGACAAATCCATAAAAATCCAAAACTAATCGATGTAAGCAAGTTATTTGACATTAAAACATAATGGTAAATTTCATAGACATCAACAGGAGCAAGTTTGTGCATTAAAAAAGATGATATACAAGAGGATAACAGATCCACAATGAAAAGATACAGAAATATATAATAAATAATTACAATTACTAAAAATCTCTAAAAAGACTCCCACCATGGTATATATAATCATCATAATTACATTACATTTAGTCAATATGTATATAGGGAGCATAATGCAAATATTGTAAAGTAACTTCAACATATGTTTATGTTTGCTTGTTTTGTGCAGCGCATCGATCACATCAACGGGGTATCTTGGCGCTCAAAATAGATCATAAACCAATTTTCAGTTGCTATCCAAGGGCCACTAAAAATGTCGTGGAAAACAGCCAAGTCTTTAGGCTTTTCCTGAATTTCAGATCATCTGGTTCTCTTTTTAGTGCATCTAGTAGCAAACTTCACTTTTGAGCTGCTGCTATTGAGCAAGAGCTGCTACCTGTTGTCTTGCACTTGAATTTTGGGATTGTCAGATTGTGTTGCACGCCAAAGAGCTCTGTGACTATACAGAGTCACCCGAGTCCCAAATACATCCAGTGTAAAGTGATTTAAAAGTCATGCATTGGCTACAGGTACTTGATTTCTTAAAATATCTGGCTTCGGCCCCCTATGTGTAAAACACATCAAGACATACATTGAAGTGTCTATCATACAATATTGTGGTCTTCAGTTTAGTTTTGCATTCACCAATAGGCTACAATTGGTCCCGTGAACAATTTTTACGCAGGAAAAATCTTCTGTAATTCAGGCTAATATCTACACCGGTCAAGACCGGTGGAATCCCTAACACACTTACCCTGTGTGCTCTTTCCACATTCTCCAGTCCTCTATTTTGGATTCCAATGTAGATATGACCAGGACTGAATAGTCTCTGAATGTTTTTGTTCTTGGATCTCAGACTCATGTGCTTGTAGCCATAGGGCCATGTACAACAATGTTCCCTTTGTTTTTTATTTGACACGTTCATGATTACAGTCTCCATCACTGTGATCTTGCCCACAATCTTCTTCGTGATGGCTTTCAATTCCTGAAGGGGATCGAGAAGGTCCGATTCACCCTGCGCCACGCTGTCGAGGTAGCAATCCTGCGCCTCGCTCTCTAGGTGTGACTCTTTTCAGGAAGTGGTTCTGGACTTAAAGAAATCTTTTTTTCTTTAATCTCTGACTGGTTTGCCTGTACTTGGCTTGGGAGACATGACTGGGTATATTAGTTGGGGCTTGCTTAAGGTGGAGGTGGGGAACTCTCTGTCACTCATCTGCCTCTTTGTCTTGCCATGGTCATGCAGCTAGAAGGTTTTTCAACTGACTGCTCGTCCAATAAAGTCAGCTTGAGTCTGTTGTGTCGGTGAACCCGTGCTCTTCCCCATGTCACACTGATATTGTCAATATGCCACTCCAGAGGGCCCAGTTCTTACCGTGGAAACTCTAGAGTACAGAAGCAGTCCTCTAAATTTCCTGTGTCTACTGTCAGGACCTGAGTAGACTCTGTTCCACCTTCTTGGCCACCTCCCACTGTTTGAGTTAGCGGGGGTCCACATCTAGGAAGGCCGTCATGCCTCAGTCATAATCACGTCTCAGCTCAGTCATTGTTTTCACTATGTCAGTGGCAGCCAGGGGTAGAGGTAGAGTGCACCACTGCTTTGCACTTTTCCCATTGGCAAGTTGAATTTTCACTAGCAGCCCATGAAAGGGAGCGCGCCGGAGAGCGACACCGAGGCGTTCTCCTAGTCTGGCAAGCTCTGCCTCTTTTAATTTTTTTAAAACGAAGCGGAGGCCGTTTGGGACTATTACCTTCACATGAGCAGTGATCCCCCTTGCATAAATCATGGTCCCTCCCTACACTCAATAATGGCAAAAAAATTACACGATACCAGTCATTTCAACTAGGAACATGAGCCAACAAACATAAATGCCTTAGCAATTGTTAATGCACATTGAGAACGTGAATTTACATATGTGCCTTAGCCAATGCTAAGACACAGTTGATTTATTAATTGCGATTTCGTTCATATATCTGCTTGAAGCTCACCATAGCCTACTAAAGCATTCACTGGTGAAAACTGTGTATAACCTCAAGAGGACATTGGAAAGTCAACTCAGCTAAGTACCCTTGAAAGATGAATACAAAGAGTACTTGATTAATATTAACACTCTGTATTCAAGCAGCTAAATAAAATTTGTTTGAGGTGTTCGCTACGTCAATTATTATTATTAATCTTTTGTGATCTCCTTGCTTTATGTAATTTTTTATGTCATCTGGAATGTCTTGTGTGAGATCCTAAGAAGAGGATCATGGGTGTTAAGATAGCACATTTACTTTGCAAACACATCAACATTGCAACAACCAGAGCCCTACCGTAAAGAGTGAACTGTCTAGGAGTGGGTGGGTAGGTGGTTTCTAAAATGATTCGTTTATCCCCATTCTTTGGCTTTCTAGGACTTCCCCAGTTGGCAAGTCAGGACCTCTACTGGTCTAATGTTTCAACAATAACTTCCATCCGTCTCAATCAGGGCCGGACTGGCCATACTGAGCATCAGGCATTTCCCAGTGGGCTGGAAGGGTGAAGGCTAGTTTTGGAGCAGTGGGGGCAGTTTTGTTACTGGGGGGACGGTTTTGCAGCAATGCTGCAATATGCGCCCCCTGCAACAAAGGCAGCAGTGCTGGGGGCCGGTTTAGTTAAACAGCAGTGCTGTGGGCCGGTTTAGTTAAGCAGCAGTGCTGGGGGCCGGTTTAGTTAAGCAGCAGTGCTGGGGGCCGGTTTAGTTAAGCAGCAGTGCTGGGGGCCGGTTTAGTTAAGCAGCAGTGCTTGAGTGGGTTTAGTTAAGCAGCAGTGCTGGGGGCCGGTTTAGTTAAACAGCAGTGCTGGGGGCCGGTTTACTTAACAGCAGTGCTGGGGGCGGGTTTAGTTAAGCAGCAGTGCTGAGGGCCGGTTTAGTTAAACAGCAGTGCTTCCCACTAGCACCCTCGTCCACCCCTTGACCTCCTCCACTGGGGGGCGGTCCGGTAGAATTGCCAGGGCTGCTTTGTGTTCTCAGTCCGGCTTTAGTCTCAATGATTGCATTGTCTTAAAACTGCACCACTACACCAGTTGATGACAAGAACACCTATGCATGTCAACTATTGCAACTTACGATAATTGTATGCAAATATGTTTATGTTTACTAAGATAAAAATACCAATGAAAACCTATTACAAAGTGGTGAACTGGAGATGTTTTTAGATGGTTTTCCATAGCACAGAAGACCCTTCCGTCGCCTTCGATTTACTTCCTAAGATTTCCATAGCAGCACGTTCGACCTCCTGCTGAAGAGACAGCCTCATCAGAGGTTTGCAGGGAACCCATGTACATTTCTGCTCTTTGCCTCTTGGTTTCCCCTCCAGTGGGAAGTGCTGACTCAGCACTATCTTCTCCTGAGTGATGTATTCATCCTGTACCGAACAATGAATTAAATTAAGCCTGCATCAGAGATAAGCCAATTGTGGTTCAAAGTGCTGTGTGCCTTTCTGAGAAGAGACAGTTATTTATGCAGCGAAGCAGCAGGCTCACTACCTCCCCTTCGGAGAAGCTGTAGGAACAGAAAATCAATGTTCTTGGGAGCTTTTGCTCAGCCTCTTTCACAACCAGCCAACATCTTCCAACCTGACATGATCATTGGGGCAACCAATGCTGCTGCCTCCCTTCCTGGGCACAACCGTGCAGCAAGGGTGCCGCATACCCCTAGAGTAAGCACGGGAAAGAGTCCACCTGACCGCTGGCTGGGTGACTGAACACAGCAATAATCAGGGTTCAGTGTGCCAATCAGACCCCCGGGCTCCAGTGCCACTGCACCTGCTGCACTATTGATAGCTACGCTCTGACATGCTCAACTTTCCCCTTTCTCAACAGCGGATTTTGGTGGGAAGGGAGAAAGCAAGAAATGACTGAGTTGTGTCTGTGGGAGTTTTGTCAAAGGCAATCAGATGCTGAGCCTTCCAGGGCTGTTAGTGGCATCTGTCGGATTATCATGATTCGTAATAATAATAATAATATTAATAAAAATAATAGTAGTGAGTCTTGTAATTGCTGTTCTGTTCGAATTTAGTATAATATAACTATATCTTGTTTTTTATTAATTTTTTTAGTCCTCATTTAACCAGAATATTCCTCCATTGCCCATTGGCATAGATGATGCCTTCGCAGGTGTTCTCGGTCCAGGTGAGATTTCTTCATATGATTCTCTCATTCGGTGCCTGGCATCGAGCCACCATTTTATAATATGGTTATTGTACTTCTCAATATAGTTATATTATATTATAGCATACTATAACTCTGTCAAGAATAACAATAACCATAATATTAATTCCAGAGATAGTTATTATGAATGGCATCACAATATGATAATTAGTAACAGTATTATTATTACTGTGCCTGATATTATTATTATTTTATTAGTAAATGTCTTGAAATAAATGTGATCATTACGTCATTTTGCTTCCTCATACTATGGGATTTTGGGGAGTTGACGCCCAGTGTTTACTGCCCTTTTTCCGAAAGCTGCTCACGATGCTGTGAGGCTAGAGGGTAATTTTTGAGAATATGTAATCATCAACAATGCGGCTCCTCCACTATGGCCAGCCCCAAAAAACGACAGGGTAGGAAAAAACGACACTCGTTTTATTCCTCCTTACCTGCCAAGTCTTGGGGGCGGGGCCTGGGGGTGACGGCACTGAGGGGGTGGCAGTGCACTCCCTTCACTGTGCATGACGGTTTGGCTGGCCGTCTCAGGCCGGCCAAACCATCATGCGCAGTGAACCGCTCTCTAACCCCAGCTGCATTGCTGGGGTTGGAGAGAGCAGGCACAGACTCCCAGTCTGTCCTGGAGCGCCAATTGAGGGCGCTTAGGCCAATCCTGAAGATGATCTCATGTGAGAGCAACTTCAGGATTGGCCGCAAGGCATTCTGGGAGCCTGTGCCTAAAGCAGAGGAGCGCGACGTGGTATGTGGCAGGCTGAAGATACGTTTTTGTGGTTTTTTTTGCCCCCTCTCCCTTCATGACCCCTATGGCCCCCCTCATTCCCCCCTGCCCGACACTCGTCCCAAGCACTGGCCGCTACTGATCATCAAGTATTTTCAAATGAGGGTAGGGCCAGGAGCACTTCACCCAGTCCCGGTCTGCGTGCCTATCCGCATGTTTCAGAAGTATTTGAAGCTTTTGGATTATGTTGCAAGATATGATCGATTATCAACAAAATATTGGTTTGCTGCAGTAATCCAAATCATACGCCACCAGAGTGAAGATTAGTAAGTTAGATAGCTTTCCAGTCGTCATTACATTTGTTACTACTGGTTATTTCAGGTCAGTGTGGGCCACCTCAATGTCTTTCCTGGATTTCGGGGTTCAATTCTTTACACCCCCCTACTCCTGGACTCTTTATAGGGCAGAAACACAAAGATGATCATGCCCCTAAGCTGATCTAACAATGGGCGCAGATAGCAAATCCTGAGTCAAAGACTCTCCCCTGTTCTGCCTGAGTACCATCGGATTTATAGGACAATGAAGTGTTCAAAAAGTGCAATCTCTGCAGAAAGTTTCCACTCGTAGTTTTATGGTCAACGGGCATGCACCCAGGAAACGGTGGAAGTTGGTACTTCTCTATGAATATGGAGATCAATTTTGAAAATTCCAGAAACATCAACTCTACGCAAATCTCTGGCACAAGCATGCACGTTTGAGTGTTGGGGGTCCTTAAGGTAGCAGTAGGATTAGAAAGGAACCTGCTCTGCAAGAAAAAAGTTAATGATACTCAAACGTGCTAACCGGGAACTGTGGGTGATGCTACGGCGACTCAATTCGTCAAATTTGTGATATGATAATTGTGGGTCAAAAATTGTGCCAAGATGTTTTTACTCCTCCTGAAATATGGGTGAATCCATCCCTCCCGCCCAGGATTTTTACTGCTGCTGCTCTGAGTCTGCTCTTCTTCTTAAGGTTGTACGATGACCGTCAATGAATTGGTTTCCTAAAAATGCCATCATATTTTTATTCTACGGTTTCTCTAAATCTCCTTAAGTAATCCTGTGGGTTTTCTTGGTTTCGCAGAGCTCTACTAATTTCCTACAAATGTGCTTCCACATTTATCACAATCTTATCTTTGATGGTTGATTTGACTTTGATAAGTAGCGGTGCGGGCCCCTAGAGTGTATTCAACCCTAGACACCCTCAGGCAGGAACACAACAGCATAGGGACAATGAATGGTTTCCAATCATTTCAAATGGCAATAAATAAAATGTCCCGGATTTCAAGCTGGAGATTAAATTCTCTTTACAAAAAGGAATTTGCACAGGGATCAGGATTGCAAGTTTTGAGATAATTGACAGATATCGGAAGGTGACACATACAGAAGTTTCAGGGGGACAAGGCTCGGGAAAAAGCCAAAACATATGGAACTCGGTGCTTTAAGCACGGATCCTGTATGCTATGCCTCGTTTAAACGTGATACTCTTGAAATAGGAGGTATATTATGTTTCATATAGCACAAACTCGACTTGAAGGTATTGGAGCGCTTTACATGAGCTTCAGTTACATTATATTCATTCATATTTTTTGTGTTGGGGGGGGGGGGGGGGGATAGATTAAGTGATTTGCTGAGAATCACAGGGTGTTAAGTCAGCACCTAGAATCAAACCGGATTCCCCAGTTCTCAAGTCAGAAGCACTGGCCATGACGCCCCATATTTACCACGCCCATTAGTGGTAATAGTAATAGTAGTAGTTCTTTATTCGATCAAATGGAGATCATTCACATAATTTATCAGCAACAAACTTCCTAATAAATTAAATTTAACAGTAATGAATGAAAGACCCTGGCATAAAAAGATAAAGAAATTAAAAAATGATTAAAAAAGCGATTAAGAACATATGGCCATTAACATTAAAAACAAGTACTGTCAACAGCCTTGTAATGATGCTTGCATATTATGCCTTAACCTATGATGTACCAGGCTTTACCTTGCCAGTAGCAACTTAGACCTAATGCGCCAGGTGTATATCAAGTACCGTGATATGGCAAATACGAGCCACTTTTTGGAATCTGATCTAAGTACTCTCAGCGCCTCTACTGGTTGTTTATAGGATAGAAGCCTACATGCAGCTATTACCCACGCCCATTAAATATCTCACCTCCATCCGGACTATTTGTTATCAAGACCCAAGTGTAAAAACAAAGATATTTGAGAATGGGAAGTAAGCGAGTAATGTATTTTCCAATCCTGGCTGAGATCTAGAAATATCAAACAACAAATGATAAGTGGTCAACTAACCAGTGATATATTTCTCTAAATGCCTAAAGTGGCTGATGTGGAAACCTTCCAGATGCACACCCATCAGGTCCACATTTTTTATAGTGCACCTGCCTCTCTGCTCAACTAATGTGACACGCCTTTAATATATTTTTATACCTTGCGTTTCTTTGCAATAAAACTACTACATTTCAATATTTTTTACATCTCATGACATTCAAATACCTACGAAGAACACAAGTAGTAATTCTTTAAATTGCGCCACAAGGCTCGCCATTCCTCCTCAATGCCAATACTTCCTTGGATGGCCAGCCTGTGCTTTCTCTACAGTTTGGGAGGGGTCTACATATCATAAGTGCGGCGACTGTAGTGGTACCTGGTCCAGGTGCGTGAGGGACGGATCCACCACAACCCAGGTACGGCTGCACCACTCAACCAATAGGCAGGGGGTTGCATTTTCCTTGCTTGCCTTGAGGCCCTCAGCACCCGTTGTACCCCACTGAATCTTGGGCTGTCTCAGTTTTGGAATGGTCCATGGTGCCACACAGAGCATGGGTGGTATTGTCGAGAGCACTGGAGTTACGGCACAAGTGCCTCTTGCCTAATGACATTGACCTGGTCCCAGCCCGCAGTGGAGTTCTTAGTGTCTACGCATGAAAGTCAGTTGCACCCGCTTGGGTAGGGTACTGTGGCGTTGCATTTGTTGATTGAATTATTTGTCTATTTCTCCATTACTGATCAGGGAACACGCCCACCAAATTAGTTTACAAAGGTCTCTCCAACCATTAACCTTGCAACGCAAACCCACACGCCTGGCTATCTAACACACACGGCTTACGAAGTGACACAGACACACACACACAGGTTTCCATGGGTATTCAACATCACAAAACCGTGTTAAATGTGTCGTAGTGGCCCATCTCTATTTATTTGGATAATAAGAGAATGAAACACTCCTACCTTGTTATTCCCCAACACTTTTCAAGTGGTAAGACACAGGATGCTTCCCTACTGCATGTGGACCACTCATGCCAATGTGCTACATAAAGTTACAAAGCATCTTGTGACTCTTTCCACTTGCAAGTTGACAAAGAATAACAAGGGTGAAGAACTGAGTTTGCGAAGCGTTAACTTTCAACTGTTAAAAGTTAAAAAAGAAAGTTTCAGAAGTTACATTGGTAAAAATAAAACGACCGTAGGATTCTGGGATTTAGTATCGGGGCATTCAGCACTAAAATGTGCTGGTTGGCACCTCACCTTTAAACTATATGATTTGTGGACCGGTTTGCTACATCAGCCGTCAGCCTGAGCCCCGCAAAAAAAAATATTAAAACATGGTTTTAAAAGAAAGAACTTTAGTAAAAGTTGGATAACTTATTATTTAACATAAGCTTGCTTTTATAGTGTGTCAGCGATTAATACGTCAACTAAATATTTTATTCTATTTCTATGTTTATATCTGTATCATTATTTTAGTAAGGGTGAGCATTCCATAACAGAGAGGAGCACAGTGAGGGAGACCACTACAATTATATTAACAGAACTGGTTTGTTTTAATCTCTGAATGTACTTTCAGGGTCATTAATTTAAGTAATTACAAACAATAATGATTGCATTACACTACTTCAATGGGGGAGGGGGGAGAGCGTGGTACCTACCCACAAAAGATGTTGTGGGTTTGTGATTGATGGAAGAGTATTAATAGTCGTGCTTCTTCTTAGAACAGTGAACACTTGATATTATATGCAATAAAGTACCCCCTTCGGGATGTTATAAGATTACTGCAAGTCACAGAGAAATTATATGACCTTATAGAGTGCTGAGACTGAAGGCTTAGGGCGCTTTATAAAGCCGACGAACTCTGAAGTGACACTCAGGATCCTTCTTACAAACAGTAGAGGGTACTTTGGGCCAGATGTACGACCAGTGTAAAATGTGACTCGCAATTTGCACTCGATTGCGAGTCGTAAATTGTGAGACGCAATTTACAATGTACAACAGTGTCAGAGACACCGATTGCGATTACCAATGGGGTCGCAAAATGCGAGGCTCATGAATATTAATGAGGCACTCACAATTTGCGACCCCATTGGAATGGCTGGCCCTCCCAGGAATGGTGGTCTGCTGGGCTCAGCAGACCTCCATGTCTGGGACTGCTTTTCAATAAAGCGTTTTTTTTTTTTTAAATGCAGCCCGTTTTCCTTAAAGGAAAACGGTCTGCATAAAAAAAAAAAATGAAACATTTTCGTTTCATTTTTTAAGGGCAGTTGGTGGTCCCTCGGACCACTGCCTGCCCTTAAAAATTATTTTAAGAGCCAGTCATAAAGGGGAATGGGTCCCATAGGGACCCCTTCCCATTTGCGACTCCATTACCACCCTCTTGAAGAGGGCGGTAAATTGCGAGTGTTTTGCAACCGTAATTGCGGTCACAGAACATCCTTACATGGCTTGTGAGTCGCTATTAGGAAGGGAACGCCCCTTCCTAATAGTGAGTCGCAAAACACTATTTTGCGAGTCGCAATTTTTTGCAAGTCGCAAAATAGTGTTAGTACATGGCCATGTAGGCTTTTGCATGCACAAACAGGTCGCAAACCCGTTTGCGCATGCAAAAACTGGTCGTACATCTGGCCCTTTATTCCTTATAATAAATGGTCTTGCCACCACTTCTGTCTTTTGGCCCCATACCAGTAAATTATTGGTCTCTTGCCCCTTATAGACAAAGAGATCATATAGCTGCTGATAAAGTATATAATATATGTGGAATCTGCACAGTGGAATAGCACACAAGGACACCAACAAGCAGCTTACAATCTGGTAGACATTTTCAAATAAGTCAGTATGTATGAAAGATACTTTTGTGCACAGAATGTGCAGGTAGCATACAGAGAGGTTCCCCATTCCCTGTACTTCCACTATAAACTGCTAAAGGCCTGAGTTCCAACACAGAAGCTTTAAAAGGCAGCAGTCGGAAACGCTAGTGTTTCCTTGAATTGTTAATGTGGCAGCCAAGGTTCAACTCAGGAAGCGGCTTTTCACACTGGTGGCCCCGGCGGGAGGCACTGAGAGTTTACAACTCATCAGCTATAACTTATCTCAGTGAAGCATCCTGTCATTTTCTTTTACACAGAAATGTATAAGTTGCAATTGATTGAATTACAGGCACACCAATCAGTGAATATTTGGAATTTGAGTAAAGATTCATATCAGGCGTAAATCTCAGAAATTGCACCCTTTTGAGCAACAAGAAACTAAGATCTTAAAACTGCTGGAAAACACCAGAAATCCGGAGAGCGAGGCCCACATTACAGCCAGCCTGGAGGCTATATTAGACTTGACTATAGTGCTGCTTGTTCAACCCTGATAAAAGTGATTACCAACCCTTCTGAGTGGTGACCGCCCCAGTTAGAGCACCGCTGCCTGCTGCCCAGCCCCATAGCACCAGATCTACCAGTGGGCTGTGAGTGCGGCTGTCACAGAGCTACTATAAACACCAGGCTCTTGACTTAAACTAAGTGACGCCGGATGCGCTGAAAGTTGACATGCACCAGTGTGGTCTCTGCGCTCTGGTGCGGCCTGCCCCTGACCAGGGCTGCCTGGGACTCCGGAGCTCTCTTGGTCCTAGGTGGAGGCAACCCAGGCCAGTTCTCTAGGAATCGCTGTGCAGCACGAGCTTGCGTCCCACAGTGGTTCGGAAGATTGTGGCTAGTGGTTTCGTGAAGCCTGGCAGGAATTTATGCCTAGCTGTGGAGTGCACCACTGCCTGCTGCCCAGCCCCACAGCGCCGAATCGCGCTGGCAGGCTGCGACTGTCACGGGATCACTACAAACACGGGGCTCTTTGCTGACACTGCTGCTAGCCATGCAGAGGTTTGCACTGGTGGCGGTGTGCTTGTCGTGCGCTGGCGCTAAGATTGGGCAAATTTCAAGTGGAACAGTCACTTACTTTGTTTTGTTTGGTGCAGGGGCTCCCATGGCAGAAGCCGGCCCGGCCACAACTCTGGGCCTGGCAACTTTGGCTGCACTGTGGTGTGAACTTGTTGCTGGATTGTTTTTACATCATTAACGCAGTATGCAAAGTGCAGCGCTGCCATCAGGGCCGGACTGGGAATCAACACCGGCCATGGCAAAGTGCTTGTCTGACTCCCCGGGGGGGATGGGGTTGCGGCTGAGCGGTTTGCCAGGGCCGCTTTTGGACGATTTTGTTACTGGGGCCGATATTGCAGCTTTGCTGCAAAAACAGCCCTGTTACAAAAACGGCCCCCCAGGGGCCAAAAACCAGCCCTCACCCTGGCGGCCCACTGGGGAAATGTCCGGTGCCCGCTATGGCCAGTCCGGCCCTGGCTGCCATTGCCAGTGCAGCCACTGTTTACCAAAAGTTTATTCAACTAAACTGGCCTCTCGTTGCGCAGCCGCAGCAGCAGGACGTCACGTGACCTCACCTCCGCCTGTTGTGTGCCACAAACCTCACATCCAGGCTGTGATTAATGTCTACGTAGTAGCCAATGAATCTGGGCACTCAGACTCACAGCAGTTTTATGTATCGAAATATGCCATGGCCCACGTGTTGGGGGGGGTTGGGAGTGGATGAAAGATCATATATTGTAACTTGCATTGTGAAAAGTTGCTAGAGCTGCAGATTCTGAGCCAGCCCCCTGGGAGAAGCGCACATGGCACGGTGCCACTCCAGTTTCTTGATTATGGTGATTTACTAGCACTCCTTGATAGCTCAGGAAACGCTGTTATGCATGACTTTGCATTTCAGTGCGGTCATGCGGACCGCCACACTGAAATGCATTAGTCTAACACCTGATGCGTGGTACTTGGCAGGGCTGAGTGTGGCAGAGGGTAAGGATGGAACTACACTGGAGCCAAAGTGCTTGGCCGGTGTCCTGTCCACCCTCCCCCCTCCCCCCTGGCTTGGGGGTGCCGCCGAGCTCTTTAACAGGGCAGGTTTTCAGCCGATTTTGTTACAGGGCCGATTTTGCAGCTAAGCTGCAAAAACGGCCCTGTAACAAAAGCGGCCCCCAGGGGCCCAAAACCGGCCCCACCCGTGCGGCGCACCGGGGGATTGCCCGGTGCCCACTACGGCCAGTCCGGCCCTGCCGATCTGGCCTTGCAGTGCAGTCGTGACACCATTTCACCATTATCCCTGGGGCAGCCGAAGTGATATCACATGCCAATTAATCCTCCGCCAAAGACGTCACAACGTTGACCTCTTTTCTTGCCTTAGTTGCCTCAATGGCCTCTTATGGGTTCCTGCGAGGCTATGGAAAGGGCAAGGGGTGGAAACTACAGAACTGAAACATAGCTCATTGAACCATCTTTATTGACTTCATGCTGTGGTCTTCGAGATCCTTCTTCTAAAAGGCCACTGCCCGAGTTAAAAAATGGCAAGCCAGGGGTAGCAACTCCATACAGGTCAACCCTCCAGATTCAGGTGGCAGTCTACCGCTTTCAAGGCTAGTCTCCCGCCTCCCGATTCCTGCCTGCAAAAAGCGGATTCCTTGTTGACAGGAACTGGTCTTGTGTGAATCAGTGTAACTGCTCCTGCAGGCTAGTTTACAAAATGTTTGCCGCTGTCAATGCTTGGCATAGCGCTTTCTCCGTACTACAAAAAAGCTTGTGCTTATGGATTTCTGATATCCGATCCTGCAGCAGCGCACTTATAAGTCCAAAACATGACAATAGACCCGACTCAGGGCTGAGCAAAAGTTATTGGGAGAAATACTTTCTCCTACATTTTTTATTTCCCACTTTTCTCTTCTAAAATGTTGGCATGTATGCAACTCCTACATCTGACTCTCAACTGACGTGCATGGTGGCAGCATTGCACTGATGTGGCAGTTTGCATTCGCTGACGTGCCCGGTGCGGGCGCAGTGATGGACAGCAGCTTGGGCTTCACATGGCTGTTTACGTGGTCTGTTGTCTGGCTGCTTTGAGGCAGCCATGGAAGCAGCTCTTGTGATTTAGATTTACTTTCCGGCATCAGGTATTCACTGCAGAGCCGGCGAAGGATTGCGCTGCAGCTATTTGGAACGAGAAAAGAAACATTGTTTTACGTCAGCCCACCAGGCATGCAGCGCGCGGAGGCCGCAGATGCAAGCCGTACTGGGCTGCGTCCTAGCACGTGCCAAGCACCGCTGCCACTGACTGAGCATCACAGCGACAACAACAGAAAGGAAGGACTCTTCAAGAAGGGCGAGCCACCAGTTCAGCAAAATGTGTTCAGACAACCAATCATCTCCAGAGGCACAGCACAAGAATAAATCAACACAGAAAAGTGAGACTTCAAGGCCAGGGCCAACGATTGAGGCAGCAGGTGCAAATAAGGAGTGAGGTGTGAGCGGAGTGTGGGAGAAGTGGTGCCATTGGATATACATAGTGCGATTAAGGCCGACAAAAGAAAACGGTAGCGGTGATCTGCATCCACACTAATTATATAAGTATTGGCAATGCGAAATAGGTCTGGCTTTAAAGGAACGTTGTATGGTAATTTGAAGCATGACCAGTAAATAGCATGGGAATGGATATGTATTTGTGTGGAAGCAAAGAACAGTAGAATAATATTAGTGTCGGTTACAAAATAAGGTGACGGTTGCACTGTCAAACCAGACCTAGAAATCCCTGTAGGTTAATAAATGCCCTCCTCTCATCAGTGCCGCTGCTAGAGAAAAAAACCCATAAATTATATAGGTATCTAAGACACTTTATTTGCATTACAATGTTATGTATGTGTGCTGGAAAGTTCAAGCAGCTGGATAAATAAATAACAGCTGTGTGGAGGGCATGTATTTTTTTGTGGAAGCACACAACTTCTGCCCAATCAAAACATGTACTCCTGAAAATTGTATATGAGAGTAGGGGCCGCCCACGTAAATGGGAGAAAATATGGTAACAATGGGAGACATATCGGGGTCTGTGAGGGGGGTAGATAAGCATAATACTTTAGAAGATAGCGGTTAGCCATCTTTAGGGTCAAGATGGTAAGATCCGGATCTCCAGGTAATATATGAGATCATAGTACTGTTCATATTTAATGTATGTATTTCCAAAATCACCGGAAATGTGCTGTATACTGTATCTGACATTGGTTTAATAAAAAGTTTCATAAAAAGAAAAACATGTACTACTGGCTAACCAACATGTGGGCGGGGCAAAAGGCCCTCATCTCCTGATTCTCACATAGTTATATAGCGACAGTGCGCTGTCAAGCCAGACTATAACAAGGAATCCCCGACAGAGGTGGGCATCACCTACAGGTCGTACAAAAGTCATATATTTGGATATCACCCACATTTATTCCAAAAGGAATCTCTGACTGGGGTCGCCACAATCCATGTTATACAAAAGC
This sequence comes from Triturus cristatus, assembly GCF_964204655.1. Taxonomy (NCBI): domain Eukaryota; kingdom Metazoa; phylum Chordata; class Amphibia; order Caudata; family Salamandridae; genus Triturus; species Triturus cristatus. The sequence goes on along the minus strand of NC_140593.1, from coordinate 1,095,688,400 downwards.
AATCCATAAAAGAGGTGCACAATACACACATTTATTGCAAAAGTAATCCAGGTGAACATCACATAGATTTCTTGAAAAAGTAATCTCTAATGGGGGTATCATTGCTCACACATACTACAACAATAACATCAGAAAGATATGTCTGGCACTGTCCAATTATAAACGTAATCCCTGACAGAGGCGACCTTCACCCACCCTTATTACAAAAGTAGTATCTGACAGAGGTGAATGCCTTCCACACCAGTTACAAAAGTAATCAGATGTGCACATCACCCACATTTATTACAAAAATAAGCATGGATGCCAGAAGGACCAATCATAGGATAGCAGCTTTCTTGTGAGGGGGCTTTTATGAGGGATGTCATTGGAAAGGAGAGTCTTTTTATTTGCTCTTTTTGTAAAACAAAAAAATTAGTTTTTAAGTATTTTTCCTCTCGTTCCTGAACACTTTCACTCCAGGAATGTAAATATTTCCAGTTATGATGAGGTTTTCCTGGTCTTTTTATGTGTTAAGGAGGTTTCGGAACTGTCTAAAGGCAGATCCCTTAAATGATGCGCCAACTCCACAACCTGATCAATATTCGAAGGTTCATCGCCTGGGGCAATGAAAGGCTGAACCCTTCACATTCAACAGAAGGCCCACAAAGCTCAATGGATGTCTGGACTAACTGTGATTAAGCAAAGCACCTAATCAATTAACGTGTGACAACATATCATCCACTTTGCCCACTGTAAAATAGATTTATAAATCTGGGTTTGGGACAGAATATGAATATCTATCTCTATCTATCCATCTCTATCTATCCATCTCTATCTATCCATCTCCATCCCTATCTCTCCATCTCTATCTCTCCATCTCTATCTATCCATCTCTATATCTATCCATCTCTATCTCTATCTATCCATCTCCATATCTATCCATCTCCATATCTATCCATCTCTATATCTATCCATCTCTATCTATCCATCTCTATCTATCCATCTCTATATCTATCCATCTCTATATCTATCCATCTCTATATCTATCCATCTCTATATCTATCCATCTCTATATCTATCCATCTCTATATCTATCCATCTCTATATCTAGCCATCTCTATATCTAGCCATCTCTATATCTAGCCATCTCTATATCTAGCCATCTCTATCTAGCCATCTCTATATCTAGCCATCTCTATCTATCCATCTCTATCTATCCATCTCTATCTATCCATCTCTTATCTATCCATCTCTTATCTATCCATCTCTTATCTATCCATCTCTTATCTATCCATCTCTATCTACCCATCTATATCTATCCATCTCTATCTACCCATCTATATCTACCCATCTCTATCTATCCATCTCCATCTCTATCTATCCATCTCTTATCAATCCATCTCTTATCAATCCTTCTCTTATCTATCCATCTCTATCTACCCATCTCTATCTACCCATCTATATCTACCCATCTATATCTATCCAACTCCATCTCTATTTATCCACCTCTATATCTATCCACCTCTATATCTATCCACCTCTATCTATCCACCTCTATCTATCCACCTCTATCTATCCACCTCTATCTATCCACCTCTATCTATCCATCTCTATCTATCTATCCATCTCTATCTATCTATCCATCTCTATCTTTCCATCTCTATCTATCCATCTCTATCCCTATCTACCCATCTCTATCTACCCATCTCTATCTACCCATCTCTATCTACCCATCTCTATCTACCCATCTCTATCTACCCATCTCTATCTACCCATCTCTATCTACCCATTTCTATCTATCCATCTCTATCTATCCATCTCTATCTACCCATCTCTATCTACCCATCTCTATCTACCCATCTCTATCTACCCATCTATATCTATCCAACTCCATCTCTATTTATCCATCTCTATCCACCTCTATCTATCCACCTCTATCTATCCACCTCTATCTATCCACCTCTATCTATCCACCTCTATCTATCTATCCATCTCTTTCTATCTATCCATCTCTATCTCTATCTTTCCATCTCTATCTCTATCTTTCCATCTCTATCTCTATCTATCCATCTCTATCCCTATCTACCCATCTCTATCTACCCATCTCAATCTACCCATCTCAATCTACCCATCTCAATCTACCCATCTCAATCTACCCATCTCAATCTACCCATCTCAATCTACCCATCTCAATCTACCCATCTCAATCTACCCATCTCTATCTACCCATCTCTATCTACCCATCTCTATCTACCCATCTCTATCTACCCATCTCTATCTACCCATCTCTATCTACCCATCTCTATCTACCCATCTCAATCTACCCATCTCAATCTACCCATCTCTATCTACCCATCTCTATCTACCCATCTCTATCTACCCATCTCAATCTACCCATCTCTATCTATCCATCTCTATCTATCCATCTCTATCTATCCATCTCTATCTATCCATCTCTATCTATCCATCTCTATCTATCCATCTCTATCTATCCAGCTCTCGATAGATAGATAGATAGATAGATAGATAGATAGATAGATAGATAGATAGATAGATATTACCGCTCTCTCTCCCCTCCTCAATTGATCAGGGAGATGAGCGACACCACAGTCACAGGAAGTTTACTCCTATATTTGTATTTTTATTTCTATACCCCCGCACCTCTGCCCATCCCCGGATCCCCCATTAATGCCTCCTACGCTCTCATCACACTCAATTCCTCAAAGAAAAGTCCCACCGCAAGAGAACTAAAGTGATGATAATGATCTTGTAAGTCCCTCGAAAACAGGGGGCCTGGTTTGTTGCATTTGATGGAAATGTCTAATGCTGATACCAAACAATAACAGCGCCTAGATACCTTAGGGGATTAGGCGCTAGTTCAAAGTAATTAGCAGCAGTAGTAGAAGTGGTAGTAGGACAACATCACACAAACTAGCATTGAGAAGAGCTTTGGAGAAATACAATAAAAGAGTAGGCTTGCCTAGCCAAGGTTGTGTTTTTGTTTCCACGGAGAATTAACTAGATAACTCGTGAAGTAAGTAAGACATACGCGACTGGTGAAAAGTTATAATAACTATTAGTCACTTATTGGAGGGAAGTGGATTGCGTAGGATGAAGGCAGGGTTGAGAACAGCTAAAATGTGTCTAAAATAGCCACTGAGAAATATTGTAAGAGATCAAATGTCTATAATTACTAGTTCCTCTGAGAAAACAATCAACTCAAGCAAGTAATTAAGCACGTGGGCGCAAATCATTGTTGTTTTGTAGAAATGTACACTTTCCGAATCTTCAAAATGTTTCTTTTTGTCGGAATTGCAAACAGCATAAAGACAAAGAATACACATGTAAATACTTTATTTTTTTTAACTCCACAACTAAGAAGTCTGTTGAGAAGTGAGAAATCCAGGTTTTTGCAGAAAGATATGCGCTATGAAATTGGACAGACCTCAATCATAACATTCCTGCTTTGCTCTAGGGTGAATGAATGAATGCATGAATGCCTAAGCCCTAAGGGGCACATGCATCAAAGGTTTTTGCGATCGCAAACGATGCGATTCGCATAAATCGTCCGTTTGCGACCGCAAATTAGCCTTTGGAGATGCATGAAAGTGTTTCCTATGCGCAATTTAAGAATTCGTAATTATTTGTGAATTCCTAAATTGCGATTGCATTTAAGAAATCGCAATTTGCGATTCCTTAAATGGAATGCTAGAAGCACTTTCAAATAGCGATCTCGCTATTTGAGACCGCAAATTACAGACAAATCAAACTTGTCTGTAATCTGCAAAAACTTTCAAAAAATGCACTAAAATGCATTTTTTTAAGTTTTAGGTTACACACACATATGCCCTTGGGGCATGTGTGTGCGCAACATGGGTGCACATCACAATTTCAGGGGTGCAACAGGGTGTCATTTTGACACCCTGCACCCTTGAAATTGCATGAGCAATTTGCGAGTACCTACTGGTACTCGCAAATTGCGCATGCAATCTCCCATTCATTCCTATGGGCCTGTAGGCCCATAGGAATGAATAGGAAGGCATTCCTTAATTGTGACTCGCAATTTGCGAGTTGCAATTAAGGAATGTTTAGGAATCGCTATTTTTATAGCGATTCCTACATGCATAGGCTTTTGCGATTCCTTAATTGCGATTCCTTAATAATCGCAATTGAGGAATCGCAAAAGCCTTCATTGATGCATGTGCCAGTTAGAAACAGAGCCTTTTTGTAAAACTGCGGATCATCAGTCCAGACGCAAGATAATCTGTATCCATTCCATTGTCATTTACTGTTTGGTGACAAAATATGGAGGAATACAATTCAATGAATGTAATACCAACACAAAGTAGAAAACTATGACTCTTTAACAACCTCACCTTCCCTGGGTGGAGTAGGGGCAAAGACAACCTCGGGCTAAGAGCCGACACCATACAGATACATCACATAGTAACCCTCTTCAAGAGCGCGCACATCTACTGACTGGGGTATCAAGGGGATGAAGGTACAGGTTTGGTGTGGGTGGTTCTGAAGTCATACTTGGTTGTAGGCGACTTGTTGCTTGGAACAGCACTTTCTCTGGAAAAAAGCAACATGGTTGAGATGGCTTTTGTAAGCCTAATCTTTGTGGCCAGATAGGGGAAGGACATTCAATGTAAGCTTACGTGTCCGTGGCCACATAGTGGATAGGCTTTCGATATAAGCATAGGGTGTTTACAAGAGCGGTGGGATTTTGATCTAAGCCTAGTTCTCGGTCATCAGATGGGGCAGTGCTAAGGTAAATGGCAAACAAGAAGATATAAGCACTTATCCCAGTGGCCATATGGGATATGGACTTTGATGTAAGCCTACGTCTTCATAAATTGGGATGGGCTTTCTATGTACGCCCGGGTCTCTGTCACCACCCAGAGGAGGGGCTTTCGATGCAACTCCTGATCTACCGTTGCCACACAGAAGATGGACTTTTTAGTTAAGCCTAAGTCTTCACAAGTAGGGATGAACTTTTGATGTAAGCCTAGGTCTTCACAAGTAGGGATGGGTCTCGGTCACCACACATGGATGTGCTTTATATGTAAGCCTAGGTCATTGTTCTCACATAGGTGACTGGCTTTCGATGAAAGCATAGGGCTCCTCAATTAAGGAGTAGGGTTTCAGTGTAATCCTAGATCTTGTGATAACATTGGGGATGGGCTTATGTAAATTTAGGTCTCAGTGATGAAAGAGGGGGAAGGGCTTTCAATGTAAGCCTAGGTCTTCACAAGTAGGGGGGGGGTGGGCTTCTGCTATAATACTAGGTCCTCCAGTCTGTGGCCATATAGGAGATGCACTTTTATTATAAGCGTAGGTCTTCACAAGCAGGGCACATGACTTCAATGTAACCCTATGTCTCTGTGGCCAGACAGTGCTGGCCTTTGAGTAGAAACCCGTGGCATGCCAGCTGCTCACCATTGCTGGAGTGGCAACCATGAGCCCCACAACCACCAGCAGATAACCCTCTTCAGTGTCACACTGTTAGCCATGATCTAACACAAGAATTGCAGCCATCAATAGTATACCTTGAGCGCTTTCAACCCCATTGTCACCCGAGAAGAATGAATTATTTGCCCTTAAGCTGAAGGTCAAGACAACATGTATCCTTTCCCTAGGCTACTGGGCCCACTGCCTCAACTACCACTGACATGAACCCCAACAGAATGCAGTAACTAAGGGAGGGTCTTTACCAAAGATTTCTGGGTCTCCACTAAGTCACATGCAACTGTTTTCAGCATCTTAATAAAAGCCAAGCATGACTACACCGAGGCCCACTTTACCAGCTGTTCACACCGCTCCGCCATCACACTTTCTGTTGGTTTAAAACGCACAATCCTATCCGTGCACAGCTGAGAAGTCTCCACTGGCTCCTTGTAAGCGTTCAGATTCAATTCAAGGTCCTCGGCCATCCACACATGTGCTTTTCCTTCCTGATATTCCTTTATCCTCCACCCGCAATGAGATGGACCCAAGCTCCTCAGCTGCCTGGTGTGTCAACAGGCAATCACCAAACACAAAAACATGAATAGAGAACCATCATAAAGGAAGAAACAGCCTGATCTGATATCTTACCAGGTGGCATCCATTCTCTCATTTGAGAAGCACTCACCAGGCGTCTCCCACAGAAAGAACAGTAACATCATCCAATCACAATGCAGGAAAGGGAACCCAACGTTCTAATATATAAGGGAAAGGTAGAATGTGCACTACAAATAGGGTGACCAGACATCCCAGTTTTCCCCGGACGGTCCCGGTTTTTGGAGCAGTGTCCCGGTGTCCTGACACTGCTCCAAATTAAAGAAATGTCCCGGTTTTTGGTTCTCAAGATCTGGTCACCCTAACTACAAATCAAACACACACCCATCTTGCAAATCTCTTCGTGGACTACACACTTTTGGTTTGTCAAGTTGTGTTTTGTAATCAGGTGCTCGCAGACTACAAGACAGAAAGGCGAGGAGTAACTAAGCATCTGCACTGCTGTCCTCATTACTGTGCTGTTTAGGGGGTTGAGCTGCAGCTATGGCACCATGTGTCTTTTTACTGTAGTGCTACACCAAGATCAACCCTAATTAACCACAGCATTTCACAAGAATCCTGATGACGTGTACCTCTCCTGGGGGTCTCTTGTAATAAATGTTTCCCCACACTCTGCCTGGGGCCCCTAGGCCCAGCCCCAAGCTCCTGTTAAAAATACCTACAAACATAAATAAAACATCCTTAAAGCTATGCACATTCTACCACTTGAGATCTACAATTCCTGTGAGAACAAAAACACAGACGAAAAAGTGATATTGTTTATAATGAGAACATACTACATGAAATGAGAACACTACATTGAGGTGGAAAAGACTAGATTGCGCGCGAGCCCAGGAAAGGCAGCAGGACCCCCATGACACAGTCTTTGAATCATCGCCCCTCTGCAGAAGCAAGGCCGCCTGCAGCTGTTTACCTGCTTCTCATTAACCAAGGTTAACCAAACACAGCAGAAGAGGACAGCCAACTGCAAGGCCGCTGCCAGCCAGGCAGAGGCAGGGATGGTACTGTTCCTGTCAGGACTTCATCACTTCAATGAAATAAATATTTAGATCACAGAAGGAATCAACACAGGAGCGATTAGCAAGTTGTACGTGTAATCCATTGCTGATTTCTATCAATAATGCATTGCGCCAAAGTGCCCAATTAGCAGAGTGGTATGCAGTATTTATGTGGGCGCTCTCTGAAGGGTTCGGATGTGCTGCAGATTTGGAAGCCAGCACAGTACCACTGCTTGTATCAATATTTTCCTGGTAATTATTCCATCATAGACACCCCCCCCTGGAAAATGGTCTGGGGTGGAGCGCGTTTTAAAATGAAACACACTTTGCCGCAGATGACAAATGGGGAAACATCTTTCGTAAATGCGCCACACCTTTTAAGGTCCGACTTCGAAGCACAATGGTCTCCATTTTGGCTGAGTTTTACAACTTCGACATGTTATCCGCCACTCCCACCCCATCATATTAATACTAAAACTAGAAGGAGGCTGCCACTGCAGCCGCCATCTTGCATCCTTATGCATTATGTACGGGCGCCTGACCAAGCCCACCTTACCCTAGGGTGCCCTACTACAAGTCCTGCTATCATTGAAGTGTGTAAAGTACTATTAGAGTAGACAGGCTTGTGACACTACATCACAGAGCCCTTAATTTAATTCCCTACCATGTTAGTACAGCACACAGTAAGGCAGCTGGTAGCTTATATTAACACAGTTAGTACTGTAACACACTGTTTGTGTTAAATCTAATTTTTCCATTCCTAATAACTTTTCCCAATAACCAATTTTTACCACATGTGGCAAACTTGGAAGTTACTTTTTGAATCATTGGGCAAATTCTACTTGTAGTCCACATGTGAAATGGCAAGGAAGTTGTGGGCCCTCAACACTTGTTGCTGAATACAAGCTCAGTTATACATTGTGCACAATTGGTATGAAAGACAACCACAGCTTGGTACCTACTTAAGAGCTGTGAATGCGACCAAGAATTGACAAACATTTGAGGCACCTCACCGGAGGGTATATTCCGTACAGCATGAACTAGAGTGTCTAATTGTATTGTGGGGGCAGAACTGGAATACATCAGTCTCTCCTATTATTCCGCGCTTTCAATGATTCGAAGACAAATATACATGATTTTTCTTGCAGCATAAACAATAGCCAAGCCATTCTCCTTCCTATACATGCCAGCTTGACCATTGGTTTATATGCTAAGTAATGTTACATGGGTTCCTACACAGCGAGTAGGCCGCTTCAACAAACTGCAGGCCCAGCTAGCATTGGACACTGTAAACAATGAACCCTGTCATATCTCAAGGGTTGAGCCATTGAGTGAGAGGAATTCGTAACATGTTTAGATGAAGGTCCGTTTGTGGCACCTACCAATTTTTGGGACAACTAGAGGTGGAAGGGCTTTACTGTGTCTTCAATGAATCTCAGCCTGATTTGATTTAATAAGTTTTATTGACCATTAAAAGCTGTCTCGTCTTAGCTGTGGAAAATGTTCTTTAGAAAAAGTGGCCCGTCTAGGAACTGCCTTTGTAAACTCCGCCTACTCTAAACAGGTGATTTGGAGCTGCTGAAAGTTAAGCGCGTGTTCTGCAGGGCCTACAGAAACAGGGAATTACTGTGATTCCTGTGCCAACAGCTAATTTACAATCTTCTACTCAGGACATTTTAGCCCCTCTCTTGCTACTAGTCTGCTTAGAGGTTGTTGTTTTCTTTAATACTACCCAGTCCTGCTTTAAAGGCACAGAGACTGACACAGGGGCTGTCCTAGTTCATAAAGTGAAGGTTCCTCAGACACCTTTTAGGTCTTGTAAAGTTGGACCATTTAGTGGCAACAAAAACTATTGATAAAGTACTGATGAACCCAGTTGGGATGGGGAAGTGCGTCTGTTTGGGTATTTTCCATCCAACAGAGACCGAGCTCACAGGGGTTCTTCATTTGCACAACTTAACAATTGCTCAATGATGTGTGATCAAGAACAAGGGTGCTGTACGATGGGCTTTCTCTTAGTGCTCGGTCTCTAGTAGAGGGAGGGAGGACCTCTGACCACTGCTTTAAATTCAGATTTTCTTGCAGGTTTACTCTATGCTTTGTTAATAGGTTGGATGTAACACTTTTCCACTGATAGCAGACTGAAACATGTTGATGCAATTAAACCGTTTAAATTGTGTTACTTTCACTCCTACAAAACAAAATCTAGCCAATGTACGTGTAAAAAAAAGCCACTGGTATTTAATTAGGTTGTGAATAAGTGTCGACCAAAGTTCATCAACAGGTGTCACTAGGATGCATGCATATACGCCTCATGCACCCATGGTACTTGTGTTATCCTGGTGCATAGACGTTCCAGAGTTGACCAGAAAAGGTCCATTTTGTAGGCATATGCATTTCCGATTGGCCTCAATGTGCATTCTCAAGGACTTTACAGTTGGTGGAGAAAATATTTATCTCTTACTTCAAGTTACTGAGTATGCCCTGCTTACACGCCACTCAGAACCTGGAAGCGGGGCAGAGATGGGAGCGATGGCAGAGGTGGTACAGGCTACAAAGACTACTGAAAGTAGAGCTGGAGGCATCATGGTTTAGTAGCTTTTTGAATGGTTGAAGGATGGCACAGCCCACACACATACATTGGTGGCCCACGCACTTTCCAAACATCTGCCAAGGCATGCCAATCTTTGAAGCTAACCCTGCAACTTCACACAGCATGGTGGCACACTTGGTTCCTCATCTCCACAGCCTTCTTTTTCTTGTTGTAGACTAAAATCAGCTTGAAAGGAGAATTTGAAATGGAATCTATACATTCAGGGAGTGGGGATGTGCTGATATTTACAAAGAATAGATTCTAACATACTGTATTCCGCATGTTTAGCCTTTTTCATGGGCCTCCCCCACTCCCCTGATAAATTCTGGCAGGTTTGACCTGCCGGGAGTTATCAAGGGAAAACTCAGAGGGTTTGATAATCATCACACGACTCGTAATTCCGACTTTTGCGCAGGGATTGGAATTTAGCCCTGCACTTGTCATGAGGGTCTAAGGATGGCATTTGGCCATCGTGGATGGCCAGCCAGGGTGGTGAAGGCTATACCCTCCACCAAGCTGACGAGGTGAGTCCATCCTGTCTTTATGCTGTGAAGGGGGCAGAAGTAGCGGCTGCTCCCATCATCCCACTGAAAGATTGCTGGGCATGTGCCATGTTTAAAGGACTCACTTGGCAAACATTTTTGTTTTGAGAAAGTAGCTTCCCAAAGCTGACGTGTGTTTCCTCACTATAAAAAAATTAATGTGCCCAATGTAAACAGTTTTCTCCTTACACGTGGGCCTTTCTACATTTTCCCTCCATGTGTCTGACACGTATAGTTTGGGAAATACATACAAGGAAAATGAATGAGGTTCGGCCTGCCCTAAATAAGGCAGTATAACAGTGACCCTGATCTGGCGGTCCTTTCGAGATCAGGTCTCCAGGTCAGAGGTTTCCACCAGGGTCGGAATGGCCTATGGGGCAATCAGGCAGTGCCCGATGGGCTGGTCTGACGATCAGTGTGTGGGCCGGGTTTTGACCAGTTGTGGGACGGTTTTACGGTCATGTGAGCTGGTTAATACTGTTGATTTCCCTCACATTACCACTTTTCCAACTATCTGCTTTACTAATGGGGGCGGCTTTTATTTTGATCCCGGTCAGACCCTGGTTCCCACTGGTAGGGCCAGTTGGTATAACACCGCTGCATCCAAGTTCTCTTGCACTGTAAAAGCCTAACTCAAGCCTGGACACATTTTTTATATGACTACTAGCCGTGCTGACTTCATCGCCTGATCTTTCCCATCTTATCTCTGTATCCACCAATGAAGAAATACGTCTGAATGTAAGAGGGAGGGATAAGGAAGCTGAGATGTGGCCCCTCCTGCGTGAATTCTCTGACTTTGGTAACCAGAGACTAGTATAACCGCCCCCCCCCCTTGCAGGGGGTGAAGGAACAGCTGTGGTGGGGATTGCTTCCTGTCTATGTGGTACCACTGACTCATTGAATTACTAGGATATTATTTGAAAAACATAGAAACTTAGGGGGTGATTAGGATGGCGTAAATCACCACCACTGTGCCGGCGGTGGCGACCGTCATGCCACCCTAACCTGATTTACCCACTGCCAGATTACAATGGCGGCGGGTATGGAAGCGGACGGAAAGTTTGTGTGCCGCTTTTCCGCCGGTCGGCAATCGTTACTATTGCCAGCTGGGCAGAGTTGGGGCACATATATGGTGGCGGTGCCTAGCAGGCACCGCCATCCATATTATGATGTGTGGTGTTCCAGGCCTTTCCATAGCGGTGATGCCACCATGGAAAGGCTGGCAGGGATTTGCTTTGGGGGCCCGTTGCGGGCGACGGAGGAGGTGGTTGTTGAGGGGCTGCACTTGGGAGGTACCTATGGTACCCCCCTACATTGCCATGCACAAGGTGGCAGGCACCGTGCGGTGCCTGCCACGTTGTGCATGGCAATGCACAACATGACATTTTACCATTGCGGCGGGTGCAGCAGCCAGCAGCACCTGCCGCAATGTTGGAATGCCAGATGCGACCTCCGCGATGGCGGTCGCATCATAATTGGAGTGGTGGTACCGCCACATGGCAGGCGTGCAGTCCTGTTACCGCTAGGGTGCCGCCATCCTGATCACCCCCTTAGTCCAGTCTAAAAATCTACAAACTCCACGTTAAAACCTTTCTTTTTTAAAACAAATTAAAAATAAGAAGTAAGGAAGGTATGGAGCCCACTTCAGATGGCATTGGCACTGGTGAAATGTTCAAGATGCAATGCTGCCTTGTGTTCAGAAAGTAACTTCCAAGTTTTCACCCTGAGCTTGAAGGCCAAAAGCAAATCAGAGAGCAATTGTGAATGCCACTGAACTGGGAGTTAAGACGTCAACTCAAGGTGTAAACTTTAAAACACAGGATTCCTAATCAAATGTTGAATGAAAAAGACACACCATGTCAAAGCCAATCATTTTGGGTTTCATACAGCAAAACATTTACTAAAGTGTAAGTAAGACACAAATAACTGGTTTCCCTGAAGTATCAGCAGTGTACGCATTCCGTGCACACAGAAAAGGTACAGTAGGGGGCTCGACAGTGCATGCAGAGGAAACATGCCATCAGTCAATACATTACCATGTGCCAGCACCACACACGCGGCCAGCATCACCGCTGGACACAGCATGATCGGCATTTGTACCGTTAGGGGACAGATCAGATCCCATTCCAATATGGCGAAGGTCATTTTTATACCGGACATCAATGTACCCTTCGGTGCACTATAAGGACATTTTACCATTTATATATTGGACGGCATTTAAGGAATTTTGTAATGAATTTAACACAGCCACTTCCTTCTGACTAGTCTAGTAACTTTACAGGGTGCCACCCCAAAACACAGCAGGTATAGACATGGGTCTGATAGGAAAGCAGCTCACACACAGCAAAGTAAGTACTAAGCCACCCATGTTGTATAGGCTTAGTAAGAGCAGGTTCAGAGCTCACACATAGCAGGCAGCGACCACAAACACCACACTTACAGCCTCATGCATCAAGCCAAAATCCAGTCGGTAAAATACCGATTCGCTAATAGCTCCCGATATTGAGTTAAAAATACCCAATCCCAATGCATCAACCCAAAAGCAAAAATCGCTATTTAAGGAATCCTTAAATAGCGATTCCTTAAATAGCGATAGCATTTAAGGAATCCCAAATTGAGATTCCTTAATTAAGGAATCTCAATTTGGGATTCCTTAAATGCAATGCATGAAAGTTAAAAAAATTAGCGAATTCGCTAATAGGGGGAGCAAATTACCATGAAGATGAACTGCATGGTAATTTGCTAAAAGTTTGAAAAATGCACTTTTGTGCATTTTTCAAAGTTTCATGTTGCGCACACACATGCCCTTAGAGCATGTGTGTGTGCAACATATGTGCACATATCAATTTCAGGGGTGCAATAGGGTGTCATTTTGACACCCTTGCACCCTTGAAATTGCATGAGCAATTTGCGAGAACCTACTGGTACTCGCTATTTGCTCATGCAATCTCCAATTCATTCCTATGGGCCTGGAGGCCCATAGGAATGATTGGGACGGCATTCCTTAATTGCTACTCGCAATTTGCTAGTAGCAATTAAGGAAAGTTAAGGAATCGCTATTTGAATAGCGATTCCTACATGCATAGCCTTTTGCTATTCCTTATTAGTGATTCCTTATTTTTCGCTAATAAGGAATGGCAAATGGCATTGTTGATGCATGTGCCCCTAAATGTTTAGACTGCAAAAACTGTCTCATAGCAAGGACTGGACCAACAGTGTAATTGTGCACATTGCAAAAGCAGGCACTGAGCTCACACCTAACAGACAAGGAACCCACAATGTGTCTCACATCGACCAGGGGCACATGCCAAATCTGTTACATGATAACAGAGGCGCCATACAGCAGGGTGACACTACAGGGTTTAGTAATAAAAGAACCCAAGGAGTGTGGGAGGCCAAAGGATCTGATCTCCACCAGCTCTCATCTCTTCCACAAGTCCCTATGCTTAGGCCACATTTGTATGTCCATATCAACAATATATGTCACAGCTCCTTCATTCCCCCTCCTTCGTGCACTCGCGTGCGGGTGCTTTTCGCGGGCGGAGTACCCGCAATAATGACAGCTTCAACCGCGTATTCCACTTCGAACACAAAGAAAGCCCTCTTGGGGGCTGGTTAGCGCGAGTCCGTAAAATAAAAACTTTGGGACTCGCCCCCGAGAGCGCTTTCTTTGTGTTCGAAGTGGAATACGAGGTTGAAGCGGTCATCAACAATATATGTGTATGTTTCTTTTAGCTTATACAAAGTGACCTACACATAAAGAAACAGCTGCTGTAAAATTACCAAGTTGTCAATGGTTTTCAAGATATGCATGTTTACCTCAAACGGTATTAGTAAAAGGCACTGACAATAACGTATTCTACTAAGTACACGTTGTTTTAATTTCACAATATCATTTCCAATATTAGCTGCATATATTAAAAGCAATTTGCTCATGGGACTACCTGCATCCTAATTCATGTTTCAATACTTTTCTGCAAGTTTAGTACTTTGTAAGTAAAAACTTAAATGTCCTAACAATATGTGAAATAAACTAGCATTAGAATTTTAACAAAGGCTGTTGTTTATGCAGATAGTGAATGCCCAGAATATTTGACAGTCTTTCCATAGATAAGCATGGCTCTGGTGCAGTGCTCAACAGAAGGCACCATTTCAAGATGGCTGCTTCAGAGATCGAAGAAAAGCAGCCAATCAAAGAGAGACAATACTGGTCTGCATAAAGGATTATACGTGCTATAGGTCAACGAGAGGTAAAGAGGCATGCAGTGCACTTTCACTGCAGCAGCAGGCACCTATGCGGCACATATTCAAATTCCATAGGTTCTCTTAATGCCACTGATATGCATTTTGCTCAAAGGTGCCACTATGTGAAAGCATAGAGAAAGAGTCTTAAAATGACAAATGTTTGACTCTCTCCAAACTCTTCACATCATATGTGTCTATTCCCACAAACCTCATCAGATGTACTGCAAGGATTAGATTGCATACTCATACAAGGAAAGTTATCTTGTGAATCTCTGAAATGCAACCTCAAAAAAACACAGCTTTGTGATTGTGATGTGTGTTCTTAGCCATGTAAACACAGTCTAACAGCGTTAGTTATACGAAGGAAAGACTCATTCAAACTAGGAATTCAATTCCTTTGCAGCCGCTCTCTGCCAGGAGAGTACAGTGCCAACCATCGGGCGCTGCACAAAGCCACAGCAACAGAATCCCTCGGTTCCATGTGGACTGTGGGTGACTTCATCATACTGGCTTCTTCCCCAAATACAAGGCAAAGAGCCTCACTACACTGACTTGTCCCAAAGGACAAACGTGAGTAAATGGGTCACTTGCACAAGTGCAGTACACCGGAGTGTCCGATAAGATCAAGGACTCGGCTATCGACCATTATGGCGGTGTTGCTAATTTGCATCAGTCCTTCTATCGAGGCTTTCAATGGTGGCTGGTGGAACAGCACTGAGGCCACCACACATCTCGCTTTCTCCTTGGCATTGATGGCTCTTCGTGATCGTGGCTTTCAAGGGTGGTTGGTGGAATGGCACTGAGGCCATCACACATCTCGCTTTCTCCTTGGCATTGATGGCTCTTCGTGATCGTGGCTTTCAAGGGTGGCAGGTGGAATGGCACGGAGGCCATCACACATCTCGCTTTCTCCTTGGCATTGATGGCTCTTCGTGATCGTGGCTTTCAAGGGTGGCTGGTGGAATTGCACGGAGGCCACCACATACCTCGCCTTCTCCTTGGCATTGCTGGCTCTTTGTGATCGTGGCTTTCAAGGGTGGTTGGTGGAATGGCACTGGGGCCATCACACATCTCGCTTTCTCCTTGGCATTGCTGGCTCTTCGAGATCGTGGCTTTCAAGGGTGGTTGGTGGAATGGCACTGGGGCCATCACACATCTCGCTTTCTTCTTGGCATTGCTGGCTCTTCGTGATCGTGGCTTTCAAGGGTGGCTGGTGGAATGGCACTGGGGCCATCACACATCTCGCTTTCTCCTTGGCATTGCTGGCTCTTCGTGATCGTGGCTTTCAAGGGTGGTTGGTGGAATGGCACGGAGGCCATCACACATCTCGCTTTCTCCTTGGCATTGCTGGCTCTTCGTGATCGTGGCTTTCAAGGGTGGCTGGTGGAATGGCACTGGGGCCATCACACATCTCGCTTTCTCCTTGGCATTGCTGGCTCTTCGTGATCGTGGCTTTCAAGGGTGGCTGGTGGAATGGCACTGGGGCCATCACACATCTCGCTTTCTCCTTGGCATTGATGGCTCTTTGTGATCGTGGCCTTTAAGGCTGAGAACTGGTAGCTGTTGTCCACAGTCTGGGCATTGAGATTTCACCCACATACTACAGTTGTCTCTTGCCCTTGTTGACCACTGACGGCCTAGATTCACACAACGGTGCGCGATAAAGATGGATGTGGAGGTACAATGGAAATCATTCTTGTCTTACGATCATTTTCTGCTGGTTAGCATAAAATAAAACGAATATGTGCAACAGACCCACAAGTAGCCGCGGCAGTGTTAATGAAAGCCCTTCGCCACCAGAAATAAGAGCACGATGCACTGGTGGGTGCAGGCGGAGGAGAGGTTTCTGGTTTGTCTGTAGTGAGGAGCCGGTTTCTGTGCGTGTCTCTGCCTTTGGCCCAGGATGCGATGCAGGGACCTTCGGGGAAGCTCGACTCTCCTATTCTGAATGCAGCACAGAAAGATGACTCTCACCACACCCGGGGTAGCCAGGATCCTTCCTAGGGGATGGAGGAGGGAGTTATTTTACACCTAACAAGTACTATGTTCAGCTCTACACAGTAGTCACTAACTGGATCCTTTCCAGAAAGCACTCAGGATAATGGTGAGCAGCTGGCCACTACTGGACCAAGAAGGTGCTGCCACCCTTACACAGCATTTAAATGCATACACAGTGCAGACAAAGTGTGTAAAAATGATATCCAGACATATTTTCGGTCCCAAAATATCAGGTATCGTAAACATCAACAAAGCTACAAACCAAAGCATAGAGTAACATTAATTGCCCTAGGCCATCAGCAGTCATTTAACTAAAATATAAGCTAGGACTGCTATTTGAATTGAATCTTTCATTTATTTATACATCGCTTCTTATAGTGCTGCGCCACATGCGTAGTTTTAGAGTGCGTTACAAAGAACAGATTCAGACAGGACATGACCAAGCCCTTGCAAGCAACGTCCCTGGTATTGGGCGCAATAGGTGGGGGACTGGTGGAGCAGGATGGAGTCGAGGGGAGGAAAACTAATACTAGGAGGGGGGACATAAATATTGGGGGGAGATCATGGAAAAGAATTCCAAGAGGGCTAGGAAGAAGGTCATTGCGGTACTCTCCAATCACGACAGAGGAATTTGTTTACGTTTCTACATAATGATATCCGAGACAGCCGGGTTCCCAACTCGGCAGGCCCAGGAGTTCCGCATCCCAACTCCTGAATGCTTAAGGATGGTTTCTACATCAGTCTGGTTATAAATTAAGGTGTTCGAAGACTTCGGAGGCCTTTCCAATCTCCAAAGTTGGTCAGTAGCCTGGGTGGTTAGGGTTTTTTCCAGACAATATCAGCGTGGGAGGCTAATTTAACGTGAGCCTGGCTTCAAGGGGTAGCCACTGAAGCTCTCTGAGTACTGGTGTTAAGTGTTGGATTTTCCTGCCCTGGTGGTTGATTGGATAGATTTTGTGATCTTCTTCTGGACAGTGTGGAGTGTTTCAGAGCTCTTTATCCTGGTTGGGCTCTTAGAAGAATGACACCCACTGTTTACGTCTGATGCCGAAATACGACACAGTGCTCTTCTGCTCATGCATTTTGTACATCTCTCCGGTTATTTCTTCTCTCGTTTTTGGATCATTGCCTGTACTCCCTATGTCACAAGAAGGCCAACATTTTAATTCTTTCAATCTTTTAATTATTTTAAAGTATAAATGTAATTATTTCAAATAACTAATATTCACAATGCACACCAACACATGCACATTCTCCAAGCTTGGATTCTCCCACACATGTTCCCATCCATTAGTAGCCCCCAGAATCTTGAACCCCAGCTCCTAAGACTCCTCTTAGACGATCACCGTACTATCCACCCCGCGACTCCCTCCCAGGATCAGACTTATACTTCAGTCCCCCCTTCGATCTTGTGATCTAGCCTGAGCTCACCCCAAGTTCTTTCAACTTGTCTCGACATTCCTTATAAGTGACTGATACACTCCTACTGAGCTCAGGGGACCCTGCTCTCTCCTCCAATAGTACTAGTATGTTGATCATCTCATATGCCAGACTCTCAGCTCTCTAAATAGCCAGGTACCTGTTATCACATGGTGCAGAAGTCATTCCTCATTTAGGGTAAGGGAGTCGCATATCACGCCAATATTAGCGCCACGTCAGCAGATGCCACAATTAGCCTCACACAAAAATTGTTGGAGGTCCTTCCATATAGATCATCCGTTATTATTATTTATAATGTTTATATAGCGCCAGTTAGACCGAAGGTATCAGAGCGCTTTACACCATCAGCAGCATTTTATGTAGTGGTATTTTCTTATCTGCATATGATGCACAGAAGATACATTTATTATTTATGTTTTTATGTTATGGTGTTCTTTTCTGTAGTCCCTATTCTCATGCATGAAATAATACTAGCATTACAAAGGCTCAATGAGACGCTATTGTTAACAATTTTTGAACCACTCACTCTCTGTAAAATGTTTTTTGTTTTTCTGTGTTTTGCTATTATTTTAAAACACATGTATCACTTATGCATCCCGAGCAGACATAAATAAAATTAAACTAATCCCTCAACTGCATTTTAACCACTGTGACCTTATAGGGAGCCCTTCTATCACTAGCCGGCGTTGTGCTAGTATGTGACCTGGCTCTCAGAGTGAGGGTCACACATCCTGCCTTACACCAGACAGAAGCAGCGATGCCAGGGAAAAGGACCAATCATATTTTTTCTACTGAAATACATCTAGGTAGAATCAAGTAGTGAGCCTGCCATTGGCGCCGGACACTGAGACAAACAGATACATTTTGGTTTCATCCCCGGGAATAATGTATCCATCCTACCACCCAGGGGTTACCAACTTTGTGCCCCACATTGCCCATCAAGCATCTCTTTTCTCAAATGTCCATACAATGAGTCTCCACGTCTACAAGGTATGGCGACGAGGCCTCATGTTGCAGCCCATGTCAGGACTCAGAATGTACCACCAAGCAGGGGTACATGTCCTTAACCGGCCACTCTCTTCCAAGTACAAGACGGATCCGAACCTGCTGTCGGTGCATCAATAAGTAAAGACTCAACTGTTTAAGTTGCATTTCCTAGCATGTAAATCACTACACATTTCAAGTACTTATCTATATTAGTGTTTGTTTTACTGCACTAATGTTGAAAATTACTCTAATGTTACTTTTAACAGTTTGTTCAAATGTACAGCATTCACAGGCTCCAGAGTGAATGGCGCTTTAGAAAACATTTATACAAAAAAAGTCAATGAGTGTCTGACCCACACGGCAATTACTGTTAGTTATGAAAAACAATTAATCTAAACACGGACCTAGGTAAGATTTTGAGGTTACTGTATTTTGCACCCTCTTTCTGGACAGTGAAAAACAAAAGAAGGTCTTTAGGAGTGAAAGAAGACGAATTTGTATTTCTGAAGGGGCATTTTGAACTGATTAATGTTAACATTGTACAAGGGATTTTGGCAAAATTCACACTTTTTAGTAGCTACAAATTTCAGTAAATCAAGACATCTCCAGTTCATGGGCTAACAACAATAGAGAAGCCAGGTCTGGTGGCTTTGTGGACTAATGCATCCACTGTAGTGGTCTGTGCTCGACCTCATGGTCACAGGTTCAAATCCCGGCTTTCATCCTTCTGAGGTCGATAAAATGAGTACCATTGATTTGGGTAACAATAAACATCTGTTATTCAGCGCCAAGATACTCTTGGATGAACGTGTGCTTTACAAATATACATGTTATGTTAGAAGCGGCAGACGTCATGGGATTTAGGAACCTTCTTTGAGATACGAATGGAGCTTGATTAAAAAAATGCTTACATTTTTACTATGAATTAGTAGGAATGTTCTAACATTAATGAAGTGACAACATTTTTGCCCCACATTTTCCTTGCCATTCATCAACAACTGAATAATCTACAAGCTGAAGACCAGTGCATGAACGGATTAATAGAGTGAAGAAACATACACTTTTCCACTCACAGTAGTTGAGGTCATAGAATTGGAGCAAATATTTTTGTGAAATGTGCACTGCACATTTCACGAAAATGTGTTTAACCAGTTAGGTAAGAGCATTTCCCATACCGTGACACTTAACAGATTTTCATCCTTAACTCCATCCCACCCTCCGCCCACACCTCGCTCTAGATGCTGCTGACACACACCATAGGTATGTCCATCATCTTTTCCATAAAGTGCTCTGACTGCAGATAGAAACTCATCAACGCTTCGTGACATACTATAGGTGGCGACGAGGACTAGACATGAAGCAGAAGGAGGCTTGTGCAGTTGGCACCTTTATCAGCACTTACCGCTGAATAACAATTTCCTTGAACCAGAAACACAAGCAATCAATGGACTTTGGGGGACGTTAGACAATGATTTTTCCCCATTAAAACCTTCCCTCTGGAAGTTCTGTGGTAAATAACCTTGGGGTTAAAATATCTACCTTGATATAACCCGAAATGACCTATGACTTATGCGGCGAAATCTATTGTTGATTAAACTTTTTTATGTGTTATGCGACCAAACTGCAGTTCAAATAGGAGCATACTGAAGGACTGTGACCTAGCAGCTACTCCCAAAATATTATTGTGGTGGATTTAATTATAGTAAATCTAAACTTACTCTGACAATGTTTTCATAGAAGTTATTATGGCCAAGTTGCATATCTGTAGGCCATTATGTTGACCGCAATATTGTTTGATAAACCCTTTTTTTATATTACGCAAGCAGTTCAGTTTGTGTAACATATTCAGTGATTACTCATCAGTAACCAACATACAAATGCAATGGTTAGATGGTTAGACGACGGGTGGTGGTCAAGATATGCGTTCGATATGTGTTTGTGTAATGGTGGGAAATACAGAGTCTAAAAGGGTAAGTAGTTTACAAACATTAAAAACTGGTTGAGTACGAGACTGATAAATTGAATATTGAGATAGGTGAGCTGCCTTTTCTTGAATGTAAGGTAGGTTGGCGACACCCCTCGTATTGGCAAATTTGCTCTAAGATTTCATTCACAACAGCTGAGGTGATGTGATGTGGTGAAATGACAACACCTCAACCAAGACCATTGTACAGTGTCTCTTTACTGGTTTAAGGTGTGATATGGACTATGCAATAAAGTCTAAGACGAGGCTGTCCGGAAATTCAGAAATTGCATGAAATTAGGCAATCTACCAAATTGTGATTAAAACAAGCCAGATAATGTTAGCAAAGAATATGGGCTATAATGATGGATGCAGTTGTAACTCAGAACAACAGGATAGTGGGTTGTCATGGCAGCAGAGATGATGATTCCCGTGGACCTATGATTTAGAAGTTTGGGACTGGTCTATGTATAACATGTGTAAGGCAAATCTACCTCGTACAATAGTGTTTTTCTGTGGATATTTGTTTTTGTTTCTTCTATCATTAGGATCAAAAAAGCATCAAAGGAATATAGAGATTGGAGAATCCTTCGTGCCGTGTTGAACTGGCACCATTAATCCTGGGCCTGCTTGTTTAGTCCTGTGTTTTGCCAGGTTGAATCGGACAGATATCGCCTTCTAATTTGGAAAGGCTCTCTTCATGTGTTCTCAGTTTAAAAATCTTGGACATGCATTTGGTTATAATACACATGAGATTATATATATATTGTTTTTATTTTAATTGTGTATTTTTGACATGTACTGTTATTTACGATTTCTGTGAACCTTTGCTTGTATTCATATCATCTTCTATATTATCCTTTTACTATTTTAATAGATATTATATATCGTTATTGTTCTTTATTACACCTTCATGTATTTATTTATTAACAAATAACTGCATATATGAAGTATTGTTTTTATGATCAGAATAATCTTTTCAATAAACCTTTTCTTGAACTATAATACACATGGGATTCTGCTATTTCCGGCCATGCGCTATGCCCTGTGAATTATATGGGGAAATTACATAGCCGACAGACCCAACATACTTTTTGAATGGGTCAATTACCCCTGTGAAATGCAATGTCAATACCATGGAATGTTGTTACTATGCTATTATGTTCTTGTGATCTTGAAGACAGAATGCATTTTTGATTGTACTAAACGACTTTAATATAGAAAAAGGTTTGTGAAAGATGCATTTAATAAAGAAGGCGTCGGATTTCTTTGTGACACTTGCATGATCATCTAAAAAGAGGGCTCCCTCGCGTTGGCGGGCTTGTAGCCCAGGCCTCCGGGCATGAAGAGGAGTCTTTTGATGAAGGAAGCCACCTGGCCAGTAGGTGAGGGCTTCAAGCCTTAATAGATCACTCATCTTAGGCAGTTAACAATACACATTAATTCATTCTTAATGTAAGCCTTGTATATCTTCACAAAACCTTTTTAGTCTGGTGTCATCTAAAAGGGGGAACAAATTAAATTTGTGCTGGTTAATCCTGTTTTTTTTTTTTTTTTTAAAACATGCTCATTTGTTTTTTTTAACATTAACTATTGCAGACCCCTGTGCTATTCTTTTTACAAGTATTTGTAATAACCCCTATTGGAAAACATACATGAAACAAATTGATTGTTATGAATATTATATAAATGATCAATATTATTAGTTGTCTGCCGCTAATGCAAAAATATGGATTTTGAAGACATCAATTGTACATATCAAGGAGACTTCAATGTCATCATACAGTATGTGATTCTGTGCAAACTTATTTAAGCCTCAGAGTCGTGATATTGTGGGCGACAGTTCTGCTCGCACGGTCACTTAGCTGAGGAGTTTCTGTTCACATCTACATAAAGAGGAAGTGTTGCAAAAAATCACCACACCTTCCATCTTTATTTACTCTCTAATCTCATGGAAAGGGAAGACAGACTCTGCACCAGTGGCCATGGCGACCAAAGGTCGTGGGCTGGAAGCCTGCACTAACTAGGCTTCACTACACCTTCGGATAAGGCAACCTTGGTTACAGCAAATATCTGCTGCAAACACTGGCAACAATGCAAGACAAATAAAGACTGGGAAGTCTAGGGCTGGCTACGGGACAGCTTTATCTGACCAGCAGGTTAGTCATGCAATGGTACATAAGCTAACCTACTACAGCTCAGCGACAAAGGCACATTCTCAACTAAACTACACAGGCAGTTACAAAACTCAAATCATCCTTTTTTGGGCCTACCAAACAGCAAAACAGGGACAATATATTTGACCTTTCAGGAGCTCACAGTCATGGAAAATTGTATCATGAAATATTCCTGCGATTCCAATGCCCCTCTCTGCCAGCACCTCTCATTGTGGCCCTGTTTTGTTTCTTCCTGTAAAGGTGTAAGAGACTATAAACACACTTTCAGGTCTGCGGCCCGGCCTTGTGAATAGGAAAATTAATGAGGCCCTCATTGGAAAGATTGTAAAAGAGTTTTGTCAACTTTATGAAAAGTTTAATCAATTTAAAAAAAAATGTTAAGTGCTCCACCAAAGTTTTTTGCCGAATGCTAGTACTGCCAAATGCTAGTGCTCCTGGATGGCAGGGCTGCAGAATACCAAGGAGACCTTGTCTTGATTTTACGTCCGGCCTCTGTTTCTTCCACCACCCTACCCTTCCTGTCTCTTTATTTCACACTTGCATGTTATTTTTCATCCCAATTTTCACTTTTTGTCACTATTTTCTCCTTTCTTTGACTCCCTCCACCCACTTGCTCTAGGTTAAAGTCTAATGCTGAAAAATAAGTCCTGGTCCCCAGAAATGAGTGACGGTGACCACCACCTACAATCACCAGCACAAATTAAGCACTGGCTTTATGAAATGCCTACTAATTCTGGGACAGGGGCATGTGTCTGTACTTAACTCGCCTGCTTCACTTGGGGTCGGTGAGAAATACTGTGTGTGGACAATGGCCAACACTTTGCTAAGGATCTGTATCCTTAAAGCGCAACTACTGAAGGGAACACTTGAAGGGGCTCCACAGAGCCAAAAGAAAGTGTACATGAGATAAAATTATGAGATAATATTTAGTGAGGGTATAGTGAGGTCTAAAGTAAAGGCCTACCCTGCATCAGATAAGCCTTTATTCCTTATGTAGCAGCAGGGGCATTGCGCTCCACAGGGAAGCGGCAGCTATAGAAGGCTCTTCCGCCACTAAGCACCCATTTGCAAGATGGAAATTGAAGACGGAAAAGATCTGCAGATCGAAGATTGAGCGGTGGACGATACCAAGCAAGTCTGGAGGAAAGTGCGTGCAACGCCTTATGCACTCGGCGCGAGACTTGAAACTTAATGCATTCTCACACTGGAAGCCGGTGTAGAGCGATCAGAGCCGGAGAGATATGGCAGTGATGTGAAGGGGCAAAAGTATCCTTTCCTCTGTGTCCTATATCAGCGCAGCTTCTGTATCGCATTACCCAGTACCCCGAAGTAACCTGCGTTGCAATAATCGATCCTGCATGAGACAAAGGCACTTAGAATTATTACTTTATGCCACCAAGGCGAGCAGATAAAGAATTTTCCTAAGTATCCACGGATGAAGAAACGAAGAACTGACCAGAACTCACCTGTGCACACATTGTGTGACCAGTGTCTTTGAAAGCAGATTCCTACATTTAATAATCTACTGATTGTAGGGCAGATGTAAGAAATGGGTCGTGTGCTGAGCTTAAACACTGTCTGCAATGTCCTAATATACGCTTTTGTCTCATTTTTGGATCCAACGTTGTGTTTAGGGATTGTCTTGTTCTGGCATGTCAAGAGATTTCATGACGGAAAAGCAGCTTCAAACAACAAAGTTGGGCGACCCGGTGTCCCTCGGAACCTGGGTACAACGTTTATAAACAAAAATGGTTCTGTCGGGGTTAATTATCTTTGCACATAAAGAGTCGCATGAAACCAAATATCAATGGAACATGAATGAAACACAGGCCTGACCAGATAGGCAGCGTTATCTGGAATGATCAGAATAACAAGGTTTGTATAAATCCACTTTGCAGTTTATCAGAATTAATTCATTCAGATATATCCATTTTTCAAAGGTACAAAGAGGCTGTTCAGAAATAGGTCAAACATATACATATAGTGCTCATGTGACAAAGGTGCTTAGTGATTAACTTGGTGCAATATGTACAAGGTGTTTACAAGATTTATGTACAAGGGGAAAAGACAAAGTTACTTTGAGGCCAGACAAATAACCAAGCGCCCTACTGGCTTTAAATGCTTCTTTTAGTGTGTATGGTCTTGGTAAATCTGTGCCTAGTGATATCGTCGACGTTTCAACCCATGGTGTGCTCCCTTCGGTAGTCACTACGGGTCTTCATCAGGACATGGTGCGGGGGGGGGAGGGGGGGGGGGGAGATTGATTGATCAGTAACAGCCTTGGCGAGGCCAGAGGCTGATTCTGGCTGTGTAATCCCGGTGAGAGGGTCTGCGGGATTCTTGGCTATGAATGGCTTGAGTCGCGTGATTCGTCCCGGATCAGTCAGTGTAGGGGAAGCAGGCTAACACTTAGCCAAGGCTGTTACTGATCAATCAATCTCCCCCCCCCCTCCCGCACCATGTCCTGATGAAGACCCGTAGTGACTACCGAAGGGAGCACACCGTGGGTTGAAACGTCGACGATATCACTAGGCACAGATTTACCAAGACCATACACACTAAAAAAAAGCATTTAAAGCCAGTAGGGCGCTTGATTATTTGTCTGGCCTCAAAGTAACTTTGTCTTTTCCCCTTGTACATAAAGCTTGTAAACACCTTGTACATATTGCACCAAGTTGATCACTAAGCACCTTTGTCACATGAGCACTATATATATATATTTGACCTATTTCTGAACAGCCTCTTTGTACCTTTGAAAAATGGATATATCTGAATGAATTAATTCTGATAAAATGCAAAATGGATATATACAAACATTGTTATTCTGATCATTCCAGATAACGCTGCCTATCTGGTCAGGCGTGTGTTTCATTCATGTTCCATTGATATTTGGTTTCATGCGACTCTTTATGCGAAAATCAGCTTCTGCAGATGGTTACATGGAGAGACTGATGGCGTTCTTGAAGGCCGAAGGCCAGGAATAGACTTTGGAAACAAAACACCAAAGAAAAGTCAACTGGTTGGATCCAAACATAAAAGAGCAAAATTAGAAGCCCACAGCTGAGGCCACAGGTCCGAACCAAACATCTATAGCAGAGAGCCAATGGCAGCTTCTAAGGGCAAAACCACAAAGATTGCAGATGGAAACTAAATGCCAAACATCAAATGTCAGAACAAATCGTCCAATGCAAATTGTGATAGGCTGGAATAAAAGAATACAAAAAGCACAAATAAATTAAAAAAATAACAATATCAGAAGATTATGTTTAAAGGTGCTATTTAAACTAAAAACCAAAAAGTATACAACCAAATGTCATAGGTCGGAATTTGATGCTAATAACCAAATGTCACAGGTAAGAATCAATAAAATAAACGACAGAGGTCATGACAACTGACTCAAAGCAAAATATCAAATGTTAGACACCTAAATAATACAAGCAAAAGGTCAAATGTTACCGCCAAATTACCTTAAGCAAATCTCAGATCGGAATCAGAGGAAGAAAAGTCCAAGATCACAGTAAAATGCAGGCACCAACATGTTTCAAACACAAATCGGAAGAATAAAACCAAAAGTCAATGATCAGAATTACATATTGAAAACCAATTGCCAATGATCAGAGCCTGGAGAATAGAACCACAGGCAAGGGATCGGAATAAAATGTCCTGAAATACAAATCACAGACCAAATTAGAAGACTGAAACTAAAGGTCAAAGGTCTAAATCACAGGTTCAACCCCGGATGTCAAAAGTAAGAACCCAAACAATAAAAACAAAGCTCAAAGGAAAATATGCACAAGCAACTGTCACAGATCCGAACCAGAAAACAGAAAGCAAATGGCACTGTTTAGAAGCACAACGTCAAACTCAAATTCAAAGGTCAGAGCCTAAAGGGTAAAAAACATAGGTCAAAGGTCAGGACAAATGAACATAAACTTCTATCACAGATCAAATAGAATGTGGGAGGCCCAATCCAAAAGAATCAAAATCCAAAAATGTGCCCAAACCGAGGTGACAGGAGACACATTGGTAAAGCAAGCGAGTGTGGTGGGCGAGACCTGGGAGGGGCGCGTCTAGGAGCCCGGGAGGGGCTGGCACGGCGCTGATGTCATTGTCATCTCGGAGCAGCGCGAGGCGCAGGCAGCCGCTGCCGTCACCTTGGACCCAGAAAGATGCTGAGAGGGCATTATTGGGAACTGGGAGCGGCACCATTAATAGGAGCCCTTGGCTCTCCTGGCTGGTGCCAGGCTCTACCCACACACACCCTCCGCTCGGGGGGCAAGGTCCACCCGAGACGTGAAGCGGCGCCGCTCCCTGCTGCAGCAGTGCCAGGTGTCCCGGTACACCGAGACATGCCGACAGGAGACACTAGGTGCACACATGGAAGGGGGGGGGGGGGGGCACACAGGTGGGGGGTTGGTTAACACAAAGACAGGACGAGTCAGGGAGCTCGCGGACTCAAACACGAGGGGGGCGGCAGGAGAGAGCAGACAGAAGATTCATAGACAGCATAGACAATGACTGACAGCACTGACATGAGGAGTGAGTGTCCACGCACGAGGCTTCAAGAGTGAGGGAAGAGGCAGGAGGCATGAGGGCACAGACAGGAGGCATGAGGGCACAGACAGGAGGCATGAGGACAGACAGGCGGCATGAGGACAGAGACAGGAGGCATGAGTACAGAGACAGGAGGCATGAAGGCAGGCATGAGGGCACAGACAGGCGGCATGAGGGCACAGACAGGCGGCATGGGGGCACAGACAGGCGGCATGAGGACAGAGACAGGAGGCATGAAGGCAGGCAGGAGGAATGAAGGCAGGCATGAGGGCACGGACAGGAGGCATGAGGGCACAGACAGGAGGCATAAGGGCAGAGAGAGGAGGCATAAGGGCAGAGAGAGGAGGCATGAGGGCACAGACTTGAGGCATGAGGGTACAGGTATGAAGGCACAGACACGAGGCATGAGGGCAAAGACATGAGGCATGGGGACACACATTTGCCAATAACACAGACATGAAGCATGAACGCACAGGCAGGAGGCAAAGACTCACAGACAGGAGGCAAAGACTCACAGACAGGGGGAGTGTGGGTACAGACGAGGCGTGGGGACAGACAGGATGAAAGAACACACAGACAGGAGGCGTGAGGGCACAGACAGGAGGCATGAGGGCACAGACAGGAGGCATGAGGGCACAGACGGGGGCATGATGGCACAGACAGGGGGCATGCATGAGAACCCAAAGTCTGGAGTCAGGAGCGAGCAGACAGGAGACGTACACAAAACACACTCCCAAAGAAGACAGTTAAAAGGAAGCAAATCAGAGGAGGGTTTACACTTACATGTAGACAACAGGGAGGAGGGTGACAGGGCAGACAGACAGGGAGACACGGGACGGACAAGGCAGGATAGAGAAGGAAAGAAAAGGTCGAGGGCAGCCGTACACCCCGAGATAAAGGGAACAGGCAGCAAACATCAGGAAAGACGGAAGGGACAGGATCCCCAGAATGTAGAAGCAGCCCAGGGGTCGTGCCAGGACACACACACCAGCAGGGGCGTCAGCGGGACACAAGGCTGGGTACACACCGGGCAGGTGCAGCAGGACGCCCCCCAGACTGTGGCAGTTTAGTCCTCTGCAGGACACGCCCAGGCAGGAGCAGTGGATCAAACAGTCAGGAGTCAGGACGCACCAGCCGAGCACGCCGGTAGTGGGTGACTTACCGGGGGCTTGGCAGTCGGCGCACACGTTGTTCCCCGGCCTCTGGATGAGCTCCTGCAGGGCTCTCTTGTTCCTCTCCTCTGCCATGGTGCCCGCGGGCGGCTGGTGGTGCCCTGCTTCCCTCTCCGATGCCTCCTACCTCCAGGTGGACTCTGGGCGCAGGGGCTGAGGGCAGGTGGCGGGCTCCTCTCTCATCGCGGGCGGCGCAGCATTACCTGCAGCTCCGGAGTTTGTCCCAGCTCGGAGCCCTCCTCCTCAGCCATTCAAAGTGCTGCTCACTGCTCGCAAGCACCGGCTCCGCTCTGGTTCCGCATTCCTGGGAGCCCTCGGGCCTGCAGCTGCTCGGAGGGTGCCCCCTGGCGGCCGCCGAGGGGCGCGCAGCTGTGCACGGCAAAAAGAGCATTGAGACACTTCGCCTGAGTCCAGATTTTTCTAATATTTCGGTTCTTCAAACATGGAACTGTATAGGGTCAATTCAATTCAATTTTTACATTTCGTTTCAGGGCAATCCGGCATGTACAGGTCTCAAAACAATATCTAGACGTGGTCACGTTTTTGTTAATTCATTAGATGACGTTGCTTTTCCGAGAAACATGAAAACCCGACATTAAAATAATAATGATGTTACTATGTGATGTGTGTTGTGTTGTACAGTATGCCGCAAATCTCACAACCTATGACTAAGACTATGACTGCCAACCCTCTCAAGTCTCCGTGTTTTCTTTTAGTACCCCCCCCCCACCTGTCGTTTTTAATGCAAACTCTTACTTTGCCAAAAGTTACAATCAGCTGACCCAGATGCTTTCCAGGTGACTTGGGTGAAGATTGGCTCGGATCCAAGACTGCACGATGCCCCCAATCTGAATTTTATGGCTGTTACCAGCCTACCATGCATTAACAACATTTACATTTTGGAACCCTGGGTGTTTATAACTTTACGCTTTCTGCAAGCTGCGCCCTAGTTATATTTCCAATACGTATATCGGTGCTAAGTATACTTTTTGGGGAAACAAAACATTTCTTTGGGGGTGGGGGAGATCCCTATTTTAACATAACACAAATTATTGCTTTCTGCCTTTTATTTTCTTTCTCCACAGTCCGTCGTTCCCACTGGGTACAAATGCTTGATTGGCACCCCCAGGCACGTTCCTCATTTTAATACACCCCTTTGGACAGATATGCAGCAGAGCACACGTTGCATAGAACTGTCGTCAGCGATGCGGCCAGATGGAAACACTGCAGACGATCGTCACGAGTCAGCGCTGCTGAGTCAGTGTGACGTCACAGCAAGCCTGCGCTAAACGCCTCGCACGGTGCTCGCCGCACCACAGAGCCGCACGGGTTAGTCAAGCATGGCGGGTGTCCTGACCTGTCCGCACCGCTTTACGCAGGACATGAATCACAGATCACACGCAGGGAGAGTTGTACTAAGTGAGAAAAGCCACAACGTGTGAGAGAAAGTTACCGAAGCTTTCAAACCTTCATTAAAAGGCTTTACAGCGCTTCTGTCTTTTAACACTCATATCCCATTAAAAGTTGGAGGATAAATACAAAAAGGTAACATCGCGTCACTTTAAAACTTAGTCATAGTAGAACCTACAGCTCGCTTCCTTTGCGGCAAATCCAGTTGGCGAGGTACAGTTAAAATGATTTTTAGGTCTGGCTTGACAGTACAGCTATCACATGCCCTTATGTGATCAACCTAAAATGAGCTTTCAGTGATACTAGAGAGAGGGACGTTGGATCCGCCCACATGTTGGTGAAAATGAGCACATGTTTTGATTGGGCAGAAGTTGTGTGCTTCCACAGAAATTGTGCTTCCCCTTCACGCAGTTGGGATCATTGTATTTATCATATTGCTGAGTCAGCCAGAGGCGGCTCCTTCACTAGGGCGGAGGAGTGTCGCCTCACTACTTTCTCGCAGTGCAAGAAGCAGAAACATAAAATGGTAATAACTTTAAGTTATTACCGTTTTATGTTTTGTTGTGGGCAGGCAGGTGGGCGGGGCTACTCTGCAAGCAGGACAGGGGAGGAGTGGTGTGCCCACTCCTGAGTGTGCAAAGACTGTTTGGTCGGCCCTCCGGGGCTGCCCAAACTAGTCATGCGCACTCTGCCCTTCTCTGCAAAGCAACCTGCAAGGAGAACATGGCCTCCCCATAAACCGCTGGCTGGGTCGCGTCCCGACTGATCACAACGCTGCTTGCAGCGTTGTAATTGGCTTAGGGGCGGGAGCCTGGCTGCCTGTTTCATGTTCCTGCCAGAGGCAGGAGAGCAGGAGAACAGGAGCAGAGAAGACGCAGGACCCGGCCGGCGGAAAGGTAAGTTTGATTTTTTAAATTATTATTAAATTAACCCCCCCGTACGACTCCCCCCGTCACCCCACCCGCGAGCCATGGCGGCCGTGACTGGAGCCAGCAGCAATACGGGTGCCTATAGAGGAGCCACTAACACTCAACATAGCAAGCTTACAGTGGGATTGAAATTGACCTTTCAGGGACCACACATGATGCTGTAATGCTGTTAAACAGTAGACACATCACAGTGTTTGTTTTTCTCTGGCAGCAGTACAGAGATTAGGAGAGCAGTCACGAGGAATGCATTGCTGTTTTCCAGTCTCAGCACAGTCCCATTCCCATCAACTTTAGACTTCAGAGTCCTGCTGTGTGTCTGAGAGCAGGATGGATGCGACACCCAGGGCTATATTAATTTTCCTTTTTTTTTTTTACATAATTTAACACGGAACCCCTTGAAAGAGTGTTGTGTTTTTTCATTTCAATTCCTACAATGACTTTATTTGATTCTGAAGATTAGACCCAGGGCCAGACTTGGACAGAAAATAGGCCCAGGCACCAAAATGAAAGTGAACCCCATTAGTGAACTAGATAGCTAAAAAAGAGGTCCATATTTGCAAATTCCAACAGTTTTGAGCTTGCAAACACCCAATGTATAAGTGTTTTGCAAGGTATGAAAGAATGCGTGAATTTGAGTTTGCTGCAGGTAATGTTTGTTTTAATATCAGGGAAATCAACAGTAAAAACCAGCCCAGCAGACCATAAAACAGGCCCATAAATAGCCGAAAAAACGTCTCATGCACTGACCTGTCAGATAGCCTGTCGGGCACTACCTGGTTGCCCTATAGGCCAGTCTGACTTTCCTATAACACAACGATTTGCCTGGCCCCAGTGCTTAGAACTGTTAAAACTAAGTTTTCTTTAATTTGTTGTCTGACCCGTTGTGTCCAATGAATGGTGGTTGTGGTGGGATAAGCTTACATGGCTTTACCGTCCTCCAGGGCAAGATGTCCCGCTGTGTGTTATACATGCACCACATCTAGCAGACAAGCTTCTTATTAATTAATTTACTTTTACGATAGTAAGCCTTAAATTATACTAGGCTTTCAAAGAGTTTCAGATAAAAAAAGGAGGTACAGTGTACTGGAAGGATTTTACAGTAAGACCATGAAGTCAGAAATGATGTTTAGCATCAACATATGAAGGCTGGAGGAAATCGATGTATGTCTTTAAAATCCCGTAAGTTGCTTGATAGCACACATACCCAATTAGACTAAATTCCATTATTTATGAGGATCAACGTTAAACAGATATCATTACAATCGCAAGTTTCTTTTTGCTTCCACAAAAGCCTCCCCCACGATCGATGACTGAAAAGCAAGAAGGTAAGAAATACTTTTTCACTCTCCAGTTTTTCCTAGGCTCCCTTGTGTATGTTCTTTTAACAATTAAGCAGGCTTTCCCATGTTCTAGCACCTATATACTTACAAAGAGGCAAACAGAGCAGGGTGTTAGTACACAGCGGCGGCTGCTGACCCTGGTGCCATTGGCCTCAGATAAGGACAGTGCTAAACACAGAGTTACCCCTAGCCCACCCCAGGACCACCCCAGTCCACGCCCCTGGGGAACGAGGCATCACACTGCACTTGATTCTCTCGATCCACCTTTGGACTAGTCTCCCTAAGAACTGCACAAAGTCACAGCCAGATGCCCTCTAGTACCAATGTGCAGCACTCTTATGGTGCCTCCATCCCACCAAACTCTAACAGTGCCCTTGCAGGGACTACTGGGGATTCCATTAAACAAAGCTCTGTGTTACACTTAGTTCCTTGAAGGGGCAGTAGAAGCCACTTTTTATTATGCAAAACTATGTTCTAAATACAATCCTTCATTAGGAGAAACTCTCTAAGAAGTACAATAATGTTCAAGGGTTGCGCGCACCACTAGTACAAGGATATTTTGCCCTCCAGGCAAAAAAACATTTTCACATTGGAGCACCCTCCACTTTTTTCCCCTGCATTAGCAAAAGCAATAAAGATGACCTTCGTGTAATAGACAACTTCATGCATACAACACCTATACACAACATTAGTGAGTGCCTGTGTCAACATATCTTGACACATTAAAGTCAGGTACACTGACTTTACCAATGCTTGTTTATGGATTTACAGCAGACTATATATAAGAAGTGGAACAAAAAAGGGGCATTCTGCTATTTAGAATAACAGACACACACCTTTAGAAATCCACAAAAACAACGAATTGCATAAAAACCTAGTTCCAAGATGGAACTAGAATAAATTGGATTTTTTCGTGGGTTTGGTTCAAAATGACTTGGGGAACAGGCAGTGCTGATTGGCTCTGGAATATGGGCAAGGGGTAGTGGGCTCACTGCTCTAAAGTTAACCCATGGACTCCTGGGAAATGTATAACCTCAATTTAATTATAAATTCTGGGATTGTAATGAATAATTACTTTACACTATACACAATCAACAAAAAAATATAATGTCCACGAATGCATGCATTGATACTGTGGATCATAGTATTCTAATTCAGAGACTAGGTGATATCGGGATCCAGGACAAAGTCAAAAAATGTCTCACCTCCTTCCTAAGCGAAAGGTTGTTCCAATGCATGGAATCGGCCAATTGTTCTGATATCTTTTTGGATCCCCATGGAGTACCTCAAGGCTGGGCAATCAGCCCAATCTTGTTTAATGTCTACCCGACTCCTATAGCACAAATTGTTTAGGAGTTTGGACTTACCATTGTGTCTTACCCTGATGATACACAATTGGTAGTCTCAGTGTCGGAGGAAATGAACTCTAATCATCTTCAGCCGGTACCATGCCTGGAAAAGATAGCCAACTGGATGGCTAACTCCAATCTAAAGCTGAATGGCGATAAAACAGATTTGATGTTCTTGGGCAACTGCCCAGGGCTGTGGTCTAGGATTAGCTGGCCAGAGGTGCCCCCTCCCCTCATTCCTAAGTCTTCCAGAAAAAACTTGGGGATGTGGTTAGACCACAACCTCTCCATGGAAACTCAAGCCACAAAACTTTCTGCAGTCTGTTTTGGCATTTTGCGGATGATCCATAAGATCATGAGCCTCATCCCAGAACAGGCACGGAGAACAGTGGTCCAGGCCCTAGTGATCTCAAGTCTGGACCACGGCAATTCCCTGTATCTGGGTTTCCTTAAATACGTGGTCGACAGGCTACCAGTTGTCCAGAACGCCGCAGCGAGGATGCTCCCGAAGATCCCTAGACAGGAGTCAGTTAGATCCTCGCTGAAAAAATTGCACTGGCTTCCCATCCAATCCAGGGTCCGGTTCAAAGCCCTATGTCTAGCTCACAGAGCTATGTGCGACAGGGGTCCAGCCCTGTTAAAAACCGTGATCACCCCTTATGTCCCTAATAGATCTCTTAGGTCCTCTTCTGACTACCTCATGAACACCTTAAGGATAAAGAGATCCAGATGGGGAGGGAGATCCTTCTCATACCTTGCTCCAAAGCTCTGGAAATCTATGACCAAGGAACTGAGACTGACCAGAGACGAAAGAAGTTTCAGGAAAAAACTCAAGATGTGGCTATTTCCTCAAGATCTCATCTCCACAATTTGCCTTCTCTCGGTAGCGCTGGGAAGCCCCTGGGCAGCCATGCGCTCTATAAATTCCATAAATATATAAATGCAAGACAAGCCACATGTTTCTGTACGCAAAATGCATGATCCACAAGGACATACATTATCACTGCAAAGGAACTGTGTGCTGCATACATCACACTGTGTTTTCGAGTAGTAAAGCAATGCTTATTAGGACATTTATCTGCAAAATATTCTAAAACAATAAAACAATTGTACAATGTAAAATTGACTTAAAACCCTATACCCCCCGCACCAAGAACAGCACACCCTATTCAAACCCATCTGGGAAACTCTGTTTGACAGTAAGTATAAAATGTGCAGTTCCTACTGCCACATCAAGATATTTCCTTTCAGACAACAGCTCCATTGCCTCCAACCTTTGAAATGTTCTGTATTTTAAAAACAAGGGTCTTAAAAACTTAGGGGTCTATTAGGATGGCGGTCGGAAAATCTCCCCGACCTCCATGGTAGCGGGAAAAGACCGCCCGCAAGGACCGCGGCATAACCGCCGGTTCAATTAGGATGCTCCGCAGTCGAAATCCGACCGTGGCGGTCGGATTCTGGTGATTAACATTGCGGCGGTTGCTCCTGCCGGCAGCACTGCTGCGGTGTGAAAAGGAGCATGTCATGCATGTCACTGCACTGCGTGGCAGGCACTGCACAGTGCCTGCCACCTGGTACAGGGACATGGTACCCCCCCAGTGCACCCACACCCCTCCAACACATTGGGGGCCCACAATGGCCCCCAGAGATATTCTCCACATGCCTTTCCATGGCGGTTCCAACGCCGTGTAAAGGCTGGCTACCACCAGCATCATGATCATGCCGGCGGAACCTGGCCCTGCACCAGCATCATTGTAGCAGCCCAGTTCCGCCTGCTAGGCATTCGTGCAGACTGGTACCGGTGGAAAGGTGTCGGGCGGAAATTCTCACCACCGCGGTCGTCACCGACATGCTAATGGGACTGGCGGTTCTCAGGGTTGCGATTGCGGGCGGATGTCCGCCGCCGGTCTGGAGGTTGCCACCGCCCGCCCGGCAACAGCCATCCACCTGCCATCCTAATAGACCCCTTAATGTGAGCAGAAATATAAAAAATACAATCCGTAAGTACATGAGACAAGGAGCATTTTACATTCAGGGGGCATGTACAAAATTAATTACCATTCCTAATCACATTGCACCATTTACGGGACGAAAAGATTGGATTGCACTCCATTCTCACCTTTAAAATTTCTTTCCATAATCTAGGGTTATGTGTATGGGCCAGATAAGGGAAGAACGGGTCCTGGCCATGGGTATTTAATGAGAAGCTGATGGAAGGCTTCTCCCTCAAATAGGCCAGGTCCAGAGAACCGGCAACCTTTCCCACAGATTCTCTTAGAGCTAGTTTACTGGAACGGGGGACCACGTTTCAACTGTACCCAATGAGAATGTCTTTGTTCAAGATCCCTTAACCTGTTTGTTGCTTCCCTTGCCACCTTCTTTCACTGCCAAGGATTTCATCTCAACACTGCTTAGATACCTTTGGGGCTTCGCTATCCACCGAGAGCTTAATGAAAAATCTCAATATGCGGGCGTCCGCCAACAAGTTCCAGGAAACCAGATTCAATTCTCTCCTGTTACCCTGAACCATGGTTCCTGGTGGTAGCAATAGGAGCCTCTTGAGAACTGTTCCCTCCACTAGATCCCAATCACAAGAGGGGTCAAGGGCAAGTACCTCTTCTCCGTACAGCCCGGTGGGTGATTTCCTTTCATATGCCTTCATTAGAGGTGTGAGGGCTAATTCCTCATATTTCCAATTAAATCTGACCAGGCAACCAGCTTGCAGCATGGATCTCTGCTTGATGCATCCCATATCTGTATGCCATTTTCAGTTCTATGAAAGGATAGCCCTAGATATTTGTAAGAATTCACTACTTCCACCTCTCGGGCATACAGGTACCATTTAAAGTAATTTGCTTTTTTTCCAAAAGATCAGCACCTTGGTTTTTAACAGATTAATTATCACTGAAATTTGCTTACTATACGCTTCAAGTGAGTCCAGTTTTCTCTGCATACAAT